>NC_044033.1:467861276-468494616 GCF_901765095.1 Microcaecilia unicolor | reverse complement strand
GTAGGGCTGCCCAGACTGCTCCCTCCCTGTGCCCTCCCATGCCTCCTTGTCATCTAGATGTATTAAACTTCTCCACATCTAAATGCCCCCGTTTTGAAATTGCATTTAAACATCTGAGCCTCTCCAGACATATATGCTGCCATTTACATGAGTGTGTATCTAAAATAAGGGTCATAGTCTGGTACAAATAACTTTATGTATATATGTAGACTGGGTAATTGAAAAAGAAATGTTCCTATGAATAAACATTTGTTTTACATGGCTTTTCACCACACTAATGTTGCGTACGTCCCAATGGGCCTACAGATAAACAACTTAGATTTTAAAATCTTCTATGCAGAGACACCATTTGGCTCAATTTCGAAAGAGAAGGACGCCCATCTTTTGACACAAATCAGAAGACGGACGTCCTTCTCCTAGAGACGTCCAAATCGGTATAATCAAAACCCGATTTTGGACGTCTCCAACTGCAGTCCATCGCAAGGACGGCCAACATACAAGGGGGCATGTCAGAGGCATAGTGAAGGCGGGACTTGGGTGTGCCTAACACTTGAACATCTTTGATCCATAATCGAAAAAAGCAAGGACGTCCCTGACGAACACTTGGACGTTTTCACCCGCAAGTGTTTTTATTATGAATAAGGTACAAAAAAGTGCCCGAAATGACCAGATGACCACCAGAGAGAATCGGGAATGACCTCCTGTTACTCCCCCAGTGGTCACTAACCCCCTCCCACCCTCAAAAAACATCTTTAAAAATATGTCGTGCCAGCCTCTATGCCAGCCTCAGATGTCATACTCAGGTCCATCACAGCACATGAAGGTCCCAGGAGAAGTTTTAGTGGGTACTGCAGTGCACTTCAGACAGGCGGACCCAGGTCCATACCCCCCACCTGTTACATTTGTGGAGGAAACAGCGAGCCCTCCAAAACCCACCATGAACCCACTGTACCCATATATAGGTGCCCCCCTTCACCCGTAAGGGCTATGGTAGTGATGTACAGTTGTGTACGGCAAGGGGGGGAGCGAGCGGACCTCCGCCGGAGCAGGCACACATTTTCAGTGCAACAGGATAAAAAAAATAGGCGCCGGCAGAACTCCGTTTGGGGGAGCGGCCGCTCCCCTGGCACCCCACCTAACTATGCCACTGAAAATGGGCATTCCTGTGCTAAACAGTTAGTGCATCAACATTACTGTACACTAGCTGGTTAGTGCATAGACACCACATGAGCCCTTAAAACTTACAAAATGAGTGGTAGTACGTGCTCATGTGATAATTAAAAAAAAAATGACTATGTGCTAATGGCAAATTACAAATTAAAACACCAAATCTTGGAAGGCCAAACAATGATACCTACATGAATAAAATCAATATAAGGCCAACATTTGATTAGAAAGAGGTTATGTTGGAAATACAACTGCTTATTAAAGAAAACAAGACTCAAGATTATACACAATATTTAAATCATCACATACCCGTGAATGGACATCTCATCATTGGTTCCCCCCAAATCCATAAAAAACCGCAGTGAAAAAACTGGGCATTCCGACTGTTCTGAACCTTCCAATCCCTTTTGTTAATGTATCACCACTTCCATAGCACCAAGCTGCTGTCACTACAGCACCAAGCTTCTTCATGACTGCTGTTTCTGGATTTTTGTGTGTGTGTGTGTGGGGGGGGGGGGGGGGGGGGGGGCAATGATGAGATGTCCATTCAAGGGTATATGATGATTTGATTATTTTGTATAATCTTACCCTAGGATGATTGAGGCCATTAATACAAGAAATAAAAAAATAGACCATTTTATGCCCACGATAAAAATGCCCTTTGAATGTGGGAAAGACCTGTGTAAGGGTACACTAAGGCCACCAGCTATATTTGGATAGATAATCTGGGCTACACAAATATCAGTCCTAAATCAAGTTGGTCGAAGTTTGACAGATTAAGGGCCCTTTTACTACTCGGAGGTAGAACTACCACTGGGTTTGTGTGCAAGAAATTAACCCTACCACTGATCTCGCTCAGGAGCCCAGCGATAGTTCTGGCTTCTGGCGCTAGGAATTTTTTTTCTAGCTCCAGGATTGTGCCCGGCAGTAAGCGGGCAGCGCCGCGTGCGGCCCAGTCACCACCAGTTTAGCAACAGAACCCTCACCGCCTGGAAGCAGTATGGGATCTGGCAGTAAATGGTCACATGACAATTTTTATTTTATTACTGCATGGCCATTTACTTGCCCTTTAAAGAAAAGGCCTTTTTACCAGTGACAGTAAAAGGTGGCCTTGGCGTGCTGTAGGCAAATGTTCAGCTGAAAACTGAGCCAGTTAGATTCACAAAAATGACTGTTAAAGTCAGCCAGTTATTTTCATTGCTTAGCAACCTTTTCAAAACTGACCCTCAAAATAAATTTTTATAATTAAAAAATACCTTTGATATAAGTGGTACAAACCACTCACTTTTTCCTTATCCTTGATGTTCTGTAAGTTGCACTCAAAAATGCCTAAGATTAAAATAGCATGTGAGCTGTCCTATAGAAGAACATTTAAATAAGATCATGAATAGGTGTTCATGAAAATATTATAAGAAAATGGTCAGAAATCTAGTGCTGAACAAAAGAATATAGGTCATGGACAGATCCAAATCTTTGTGTCATCAGCATAATGGCATAAAGGTTGTAATCAACGCTAAATTCCAACATGCTATTGCTACACTAGTAGATGCTTGTCTCTGTAATATGATTCTGTTTTTTTATACCACTACTAACTCCTATCACAGAGGAAAACAGTATCCTAAAGGAAATGTAACTCCCATCAGCATATTTATTTATTTAATTATTTTTCTTACATTTGTACCTCGCGCTTTCCCCACTCATAGCGGTAATCTATGTCTAACATCTAAAACTGATTTGTAAATTTTCTATTTGCTTGATAGCTACAGAATTAGTATTAGAATATATTAGCACATTGCTTGAAAGCTGTTTTTGTTTATGAGAGAAAAATGCAATCATTGTTGTAATTTGTATTTTATTGAATTATAAATACTCTAAACTCATTTTCTATTGAAATAATCTAATGAATAGGACACTGTAAATAAAAAGAGGAAATTTTGTCCAGATTAGTTTTGTCCAAATGCGATCATCATTGTATAATTCATCTCAGATTATCTAAACCAAAGCCAGTCTCTTTATTTCAATATACACTACCGCAAGTGTAAATTTCAAAGGTGTCAGTTTACAAAGGCTTACTGTAAAATGGCCTGCGGTAGTGTAGACGTGGGTTTTGGGCACACGCAGAATCATTTTTCAGCACATCTACAAAAATGCCTTTTTTACATTTTTGCCAAAAATGGATGTCCGGCAAAATGAAAATTGCCACTCGTCCATTTTGGGTCTGAGGCCTTACCACTAGCCATTGACCTAGCGATAAAGTCTCACACAGTAACCGGGTGGTAATGACTTATGCGCGCCAAATGCCACTTGCTGCGCGGCTGATATGTGCGGCCAAAAATAAAAATTATTTTCCAGACATGCTTTTCAGATGCGCACCAAAAATGAAATTACTGCAAGAGCCATGTGGTAGTCGGCCGGTAATTCCATTTTGGTACACATTGGGCTTGCATAGACACTTACGCAGCTTAGTAAAAGGGCCCCAAAGGAATTTCTGTGGGTATATGAGTGTTTATCCATGGAAAAAATGCCAATAAAAATTGATCTTTACCACCCTGACCCATATGCCCCTCCCCCTGAGGAAAAATAATTACATAGTCAGCAGCTTTCAAATTTTTCCATCTAGGAAAAAGAGAAGTGCTGGGAACTCATAAAAAGTACACAGAAAGTTATTTCAATGCAAGTACCATGAATTTCAGCAGACTATTTCCCTTTGAAAATCTACTTGTAGGCCTGCAAGAAAACTGCACTGGTGGAGGGTTAAAAATAGCTGCATGCTAAAAAATGGTCTGCAGATAACATTTTGCAAGAGTTGAATAAAAAGTAATGCCTCCACCTCCATAATTCATCGAGATGGCAGCATTAACATGCTACATGTGTTCACTTGTTCTTTGAAATCTTTCACCTCATTTGGTGAAAAGTTCTGTGTAAAAAGGCTGTTTTGTTATTGCTTGTGAAATGGAAGCATTCAGTGAGCACTCAGTGTGATTTGAGCAACATATTGTGATAGAATTTCTGACTGTAGAAGTAGTCACTCCAGTTGGAATTCACTGCCACATGCAAGTTACATAAGTACGTAAGTGTTGCCATACTGGGACAGACCGAGGGTCCATCAAGCCCAGCATAATGCTTGGAATGGAACGGGTAAATGTGAATAGCTTGTTTACTCTTTCCAAAAATACTAGGACTAGGAGGTATGCAATGAAGCTTCAAAGTACTAAATTTAAAATGAATTGGAGAAAATATTTCTTCACTCAGTGTGTAATTAAACTCTGGAATTTGTTGCCAGAGAATGTAGTAAAAGCAGTTAGCTTAGAAGGGTTTAAAAAAGGTTTGGATAGCTTCCTAAAAGAAAAGTCCATAAGCCATAAAATGACTTAGGGAAAATCCACTGCTTATTTCTAGGATAGTCAAATAACAATGGCAATACTCTACTATATCGTCTGCAATACTCAATACATAGCTAGTAGAGATAAACTAGGGAGTGAAATACGTTTGTTGTCAGGGAAAGTCTCATACAGTCACTGAGGTGATACTTAACATCAATACAGGTGAACCCCTGTTTAGTGACGCTTATAATCATAGACTGACCCCCTCCTACCGATGTTAGAAATTTTTAAAGAGAATTAATCTATCTTTTTCTTGATTTTTTAGTTTTAGATTTGTCTGTATTTTAACATTTGTCAATACTCCCCTATGAGTCTGGGTATTAGGTGATGTAGCAATACGGTGGCTGAGCTTATTTAATTGCTAAACCACACTTATCTGTAATGACGCTGTTCTCCGATTCATAAGTCTTCCGGTTTAGCTTGTAGTCCCGAACGAGTGATCCTGACAGGTGCCTGTTTTGCTCCACACTGCTTTTTCAAGGGATACCAATGCTCAGGATCGTGTAACAGCTTCACTTAGGACCTACAAAGATAAGGTTTGTAAACGTAAACACTATACATCAACTCATCATTGGGCTCAAAGAGAAATATAGCTCATGGCTCACAGTCTAACAGTTTCTGCTTTCATTCAGCATCTTTACCCAGTTTGAATATGGCAGTGTTTTATAGTCTTGCCCATTACTGGTTTCCAGTTTCCACTAGTAATTATGACATCACCGGAGGTGTTTCACATAAAGGTGTTCAGCCCGTTTGGTTCCAGTGTGTTTAAGTGATATATCCAAAATGTTTCTTGTTGCAATAATTTCCTATTCCTGTCGCCTCCCCTGATGTTAGGTGTGACATGATCTATGACCATACATTTCAAGGTATCTATGGTATGCTTGTTCCAGACGCAATGCTGCACTAGTGGTGCGTTCAATCATTCTGGCGTTCAATGATCATCTAGTTTTTCCTATATTGCTTGGACAAATAATGTAATATATCACATAAGGAGTCCGACATGTAGTGTTATGTCTCAAAAGGTATGTTTTCTTGTTGTGTACAAAACTACTTCATTCTATAGTGGAGGTACCTTTTTGTGGACAATCTGTGCTGCTGTTTCCTGATGTTGCCAGGCCTACTCAAATGAAACGTAAAGCCTTCCTGAAGCTGAAACCTAGTGGCCCTTTTACTAAGATGTGTAGGTGCCTATGCACTTACAATGTGTGTCAGATTAGAACTACCACCCGGCTACCACGTGCCCCGGGTTGTAATTCTAATTTTGATGCACATCTAAAACACGCAGCAGAAAATAACTGGGCGGTAATTGGCAGTGTATGCGCACTGACAATTACCACCCGGTTAATGCGTGAGACCTTACCGCTAAGTCAATGGTGGCGGTAAGGTTTCGGGCCCAAAATGGACACGCAATGATTTTTATTTTGCTGTGCATCCATTTTCGGTAAAAAAAAGCCTTTTATTGCAGGCGCGCTGAAAAATGGATCTGTGCACGTCCAATACATACATCTATACCAGCGCAGAACATTTTTCAGTACACCTTAGTAAAATGGCTCCCTAGAATCTTAGATTTTGGAGAAACGTTTTTCTTGAAGTTTCCCTGTAAATGCCTGGTAACACATGATAGAAATTGTTATATATTTTTGGACCCACTACACTTGGAAAATTATGTAGTTTCAAAGGAAGGTAATAGTACTGTTCCTTCTAGATAATGGTGGGATCTACGTAAAGGGTTTTATCAATATTTGCCTCTACTGCATTATCTTTTTGAGATTGTGTTTTCTTGGACATGTTATGTTGTTCTTAAATTTAATTTCATTAGGCACTTGCAATTCCCCATGATGTGGACTAGTATGCTTTGAGAAATGTATTGTTTTTCCTTGATGTAATTTTCTTGCATTTTTCTTGTAATTATTTTGTAATTATTCTAAAATTTCTGAATTAAAAAGTCTGAGAAATTAATCAGTTTAGCACCCATGCAGTATATAATTGTCAGCTAAGAAAAAGCAGTACAATTATCACATAGTTACATTTCTTAGCTGTTAGGCTTCTATTTCCCAAAATCTGTTTATCACTCCTTAAAAAGAAGACTTTCAATTGATTAAATATCTCTATTAGTTTATTATAAATAGAATGTTATATGTTGAATAATTATGTTCAATGTGATCTGTACATAAACTTGAGTATTCTCACTTGCCACAAAAGGACTTTATTTGTGAATACTGAAAAATCTTTTATCAATATAAAATATAGATTTCATTAATATTTTCTTTCCTATATCTTCACAGTTCACTCCAAGACAGAGAATACACTTTTTTTTTTTTTTAATTTTACTGGCATTCCCTCAAAAGTGCTTATTAGATCAGACTGGGGATAATTTCCTAAATTTAATCAGCCTTTAGAGTACTATTTTCTATAATATAATGTACAGTCATCACATTATCCAACAACCATTTCTTAGAATAATTTAGCTTTCCCAGTTAATTTTGAATACTTTCTTTAGTTGTTGCAGGGTAGTTGCTGTATTTGTCCCATCTCTTTCATCCCAGTACTCTCTTTTTGCTTCATTTGGCACTAAAAGTCCAATCAAGCTCTGCAAGCATTACTGATAAATATCTTCTTCATCACATTCCCTAAATCAGAGATTGTATAAACTGCTTATAGCCCCTTCACTCTGCTTATTAACTTTTGTGCCACAGTGGCTTGAACCTCTGTCCTTATTGGGTCCAACGCCATTATCAATTGCAACATAAGCATACACCTGCAAAGTTATGGCCTGGTCTTGAAACACTCACCAAATATTTATTATAAATATTGCAGCATTCCCACCCTCATATAAAATAAAATAAACTGGCCATAAAGGAAAAAAAATTAATAAAACATTTTTCTGGTGAAGGGGCTAGTTGGCCTGTAAAGGAGCTAGTTGAACCGCTAGGCTACCACAGTACAAAAGAAGTAATTAGGAAGTCACTATCATAGCAGAAAATTTAAGGAGTCTCTTTACTAAACATTTTCTCCCATTTTAGAGGGAAGTTATCACAGTGGGCTACTGTTAAGTCAGATTATTATATCACAAGTCAGATTATTTTAGCACAGGGTCCAATTTTAAACAATGAGATCCTGTGCTAAACTAACCAAACTTGGTAAAATAACATGGGGGAAGTTATTAATGTAGCCTATCGTTAAGTTTGGTTATTTTATCATAAGTTTGGTTATTGTACTCAGTTTACCCTGGATTCTATATATAGTGCCCAAAGTGGTATACCAAAATTTGGACACATGCCCAAGATGTGTACGCAATTTAATTGATCAATGAACCCTTAACTAGCAACAATTGCATGCTAACAACCAATTATTGCAGTTAATTGGCAGAATTTGTGCATGAAATTGGCTGAGCAAAGGTTTGGTGTGTAAATCACATCCTCCCACCCCCACCCCCACTATCCAAAACTATTTAACTGTCCAGGAATGGCTCCTATCCGGTTAAAAAGTGTTTAAGCACCTAATCGCAGATATTAAATGGGAGATAACCGGTTATCACATGCTGAATATCGCAGTTAGCAGCTAGCCTCTAATTGGCAATATCAAAGCAATATTGAGCAGTAAAAATAAGCCACTTAAGTAGCAGGCCTATCCTTGACCACTAAACAGTTAACCGGTTAGCACTGAATAAAAGCATAACCAGTTAACTTTTTAGCAACCAAAATAAACCTGGATATTCAATGCCGGTCATCGGATACGGCCTGGAATTGAATATCCGGGTTTAATGTCAGAGGCGAACAGCAAATGTGCTGCCTGCCACGACCGAAAATCGGGCCCATTGTGCATATATGAATGTCAGGGACATGTCAAAAAGTTGCATGAGAAATTATAGAATTCACTCAGGGGCCCTTTTACAGAGCAGCAGTAAGCCCAACGTGGGCTTACCGCTTACGCTTCTGGGACTACCGCCGGCCCAAGGTGGCAGATGGCAGTAGTCCCATCCTGAGCATGTGCCATTTTCAGGGAAAAAAAATCCCATGAAAATGGTTTGCATGATGGTAACCCAGCAGTAATCAGGCATCACCGCGGACTGCCGGTTACCACCATGTTAGTGTGTGAGCCCTTATCACCACCTCAATGGGTTACGGTAAGGGCTCCCCAGGGCTCCCCATCACATGGCATCTTACTGTAAGGCCTTGAGTGCCTGGGGTCTTTTTACCCACTATGGTAAAAAGGGCTCCGACGAGTGTGAAAAATGGCCTCACCGCTACCGTAGGACCCTTTTTCCCACAGCTTAGTAAAAGGACCCCTCAAAGTGCACCTAAATTGGATGCTGGTATTTATATCTACTTCTAGTAGGTGTAAGTGTGGCGGCCAAATGTTAGGCACTGGATCCATGCGGAATGCTGTTCTATAAAGGGTGTGCTCCCTTTATAGGATAGTGCTTAGTGCTCAAACCTTTGGTACCATTTATTGAATTCCCTCCTTTATTTTTTGAAATTTTCTTCTGTATTCTGTAGTATAGACCATCTGGTCCTGATGATTTATTACTCTGGTTTGTCAATTTGTTCCATTATGTCCTCAGTGGTCAATATAATGAGCTTCAGCTGCTCTGAGTTATCACCATAAAAAATCAGCATTTCTGGCACCAGTATCTCTCAAATAACCTTTTCAATATGATTTAAATTAAGAATTTATTTAGATCCCTATTTACTAAATATTTTTCCCATGGAGTGGCATTTTCAGAACAATATCCAAGTCAAAATTGGGACACCCTGCTCATAACGTACATCTCACGGCCATTTTAGAACAGAAAAAACCTTGGGATTTCCTATTTGAAAATATGTGAGAAGGATGTTCTTGGGCTGAAAACATCCAAAGTGAACAGTCATTTTCCAAAATGAAATGTCCAAAATATGGACAACAAAAAAGCAGAAACAAAAACATCCGTCTGGCATCATTTGTACAAAAATGGCCACACAGACGCCTCTGCAGAGCAGAGGGGTAAACTAGTGGTCAGTAGAGTGGATTTTAAATAATGGGACCCAGATACAAATGTCACGTTTTAAGAAATATTTAATTTGGGGAAAATTGCTTGGAGCATTCGCTAATATTTATAAGTTTTAAGATATATTTTCTGGTTTAATTCTCCACCAATTACCTATTACGGTAATAAGATTCACAATTGCAAGAATAAAGATGAATTGAATATTATATTTTGTTGAATCACATTAACCTGCAATGCATAAGATTTAGGAACTTGTGCTCAAAGCATGGCACTAAATTTTAAAAGCGACCATGCTACCAGAATATAAAAAGAAAGACCATATAATTTGCTTCAAAAGGGATTTATTTATAATACAGTTTTCAGTAATTAATGTTGCAAGAGATAGTCTTAAGGATCTTTACAGAGAATTTGTGCTTTAAAACAAAGCAAGGTAACAGGTTTAAATTGGGTTATAAGTTAACATACAACAGTCTTTGATAGAAGTTGGTAGCTGGTTGAAATGATGCAGGGAAAAATCCTCTCTGCTGTAGAAGTCCTTTCTTTTAAAGTTGGTTGCTGGAGCATGGAGAGAAGTCTTGTCTGGATGTGTGTGTGGAGTTCAGCAGAGAGAAGCAGCAGATTCCCAAGAGCAGCAGTTCCCAAGAGAGAGAGAGAGAGAGCTGAGCTGTTTCCAGGCTTTTTATACAGTTCATTTGCAGGGAAATATGAGTGCATGTCCTGGATCATTTTCTTCCTGGTTTGCACTGGACCCTGGGTATTTGCACTTGGAGGCAGATGCAGCAACCAAACGTAAAAAAATCTAAATCGTTAAAGTACTTACCGATTTCAAAAATACGAAGAATGCACCAAGAAACCCCACCTGCAAACTCCGATTCGTAATTCAAAAGTCGGATGCATGACAGTTTCGTAGCGGAGCAGAAAACGCATGCGCTGTTGCACATTCGTAAAGCACACGGTATCGACGTGGATAATATGCGACCCATCTTGACGTCATTAACATGCGTCCAGAGCGCTTATTAAAGAGGCGTTGTAGAGTCTCCCAGCCCTTGTCCATCCGCCCAATATTCCTCCTTCTCCCTGCGCGGGGGAAAAGACGCTTTTCATTTATTATGAAAAGTTGAGCGAGCCAGAGGACATCCATATCTGCAAAGTTAGGCTTTCTTCCTCTGGCTGCCATAACTGCTGCACGTAAATTAACTGCGTATGTTATGCACGTGCTATATGAACGTGGTTATGACACGTTTTCTATAAGCTTCATTAAAAGCAAAACAATACAGGTGCAACGTGTTTTTGTCCAATCACAGCGCGTCTCGCTGCAACGGAGGATGTCGGGAGGCGGAGCTGAGAGTAGTGAGGAAGGGAGGGGGGCAGGGGCTTCTAGAAGTTTGCTTTTTCGGGGTGGGGGGAGCGGCCCTTGCCCCCTCCCGATCCTTTTTTTATTTTTATTTTTTTATGTGTTTTCTGACATCCCTTGGACCAATCACAGCGCTTTTAGCTCTGCTAATGCGCTGGGATTGGCTCAAAGTTTGTTTATTTTTTCACTTAACACTTTTTCCTGCCACGGAGCTGTCCTAACGAGAGGTCCAGACCTCTCGTTAGTTTTCCTGCCTTTTTCCTGCGTAAAGGCAATCGGAAAAGGTTAGTGCATGTCGTTTCAATGGGGTTTTCACACTAATTGCTCATCTCCATTCCGTTTTCGTTAGCTGCTACTACCGTCGAAAAATAGGCTTTAGTGCATGGAAAGGATCGGAAATTCTTCCCTGAGGGCTCATTTAACGATGAAAAACGTTTAGTGCATCTACCTCTTGGTCTCATGTTTTATGACATCATAAGACTTCCTTTCTGGACCTCTGTGGCAAATGGTCTATTGAAGCACAAGCCTTCCTGTTTGAATCTCTGTGGCAGATAAGATTTGTCTGAGGTAGCCAGCAGGTGGTTTTCTGTTTCCTTTTGTCTTCAATAGCTAAATTCACACCTTTTCCAGCCTTTCTGTCTCCTTGCCTCTTTGATCTTTGTTGTGTTGATCAGCCAGGCTTTTGATCAGAGGAAGTTTGAAAACCTTTTGAAGCAGTCCCTGTATTTGTCAAAGTTTGTTTGAGAATAGTCTTTTGTTAAGGGGGAGGAAGGAGGAGGTGAGATCTTAGCAGCAGTACTTTTTGTCTTTGTTAAGTGTTCCCAGAGGGAGGGGAAAGAGGGATGAAAGCCAGACCAGTTTATAATGATTCTGTCCCAATAAGTCTTTAAAAGCTGCATTTTTATATTGGTATCTGATTCAGCGCAATCAATAGTTCTGCTACATATTTCAATAATTCTGACAATTAAACTGATATATCCCACCTTAAATTTATTATATGTTAATGTGAGCCCTCTAGGAACAGATAAAAAACTACTGTACCTAAGGTATACCTCTACAATAGCCACCACACTTGCAACAAATATTTCTATGTACATTACATTTGTTACATTTGTATCCCACATTTTCCCACCTATTTGCAGGCTCAATGTGACTTACATAGTACCGGAGATGTGTTTGCAGACTCCAGTGTAAACAAATACAGAGTGATGTTGAGATAAGATAAAGTTCATGTGGTACAGCCACATAAGGGAATCGTACAGCGGAAGAACTGTGTTATGCCAATTCTGTATTTTAGTTTTGTTGTGTTGCGGAGATCAGGCATTTATGTTGGGTTGGTAGGGTATGCCTTTTTAAACAGATAGGTTTTTAGTGTTCTCCGGAAGTGTAGGTGGTCGTATGTAGTTTTCAAGGCTTTTGGTAATGCGTTCCACAATTATGTGCTTATGTAGGAAAAACTGGATGCATAAGTTGATTTGTATTTGAGTCCTTTGCAGCTTGGGTAGTGCAGGTTTAGGTGCGTTCGTGTTGATTCGGATGCGTTTCTAGTTGGTAGGTCGATCAAGTCTGTCATGTATCTTGGGGCTTCACCGTAGGTAATTTTGTGAATCAGTGTGCAGATTTTGAAAGCAATGCGTTCTTTGATTGGGAGGCAGTGTAGTTTTTCGCGGAGGGGCCAGGAGGCCTCACATATTTTTAAAGAAATAAAACAGTTAAAGTGGAAGTTACACCTGGTCCCTGTTGTTAGACATCCACTGCACTGACCACTATGCTACACCTTACACTTGCTTGCTGCTCTAATAAGAATGACCATAATATCTGAAACTGTCATAGAGCCTGGTATCCACTGCCACGTTCACTTCTTAGGATGTAGGAGGGGTTCAGTTACCACTGGAGGATTAAGGAGAAATCAGGGCCGGTCTTAGGCTGAGGCGACCGAGGCAGCCGCATAGGGCCCCGCGCTTAGGGGGGCCCCGCGCGGTGCGCCTCAGTCAGCCTTGACCTAGTTCCGCCCGCCCGGGGATCACCGCCGCTCGTCCCAACTGCCCACCCTCTTCTCTCACCCACGATCGACCCCTTTCCTTTTTTTTCTTTTAAATTTACCTCCAGTCCGGCAGCATCAGTGAAAGCGCTCCCAGTAAAAGCGCTTCTCTTCGCTGTGTCCGGCCTTCTTCTGATGTCATGACGTCAGAAGAAGGCGGGACACAGCGAAGAGAAGCGCTTTTACTGAGAGCGCTTTCACTGACGCTGCCGGACTGGAGGTAAATTTAAAAGAAAAAAAAGGAAAGGGATCGATCGTGGGGGAGAGAAGAGGGCGGGCAGGGGAAAGAGGGACATGGATGGGATGGCAGGGCTCAGGGAGAGAGGGGAATTGCTGGATACATGGGTGAATGGAGGGGGGCAGGGGAGAGAGGAACAGATGGGAGGGCAGGGCCCAGGGAGAGGAGAAATTGCTGGAAATGGAGGGGAAGGGAGAGGGGAGAATTACTGGATGTGGATGGAGGAGGGAAGGGCAGAGAGGGCCAAGGATGGACTTGGATGGGATGGCAGGGCCCAGGGAGAGGAGAAATTGCTGGAAATGGAGGGGAGGGGAGAGAGGAGAATTGTTGGATGTGGATGGAGGGGAAATTGTTGAATTTAAGGGCTGGATCGGAACACTTTGAAGGCAGATGCTGAAACTGGAGAAAGGATAGGGACAGGGGGCTACAGATGGTAGACAGAACACATAAGGACACAGGAGGATGGTGGACATGGTGAGAGAAAAAATATCAAACGGAAAGAAGACACTGCATAAAACAGAAGACACTGGGACCAAAGCAAATAGAAAAACTAAATGATCAGACAACAAAGGTAGAAAAAAAAGTATTTTATTCAGAATTTATTAATTGGAATATGTCAGCTTTTAGAAATGTGCATCTGTGATATTTTGCATGTAAGTTTCAATTTTTTCTAGTATTGCTGCATGCTGAGTCTGACTTCTTAAGGTAACTTTCCATTCAGTATTTTGCTTCATATTTGTTGTGTCATGTGTTTTTCATGTGTGATCAAGGTACAGTATCCTGCTAGCGTGTAGTATTTGCAGCCCTTTTTTTTTCACAAGGTAGTGTATTGGTGTTTTAGAGTCAGGTGTAATTACAGTTCTGCCTTTCCATGCATAAGGTTGTAGCTCATCCTGTCCTTGGAATTAGTGCTGTTATGGTTTGGTAAGGTTCTGACTGTGTTTTTGCACAAGTTTGTGTATAGTGTTTTGCAGTGGTGAGATTGTGTGTCCGCACCTCTGACCCCCCCCCCCCCCCCGGGGTTATGAGAATTGGAACTACTAATTGTGGACTTGAACTGAATAATTTCTTGGGAGGGGGGTTTCATGATAGCATTGTGCTTATTATTTCAAACAGTTTTTCTGTACAAGTTTAGCTTCATTTGTCTTTATTTGAAATTTCATAAATAAAAATTTTTCTAAAAATTGAATAATCTTATCAATGGGTGGGGTGGGGGCGGGGCTAGGATGGGGCCCCACCAAATTGGTCTGCATAGGGCCCCACACTTGCTAAGACCGGCCCTGGGAGGAATCGTGCCTTCATCCCTTCAATGGTCAGCTGCTAAATCAGGGCACTTTGTGTACGCATTGAGACTCAAGAGACAGGCAGAGCTCCAGAGTCTCAATGCGTGGATGAGACGATGGTGCAGGAAGGAGGGCTTTAGATTTGTTAGGAACTGGGCAACATTCTGGGGAAGGGGGAGCCTATTCCGAAAGGATGGGCTCCATCTTAACCAGAGTGGGACCAGGCTGCTGGCATCGGCGTTTAAGAAGGAGATAGAGCAGCTTTTAAACTAGAAATAGGGGGAAGGCCGACAGTCGCTCAAAAGAGCATGGTTCGGGATAAGGTATCTTTCAAAGATATCACCATAACAGGGAAGATAGAGTATCCTGATAGTGAGGTTGCAAAAGAGATTGTAGTAGATCGGGTATCCTTAAATAACAATAAAAATCAGACAAAAGATTGCCAATTAATACTGTCAAGTACTAAGCATGATGTACTTAGGAACAACAAACATAGTTTGAAATGTCTATATGCGAATGCCAGGAGCCTAAGAAATAAGATGGGGGAGTTAGAATATATTGCACTAAATGAAAAATTAGATATAATAGGCATCTCTGAGACCTGGTGGAAGGAGGATAACCAGTGGGACACTGTCATACCGGGGTACAAATTATATCGTAGTGATAGGGTGAATCGGATTGGTGGAGGGGTAGCATTGTATATTAACGAGAGCCTTGAATCAAATAGATTGAAAATTCTGCAGGAAACAAAACACTCCTTGGAATCACTGTGGATTGAAATTCCATGTGCAAAGGGGAAAAGGATAGTGATAGGAGTGTACTACCGTCCGCCTGGCCAGGACGAACATACGGATGCGGAAATGTTAAAGGAAATCAGGGACGCAAACAAACTGGGCAACACAATAATAATGGGGGATTTCAATTACCCGCATATAGACTGGGTTAATGTAACATCTGTACACGCAAGGGACATAATATTTCTTGATGAAATCAAGGACAGCTTCATGGAACAGCTAGTTCAGGAGCCGACAAGAGAAGGAAAAATACTAGACTTAGTCCTTAGTGGTGCTCATGATCTAGTGCAGGGGGTAACGGTACGAGGGCCGCTTGATAACAGTGATCATAATATGATCGGTTTTGATATTGGCATTGAAGGAAGTGAAACTAGGAAATCAAGTACGCTAGCGTTTAACTATAGAAAAGGTGATTACGACAAAATGAGAAAAATGGTGAAAAAAAGACTGAAAGGAGCAGCTCGCAGAGTAAAAAACTTGCGTCAGGCGTGGATGCTGTTTAAAAACACCATCCTGGAGGTTCAGGACAAATATATTCCACGTATTAGAAAAAAGGGAAAAAAGACTAAACGTCAGCCGGCGTGGCTAAACAGTAAGATAAAGGAAGTCATTAGAGCCAAAAAACAATCCTTCAGAAAGTGGAGAAGAGAACCAACTGAAAGTAACAGGATAGATCATA
Organism: Microcaecilia unicolor; assembly: GCF_901765095.1. Lineage (NCBI taxonomy): Eukaryota > Metazoa > Chordata > Amphibia > Gymnophiona > Siphonopidae > Microcaecilia > Microcaecilia unicolor. The sequence continues at coordinate 468,478,690 of NC_044033.1, read as the reverse complement.
AGGAATGCCAAGCCAAATGCAAAGCGGAGATAAGGAGGGCAAAAAAGGACTTTGAGAAGAAATTAGCGTTGGAAGCAAAAATACATAGTAAAAATTTTTTTAGATACATTAAAAGCAGGAAACCGGCCAAAGAGTCGGTTGGGCCGCTGGACGAAAATGGTGTTAAAGGGGCGATCAGGGAGGACAAAGCCATAGCGGAGAAATTAAATGAATTCTTTGCTTCGGTCTTCACCGAGGAGGATTTGGGGGGGGACACCGGTGCCGGAAAGAATATTTGAAGCGGGGGAGTCGGAGAAACTAAACGAATTCTCTGTAACCTTGGAGGATGTAATGGGTCAGTTCAGCAAGCTGAAGAGTAGTAAATCACCGGGACCTGATGGTATTCATCCCAGAGTATTAATAGAACTAAAAAATGAACTTGCGGAGCTACTGTTAGAAATATGCAATCTGTCCCTAAAATCGAGTGTAGTACCGGAAGACTGGAGGGTAGCCAATGTTACTCCGATTTTTAAGAAGGGTTCCAGAGGAGATCCGGGAAATTATAGACCGGTGAGTCTGACGTCGGTGCCGGGCAAGATGGTGGAGGCTATTATTAAGAATAAAATTGCAGAGCATATACAAAAACATGGACTGATGAGACAAAGTCAGCACGGATTTAGTGAAGGGAAGTCTTGCCTCACCAATCTAATGCATTTTTTTGAGGGGGTAAGCAAACATGTGGACAATGGGGAGCCGGTTGATATTGTATATCTGGATTTTCAGAAGGCGTTTGACAAAGTGCCGCACGAAAGACTCCTGAAGAAATTGCAGAGTCATGGAATCGGAGGTAGGGTATTATTATGGATTAAGAACTGGTTGAAAGATAGGAAGCAGAGAGTAGGATTGCGTGGCCAGTATTCTCAGTGGAGGAGGGTAGTTAGTGGGGTCCCGCAGGGGTCTGTGCTGGGTCCGTTGCTTTTTAATGTATTTATAAATGACCTAGAGATGGGAATAACTAGTGAGGTAATTAAATTCGCCGATGACACAAAATTATTCAGGGTCGTCAAGTCGCAGGAGGAATGTGAACGATTACAGGAGGACCTTGCGAGACTGGGAGATTGGGCGTGCAAGTGGCAGATGAAGTTCAATGTTGACAAGTGCAAAGTGATGCATGTGGGTAAGAGGAACCCGAATTATAGCTACGTCTTGCAAGGTTCCGCGTTAGGAGTTACGGATCAAGAAAGGGATCTGGGTGTCGTCGTCGATGATACGCTGAAACCTTCTGCTCTGTGTGCTGCTGCGGCTAGGAAAGCGAATAGAATGTTGGGTGTTATTAGGAAGGGTATGGAGTCCAGGTGTGCGGATGTTATAATGCCGTTGTATCGCTCCATGGTGCGACCGCACCTGGAGTATTGTGTTCAGTACTGGTCTCCGTATCTCAAAAAAGATATAGTAGAATTGGAAAAGGTACAGCGAAGGGCGACGAAAATGATAGTGGGGATGGGACGACTTTCCTATGAAGAGAGGCTGAGAAGGCTAGGGCTTTTTAGCTTGGAGAAGAGACGGCTGAGGGGAGATATGATAGAAGTGTATAAAATAATGAGTGGAATGGATCGGGTGGATGTGAAGCGACTGTTCACGCTATCCAAAAATACTAGGACTAGAGGGCATGAGTTGAAGCTACAGTGTGGTAAATTTAAAACGAATCGGAGAAAATTTTTCTTCACCCAACGTGTAATTAGACTCTGGAATTCGTTGCCGGAGAACGTGGTACGGGCGGTTAGCTTGACGGAGTTTAAAAAGGGGTTAGATAGATTCCTAAAGGACAAGTCCATAGACCGCTATTAAATGGACTTGGAAAAATTCCGCATTTTTAGGTATAACTTGTCTGGAATGTTTTTACGTTTGGGGAGCGTGCCAGGTGCCCTTGACCTGGATTGGCCACTGTCGGTGACAGGATGCTGGGCTAGATGGACCTTTGGTCTTTCCCAGTATGGCACTACTTATGTACTTATGTACTTATGTACTTTGGATGTGATTGAAACAGGTCAAGATAAAAATGTCCTTTTTTGCCTTGAACATTTCTTCCTGTTCCATTATCACTGAAAGACATCCTAATTTTGAGTTTTTCTTAGTCCCACCCAAAACACACTTCTAACATGCCCCCTTGCTATTTTAACAAACTATAGTGTAAAACATCCAAATTCTCCCTTTCTAAAATTGCAATTTGGACATTTTCATCACATTGATGGGTTTTTTGGCCATTCTGAGACATTTATCTGCATCAGAAATGAGCATCATAGATATTAAATAGTGAAGTTGGGCAATTTTACCACAAGTCACACTATTTTCGCACAGGTTCTCATTGTATAAAATGAGACCCTGAGTTAAAATAGCATGGTGTGTGGTAAAATAACCCATTTTATGATCAGTCACACTGATTCCTTTCTGTTTCTGATGTACAGTACCTGAAAATGGTGTTATTATGAGTTTTTGTCTCCATATTCTCTTTTAGCCTTCTTTATGAATGCTTTGCATCTAGCTTGACAGTGTTTATGTTGCTTCTCAATTTCTTTATTTGGATAATTTTTTTTTCCATTCTTTGAAGGATGTTCTTTTGACTCTAATAGCCTCTTTCACTTCACCTTTTAACCATGCTTGCTATCATTTGCTCTTCTTTCCACCTTTGTTATTAAACAAAATATTTCTGGTCTGGGCTTCCACACTCGTATTTTTAAACAATGTCCATGCCTGATTTAAAGTCCTAATCTTTGTGGCCAATCCTTTTAGCTTTTTTAAACCATTTTCCTCATTTTGTCGTAGTCACCGTTTTGAAAATTAAATGCTGCTACAGAAGATTTCCTTAGTGACTTTATCCAGATATCAGTTCATATTTGATCATGTTATGATCATTGATCACTGTTTAGCAGTGGATCCAACACTGTTACCTCTCGTACCGTGCCCTGCAATCTACTAAGGACTAGATCTAAAACAGCTTCATCTCTTGGGAAGAGGAAGAGGAGGAGAAGAAGAAGAAGACTCACTAAATAGGGATATGCACAGGACATTCATTTTTGGTTAATTTAGCCATTTTTAAAAATATTTCTTTATTATTTTTTTTCAGTTTGTTTCATACACTGGCCATTTTTACCCACCCATAAACAGAGGACACCACTTGGACAGCTAGAAATGAACATCCCTGTATTTAATCTTTATTCTATCACCTTAACAGATACAGAATGCAGCATTTTATAGAAGGGCCTTTCCTTCGTTCCCACCAGAAAACTACAGATTATACATTGTTTTTCAAAAAATGCTTCCAGTATAGATACATCTGTGGTAAAAAAAAAACATCTACCTGGCTACCTCCTGGACCCACTAATCCATTGAGAAAAGCATTCAATCCTTGTGTTGAACAATATCTGAAGAAGATTAAACAGAAGAAAAGACCACACTTTTATAACCTCACAAGAGAGGAGTCACGTGATGTGTTGGTAGGGATAGACGTGTTCAGGTCCCTCTCTGAGATCCCACTCTCTAAAACCGCACTGTCACATAGAAAAAAATTGTATTTCGACTAAACTTTCACCCTGCTCTAACCTGGTGCTCTATGATGACAAAGGACGATAATTACTCTTGAAGGTCTGGGTGGGGGGTTGAGAAGTTTGTTTGCTAGCACTTTATGCACCTACACTATATGACTCGAACTTTTACCCAGATCTGCTACCACATCTGACCGCCTACAGATCATTAGACCTTATAGTGGCGGGAGATTTAAACTTGGTGATGGACCCCACCCTAGATTGTTTGAGAGGCATTTTCTGCACCCCTCTGAGAGGGACTATACACACCAATCTAGGGCCCACAGTACATTCTCATGCCTAGACTATATACTAGTGAGCCATAGTTTATTCTCTGCTATACAGACAGCGGAGGTGGGTCCAGAGAAATATCGGATCACACCCCAATATGGATAGACCTGGGAACCCATTTGGGGAGAGGAGCCAATGGATACTGGAGATTTCCTTCATTCCTGGCACAGAAAACTTCATTAAATACTTACACATAAAGTGGGATGCTTTTTTACATTCTAATGGCCAACACGAGTCATAATCCTTATTATTTTGGAAAACAGCAAAGGTGGTCCTTAGAGGTGATATAATCATTTATGTAAGTCATTATAAAAAAAACCTGGCATTCAGCATTATCCACTTAGAAAACCAGCTTGAAATGGCCAAGCAATGTTATGCTACTTAACCTTCTCCACAAACCAAAGAAACATGGGTCTCCATACAAACTACATTAAACTCCTTTATCCATGAACAAACAAAAGTATTTTATACAGGAAATATCGCTTTCACAGATTTTGGAATAGAACTGGTCATTTATCAGCACATATAGTAAAAGCATGGGGGGGCTCTCGGGCAGTGCCGTCGCTATGTAATTCACAGGGAGTTCTTACCTCGAGGCCCAATCAAATAGTCAAAATCTTTGAACAACACTTTAAGGCCTTGTATGCTGTAATACCACACCCAGAACAGCAAGATATTGATTCATTCTTAGACAGGGCGAATCTCCCTAATTTACTGCCTGAAGCAATAGAGGTCTTAAAGGCCCCACTTCGAGCAAAAGAACTACAGCAAGCCGTTAAAACATTGAAATCATTCTTGGCTCCTGGAGCTGATGGGTTCACAGGAGAGTTTTACAAGATCCTACAAGTCCCCCTGTTGAAACCCTTATTGGCATATTTTGATGAAGTGGTAGCCACTGGTGCTTTTCCTATCCATGACAACACAGCACTAATAACACTCATACCAAAACCTAGTAAACCGCAAGATCAAGCTGACTCGTACAGGCTTATTTCACTCATCAATGCTGACATTAAATTCATAGCCAAAACACTGGCAAATAGGCTAGCTGTTTATTTACCAGACCTGATAAGCTCAAGTCAAGTGGGTTTTGTCAAAGGGAGATAATCGGTTTTAAATGTTCGGCAAACTATATTGGTGATATGCCATTGTCAGCCACAGAACTTGCCTGCCCTGGTAATTAGTTTAGATGCTGCAAAAGCATTTGACACAATATTATGACAACATCTATTTACTGTGTTTAGAAAATCTGTGGTGTCTTGTATGAAGCTGTTTGTCTTGTGCACAAAAGGTTTAAGAATCCCCTCTATAAGTCCAGATATTTCCTCTGTAAGTGTGCCAACGCCAGATATGATTGGTCTGCCAGGATTTCCAGGTTTATGGATTTTAGGTAGCATGTAGAATGTGCTCACAGAAGGATGATTTGGAATGAGTTTTTTAAAGATGTGGCTGTACATGCTTTGTAAGTATTTTGATAAGGTTTTTCAGCTGTTTTACATAATCCTGTGTGGGTTCCTCACTTACGGCCACTTTTATTACGTGGCGGTAAGTAACATGGACTCACCGCTCTCTAAACAGAAAGTACACCGGAGTGTACCCATCGGTAACTGGCATTGCCGTGCACTGCCCAGTTACTGCTAGGTTAGCATGGGAGTGTCAGAAATTTCTATGTAGTTTTCTAGTTTATTATTTTGTCCATCTTGTGGGGTGAAATACACATTCTTTTGTTTAAAATTGTATTTCAGTCTGTTGGGAGCCTCTTTTTTTGCAGAAGTGTACCTTCAAGCAGAGTTTTCTAAAGAATTCTTCCAGGTCTGAGTATAGTTGAATTTCATCTATTTAGAGGGACACAATGACAGTCCTTTGCAGAATACAAAGATCTCATGCTGTTATAATTGGTAGTTTGAAAGGTTTACTATCCCCATTTGATTTGCATTTACATCAGTGTGGTCAGTGGAGGTTTGCCTACTGGGCATCTGCTGACTTTCATGATCTCCTAGTTTGTTTGCATTCTGATTCTCATATGTTTCTAATAGAAACCTCACTCTCGATACACACGTGAAGAATACGACGAAATAACCAACTTTCGCAAATCTCTGAAAACATATTTCTTCAACAAGGCCTACAAAGAGAACCTACAGCCCTACTAGCCCACCTTACCAACCCACCCAGCCTGAAAGACCACCTCCTATACTTAACCGCCTAACACTCTCCTTCTTTCTTCCCTTACTTAATCTTTGCACATAATTAATTGTATCTGTTATCCTGTATGACAATGTCATAACAAAACTATGTAAGCTACATTGAGCCTGCAAATAGGTTGGATAATGTAGGATACAAATGCAATAAATAAATAAATAAACTCATCTTGAGTATTAGCCCTGATATCTGAAAAACACTGGGATTCCACATGGGCCATTCTAAAATGTTATACAGAGCACTTCTCCAATTCTCATATAATTGCTGTTTTTATTTGAATTTGGTAGTTGAGTTCTATCATTATTATCTAATGAAATTGCATTATATTGGACTATATTTGATGTGTTTATTGCTGGGATAAATCAATGTAAATCAGTGTTCTTGTTTTTCTAGTGATGATTTCAGCCATGACTAGATATGCTTTAAGGGGATTTCTATTTTGAAGAGCTTAAACCAATCATATTTCCAGCTGACTATAATTGTTATTTGGAACAGATACACAAATAGCTGATGTACAGAAGATTAGAATGCTTGACTGCAAGAAAAAAAAAATAGTATGATACTTTATACAGGCTATTCAATTTGCAAAACTCATTACTATTATAGAAAGGGACATTTTGTGAAGGACCTTTAATTGTTATTAGAATTTGTGCTAGATACTCCAAAATAAAAATAGTGTTATTGAATCTGCGTATCTTAGATACAGTTGCATTAAGTATGATGAACATATTAAAGCCAGGGCATATAACATTTTAATGAAATTGCTTGCAGAGTCTCAACATTCTTAAACAGTTTCCAAAAGCATTGTATAATACTTATTTTTTAGTTTAGACCTCATATTTATTTCAAAAATGCTTAAGAGTTCAGTTATTCAGATGTGTGTTATAAATATTTTTATCTATTTTTTATTTAATTATATATTATATAACTCGTAGAGCGATAATACAGGAAATTGGAAAAACAACATAAAGAAATATTAAAGTTATCAATAACTGAAATCAATTCACAACTTTTGTCCACTCTAGGATAGGTAAATTAGATCCAAGATAGGAAAATACAATACTTAACATTGTATCTGGAAATTAATTGCTAAATTAATGCTACCCAGGTAACCTACTCCAAGCTATCCTACAGTGTACTATCTGTGACTAGACAATAACATTAACCTCTTCTTTAGACAACAAAAAGTCTTCTAACTGCATGGGGTCAAAGAACAGAAATTGCTTAGACTCTGGGATGTATACCATCCAGTCCAGGCGATTTGTTACTCTTCAATTTGTCAAATTGCGCCATTACATCTTCCAGGTTTATAGAGATTTCATTCTGTTTCTCTGACTTGTCAGCTTTGAATATCTTTTATGGCACTGGTATCTCTCTCAAATCTTCTTCAGTGAAGACCAAAGCAAAGATTTCATTTAATCTCTGCTATGGCTTTGTCTTCCCTGAGTGCCTCTTTTACCCCTCTGCCATCTAACTGTTTTTGCCTGCAATACAATCTTTTTTTCAAAGTCCCTCTTTGCCTTCCTTATCAGCGCTTTGCATTTGACTTGCCATTCTTCATGCTATTTCTTATTATTTTCAGTCAGATCCTTCTTCCATTTTCTGAAGGATTTTCTTTTAGCTCTAATAGCTTCTTTCTTCTCATTTTTTAACCATGCCTGCTGTCGTTTGGTCTTCCTTCCTCCTTTTTAAATACACAGAATATATTTGGCCTGGGTTTCCAGGATGGCATTTTTGAACAGCATCCATGCTTGATGTAAATTTTTGTCCTTCGCAGCTGCTCCTCTAAGTTTTTTTTTCACCATTCTTCTCATTTTATCATAGTTTCCTTTTTGAAAGTTAAATGCTAACGTATTGGATTTCCCGTATATTTACTCTAAAGCCGATATCAAATCTGATCATATTATGATCACTGTTATCAAGAGGCCCCATCACCATTACCTCCTGCACCAGATCATGTGCTCCACTGAGGACTAGGTCTAGAAATTTTCCTCCTCTTGTTGGCTCCTGTACCAGCTGCTCCATATGCAGTCCTTGATTTCGTCCTTAGCGTGCCCTGATTTTACATTTACCCAGTCAATATCGGGGTAATTGAAATCACCCATTATTATTGTGTTCCCCAGTTTGTTAGCCTCCCTAATTTCTGATAACATTTCTACATCCATCTGTTCATCCTTGCCAGGTGGACGGTAGCACACACACTATCCTTTTCCCCTTTACACAGAGAATGCAGTAAAAGTAGTGTAGCATGATTTAAAAAAGATTTTGACAAGTTCCTAAAAGAAAAGTCCATAAGCAAGTATTAAGATGGATGTAGGGAAATCCACGCTTGGATACATAGCAAAATATGCTTTACTCTTTTGGGATTATGACCTGGATTGACCACTGTTCTTGATGGACCTTCAGTCTGTCCCAGTATAGCAATATTTATGTTCTTATGAGACCCTTATCTACATCTTTATGTATATTTAAAAAAAAGTCTATAAATTTCACAAACCTTCTGTAAAACACACTGCAAATTGTGAATGGCCTAACTTGTATGTATCTTTTCTGACCTAGATGACCTATACAAAAATGGGATGAGGTTATACATATGATCAATGTCTTTGTCCAAAATAAAATAGCAGTTCATTGCCAACATCATTGACATAAGAACATGCATTGAGTTTTGTCACTCAGTGTATAGTTAAGCTGTGGAACTCATTTCCAGAGTGAATGGTAAAACCAGTTATTATAGCTGGGTTTAAAAGTGGTATGGACAAATTCCTGGAAGAAAAATCCATGATGGGGGAAAGCCACTGTTTATCTTTGAGATTAAATAGAATGGGATCAGCCACTTTTTGGGACTCTGCGAGGTACTTCTGCACTGACCACTGTTGGAAACATGATACTGGGCTAGACCATTGCTCTGACCCAGTATGGCAACTCTTATGTTAATTATATTTTTCTATCTTAGTGGTAGATGTACTCTTATTTTTCCTTTGTACTCTCCTTTCCTTCTCATGTTATAATCCAGGGTCTATAAGGTACCTGTTAGACTCTATATTTTTAAATGGTTTATTGCAAGGTTCATCTGGAAAATATGTTTTAAGTAAAAATAATGTTTGAAAACTGATTGTGGTGTTTTTGTTTCTGCTTTGGCATGCTGCCAAAGCTGTATTGGGTAAATATGTTTATCTAATTGGGTAAATATGTTTATTTATCTACCATTTTTAAATAAAACAAAAACAAGCCAAAATATTTGCTTTACAATTTGAACTTGCTTAGCTAAGAAAAAGCATAAAAGATGAAGAGAGAGTGGAGAAGTGAAGTAGTGTGAGGAAACTGAAACACTGGAAATCTCACAAGCAGCACATTACTTGAAATGAACTAAAATGCATTTTTCTCAGTATGCCAACAAAGCAAATAAGTTGTTGCTATAGCAACTGAAAAGAAAAACAACTTAAAGGAGAGTAAATAGAATTAAAACTAATTTGGTAGATGAAATTACCAAAGCCAATCAGATAGAATATTGTTTTGCTGCATGTTATAAAATATTATATAACTTGCAGTTATAAGTTTTAAGAGACAACATTTTATTATGGCTTGAGAAACAAGATTTTTCAAAGTTTATACGTACTCTTTAAAAAATCTTAGGGCCCTTTTACTAAAGGGCAGTAGGGCTACCGTGCAGGTAGCACACAGAAAAAAAGCACAACTGCAGGATATGCTGAAGAATCTGGTGTTATTGTTGTGGTCAGTGTGCATTGATCCCCCACACTAGAAAGTATTATTTTCCAGCGTGGGGATTGGGGAGTAACTGTGCCCTGCAGTAATCATGCAGCGCCCAGCCATTGCCGTGTGCTGCCTGATTACTGCAGGATTAGCATATGAGCCCTTACCGCCACCTAAATAGGTGGGAATGGCCGCATAGCAATTGTGAAATTAGCACATGGCCATTAATGAAACAAATACCAATTCTGACACTTTTCCATGACACGAGAAAGTGGCTGGAGTGCAAGGCAAACCCACACGCTAATCGCAGAACCAGCCACTTTCTACAACAACTAGGTAATCAATAGAAATAAAACATGGAAAAGAAAATAAGATGATACCTATTTTATTGGACATAACTTAATACATTTCTTGATTAGCTTACGAAGGTTGCCCTTCTTCGTCAGATCGGAAATAAGCAAATGTTGGCATATGACAGTATATATACTGTAAGTGAAACATCAAAGCATTTCAGTGACAGGCTAACAGGATGGGGGTGAGTAGCCTGTCACTGAAATGCTTTGATGTTTCACTTATATATACTGTCATCTACCAACATTTGCTTATTTCCGATCTGACGAAGAAGGGCAACCTTCAAAAGCTAATCAAGAAATGTATTAAGTTATTTCCAATAAAAAGGTATCATCTTATTTTCTTTTCCATGTTTTAATTTTGTTTTATTTCTATTGATTACCTTTAAAAGTAGACTAACACGGCTTCCACACCTCTCTACCACAACTTGGTGAAAGGACCCCTAATGAACCATCTACTTTGAAAAAGCTTAGAAAATCTATTGCATGCCTGAAGTAGCCTTAGGTTAAAATGAAATGTTAAGAACAAATTTTTCATTTCTTTTCCTCAATTTCAATCCACATAGCATCAGGATTTGAAGATTAACATAACTGATTTTCCACTAGTCTCAGAAATGAAGGTCGAGGGAATAACACTGGATAAGAACATAAGCATTGACATACTGGGACAGACTGAAGGTCCATCAAGCCCAGTATCCTGTTTTCAACAGTGGCCAATGCAGATCACAAGTACCTGGCAAGATCCTAGAACAGCAAAACAGATTTTATGCTGCTTATCCTTGAATATGTAGTGGCATTTCCCAAGTTCATCTTAATAATGGCTCATAGACTTTTCTTTCAGGAAATTATCCAAATCTTTTTTAAACCATGTTAAGCTAACTACTTTTACCAGATGCTCTGGCAATGAATTCCAGAGTTTAATTACTCATTGAGAAGTTCTTTTATCAAGCTGCAGGAAAAATGGCCCTGTGCTAGCGGCGGGAGCTGTTTTTCCTGTTCGCCAGAGCCCTTTTTAGTGCAGCAGGTAAAAAAGATCCAGACACACATGGCCATGCGGTAAGAGAAGTCTTACCGCACGGCCATGAAGCAGAGAGCCCTTACCACCACTCACTGAGGTGGTGATAAGGGCTCCCACGCTAACCTGGTAATAACCAGGCAGCACCTGGCGATGTCCGATTATTGCCGAGTCATCACTGCACAAGCCATTTTCAGGGGTTTTCTTTTTCCCTCAGAAATGGTGCACGCTCGGGGAAGGACTACCACCGGTGGCCATGTTGTACCAGCGGTAGTCCCGGAAGAGCGAGTGGTAAGCCTCCATTGGGCTTACTGCAACTCTGTAAAAGGGCCCCTGAGTGAAGAAATATTTTCTCTAATTCATTTTAAATGTACTACTTAATGGCTTCTTTGCATAAATAAAAATAAAACAAGAAGGAAATTCAAGTACGGACTTAGACAACATATACAACCTCATTGAAAGGAAAAAGATTGATGTTAGGTTCTTGAAATAGTTTGTTGTCAATTGTTCTAGTTGAGATGTAATATAAATTTCTTATAAATAAACATTTTTTTTTTTAAAAATTAGCAGCTTCTTTACATGCCCCTATTCCTAGTATTTTTGGAAAGATTAAACAAGCAATTCACATTTACTTGTTCCACTCCACTCAGTATTTTATAAATCTCTTTCATATCTCCCCTCAGCCGTCTCTTTTCCAAGCTGAACGGCCCTAGCTGTTTTATCCTTTCCTCATAGGGATGACGTCCCAACCCCCTTTATCATTTTTGTCGCTCTTCTCTGTACCTCTTCTAATTCCAATCACATCTTTAGAATTGCGGTGACCAGAGCAGCACACAGTATTCAAAGTGCGGTCACACCACGGAGCGATACAAAGGCATTATAACATTCTCATTTTTGTTTTTCCTTCCTTTCCTTATAATTCCACACACATATTCTATTTGTTTTCTTAGATGCTGCTGCACATTGAGCAGAGGGTTTCAAAATATCATCAATGATGATACCTAGATCCTTTTCCTAAGCGGTGACTCCTAGTGTGGAACCTTGCATCAAGTAACTATGGTTTGGGTTCCTCTGCCATTTGAATGCCCAGTCTCCCAGTCTTGTAATGTCCTCTTGCAATTTTTCACAATCCTCTGCGATTTAACAATTTCAAATAACTTTGTGTAATCAGCAAATTTAATTATTTCACTAGTTATTCCTGTCTCTAGATCAATTACATATTACTAACAATAGCTCTGCAAGTATATTTTTCAGTTCTATCAGTACTTTGAGATGTAAACCATCTGGTCCAGATGATTTGCTACTCTTCAATTTGTTAAATTGCTCCATTACATATCCCATGTTTATGGAGATTTGTTTGTTTCTCTGACTCATCAGCATTGAATAACAATTCAGTTTTGGTATCTCCCCCACATCTTCCTTTGTGACGACCGAAGTAAAGAATCCATTTAATCTCTCTGCTATGGCCTTGTCTTCCCTGATTGCCCCTAGGATTCTCTTTGTGTTACTCTGCTGGTTCATGGCTGTGCACGATTGCAGTTTGGTTGATATTAACAATCCAGCCGCTTTGTTTACTAAAGCTTAGCTCGTTATCTGCAGCAAGGTCCATTTCATTCCTATGGGCCCTGCTGCAGATAACTCAAGCTAAGCTTCAGTAAACAACTCCCTCCAGGTGTTTTTCATGGCAATCATTGGCATGTTCAGACCCTTAATGTAGGCCATTTTGCTGAAACACTGACCGTGTCAGGTCTGTCCAATAAAATTGAGTTGACAACCCGTGTCTCGAATGCTCCTCATTCTTTTATCTCTGCCCTTGTTATCCCTCAGTCATCCAGCAGTTTAACATTCTTTTACCTGCTTTTTGTTTCTAATATACCTAAAATTATTCTTCTGTGTTTTTGCCTTCAACACAATCTTCTTTTCAAAGCCTTTCGTTGCATTCCTTATGAGTACTTTGCATTTGACTTGCAATTCCTTGTGCTGTTTCCTATTAATTTCAGTAGGATCCTTTTTCCATTTCCTGAAGTATTTTGTTTTAACTCTAACAGCTTCATTCAATTCACTTTTAAGTATGCCAGCTGCTGTTTGTCCTTCCTTCCTTCCTTCCTCCCTCCTTTTTTAATACATGGAATATATTTGACCTGGGCTTCCAGGGTTGTATTTTTGAACAGCATTCACACCTGATGTAATATTTTTACCTTTGCAGTTGCTCATCTACATTTTTTTTACCGTTCTTCTCATTTTATTATAGTCTCCTTTCTGAAATTTAAATCCTAATGTATTGGATTTCCTGTGTGTTCTTACTCTAGAGCTGATATCAAATCTGATCATATTATGATCACTTTTATCAAGTGGTCCCAGCACCATTACCTCCTGCACCAGATCAGGCTCTCCACTGAGGACTAGGTCTATAAATTTCTCCCCTCTTGTTGGTTCCTGAACCAGCTGCTCTATAAAGCAGTATTTGATTTCATTAAGGAATTTTACCTCCCTAGCATGCACTGATGATACATTTTACTCAGTCAAATATCAGGATAATTGAAATCACCCAATATTATTATTATGGATAGCACTATTTCATTTGAGAAACATATCACTCATCTTGCCAAATAAATGCTTTTCTGTTTATGACATCTACATTGGATCTGTAATTGCTTTGAATCTCTTCAATTTAAACTTTTAACGCAAGCATTAATTTAAAGTCACCTAGAATACTGCAATTCATTGTATGTGGACTGATACTCTTTTCTATTGAGGGTGTTGCAGGCCGTTAGGTTGGTATATTCTGTGAGCAAATATGAAAGCACAATACCTGTCTTAGAGGCCTGTTTACTAAGCCATGCTGTAGGCACACAAATTTTGTAGTGTGTGATAAAATTGGCAAGCGCTAATGCTAGAGACCCCCATAGGCATATAATGGGTATTAAATCCACTTGATCAGAAATAAGCAAATTTTGATAAGTAACAGTATATATAAGTGAAACATCAAAGTATTTCAGTGACAGTCTGAAAGGGCTGAGATGATGCGGGACAGGGAGATATGAATGATGATCAGAGGGTGGAAAAGCAGTACAATTTTATGGTTTATAATGGGCTAGAAAACCCAGATCTTTGTTAAGTCCTGTCTGGTGGATGTCAAGATATTTCATCATTTTGACTTCAAAGGTCTTGCATTCCTGTATTGTTTTAAAGTTTCCTTTCAGTATTCTCACCATGAAATCATTGGTACAGTGCTCTGGTTTTGTAAAATGTTGGTTGGCACTGGCATTTTTCATATGATGTCTATGTAAGTCCAATAAAAAAGGTATCATCTTATTTTCTTTTCCATGTTTTATTTTATTCTGTTTCTATTGATTACCTTTAAAAGTGGACTAACACGGCTACCACATCTCTCTACTCAAGATGGAAGATACCACATATAGCCGCATGAAAAAGCAAATGAACAAACTTATGGAAAAGAAACAAAAGTGAACAGTCATCTTTACTTTCAGATAATCTGCAAGAAGAATGACATCATTCCAAAAGGACTGAGGATCAAAAATCCTTTGGCTACTACTTACAATTCTGACTATGGAGACAAACTCTGCAAACACACTAGCCAGAAACTAAGAAATGAATTTATACATCAACTCTACAAGAAGAAGAAAATTATTAAAACACAAAGGGATGAAATCATAAGGAACATGGAGGAACTACGTCCACACCTTATGAGCCAACTAAAGGAGAACTTGCACAACACCCAAGTGGAAAAACAACACATTGTTATCCACAAAAAAAAAAGAAATGAAGTTATCTTATATCCTGCACAATCACAGAGAGAAAAACAACTTACCTCGGAGCAGAAACAGCGCTGCAATCCTAACAGGCCCAAACAACTTGGATACACTTTACAAACCTTCTGAGGTATGTGAAAATCAAAATCTGAACTAGGGGCGTAGCCAGACACCCAATTTTGGGTGGACCTGGGTCCATGATGGGTGGGCAGAAGAACTCCATTTGTCCCACAGGTGATTTGGTCTCTCCCTCTCTCACCTGCATGCCATATGGTCTCTCAAACATCCCCCCCCCCCCACTACATACCTTTGAAATAGCAGATTTTCACCAGCAGCGAGCAGCAACTAATACACACTGCTCATGTTGGCCCCACAGTCTTCCCTCTGATGCAACTTCCTGTTTCCACATAGGCGGAAATACATCAGAGGGAAGGCAGTGGGGCTGGTGCGAGCAGTATGTATCAGTCGCTGCTCAATGCAGGTGAAGATTTTTTTGTTATTTTTGTTACATTTGTACCCCGCGCTTTCCCACTCATGGCAGGCTCAATGCAGCTTACATGGGGCAATGGAGGGTTAAGTGACTTGCCCAGAGTCACAAGGAGCTGCCTGTGCCGGGAATTGAACTCAGTTCCTCAGTTCCCCAGGACCAAAGTCCACCACCCTAACCACTAGGCCACTCCTCCACTCTGATCTGCTATTTACAAGGTATGCAGGAGGGACAGTCGTTGGGAGTTTTTGGCTGGTGGGGCTCGGGGACCTTGCCAGCCACATCATAGGTGTGCTGCTACTGGGTGGGCCTGAGCTCAAAGTAGGTGGGCCTGGGCCCACCCAGGCCCACCCTTGGCTACGCCACTGATCTGAACAAACCAGAAGATCAAGAAAGTCTGCAAATACCGTGCAGGCAAACCACCTCTGATTTCGGAAATGTAAATCAATTGCGGATAGTAAACCTCTTGAACTATTCAAAAATATCAAGCAATTACCATTGGGTACCCTTCTGGTCATGATGGATGTAGAATAACTATACAGCAACATTCCCCATGCAGATGGCATAGCTACATGTGAGAAACTCCTAAAAACATCCACACTGGACCATCAATACTCACCGGAAACTATTACAAAATTAATCAAATTTATTCTAACTCACAACTATTTCCGCTTTAACAATGATATCTACCTACAAATCATGGGCACTGCGATGGGCACCAGGGCAGCACCCCAATATGCTAACCTCTTTATGGCTGAACTGGAAGAGACATTTCTGAATACATATCAGACCACACCCTAAAATACTACCGGTATATTGATGACATTTTTATGATGTGAACTGAGGGGGAAGAAACTCTAAAACAATTTTATAGTTCTTTCAATACATACCATCCTACAATCAGATTCAAAATTGACTACTTCCCAGAAAAATTCAATTTTTGGACACCACAGCTTCAGTCAACAATGGTTACATACAAACATCCATATACAGGAAACCCACAGACAAATGCAGCTACCTACACAACTCCAGCTTCCACCCTTCACATACAAAAAAGTCCATTATTCACAGCCAAGTCACAAGATACCACCGTATGTGCTCTGACCCAGGGGACAGGGATAGACACCTCAAAATCCTGACTGCATCCATCAAACAGAAAGGCTATAACCACAAAATAATCTCGAAGAATATTGCCTCCTCCTTTAAAACACCAAGGGAAAATATGCTACAGTACAAGGAAAAGAAAGCCACTGACAGAACCCCCGTTGTAGTGACATATAACCCAGAGCTGTAAAAACTGAGGAAAATCATAAGAGATCTGAAGCCACTACTCCAGGAGGATGAATTACTGAAAGAGATATTTCCATCCCCACCAGTGCTGGCCTTCCGACAGCCACCCAATTTAAAACACAAGCTAGTGAGAAGCAAGTTCTCAACAGAGACTCAAAAAGAAGAGAATGGCACACATCCTTGCAATATGTCGAGCTGCAAACTATGCCAAAACATTTCACAAGATCCCACAGTCATCCACAAAGGAAAGATATTCAACATAAAGGGATCTTTCACATGCTCATCTTCCAATGTAGTATATGTCATCCAGTGTAAAAAAATGTGACGAAGGGTGCTATATTGGAGAAACAAGCCAGATGCTGAAGAAGAGGTTTAATTTACATAGACATCATATGAAAAATGCCAGTGCCAACCAGGATGTTACCTCTGTGGGACAGCACTTTACAAAACCAGAACACTGTACCAATGATTTTATGGTGAGAATACTGAAAGAAAACTTTAAAACAATACAGGAGTCCTTCATTTAAATCAGACCCAGCAAAGAAGAAAAGCACAACTGTGCCTTCAAGACTGAGACAACAGGAGTCCTTTATTCAAGTCACTCTGATTTAATAAAGGACTCCTGTTGTCTCAGTCTTGAAGGGCCAGTTGTGCTTTCCTTCTTTGCTAGTGTATTGTCTGCAACAACATGTAGATCTTTTTCTGGGGTGCTGACCCCCAAGGTGGACCCTAGAATCAGGTAACTAGTTTTGGAATTACCTCCAGAATAAACTTAGATATCTATTGGTTTACTTGTGTTTTAGGAAACACTTGAAAGCTTGGCTCTTTCAAAAATATTTGAACTAAGTTTCCAGTTTTATTTTCTTAGACTGTGCTAGGATGCATTATTCTCTGGGTTGTTCCCAGTTCTCTTTGTCTATAATCGCATCAAGCTTTCCAAGTTTCATGGAATAAAAGCATTTTTGTCATGTCATGTCAAGTGGAACAAAGCAGCAGAATTGTACAATTGCTCATTGAGGGCCCCTTTTACCAAGCTGAGGCAAAAGGTGGCCGACGCTTGCATCAGCACATGTTTTACATGTGCACCGAGGCCCCCTTTTACCACAGTTGGTAAAAGGGAAGTCTCGCTTTCCTACAAGAAATGGCCGAGTGGCAAGTAAAGCACTTGCTGCGCAGCCATTTTGGGAGAGAGCCCTTACCGTCACCCATAGAGGAGGTGGTAAGGTCTCCTGCATTAACCCAGCAGTAACCGGGCAGCGCATGGCACTGCCCGATTACCACCGGATACACTCCGGTGTTACAAATATAAATAGATTTTTGTGGGGCTGAAAATGATGGCACACTAGAGATGGGAAGTACTGCCAGGCTGCTGCGGTAGCCCGGTGGTACTTCCTGTATAGCGAGCGGTAAGCCCGCTTAGTAAAAGGAGCCCTGAGTTAACATACAATAGCTTTTCTTTAAGGCAGAAATGTTAGCTATTCAAAATACCAGCTTGTGAGTTTGACTCTACTTTTCTTCTTTGTTCTTATTTCTAGAATTTTTTTGCCATGATTCAGAGTATAGAAAATTATTTCCAGTTTTAAGTTTTGACATTTGTAACCTGCATTATCCCGAACAAGTTTGGGTTCAATGTGGCTTACATCAAGCTTTTAAAACAAATTCCAGTAAGAAACCTATAATGAAAATATCTATATATATAAAACTCACCCTCAACATTCTATTGTCGGATGACGTCACTGAAGCCAAGGTTCGTAAGTTCGAAGCTCTGAAGCCAAGAAAATCACAGCCTCGGGGCCCTGCCCTCGCATCAAACGTTGAGGGCGGAGGCGGAGCAATTCACCCACATCGACGACGGGTGGGGGGGGGGCCACAGGAAAGCCTTGCTAGCACCCGTTTTATTGGCTTCAGAAACGGGCCTTTTTTTACTAGTAAAACAATAATAGGTAAAAACATCCAGGCAGTAAGATGAATAATTTTGAAATGACAATCACCAACAGTGGTGAGGAATTCACTATATAAGAATGCTTTCAACAATTTACAAAATTTCAAGTTGTCAGTAACTTATGACTTTGGTAGGGCATTCCATTCCCTAGTAGCTTTGTAAGTGAAGCATATATCATGAATATATATGTAAGAAATAGTTTTACAACACATAAAATGTAGAAGATAGTCTCTCGACATCGGATGAGCATTGTGTAAAGGTAATTCTTACAAATTTTGCATATAGTCAGGTAAAAGACCATATGAAATGTGATAGACAAGTGCACATAGTTTAAAGGTAACTCTTTCATTTATTGGAAGCTGATGCAGTTTGATTAAAAGAGGAGCTGACTTGGTGAATCGAGAGGCTTTACATAAGAGATGAGCCACAGTACCCCAAGCTATTTGAAGTTTTTTTTTTTTTTAAATAAAAGGGACTTTTAGGCCTGAGTAATCAACATTACAGTAATCAACTTTGGATAGCACTAAAGAGTGAACTAAAGAGTACAAAATTTGAGTTAGAAAAGAAAGGCCTCAGTCTTTTAAATCTCCACATATAATTAAAGACACTAGAAATCACTACTTAAGGGTCAAATGATAGGTATTGGTCGACAGTTATTCCCAAGATTTCATGGTGATAGGACACATTATCAATAGTGAAATTTTATTAGTCATTGGGTGGGCAGAATTAGTTAGGGTTAAGAACTTGGTTTTATCTTTATTCAGTTTTAATTTAAAATTGGCAGCCCAAGATTCCATCAGATCTAAGCCAGACTTAATTCTAGGCAAGATTTCATCAAAGTAGTACCATTAGTGTAAATAAAGGTATTAAAGGCACTTGATTCCAATAATCTACCTAGTGGGATCATCATTACATTAAACAAAATGGGAGTAAGGGGGGAAATCCTGGGGCACCCCACACACAGAGAGCCAGGGTGAAGAAATGTTATCACATAACTTTATACTATCTTGACTTTAAGAAACCATCGGACCATTGTGGGACTTCTGTGTTCAATAAATAGGTAGGGTATGCATCTAACAAGCAATGTGAAGATATTCTAAGAGGGAAACCACCTTCCTTTTATGACACATTAGTGTCTCTTATTCATCAGGAGGGCAAAGGTCTACTATAGCATGACAACTTTAGGCTGAGTTCTTCTTGGATAGAGGTTACATAATTCTGCTAAACATATTAATGATATGATGTGAGAAATGCATAAGAAAACTGGCGCTAACTGAGCAAACAGGATTTGCAAAGAACACATATGTTTTTGTCAATGTTTGTTGTTCCATTAGACAGCTTAAGAAATTAATGCAGAAAAAGTATTTGATAGGGTTGAGTAGTTTTCTGTTGTGTACCTTAATTAAATTTGGCTTTGATTGAAGTGTTATTAAAGGCTATATTTACTAATGAATGTGCTCATGCATGCATTTGGTAAATAAGCAAACATAAAGTCCATATTCAGATCCAAATTGCTGCCATTGCATAAAATGGGTGTTGTGGTAAACAGCACATATTAATGCACAGTAGCACACTTTTGAAGATTTAACCTAAATTATTTATTTGTTTCGGATTTATTAACTTTGTTTATGAAGAGATTCACCCCAGCACAATATGCTGCTCCCTTAGCTGTGGTATGAATAAATGAGTGGCCTTCAGTCTCTTTTCCACATTTCTTTGGTGCTTATCAAAGGTGTATCCTTCCATCTTCAGTTTTACCCTAGCTGTGCACTCAGGAGCCTTTTACTAAGCCGCAGCAAAAAGTGGCCTGCGGCAGTGCAAGCGTGTCTTTTGGGCGTGCACCAGGCCAGTTTTTACCATATCCTGAAAAAAGGACCTTTTTAAGTGGCTGGAAAATGGACGTGTGGCAAAATAAAAACCAGTGAGCATCCATTTTTGGTCCAAGACCTTACCACCACCCATTGACTTAGCGGTAACGACTCACGTGCTACCCAGGCAGTAGGCAAGCGCCACATGGTAGAAAATAGAAAATAATTTTTTCTACAATGTGTTTTTGGTGCACGCCAAATTCAGAATTACCACCCAAAGCACGTGGTAGCTGGGTGGTAATGCCGATTTGGTGTATGCTGGACATGCGTAGGCTCTTACATGCCTTTGTAAAAGGGGCCCCTCAGAAATGATGTAGCTAGGTAGGGTACCAGAGGAGCAGGGGCTTCCCCAAATGGAGCTCTGCCGGCACTGGCGCCTATCGTGTTGCATAGAAAATATGCAACGATGGAAGTCCGCTCTCACCCTGCCCTCGCTCTCCCCCATGCCGTCAACCTGGCTCCACCTCTGCCCCTCAGGTTTTGAGCTGTCCTAAATTGACCCAATTAGTTATGCAAGTCACAGCACCAAATATTGCCAGCATTTGCATAATCTTGGCTCCTCCCTAATACCTCCCTTAGTGCTGCCCCTGACCTACCCACTTTTTTGTTGGGTAGTTTGTGGTGATATTCAGTGGCACTGTCCGGTTAATTGCAGCTGAATACTACCACTTAGGCAGTAGTAAGTGATTTAAGCTGCTGTTGCCAGCTGAATGTCAGCCGGATAGACTTTAGTTACAGTCCAGTACTTCAATCTTGCAGTTCTAGTCTTTCAGTTCTAGCCTACATTATGTTTTCTTTCCGTTTTGTTTGACCTCGTTTTCGTCCTCCTTGGGCTATTCCATATGGAGGATTGAACGTACTAAGTTCATCCAGAAGATTCTGAATTGTTTTTCTTACTTCCATTGTCACCCAGTCCCATGGGGGTCTGGTCTGGGCAGGCATCAACAGCCGCAATTCAAAACTAATTCCCATAACTACTGCTTTCTGTCTTTCTGGATCTAGGTATATTCTGGGCCTTTTATGCTCCCACATAAAGTCTGTTAGAATCTATCAGTATTTTATGCACCAAATGAGTGTCTGGTGTGGGTTTAGTTTAGTTTGTAAAATAAGTGACAGGTAAGGAATACTTAAAAATGAAGACAGAGATAGGTTTCAGATAGAAGGCATTTATTCTTACCAAAGTTTTCAAAGTAGTACAGACATCGGACAGATTCTGGGTTCAATGGCACAGCGCTCTGCCGTCTGAGATGCGTTGGGGACGACTCCGAAATTAAGCCCAAATCACCCTTCTTTTATACTCTCATCTCTCTATTGAAGTCTATGGCAGCACCTATTTTGGGACCTGTTTTTTTCAAATATTTCTCAATTTCTGCGGTTAAACTGTCGCGTACTGCCATCTGTGCTTTTTGTACCCAGCTCTTCCGTTCCATGTATTTCACAAGGTTGCAACATTTTCCGGTAATATCAACATGTTTTTTTGGAACAAACTGTTTTTGCGGTTACTAACATTTTTTCTGTTGAGATACCAGTTTCACATATTTCATCAACATCTTTCACAACACCTTCTGATCTCTGTATCAGTATCATTTTATACAATAATATACTAAAATAGGCCCCATTTTGAGAACCACATTTTATTCATTTTATCCATCATTCTTTCATTTCAGGTACTATATATTATTTGGATATTGTACCTGTACCTGTTTGTGTCAAGACTCATTGTTCAGACCTGCTTTCTGCAGATTCTCAAATATTAATTCATTTGTTACTTGTTTGGCCTAATCAGTACTTTTTCAGATGTTTTTGGCTCTGTGGCTTTGTCCATCACAATTCCAGTGGCAGATCTAAAACCAGGCCATATATTAACATTCCCCTCTTCACCCTATCCCATAGGGTGACACCAGGGTAAATATACCATGGTACCATCCATTCCAGAAGGTATCCTACAAGGCCATAAAATTTTCAATGTCTCAATGCAAACCGGTACAGTCTGAATTATTTGGTTTCAGATTACCATTCTGGCACCACTTCAATTATTTCAATCATTTCTACTTATCAATATCTATGGTTATACAAAAACTACTATACTTCTACCCTTTAACATGCAAATTCTATCTTATTCTTACCTATTTAATCATTAATTCTTTGGTTATATACTGATTATATCTTATCTTATAAAGCTTTATATGGTTAAATTGTATCCCTGTGTGTGCTATTACCTGATTATACAGATGCAGACATTTCTCGAGTGTCTCTAGCAGTTGCATAGCGATTGGTCCTTCTCAGAGGGAGATAGTCCAATGTGTCATCTCCCGTGGTGTTGGGAAGGAGATTTTCGTACAGGACATATTGTCCTGCTGTTGTCTTTTTCGTGATTGCGGTTTCAATTAAGCGTTCTACTAAGCCTCTAGCACAAGGGATTATGCAACATCCTACTAATACAAAAATTGCTACCACTATGATTATAGTTGTGGCAGCTGAAATGATAAATGTCTTCCATTTACCAAAAGCTTTATCCATCCAACCAGTCCAGGATGTATCAACGCCAGAGTTTTCTGCCAATTCTTGGGACAGTGAGGTTAAGCCTTCCAAAGCTCTGGTGATTGATCCATCTGGAGCTGTATTGTTGGGGATAAAGGTGCAACACTGTGTACCTATTTTATGGCACACTCCGCCCTCTGCTGCCAGAAGTTGGTCAAGTACTAATCTGTTTTCCAACGTCATCCGGCTAGTGGCGTCTAATTGCGCTGCAATTCCTTGAACTGCATCCCTGGTATAATTGACAAATCTCTGCTGGTTGTAATATATATAGTTTATCCAGTCTACATTTTTATTTATCGTCGCCCACCAAAAGAAGGCAGATTCGAATCCTGCAGCTATTTGGTTTCTGGCTTTGAACTCATCAGGAACCCCTCTTGGAACTCCAATAGCATCTATATAGACCCGATCATCAAAAGATCCAGGCATTGCATTTCTCTTCACTCGTGAGGAAGGGCTGCTATGAGGAGGGAGCAAGGATGCTATAATGATTGGAATTACCAATTTGACTAAGGCACATCTGCCTGTCCAGCTCCTGTGGAGGGTATGGTGGATAGTATAGGTTCCACAATACCACCATATGTCTGCTCTAGCCTGCGAAAAGTTTGTGAGATTTAGATTTTGTAGAGTCCCTTGTCCTAGGGTTGTATTGCAATTGGTCAAATTACCCAGAAACCGCGTATTCTTCAACCCATATCGTTCCAGACATGTATGATATCTGGTAGCAGGATCTGGAATCCTGAATGCGGGTGGGACCCTCAGCCGAGGGGGTAAGTAGGGGTGATGCTTGTCAAGATGCTGACAAGACTGATTGACTTTGTCTTTTACCTGCAATAATTCTAACATACACCAAAAACCATCTGGATCATTGTAGAGATCTAAAGGGAAAGGAACTACAGTTGGTTCTGCTCTTGCATGGGCACAAAAATAACAATTAGAGACATTCAAACTCTTTGTAGTATAATGCGCCCATTCGAGCCATAGATTTGTTTCTCCAAATCCTGTTTCTAATGCTATTAAATCTTTGGAATTATTAATTGGCACGATCTGGTAAGGAATTTTTTCTTCTGGGATCTTTGTTGGCATCAAAGGATTCTTTGTTGGTTGGGCTGGGGGTGGAATAATCTTGAACGTTCCAACTGGATCTCTACCTGTGGCATCAATTCCTAAGGAATAAGTTCTGTATGTAACAGCTGTTACTCCTCTGAAAGTGATAGCCACTTGATTACATTTAGTCATTGGACAAAGGCCAGTCCATCGCAATTTCATGATGGAAATGCTCTTTTTGAGATCTGGAATCTCACTACCTGAGTAGGGAACCCATGAACCTGTGTACCACCATACTTGTGCCCAACTTCCGCAATTGGAGAAGGGACACAGGTATACCTCAAAAGCTGACAAATACTGCTGTACTGGATGTTCCCCACACATAGTATAAGAACATACATCAAGGGTTATTGTGGTTGTGTCCTTGGTAGTGGGTAATGTTATTTCGTAAGTGGTCGTGAATTGTTGCAGAAAACTTGCTAGATATTGTGTTCCTTGTATCATGGGTATGGTGTGCACACACAACAGGAGGAAGACGAAGGACTTCATGTTGGTAGTTTTCATGGTTAAATGTAAGATCTGAATTGTACCAAAGGTAATTGGCGGTTAATAAAAATGAGTAACACAATAAATCCTAGGGTCCTAACCAGAACTGTAATTGCTATAATTAATATTCCTAGGTATACCAAAGATTGATATATCATTAGGAAGAATTTGGGTTGGGTTGGTAAATTCTAACGACTGGGTAAGGTGGGTAAATTCTAACAGCTCCTCTTTCAGGAGTGTCGGGGATAACAAAAAGACTGTATACTTCCAAAGGTCCCAATCCAACCTCTCTAATGAACACAAAGGGTATCCAATCAGTGCCCAGTACGGCGTATGTGATAATCCAAAAATCTACAACGTCACCAGTTGCTGGTCTTATTAGGAGGTCGTCGGTTTGTTCTATCTGTAAACCTAAAGTTCCTCCAAACAATATCACAGTGTCTGTAACCGTTCGGCTAGGACCTAGTGTCCAATTCTCAAACAAAGGTTCACACAATGTCAGATAGCGGGTGAAGGGGTCCCAATTGGGATCGTCTTCTGGAGCTGGGTCCCAATGAGGATGTATTAACTCTCTTAAATCAAAAAGGTACTCTGGGGGTTCAGGGATTAAGTGTACACCTATACTAAAAGGCGATGGTGGGGGAGAATCAGGTGGAGAGGGCGGGTTATCTGGTAAATTCTGGGACATATATCGATGGTTACTTAAGGATGATGAGCTATCTGGGAGGTCAAGTGGCTGGGATGGTGATGTTTGGAGTGGCTAAAGTAGTATTCGTGGGAGGAGGAGCGTCACTAGGAGGAACCAGAGAATAAGGAGGAGGGGTGGGTCGTAATTCAAGCAAGGTAATATTATCCTCAAAAGTAGTTGTAAGATTGGGGACAATATGGACCGAGCTACTGATATTATTGGGAACAGTTGTAGAATGCAAAACAGGAGAATCAGTGTGGACAGGAGTAGTCGCAGAGGTTTCAATAGGCTCTGGAGGATAGCCAGTTGAAAAGTCTGTCGTGGCAGATGTATCTGCCCAGGGGGTGGGATGACTGGTGGCAATGGGACCTATCTTTGAGGTCGTCTGGAGGGATCTGTATCCAAACAGGCGGGTAAATGCGGTGTATTGTTGGGGCTCTGTGTAGGCTGCTGTAGTAGGTGATGGAGCAGGAGTAGATGTAAGTACCGAAGTAGTTACAAGTACTGCTGGAGTAGTTGCAAGTACAGAAGTAGTTGCAAGTACTGCTGGGGTAGTTACAAGTACCGAGGTAGTTGCAAGTACCGTGGCGTTTCCGGCTGGCAAGGTTACGTTGCCAGTGGGAAAGGCAGTAAGTGTGATCCAAAGATCCAGGAGGTTACTGTCAGCAGTATAGGTAAACAGGGTAGTGAAAAACAAAACCAAACCTATACAAAGTAGGATGATGCACACGAGTCCAACAGCAAACAATCGAGCAGATGGAAAGCAGAAGAAGAGGGTGTACTGATGTAACACCGTTACTGCTGCTGAGACAACACTTGGGCGGGTACTGGTTCCGTCCGTGTCGTCAGGATTGGTGTCGCCTTCCAAATAAGTGTCATCGAAATCGTTCGACCAATGGGAATTGGTTTCAGATACCTGCTCAGAGTTACACTTATCAACAGGGTAAAGTCCAATGTCCAGTGGGTCAGGTGGATCAGGTTCCTTGATATTGTCGAGGGCAGCAAGGTTCTCAGCAGTTGGTTCCCTGCGGAGACTCTTGCCAGCGGGGGAGGGTGGTGGTAGCAACACTTTCACAGGAGTGGTTGGGAAAGGTGGTATTGGAATAGGAACTTTATGTAGAGAAATAGTCTGTAAGGGAATGAGTTCTTCTGGAGTGAAAATCGGCGGAAATTGCTGTGGCATTTATCTGGCTTGATTCGGGAAGTACAAATGTAGAATGTCAAGCAGCTCACAGATGTTGCTGTGCAGATTCTGTACTGTGGAAACCGCAACAGACTCTCGTTCTTCCGGATTCAATTGTTCTGCTAAGTTGCGGATTTGGGTGAGATCTTCTGCAAGGTTACGGATTCGGATGAGACGGATGTGAAGATCTACGTATGGAAGTGGGAGTACTGGAACAGTTGGAGGAAGAGGTGAGGATGGCAACTCAAAAGCAGGTTCCAATACAGGTGGTTGCTCTGCTGGTGACTCTGGAGAATCGGCGAAGGCTTGGATGACTATGTCAGCCAGATCAAGGAGATGGGATTCAGGAGATGGATGGTCTAAGTTGATTAAGTGGTTAAGTCTTTGGTCGAGTTGGTCAAGGTGGTTCAAGAGTGTTGGATGTGGGGTCGGTGGTCTTGGGCTCAGTGGTGGTGGAGATGGAGTTTGTGGTGGGACTGGTCTCTCCAGTGACTGTTGTGCTGGAAACATCAATGGAAACATCCAGGAGGCCTGATTGGGTATTTGGATAGGCGCGGATATCTTTCAGATGGACCCAGGATGTGTGGTCCTCAAGCTTGGCAGCTGTGGCTGACAGAGCTTCTATCTTGAAGGGCCCAACGTAGATGGGATCTCGCCAGGTCTTGTGCGTGTAATAACGCCGGTGCACTAGATCGCCCACTTTATAAGGGGGGGATCTATTGGCATCACAATCCCCTCTTCTGTCCGAAATGGCCTGTGGAATTGAGGACAGAGAACTTACAATAGTCTGCAAGATATCCCAATATACTGAGTATTGATCGGGTACTTGAGTGTCTGGATTGCCAGGTAGGAGTCGCATCTGGCGACCTGTACATAATTGGAACGGCGTCAGTTTAAGGGAAGAGGATGGAGTGGCACGGAGAGATAACAGTGCCAAAGGGAGGGCATCAAGCCAATTCTTTATCCCATTTGCCATAAGCTGACGCATTTTTGTTTTGAGCAACCCATTGTATCTTTCAACCAAACCATTACTGGTGGGTTTGTAAACACAGACAGTTCTATGTGTAATGCCAAGTGCTGGAAGGAGGTTTTGCAACAGTTCATTCACAAAATGTGTACCATTATCTGTGGTAATTTTGCCAGGAATACCAAATCGAGGAATAATTTCATTACACAGTGACTGTGCCATGGTTTGTGCGGTTTCTCTAGTGCAAGGGAAAGCTTCCACCCATTTAGAGAAACTGTCCACGCAGACAAGCAGATACCGTTTACCACGAACGGGTGTCTGCATATCTGTGAAATCAATATACCAATGTTGGCCAGGTCCCTGGACAACAGGCAAATGACCTGAAGGAATAACAGGTCCTCGTTTGGGTGTGTACAGAAAGCATTTGTAACAATTATGAACTACAGTGTGGCACATGGGCATCATTTGGGGAGCCCATAACTTGGAAGACAATTGATCATACAGTGTATTAGCATTTAAATGTAAAGGATAATGGAGGGCATGCAACAAAAGGGATAAAACATGCTGTGAAACGCATAATTGACCATTAGGATGGGTCCAAAGACCATTTGGGTTAAGAAAACATCCAGCTTGCTTCCACAAAGTGAGTTCTGCTTGTGAAAGTGAGGAAGTGAGGGTAGTAGAGAAGTCAGAGGTTAGGGATACAGGGGGCTCTGACTCAGGAGATAGGAAGGAGGTTATGACGGGAGGTACAGGGAAAATAGGTGGGGTGTTTGGAGAGGAGGATTCAGAGTGGGTGGAGTCTGAAGGAGTAGAAGGAGGTGTGTCAAGGGGAGGCACTTCGGTTGCAATTACCGGAAGCGCCACATCAGTAGGGGACTCGGAAGGAAGGCTGGAAAAGGAAGTGACCTCACGGGCTAGTTCATCAGCAGCATGGTTCCCATTAATGGCGAAAGAAAAAACTGTCTCCTGATGAGCTTTAATCCAGGAGATACTGGTGCGGAGGCCTTTTTGATGGCGCTTCTCCAACGCATCAAAAAGTACAGTCCACAAAGGTAAGTGACTGAGAGGTTGTCCCGTAGAGGAAATCATACCCCTCTGGTTCCATTTGCGAACATGGGAATGCAAGGAAGCAAAAACATAGTCTGAATCGGTGACAATGCTCAAATCAGAATGTAGTGCTTTATACAGAAGGACGTATAAAACCGCTGCAAGTTCAGCGGTTTGGGCTGTGAATGCATCTGGTAACCTGAATTGTATAGGATCCAGAATGTGTTCTTCCGGTGTATAATGGAGGGCGGCAAAACCAGCAACTCCGTTTTGCTGAGAACCATCTGTAAACCAAACCTCACCACTCTGCAAGATTTCTGAATGCAGATGGAGGGATTCGGGAACGGACAATTGGGTAGTGCACTCATGGGGAAAGATAGCATTCTGTGCTGTTTCTGTTACAGTGAGTAATGGATCTAGGCGTTGAAGGTCAGTTAAAATTAATGGGTGAATAGAGTGCACTACACTAAACAAAAGAACTTGATACTTTTGTAATCGGCAGACAGTCATGTGACTAATCTGTTTATCCAACAGATATTTAACATCATGGGACGTGTGAAGAATCACCGGAAGGTGAGGAATGTAGCTGTATAATTTCGTGACAGCTGTGCTGGCGGCAACAAGGCCTTTCTCACAAGTGGCAAAGGCTCTTTCAACAGGGGAAAAAGTACCTGAAAGGTAACCACAGGCAAGATCATCATGTTCTTGAGTGATTAAGCAAGACCAAGTAGTCTCAGTATGCACAACCCAAAGGTGTACATCCTGAGAAACATCAATAGTTGCCAATGGGGAGGAAAGCATAACATCTTTTACAAGGGCCATAAGATCTGATGTTTCCTGAGCTGTGAAGTTAATGGGTTCTCGTTTAATTTTCTGTTTACCCTGTAGTTTCATATAAAATGGCTGTGTTCGAGCTGAATAATTGGGTATCCAAAGGCGACAAAAATTCAACATGCCAAGGACACCCCTGAGATCAGAAACGGTAGTGGGCATTCGCAAGGAGGATACATGTTGGAGAGTATCGGGACCTAGGCCCTTCTGACGGGGGCCTATGTGGTGTCCAAGGAAGGTAACATGTGTCTGAGCTACTTTTAATTTCTTTCTGTTAACTTTATAGCCTTTCGTAGCAAGGAAGCCAAGGAAGTCACAAGTGACCTGGACGCATGTGTCAAAGTCAGGGCAGGTAATGAGCATGTCATCTACATATTGTACAATAGAGGTTTGTGTTGGGAGATCGTATCTGGACTGTTTGAATTCCTGTATGTGTGCTGCTAAAGTTTGGGAAAAGACTGTAGGACTATCTGTAAATCCCTGGGGAAGACGGGTCCATTGGTAGGTTGTATTGTTGAATTGGAAAGCCGTTAGCGGGCGGCTTACAGGGTCAAGGGTGATGGAAAAGAAGGCATTAGACAAATCAATAGTGGAGTGATATGTCTGCAAAGTAATACTATTGAGGAGTGTAGTCGGATTTTCAACATTTGGAAATACCGCGTAAGTGAGGTCATTTAACGCGCGTAAGTCCTGTACTATACGGAAGGCGCCAGGCTCTTTCTTTGGAACAGGGAATAAAGGGGTATTGTATGGTGAATTACACTTTTCAATGATGCCTTGCTGTAATAAGGAATCAATTTGTTCCTGAGCTCCAGCAATAACTTCTGGTTTTAACGGGTACTGGGCTATTTTGGGGCCTTTGCAACCAGGTAGCAGCTGAATGCGATGGGGAGGGCCTTTAACCTCACCATAGGGTTCCTCAGGTGTGGCCCAAAGAAAACTTGGTAGGTCATTCAGAGCGACCTCAATTTGTTTCTCAACCATAGAGGTGACAGCCATAATGAGTGAAGTGGTTTCATTAGGGGAAGGATCAAAATGAATTTCAAAGTGAAACAATGTCAACAGGTCTCTCCCAAGTAAGTTGACAGGGCACAACGGAGCATACAAAAAGGGAGCAGATAGTTGTTGATCCGCATAGGTAATTGGTAAAGGCTCAAGCAGGGGTGTGTCTGTAGGGACACCATCAAAGCCTGTGGTGGTAACATTGTTAGGGGAAACTTTAAGAAGTTTCTGCAATTTGTGCGGGACATGGGCTAGCACAGAGCGAGAGGCGCCTGTGTCTATTAAAAAGGGAACAGGGACATCACAGATTAACAAGGTGATCATGGGATCATCCAATCCTGCAGCAGTGTGGACCACGCCTAGTCACTGTGGGCGGCGTTGATCAGGGTTCCACAAAGGGAAAGATTGGCGCTCTGGAGGACGGGTTTGACGGTTTTGACGGCGGATTTGATTCATTAGTGTATTTTGTGGTGGTAGGGAACATTCCCGTGCATAATGGCCGTATTGCTGGCAACGATAACACTGAACATCTATATAACGATCTGGGCTTGGTCGGGAACGATAGTCTCTGGGTTGTGTATTATCATCAGGGGGCCCCCGTGGAGGACCTCTGTGAGGTTGGGAGCGACGGCCTCGGTCTTCAGGATAATCTGCTCTACGGTTGGGGCGGTAGGGCCATGGGCCCAGATTTCGGGAGTTATTGTCATAGCGTTGGTCAGCATACATAACAATAACAGGGGGAGAGGTCTCCGGGGCATTGGGATCTGCGTCAGAGCTCTTAGAGGCTCTCTTTTCTTTGAGATCTTCAGTTTGTAGCACTTCCAGGTTAGTGTGTACTGTCTTACGATGTTGGGCTTCATCTTGCTTGCTTTTAATAAGCTTTCTACAATGATGAAGGATGTGTTCACGAATCTTTGGCCATTTTTCTAGTTGGAGACCAACTGTGTCCTCAAGTTTGTTTTTAATCTGTGAAGGTAGGGTTCCCTTAAGTAAATGATAGAACACCGGAAGAGCATTATCGGAGTCAAATTTTTCCTCCGTCTCTTCTTTATAGAGATCTTGGAGTCTGAGTAAGTAAGCCTCAATAGGCTCTGAATCCATTTCCCATCTCTGAGAAGTGATAACTGAAAAGTCTTTTAGAGCCGGATACATGGTCCGGATTTCCTGGAATAATTTGGTCTGGATCTCTGTTAAAGGATTGCCATCATACTCGGTATCTGTTACAAATTTGGCATAGCCCGATTGAGTGAATACGTCAGTGACACTGGCGTGTGGGGTTCTGCCCAAAAGCGCTTTCATGTCTCCAACTGACAGGGTGGTCCCTAGTGTAATGTCCTGAAATTTCTTTAACCATCGGTTACCTCCTAATGTAATATCCGGGAGTTGCAGTATGAGGCTATTTAATTCAACTGCTGAAAGTGGAGTGTACTCCGTATGAGGAACACCACCTGACATCTTATTCAGCAGGGGAAAGAGTTTTACTTTCTCAAAGGGTTTAGTCAATGAAGATGTAAGAAGATCGATCGCAGCGGTTGGGGGAAATTGATTCTCGTACTTTTTCCAAACCTGAAGACCTTGGATTAGGTAGAGAGTCGTTTTCTGATCCCAATGGGGGTCAGGGTGGTCATAAATAAGATCTCTCACAAGTGAGAGCTTATCAGACCGCAAGGATCCTTCACGTGGGAAGAGGGCGGACTGGGGCTGGAGCGCCTCAGACCATCCTGCAAGATTATCAATCCATGGCTGGACATAATGCCATGAGTTCTCATGTAGAGCAACATATTGGGCAGGCGTGCTAGGCGGACCAGGTTCTGTACTGATATTCAGACCTGTAGAGTGATGGGAACTATCGATGACTGCAAGGCAGCGGCTAGATCCCTCATTAGTAAGATAACTTCGAGGGTGGCGCTGTCTGGTATGATGAGAAATAACGTCCTGTGGTTGGGGTAATTCAGATTTTGGTGCAACCGATGCTACAGTGTCCGGGATATCAGGGCGTGGTTGTGTTGTCAGGGACTTACGTAAGGAACGGAGTCCTTCTGAGACAAACGCAAGGCCATCTCCCATACTAGCCAATGTGTGACCGTATTGTTCTGCCGAAGGGACTGGGGTATGAGGTAACATGAGACGAGGTGAATCGTCTGCAAGGGAAGGGATTACTTCACTATCTGAAAAAGAGGAGAAATGGAGCAGCGGGGGAGGCTCGTTTCGAATATCCTCTATGTCCGATTTCGTGGGGAGTTGTTGTTTGAAAACTTCCCATGCTTCATCTAATGGGGAGAGTCTTACCTTTGGTTGTCCCTCATTATCAGCTTTGGCTGGGAGTACCAAGGGACGCTTTGGCCGTGCGCCTAGCGTGTCCCATCTAGGAGGGGTAGAACACTGGGGTTCGAGAATGGGCATTGAAGGGTTCACTGGGGCAGGGGGTGGTTTAATGAAACCCCGATCATAGAGTTCCTGACAAATAGCCCGTGTTTGTGTAGCAGGACTACATGGAATGAAACCCATCTGTCGTAATTGTGACAGAGTAGGGCATGGCAATGATGGCGGGGGCAGGGGACCAGTTTGGGCAGAAGAGTCCAAACATGGTGGGGGAGGGGATGTCTGAGTTGTGTGTCCCATATATGGGTAGGTAGTCGTTTGGGTGGTCATGTGTGAGGCCTGACCCTTACCCAGTTCGGGGTAGGCAGTAGTCTGGACCGCGGTGTTTATTCCCAATCCTGGGTAGGTGGTCGTCTGGACCGCGGTATCTATTCCAATATTACTTAGAGGGGGGGTAATGACCGGAACCGTATGGCTCTGGACACAAGGATAATGTTCAATAATGGGAGGGGGTATTTCGATCTCATGACCGTCAATAGTACGATATAAATGACGTGTCTGTGGAGTAAGGGTCTGGGTCTGGGTTGTTGCTTGCATCGTTGAAGCAGTAGTGACTGTGGGCGACTGGGCGGTAGTCGGGGCCACTGGGATAGTTGAAGGGGTTAAGGGCGTCTGAGTTTGTGCCGTCCCATGAGATGTCGGGATTGAATCTTTTGGTGATGAGGGAAGGGATAGATCAACAACACCGGCGATGTGCACGGTAGTGGGTGGGTCAAATATCATAGGAGCGGGAGATACCGCAGGTAGCGGGGGTGTTACTGTCTGAGATCCTTGAGAATTCTGCAGCAGAGGACTTGTGACCGGTTTATCACAATATCCTGGGGGTATCGGGGTATATCCCACTGCACATGGTAGAAGCTTTGTCGTACCTGCAGCGGTAGCAGCATCATAAGGCGGTGGGGCAGTAGGTATTACTGCCTCCTGGTAGGGGGCTTGGTTGCAATCGGACTTACCTAAACTCCTATCGTTCTGGTTTTGTGCAATAAGTATGAATTTATTAATGGCAGCTAAATGTTTATCCCTAGATTTTCCTGTTTTGTGGGACTCATTGTAGCAGACCAAAGCTTGGAGTTTGCCTGATCAAATGAGCCCTTTGATGGCCATTCCAGTCCTTGATCCTTAGCGGACCAACCGGTATGCCAGGTTTGACATAAGCGGGTAAGTTCTTTTCTATCAGCGGGAAAGAAATTAAGGACTCTGTCCAGGGGACTAGGGGATGAGGAGGAGGACATAGTGGGATCTGAAATAGGGGGAAGACAATCCACATAGGAACTCATAGAAGAGTGTATTCTATATAATGCAATATCTTTAAGTAAGACGGTTCAAGTCAAAATTCGGAGGTCTATAACAGGGGCAACTAAACAAAACCATGCAAAGGAAAATTATTTAAACAAAAACATGCATCATGCGTATAGAAAACACCTTTATACTCACGCGTCTTCAAGAGCGTCCCGGTGGCGGAACCTAGAACAGAAATTACTAATTGCTTTAGCCGCAAGTTAAATGAACAGACGCATGAAAGTCACAAAAGATGGACAGAGTATTTAAGAATATAGTGTCAGTGTGCATACTACTCTACCCCTAATTAATAAAAAACTACTCCCCAGAGTGTGCTTCTAAAGACATAAAGAAACTGAATTCCACTGCCTGCCAAAACCTTTCCCAGATAAGTGGCCATGAGGTCCAGCCCATGATAGAGCCCCCAAAAAGGGACATTGCAAACACTCCCGAAAAGGACTCAAAAAACCAGCGAATACGGTGTCATGAATCGAAGAGTAGCGGTCCCATCGGTTTCCGCTGACCATTGAACTTCTCGTATACGATTGAACTTCTCGTATACGACTAATCACCCCAAAGGACCTGTAGCTTGAGAACTTCTCGTGTACAACAATCCACTCAGAAATTTATGGTTAGGAAACATCTCGTATATGACTAACCAGTCTAGAACGTTGAAAAGTTAGGAAAACTTCCCGTGTAAAACTAACCCTCCAAGAATATTGAATGCCCGAGTCAACCTGTACACAATCGCAACGAAAGTCGTTAGACGTCTCTTTATTAACCCCGCGGTCATCTATACAAGTAACTCATATGTGGGCAATAATGCCGAAACCGCAGGCCACTCCGAAAATGGAATGGAAGTCTGTTCAAAATCTACTAATTAAGATACTGTCATCCATTGAAGGATTTGTGACCCTCCAATAGGTGTAAGCCCCAGGCATCAGTATCGTCAATGGTTATAGCGTGACACTGGTATATAAGGGGAGACAAAACAAAAAAAAATTTTTAAGTAGAATAAAAGGTATAGCCCATCCCAGGGAAGAGCCCCTGTAACAAACTGCAAAAATAATAAAAAGAAAATAAATTTAGTTAAAAGAAAATTGAAAGAAAAATTTAACACTAAACACATGTAAGCTCTTGGGGGAAAGTACCATAAAAGAGTAACAAGACAATAGATTTGCTTATTAAATAATTCATAAAAAGGGACTCAAAAGCATTAAAATAGGACAGGCGACGGTAAACAGAGTTAAATTTGCAGAGAAGTGAACCTATGATTGGACTAAGAACATTGCCGTACACTATATATTAATAGAACGCAGGCACAGTATCGTAAGCTTAAACCACTTGTATGCCGGAAAGTTACGGGCAAGCAGTTTTACAGGAAATGCGTGCATATTAATCATGCCAAGCAGAAATCATGGCAGAAGCTAAGTCCCCAAAGCTCATGCAGCAGTGGCCAATAAAAACAAAGCAAGTGTTTGAAAAGGACCGTAGAAAAAGGTTGACTACTAAATATGTTTAAGTTAGGCTCCAAGGTCAAACAGATGCAGGTCTAAAATTCTTAGTATGCAAACTGTGGCGTACGATAGCAACTAGAGAATAGCATTGTCCATCTCCAATACAATAATTGCCAGGTGGCAGGCAATACTCCAAACGGGAGTTTTAGCAGAAAAGATAAAAATAATTAACAGCCCGGAAGACGGTAGCAGTCTGTCAAAAGTGATGACACACCATCTCTACAACGTACGAAATTATTTTTAAACAAAATGTTACAAGAGATGCCCAAGCTAAAGATTAACAGAGTCAAGAGGGAGAGAAGAAGGAGGAAGTGGCCACCGCCCAAAAAGGAGAAGTGGAGCATCTACGCACTTTTAATATGAAAGGAAAAAGGAGAGAAAAACAGAAAGACGGGACTTATAAGGACTTATGAGGACCAGGTTCCATCCGGAAAGAATGAACAATATATAGAAATGTCCCATGTTAGACAAAGAGAGAGGGAAACAAAAATTTTAAAGCAAAGTAAGCATATGTAAGCTCTTCGGATCAGATACGTTCACTATACAATACAGGCTATAATAGCCTAAGAGGAAGCAGGTGTTTCCTACAGTCATACAGTTATGGCGTACTGAGATGAGACATAAGGAATACAGAGAAGAAGAAAGGAAATAGGCTATAAATTAGTGTTATATTATGATTTTAAAACCCTAAAAGGCTGTGCCGTAATCCTAAAAAGTGAAAGCAAGAAAATACTTCCGTACATTGCTACATGCACAGAAGTGCACACATACTGAACTCGGCAACATGAGCCATCGAAAGATAAGTAATTTTACTACTTTGATACTTGCAGAGAAAAAGTACCTAACATTCAGATGAGGCAAGCAAAGAGTTAGTTCAACAGGAAATAACTATATATCAATTATGACTGCAACTAGCAATGTATTAAGCGAAGTACCGGAAGCACAAAAACTGTGTAACATGGGGCTGCAAAAAGAATAGCTTTGCAGGGCATCAAAATTGAAAGGTGATACTAATGTCTTTTAAGCTTGCAAAGGAACAAAGCAGTTTTGAAAAAGAGGTCAGTAGGACAACGTCTTAAAGAAGGAACAGGAAATGTGCTTTATAGTGAGAAAACAAGCAATGTAAGGATGCTGTAAGAAATAAGAAAAACAGAGGTGAACCCGTAGGCTCACCGAATAGGGAAAAAAAAATAGATTAGACGGACATCAGGGACGTGGAACATAAAAAAAAACCAACGGGAGGGCGCACGCCCACAGACGAGAAGATGAGAACAGAAGGTAAAGACCAGGGAATGGGCGTAAAAGCAGAAAAGATAGCAAACAATCATACAGTTTGAAAGAAAGGGAAAACCCAAATCACAGGTTTCAGCGAAGGCGAGGTATTTTTAGATGACAGGCAAGGACAACAAAAAGTAAAGAAACAGAAGTGTTTGGGCAGGAAGGGGGGGGCCATAGGCTGTCAGAAGTGGCGGAAGATAGGACATAAGATAGGACATAAAATGCACAGGGGTTCAGAGAAAAAGAAGGAGGAAAACAAATGTTGGACAGAGACTTAAGACACGAAATGTCAAGGCGTTAGGCAAAGAATAGCCCGCATAAGACCGCTCACTGACAATCGTGCTGAAAAAGAAAATACAATCACCATCTGCTAAGTATGGTCTCCCAAAACTCAGAATCGAGATAGCATACATATTCTTTCATACAACAAACACTCAAAAGGAACAGTATATAGGTGATGAATACAAGATAAAGCATACGGACAGTCAGAAAGAAGGACCAAGATACAGATGTATTAGTTCAGTATAGGAAGCCAGCAAAATAGGAGAAAATGGGGAGAAAGGTGAGAGGTAAGAAAAGAATGGACAGAATAATAGTGCCCAATACCCCTCAAGTGGGCAATGTCCGTAAGAGGGAAATAAAAGAATGCAGGAGATAAAGACATGCAGGAGACAAAGGAAGAAGGCAGAAACATAGGAGAGTATTTAATGCAGGGGTGAGAAAAAGAAACGGACAGAACATGAGTGCCCATTACCCCGCAATAGGGCAATGTCCGTAGGAGGCAGAAGGAGAGAGAGAAAGAGGGAGAAAACGAAGGAATGACAGAGGGGGGGCACGAAAGAGATAATGGCCACGGGGAGAAAGAAAAAATAGGACATTGAACGCACAGATTAAACATCCCCTCTTGCGTTCAAATGGGGGGGAGGAAGGTCAGCGAGTACGCTCAGCGACCGGGTCACCACTGTTTTCTTTCCGTTTTGTTTGACCTCGTTTTCGTCCTCCTTGGGCTATTCCATATGGAGGATTGAACGTACTAAGTTCATCCAGAAGATTCTGAATTGTTTTTCTTACTTCCATTGTCACCCAGTCCCATGGGGGTCTGGTCTGGGCAGGCATCAACAGCCGCAATTCAAAACTAATTCCCATAACTACTGCTTTCTGTCTTTCTGGATCTAGGTATATTCTGGGCCTTTTATGCTCCCACATAAAGTCTGTTAGAATCTATCAGTATTTTATGCACCAAATGAGTGTCTGGTGTGGGTTTAGTTTAGTTTGTAAAATAAGTGACAGGTAAGGAATACTTAAAAATGAAGACAGAGATAGGTTTCAGATAGAAGGCATTTATTCTTACCAAAGTTTTCAAAGTAGTACAGACATCGGACAGATTCTGGGTTCAATGGCACAGCGCTCTGCCGTCTGAGATGCGTTGGGGACGACTCCGAAATTAAGCCCAAATCACCCTTCTTTTATACTCTCATCTCTCTATTGAAGTCTATGGCAGCACCTATTTTGGGACCTGTTTTTTTCAAATATTTCTCAATTTCTGCGGTTAAACTGTCGCGTACTGCCATCTGTGCTTTTTGTACCCAGCTCTTCCGTTCCATGTATTTCACAAGGTTGCAACATTTTCCGGTAATATCAACATGTTTTTTTGGAACAAACTGTTTTTGCGGTTACTAACATTTTTTCTGTTGAGATACCAGTTTCACATATTTCATCAACATCTTTCACAACACCTTCTGATCTCTGTATCAGTATCATTTTATACAATAATATACTAAAATAGGCCCCATTTTGAGAACCACATTTTATTCATTTTATCCATCATTCTTTCATTTCAGGTACTATATATTATTTGGATATTGTACCTGTACCTGTTTGTGTCAAGACTCATTGTTCAGACCTGCTTTCTGCAGATTCTCAAATATTAATTCATTTGTTACTTGTTTGGCCTAATCAGTACTTTTTCAGATGTTTTTGGCTCTGTGGCTTTGTCCATCACAATTCCAGTGGCAGATCTAAAACCAGGCCATATATTAACAATTATTATCACTATTACCCTATATGAAAGCTACAAATTGCTTTAAATATCGGCCAGTATGTTCTTTGCATAGGAAGTCTGATAGAAGAGGATAACCCAACCTTAACTAGAACAGTGTAAATAGGAGCAACCAGATTGGATAGGAAAATCATTCTTTACATGTTATCATCTGGGGTTCAAAAATTATTCATGTTCCAAGTTCAATGGCACAAAAATACTGTGCAATTATAAACCTTTCTAAAATTCATCTTAGGCAGTTCGACCTTTTTTTTTTCCTGATAGATTTTTATTCCAACAGATCTATTTGAAGAGCAAAATTGTCTGTTCAAGTAAATAAGCAGTTCCCTGGGAACTTTTTCCCAGGCTCAAAACTGTCATCACCTAAGAGACCACAATTGTGCACACAATGAAAATGCACTGCAGCTAAACAAGACATATGAGGAAGCAAAGTATGCTCAGGAATTTTGATACAAAATCCACACATGTATCAGCTCCAAGCATTGTATATGTATAAGTCAGAACACATATGCACATTTGCTTTGATTATTGTCCCAGGAATAAGCATATACAGAGAGCTGCCCCAGTTTTGTTTCTGTAGGGGATCATTCCCTTGGCAATAACTCATGCACATTTGAAAATTTCAACTACTTGTGTTATTTCTTTCCTGACCTAAACATACCCTCAGGAATGCTACCAGACAATATGGATAAAATTACATTCACAGAGACTGGGCAATTTTCAACCAACCCATTTATGTGACTAATATATTGTTTTAATTGAAGAATACCTTGAATATTGCTCTCCCTACATAGCAGGTAATTTTTATAACGTAGACACCAACAATTACATGCCAGTTATTTATGTAAATATTTAGAGCACTAGTATATGCACAAGTATTCCTGGTCCCAGTCACCTCCATTCACAGGCACTGGCTAAGCTCTTCGAGTCATGTACCCTGGGACCAGGATGTACAAAAACAGAGTTCAAGATGCCATGCTGGGCGTAGGCCATGGCTGGGCTAAATCCCAGTAGGCCAAAGAATATTCCTTTCTGGCCATTCTTTATTTCATTCACACAAAAATAGGCAGCAGCCTCAGTATTTCAATTTCAACTTGCTTTACTAACAGTACATTGAAAAACAGTTCATAAACTTGTCAATTTAGTCTGTACAATTCATGGTGTTTTCAGATGGTCAGCACAGAGCCAAACATAATCTCCTCATGATATTAGGGCATTCAACCTCACAATTCAGTTATATGCCTTTTATTACTTCTTGGCCCTGCCCCCATGGTCTGGGATACATTGAGATTCTCTCACCAGGTTGTCAATATCAGCTCTGTCTCCTTAGTGACTTCCTGAAAATTCCCCATCCCACCCTTCACAGCTATATGTTTACATATATGCATGCACACCACCTTATAACTGACACCAATTTTCAAATTTAAAATTTTTACAATTGAGTCTGAATTTTAAGTGTAAAGTTTGGATACCTTTGATGTTTTTTGGCAATGAATTCCACCACTTAGTACACTGATATGAAAAGTCAGCTGAAATGCCAGTTGGGGCAGTGAAGAAGTAGGAGGTCCTTAGATCCTTGAATGGAATTACGAGCAGAAAATTCAATCAAGGGAGGCATGTAACCCAGTGTCAATCCATACATGATTTGGAAGGCAAATATACTTAGCTAAATAAGATTAGGTGTCAAGGATGTTTAGACCCACAACTTTGGTTGTTTAAAAATGTACTAATATTGAGAACCTTATTACAAGTCATTTGCATTTATGTACCAGGGGCTAGATTCTATAAATGGTGCTGGAAAAAAAAAGCTGAGCATTATTCTATAAGCTGTGCCTTAAGTTTAGTGCAATTTATAGATTAGCCCCTTAAGTCCTAGAGTCACACTTAAATTTAGGCATGCCCATTTGTACCAATGCCAAATGTGCAAATGGGCATGCCTAAATTTAAGGTGCATAGCCCTCTTATTCTATAACAGCACATGCAACCAAAAACCACACCCATGATCCTCCCTAAATCATCATACTGGCCAATATTCAAAACGTGTTAACCAGCTAGGAATGGCTCTGTGGCACTGAAAATTAGTGGTTAGTGCTTAAGTAAAAGTCGGCTATTTTGAGTGTGTTCTGGAGGCGGAGTCATACCATAAACAATTTTTGAATTTTCTTCCTTGTCTCAGCATATAAACATTCATGCATCAGTTTTGGCCAGTTGACATTTTAGATGTTTATGTTTTTAGAAAGAATGTTCCTGCCACAGGAACTGGCACATAAACATCCTTGTCTCCATATATTTTAGAACAGGCTCAATATGAGCAGATCCTATTCTAAACTCTTTGTAGAATTTGAGATGGCTCAACCTGTATGAGTTTTCTAAAATGCTGATCTAAAAGTTATGTCAATTAAAAAAATAAAATTGCTCAGACAGCAAAGATAGAAAAAAAAATTAAATGTTATTAATTGATTGTATCCACTGTGGGAAAAGTACATCTTTTCTATTTTTGTATTTAGCAGAGTACAGGAGAAAATGGATTTCTATTTTTTTCAGTGTTTTCACTGCTTATAGAGTCTGGCTTTCTTAGTGGGGGTTCTGATTCAGTTTTTATTTGCTCACACAGAAACCGGGCAGTAATGACCTACATGCGTCAAATGCCACTTGGCGCGTGTCTGATACATGCATCTGAAAAAACAAAATTTTGGACGCATGTATCGGACATGTGCCAAAAATGAAATTACCGCAAGAGCCACACAGTAGTCGGGTGGTAACTCCATTTTGGCGTGCATTGGGCGCACGTAGATGCTTACACGGCTTAGGTAAAGGACCACTTAGAATATTATACAGTAAAACCTCGGTTTTCGTTGACTTTGGTTATCGTCATTTTTGGTTTTCGTCATTTTTTTCTTCTAAAAATTTGTCTCGGATTTTGTCGGCGTGCCCATGCTGCTAATTTTGCATTCTCCTGTGGCATTCTCCTATGGCGTTCTCCTGTGGCATTGTTTCTCGTTGTGTGATCATCACCCCTAGCTCCATCATGGGTCCAAAAAAGGTTTCCACAGCCAGCAGCCCTTCGAAGAAGAAGGCCAGGAACACGATCGAGTTGAAGAAGGAAATCATTGAAAAATACGACAGCGGCATTAAGATTGCTGAAATCGGCCGCATGTACGGGAAGTCGCCATCCACGATAAGTTCCATTGTGGCGAAAAAGGTAGCAATAAAGGAGGTTAATGTAGCGAAAGGCGTGAATGTGCTAACGAAGCAGAGATCGCAAACAATTGAAGATGTGGAACAGTTATTATTAATTTGGATCAATCAAAAACAGTTAGATGGCGATTCTGTTTCTGAGGCCATCATATGTGAAAAGGTCAGACTGTTGTATGCCGATCTCATCAAGAAAATGCCTGGGACGAGTACTAGAGACAAGTTCCATAGGTTTCTATGGAACTTTGGAAGGCTAAGTGCTTTG
Source organism: Microcaecilia unicolor (assembly GCF_901765095.1). NCBI lineage: Eukaryota > Metazoa > Chordata > Amphibia > Gymnophiona > Siphonopidae > Microcaecilia > Microcaecilia unicolor. Next base: position 468,436,378 of record NC_044033.1, on the reverse strand, counting down.
AAAATGAGCCCCTATATAGTGATTTTAAGGCCAGCAGAGGCTGGTTCGAAAAATTCAAAAGGCGCACTGGCATACACAGTGTCACTAGGCACGGCAAAGGTGCAAGTTCGGACAAGTCTGGAACCGAAACATTTGTGTCTGAATTCAAAGATTACATAGAGGCTGAAGGATTCATCCCCCAACAAGTCTTCAACTGTGATGAAACTGTTCATTACACAAGAGGAAAAGGCACTGCCAGGAGATAAGCCTATGAAAGATAGGCTAACTCTTTTGTTGTGTGGTAATGCTAGTGGTGATTGTAAAGTAAAACCCTTACTGGTGTACCATTCAGAAACTCCTAGAGTGTTTAGCAGAAACAATGTGATCAAAAGTAAATTGTGTGTGATGTGGAGGGCAAACAAGAAAGCATGGGTCACAAAGCCAATTTTCATTGAGTGGATGAATGAAGTGTTTGGCCCGAGTGTGAAAAAATATCTCCAGGATAATCAGTTGCCCCTTAAGTGCCTCCTGTTAATGGACAATGCTCCTGCACATCCTCCAGGTTTGGAAGACGCATTGTTGGAGGAGTTTAGTTTTATCACAGTGAAGTTCTTGCCCCCTAGTACCACACCACTCATCCAGCCCATGGACCAGAATGCCATTTCAAATTTCAAGAAACTGTACACAAAAGCAATGTTTCAAAGATGCTTTGAGGTGATATCAGATACAGAATTGTCCTTAAGAGAGTTCTGGAAAAACCATTTCAACATTCTCAACTGCATTAGCCTCATAGATAAGGCTTGGCAGGGAGTAACATCCAGGATGATGAACTCTGGCTGGAAGAAATTATGGCCAGGATGTGTGCATGAGAGAGATTTAGAAGGGTTTGAGCCTTCACCTGATGACCCTACACATGTGGTGCAGCCAATTGTTTATTTAGGGAAGTCCATGGGTTTGGAGGTGAGTGGTGAGGATGTGGAAGAGTTGGTGGATGACCACAGTGAAGAATTCACCACTGAAGAGCTGCAAGACCTTCACCTAGAAGTGCAACAGACGGCAGATGAAGAAGTTGCTTCAGATGAGGAAGAAGAGACAGGGGAGAATGTGCCTTCCTCAGAGATTAAGGACATATTCTCCATGTGGAGTAAAGTACAGGGGTTTTTTGGAGAAAAATCACCCAGACAAAGCTGTTGCAGGTCGTGTCTACAACTTGTTTAAGGATCATGTCTTGTCCCATTTTAGGCAAATCTTAAAGAGGTGGCAGAAACAGACCTCTTTGGACAGCTTTCTTGTGTGACATGGGTCCACTGACTCTGAAGCTGGTCCTAGTGTCAAAAGACCAAGAAGGCAAGTGACCCCAGATAGTGCCTTGATACTTAAGGTCCTTATGGCGGGGGATTTCCCTTCCAAACAATAATACGCCAAGAGGCTGAAGGATTCATCCCCCAACAAGTCTTCAACTGTGATGAAACTGGCCTCTTTTGGAAGTAAATGCCATGTTAAATAAATGTTCCTTTATTCTTTACATTAGTATTTTATATTCATTTTATATTAATTTCTTATTGCCTCGGTTTTCGTTGATTTCGGATTTCGCCGATTGTTTTCGGATGGATTATCGACGAAAACTGAGGTATCACTGTATACAATTCTGGAGATCACTCCTTCAAAAATATATAAACAGGACTGAGTCAGTCCAGAGGGTGTCTACTAAAATGGTCAGTGGTATTTGTCATAAAGAGTATGGGGACAGACTTCTTTGGAAGAAAGGCAGGAGAGGGGAGATATGATAGAGACATTTAAAAACCTATGATGCATAAATGCACAGGAGGCAAGCCTCTTTCAACTGAAAGGAAGCTCTGGAATAAGAGGTCATAGGATGAAGGTGAAAGGGGATAGACTCAGAAGTAACCTGAGGAAATACTTCTTCATGGAAAGGGTAGAGAATTTATAGAACAGCCTCCCAGTGGAAGTGGTGTAGACAAAAACAGTATCTGAGCTTGGAACAAGTACATAGGGTCTCTAAAGGAGTGATATGAAGAGTAGTTGACATGGATAAGCAGACTGAATAGGCTATATGGTCTTTATCTGCCTACAGTTTTCTGTTTTTCTGTTTCTATGGTCCATCCAGTATGTCCAACAGTCACATTCTTTATCAATTCATGATTGAACCAACAATCTAATAGTAGTATTAACAATATTTTACTTGTTAACTTCCATTTTAAGATGCCTTCCTCTCTCCCATTGAGACATATAGTACTTTCACTCATAGCACATAATATGAATGTGGTATAAAATAAGCAGACTCAATCCTGATCCATTTTTGCTATTTCCAGGGCTCAGACTATAAAAATCTGCCCAGCATTGACCCTACTTCCCAACTCCTGGTGTTGCCATTGAAGTCCACTCAACTCCATTCTGATCTGTCTTGCCATTTATGGGACACAGACCATAGAAGCCTGTCTGTCACCAGCCTCACTTCCCTACTGCTGAAGTTGCTGTCTAAACACCTATCAGGATTCTCGTAGAACCACTGGGTTAGTGAGCCCTTGGACCACTGCCGAGGAGTGGCAGTGGCAGGAGAATCACCCAAACACAAGACAAGGCAGAACAGATGTACCGGCAAACCCAGGACTGGAACTACCAGACGGAAACTGCAGCCAAAGCAACGCAAGCAGGAGCAAGCAGGACAGGAAATCAGCCAAACTTCACCTGCACTTGACCGCCGTTCCTCAGGAGTTGAGCCCCTGGGTGCAGGCGGCCGGCAGGACTTACCAGACAGGGCAGGAAGTCAGAACTGCAGGGTTCAGCAGCCGGCCAGCAAACAGCAGATCACTCCAGAAACCACACCGGGGTCCCAGACAGCCACAAGCAGAGAAATATTCCCGGAACCAGACAGGGTCAAAGGCAGGCAGCAAGCAGAAGAATAAACCAGGAGACACGCCGGGTCTTAGGCAGGTAGCAGACAGTAGAATAAACCAGGAACAAGCAGAGTCAAAGCCGCAACAGGAAATAGCACAGCAGCACTGCAACTAACTCTCACCAAAGGAAACTCCTCTGAGGACCTCTGTTGCAAGGCAAACTAGAAAGCTTCCCAGATGCTTAATAAAGGCAACATACAAGGGAGTTCACCAGGTATGGGTACTGCTTAGTTCCAAAAAACTCTCAAAACTTCAGGTAGATTACAACTAGCACATGTCCTTGAGACAATTCTCAAAGAATTTAGGTTCATCTGGCATGATTTTCCTTTTATAAAACAGTATTTTCTTGGATCTTGTAACCCATTGGATGCCAGGAAATTTACACTTCTTTCCTTCAGCAGAGCCTTCATTATTTTTCTAACCACTAAAGTGAAGCTTACTGGTCTGTAGTTTCTGACTTCTCTGTCATCAATTTTGTAAAGAGGGACTGCATTTGATCTTCTCTAGTACCATGGAACTTCTTCTATCTTTAAGGGTTTATTAAATAAATCTTTAAGAAGATGCACCAATCCCACATCCATCCTGGGATGGATCTTGTCTGGACCCATGGCTTTACCCACTTTCAGTTTTTCAAGTTCCTCATTGACATATTCTTCTGTAAATGATGCAGTATCTACTCTTTGTCAGCCAACTGAGGTCCTTCGCCAGGATGTTTTGTATGATCACAGTAAAGAAGGATACATTTAGCATATCCACTTTTTCTTCTCATTATCTTTCACAAAGTGGTTTACAGCATCTTTCAGTCTCACAATTCCATTCCTAGCCTTCTATCTTTCTCCAATATACCTGGAAAAAGTCTTGTCACCTATTTTTAAATCTACAGCTATTTTTTCTTCTGCCTGTATTTATACTTTTTGAGTTTTACCTGGTAGTCATTCCCATGTTTCTCTTCTTCCATTCTTTATATCTTATTCTTTCAATGCCACCTATTTTGCCTTTAATTTTTCAGCCACTTGTTTGAAGAATCATATTGGTTTCCTTTCCCCCTTGAATTTATTAACTTTCCTTACATAGTGTTCCATTGCCATTTTTATAGCTCTGTTCAACTCTAGCCTAGGGGTGGGTGTAGTAGGGTAGTAGGGTGCATGGGAACGTAAGTGTGGTAATCTGAGTTTATAAAGCTAGGGGCCACTACTTATCCACAGTATAACATGAGATTATAATATAGAATGATCAAGGAAGCAATTACAACAAATTATACCAAAGCTACACAGATATAAAACAGATAGTAGAAACATCCAACCAAGCAGTGAAATGTGCAAAATAAAACTAGTGAACTTAGCCTGGAAAGCCCTTCTCAGCACCACAGAATAGTTTGGAAAGTTTCCTATATACAAGATTTTCAATGTCTTTCTTCAGGGTTTTGTATTATTTTACAAAGAGTCTGGCTCTGTTTGAAAGTCGGCTCTGGGGTAAAAGTTGCCTTTGGTGGCTGTCACCCAAAATAAAAATGCTCAAAACTAGTGGTTTCCAAGTTCTTTAGAGTCACAGCATAAACAAAAACTGTCTACAAGAGGAAGGCGAGTGTGCTGTTCCTGATATGATCTATATAAATAATTCTCACCTCCAACGTTCTGAAGCTCACTCTGTGGCAGGGAAACACTGAAGCCCTGTACTGTTGGAAGGCTAGGCTGTCAGCACCACTCACTCTCACTCATGGACACGCCCTCAGCCACGCCCCATCCAGACATAATTCACAACCCCAACGTTCTATGAAGCCTCCACAACTCCCAACATCCTAACTACATGGTGGTGAAACCCAAATTAGCCCATGAGTGTTGGCCCTGCCCTCGTGTCACAATGTGATGACGTCAAGGGCGGAGCACTGACACTGAGCAAATCCTATCTCACCCCCCTGCTCACCGCCGCTACCCCCCCCCTCCGTCCGATACAAAAACAAACAAAAAAAAACAAACTGCAAAAATGCTCCCCCCTCAAGTCACAACACCCAGTGCCGGTCCCCCCTCTCCGACCACCCACCCATCCAACAGACCTGCACAAGTGTCCTACCCCCCCTCCAGCCACCCCGCAATTCTCCTCTCTCCCGGCCCCTGTCACCACACCCCCCCAGAGGCAGTCACCGCTCCACCCCCCACCCCCCACGATGACTCCGCAGCCACTGCAGCCCCTTCCACACCCACTCAGGACGTCTCTGCCGCCGCTCCACCCTCTCCGAACGCCCACCCACCCAACAGACCTGCCGAAACAGAAACAGATGATTTTAAGAAGCAAGACGGCACTGCAGGCAGCCAGCAGGCATTGGCTGTACACTCTGAAGCCGTGCCTCCTCTAGCCTGGCGTCAATGCCCCTGCTGGAGAACCCGGAGGAGCGCACCAATGTCACAGGCGAGCGAGGAGGAGCGGCTTCAGAGTGTACAGCCAACGCCTGCTGCCTGCCTGCGGTGCCGTCTTGCTTCTTAAAATCATCTCTTCTGTTTCGGCAGGTCTGTTGGGTGGGTGGCCGGACGGAGAGGGGGGAGCTGCGGCGGCAGCGATGACCTGGGTGGGAGTGGAAGGGAGGTGCAGTGGCTGCGGTGACATCAGGAGGGGGGGAACGGTGATGGACTCTGGGGGGGGGGGGACGTGGCGCCAGGTGCGGGGAGACAGGAGAATCGACGAAAACCTTGCTAGGGCCCGTTTCATTTTCTCGGAAACGGGCCTTTTTTTTACTAGTAAGCAATAATTTGAATATTTGTTTTTGTTTATGCTGAATTGTAAAGGGGTTAGTTCTATTGTTGGGGAATATGGAGTTTGTGATGGAAGACTAGAGCTTCAGTGTTTATATTATCAAATCCTGTAGAGAATCCAGACTTCAGTCCCACAGAAGAATTTGCTGAATGATATCAATTGTAATGACAGTTTTACAGAGTAGCTGAATTCTGGGGAGAAGGGTTTCTTTATGCATAGAAGGCTGTGGTGTCTTATATTGCTAATTTAAAAGTGTGTGTTTGGGGTGGGGAAAGGGTATGATTTTATTTATTTATTTATTTATTCAAGACTTGATATACCACTGAAACTGACGGACAGATCACAGCGGTTTACTAACAAAACTAAAAACATAGAAAAGAGCTACAAAATGCAATAGGAAAGAAGCCACGCACACAACGGAACTAATTAAAATAGCATTCAAATTTGGGCTAACATTTATACCTGCCATCTTCCAGATACTTGCACCCGAAAAGAGCTGTCTCACTCGCTGGAATATTCCTATTGGAAAATCCATGCCTTTAGAAGTGTCTTAAATTTTGTTAAATTACTTTCATTGCATATAGTCAGAGGCATCTAATTCCAAAGATATGGAGCAACAAAGAAAAAAGCACAATGACGTGTGATCTCTAGTTGGGCAGAGCGTGGTCCTTGTAGTACCATTCGGTGATCATTAATAGATCGCAAGACACATGCTGAAGAGTATGGTATGGTCGATGAGGAAAGGTACAAGGGAGTACCCTGATGAAAAGCTTTGAAAGCCAAAAACATTTTGAATTGAATGTAATAAGTCACCGGCAGACCCAGAAGTTATCTAAGTACCGCTGATAGTTAATGCCAATGCCTGGATAATTAACTGGGTATCCACCTTAGGGTATGGTTACTGAATTTGCCAGCCATGTATGTTAGTAAACACAGCACAGAAATTAAAGTTTGTGTTCTATCTAATTTACAACAGCTAAATTAGTTTGAAGCTAAAATAGATTCAATGATGGGTAAAATTACTTTTCAATGTAATGCTAAAAATAGTTTCAACTTGCCTACTCTCCAATATGAAAATGTTTTCCCTTTCAACTATTTTGTAATGCCAGTTTTCTATTGTAGCAAGGGAAAGGAAAAAGAGAGAGAGAGTGCAATGTTTCATTTCTGTCTACCTGCCCTACTGCAGTCATAGAGGGCTTGAAAAAAATGGGTCTTCAGAGGAAAGCAAATTAGAATGTGTCTGAAATTAAACCTCAAGAGGTCTTGGAATTTCATATTTGCATATAAGCTTAGTCAGGTCAACTAAATATCCAAAATACACATGCACTGGAAATTAACAATATCAATCTTCAAAATCCCTATAGTTTTGCAGGTTAGTAGAATATTGCATATTAACAGCAGATGTTAAAATGTGTATTTATATTTTCCTGTTAAAGAAAACATTTTCTGATGTTGTGCAAAAGCAAATTTGACTTGTTATTCCTATTAAGACACTATTAAAAGCTATACTATGTCTCTATCTGCATCTAGACCTCTAGGATTAGTTAATTCCTTATCTAATGGTGATGTCCCTCTCAATATAGCATGAATATTGCAACAAAGACAACAAGGCTCCCAAGCTAGCCAGAAAGTTGAAGATAGAGAGGGGCATAATCGAAAGGGGCGCCCAAGATTTCCTGAGGACGTCCTCGCAAGATGTCCTGGCAAAGGGGCGGGGAAACCCGTACTATCGAAACAAGATGGCCATCCATCTTTCGTTTTGATAATACGGTCGGGGACACCCAAATCATGAAATTTAGTAATGGTCGTCCTTAGAGATGGTCATCCCCGATTTTCGGCAATAATGGAAACCGAGGACACCCATTTCAGAAACGACCAAATCCAAGCCATTTGGTCATGGGAGGAGCCAGCATTTATAGTGCACTGGTCCCCTTCACATGCCAAGACACCAACCGGGCACCCTAGGGGGCACTGCAGTAGACTTAAGAAATTGCTACCAGGTGCATAGCTCCCTTACCTTGGGTGCTGAGCCCCCCAACCCCCCCCCCAAAACCCACTCCCCACAACTATACACCACTACCATAGCCCTAAGGGATGAAGGGGAGCCACCTACATGTGGGTACAGTGGGTTTCTGGTGGGTTTTGAAGGGCTCACATTTACCAAAACAAGTGTAACAGGTAGGGGGGATGGGCCTGGGTCTGCCTGCCTGAAGTGCACTGCACCCACTAAAACTGCTCCAGGGACCTGCATACTACTGTCATGGAGCTGGGTATGATATTTGAGGCTGGCATACAGGCTGCAAAAAATATTTAAAAAAAGTTTTTTTGAGGGTGGGCTGGGGTTAGTGACCACTGGGGGAGTAAGGGGAGGTCATCCCCGATTCCCTCCAGTGGTCATCTGGTCAGTTCGGGCACCTTTTTGAGGCTTGGTCGTAACAAAAAATGAACCAAGTAAAGTCGCCCAAGTGCTCGTCATGGACGCCCTTCTTTTTTCAATTATGGGTCGAGGATGCCCATGTGTTAGGCACGCTTCAGTCCTGCCTTCGCTACGCTTCCGACACACCCCATGAACTTTGGTCATCCCCGTGATGGAAAGCAGTTGAGGACACCCAAAATCGGCTTTCGATCATGCCGATTTGGGCGACCCTGGGAGAAGGATGCCCATCTCCCGATTTGTGTCGAAAGATGGGCACCCTTCTCTTTCGAAAATAAGCCTGAAAGTCTGCTAGATTCAACCCTTAGGAAGCTATAAGGAATTGTGAGAGGACCCTAGCTATCTCCAAGAGAGGGAGAGGGATCAAGTTACTTTAGCCTAGAGACATCAGTTCAGAGCAGGGAACCTTTTCCTGTCTGAGGAGGTAAGCAATGGGGAGGGGATCTTTCCCTGGGAAACCAAGCAGTACTTCATGCAACCATGTATAAGAGAGGTGGACCCTCCAGCTGGAGAGATTAATGGAAGCAGAACAAGTGATGGAGGTAGAAGATCTCATTCCTTGCTTGTTAGAACCAGAGGAATGTGCCATGGAATTCCAGTTCAAATTCCATTGCTGCTACTTGTGATCTTGGGTATGTATCCTTAATTGCTTCAGGTATAAAGTGGACAATACTATCAATGAGCACCACTTGTTATGCACAATCATGGAGAGAACTAAGCAGCAATTTTAAAACAGAATTTATACACACAGATGCCACTATAGTATACTGGCATAAGCCCAAAGACATGTGCACAATATTAGACACACGTTGCTCTTCTCCTGCTTCCAAATTCAAAAGGACTTCCTGTGCAGTTCAAATTCCTCTCTCCTCCTCCCTTGCTCCTCCCCTTCTTTCCTGCCCCCTCCCCTTGCTACCCCTTGTTTCCCTCCCACTACTACCTCTGCTCTCTAGCTAGGCCCTCCCTGTACCCTCCCCCACACTTCTGTCTTCGCTGGCCTTCAGCACGGTTGTGGTCGGCCCCCCTTTAATGGGTGTGCCTGGTTCTTTCCAGGTCAATGGTAGGTATAAGTGGGAGTGCCTAAATGCTACAGATTATGTGCATGACTATTCTGTAAGTTATGTGCATATGTGGGAGACATGCCTATGTTCTACCCATGCACCACCCACATGGGTAGCTATGCATTAATGCACTTACTGTATATGCTATTTTATAGAATACTATATAGTGCATATACAAATTATCTCAGCACTTATATACTTTGAGCAGGGACTGTCCTTCTATGTTAAATTGTACAGCGCTGCGTAACCCTAGTAGCGCTTTAGAAATGTCAAGTAGTAGTAGTAGTAGTAGTATATACACATAAGTTATAGAGTTGCCCTTTTAGACTGTAAGACCTTCAAAGACAGAGAAATATTTACTGTACCTGAATGTAAGTCACTTAGAGCTACTGTTGAAAAGGTGTGAGCTATGGCTTATGTACAGGGGTTGATGCAGCAGTACAGGAGCAGAGCTGAGGGTGAGAAGGATATTCACAGTTTTCATCAGCCAGCAGTGGTTGACTTGATGTCAGGCTACATGGTTTTGTGCTATTTTTAGCTTAAATGAGGGGGTTCTTGCACAAGACCTGGCGAGATCCGATCTACGTTGGGCCCTTCAAGATAGAAGCCCTGTCAGCCACAGCTGCAAAGCTGGAGGACCACACATCCTGGGTCCATCTGAAAGATATACGAGCTTATCCAAATACCCCATCAGGTCTCCTGGATATTTCCATTGATGTTCCCACGAACCCAATCTCCACCGCCATTGTTTCCAGCACATCAGTCACTGGAGAGACCAGTCCCAGTACGAACCCCATCACCACCGCCCCTGAGCCCGAGACCACCGACCCCGCACCCAACACTTTTGAATCATCTTGATCAACTTGACCAAAGACTTAACCACCTTATCCCCTCTCCTGAATCACACCTCCTTGATCTGGCTGACATTATTATCCAAGCCTTCGCAGAATCTCCAGAGTCACCATCTGAACAACCACCTGTATCTGAACCAGTATTTGAGTTGCCTTCTTCACCTCCACCTCCCACAGTTCCTGTTCATCCACTTCCCTACGTGGATCTTCGCATCCGCCTCATCAGAATCCGTAATCTGGCAGACGATCTCCTCCAAGTCCGCAACCTAGCAGGACAGTTGACCCCGGAAGACCGAGAGTCCATTGTATTTCCCACAGTAAACATTTTGCACAGCAACACCTGTGAGCTGCTCGATATTCTACATCGGTACTTCCCGAATCAAGCCAGATAAATGCCACAGCAAATTCCGCCGCTGTGCACTTCAGAAGAACCTATCCCCTTACAGACTGTTTCTCTACATAAGTGTGACTCTGAACAGGTATCTGATACAAATTCCCATTGGTCCAAAGACTTGGATGACAATTATCTGGAAGCCGACACCATTTCTGATGACAAGGTCGGAACCAGCGCTCGTCCAAGTGTTGCCTCTGCTGTAACGGTGTTACATCAATACACCCTCTTCTTCTGCTTCCCATCTGCCAGACTGTTTGCTGTTGGACTCGTGTGCATGATCATACTGTGTATAGGTTTGGTTTTGCTTTTCACTACCTTGTTTACCTATACTGCTGCCAGTGATCTTTGGATCACCCTTACTGCCTTTCCCACTGGCAACGTTACCTTGCCAGCCGGAAACGCTACTTCTGTACTTGCAATTACCCCAACAGTACTTGCAACTACTTCTGTACTTGCATCTGCTCCTGCTCCACTACCTACTACAGTAGCCAACACAAAGCTCCAACAGAACATCACATTCCCACGCCTGGTTGGATATAGCCCCCCCCAGACGATCTCAAAGATCAGCCTCGCTGCCACCAGTCATCCCACCCCCTGGGCAGACACATCTGCCACGACAGACTTTTCAACTGGCAATCCTCCAGATCCTATTGAAACCTCTGCAACTACTCCTTTCCTCACTGATCCTCCTGTTTTGTATTCTACAACTGTTCCCAATCCTATCAGTAGCTCGGTCCATATTGTCCCCAATCGTACAACTATTTTTGGGGATAATATTGCCTTGCTTGAATTACAACCCACCCCTCCTATTTATTCTCTGTCTCCTGCTAGTGACGCTCCTCCTCCCACACATACTACTTTAGCCACACCAGTCACCACTGTCCCAGCCACTCGTCCTCCCAGATAGCTCAAGTGATCATCAATATATGTCCCAGAATTTACCAGACACTTCGCCTTCTCCATCTGATCCTCCCCCACCGTCGCCTTTAAATTTAGGTGCACACTTGATCCCTGAAACCCCAGAAAGAGAATTACTGTATCCTCATTGGGACCCTGCTCCAGAAGACGATCCCAATTGGGACCCCTTTACCCGATACCACACGCTGTGTGAAACGTTGTTTGACAGTTGGACATTAGGTCCTAGCCGTACGTTTTGGGTAATTACATACGCTGTATTGGGCACTGACTGGATTCCCTTCCTGTTCATCAGAAAAGTTGGATTGGGACCTTTGGAAGTATATGGTATTTTCGAAATCCCAGATCCAACTGAAATAGGGGCTATTAGAATTTACCCCCCATACCCAAATACCTGTTGCTAAAACCCTTGGGATAATTTTGTCACTGTCCTTAATCAGTAGCCGTTACTCACCCTTCATACAATTACAGTGCCTCATTATGAAAACTACCAACATGAACTGCGTAGCTCTCCTGTTGTGTGTGCTCACCACACCCATGATACATGGAACACAGCACCTAGAAAATTTTCGGGAACACCTTACAACCACTTATGATATAACATTACCCACTTCCAAGGACACAACCACAATCACCCTTGATGTGTGTGCTTACACAATGTGTGGGGAACATCCTGTGCAGCAATATTTGTCAGCTTTTGAAGTATACCTGTGTCCCTTCCCCAATTGTGGAAGTTGGGCACAAGTATGGTGGTATACAGGTTCATGGGTTCCCTACTCAGGTACTGAGATTCCAGATCTAAAAAGGAGCATTTCCATCATGAAATTGCGAGTCACTGGCCTCTGCCAAATGACCAAATGTAATCCAGTGGCTATCACTTTTAGAGGAGTGACGGATGTTACATACAGAACTTATTCCATAGGAATTGATGCCACAGGTAGAGATCCCATAGGAAACTTCAAGGTTATCCCACCCCCCGCTGTACCAGAAAAGAATGAAACTAATCCCTTAATGCCAACAAGAATCCCAGAAATAAAAATCCCTTACCAGATTGTACGAATTAATGATTCTAAAGATTTAATAGCACTAGAAACAGGATTTGGAGAGACAAACCTATGGCTCGAATGGGCCCATTATACTACAAAGAGTTTGAATGTCTCTAATTGTTATTTTTGTTCCCATGCCAGAGCAGAACCAACATTAGTTCCTTTCCCGTTAGACCTCCACAATGATCCAGATGGATTTTGGTGTATGTTGCAGTTATTGCAGGTTAAAGATGACATAAATCAGTCTTGTCTACATCTTGACGAGCACCACCCCTACTTACCTCCTCGGATGAGGATTCCACCTGCATTCAGGATTCCAAATCCTGCTACCAAATATCATACATGTCTGGAACGATATGGGGTGAAACAGACACGGTTTTTAGGAAACTTAACCAATTGTAACACAACCTTAGGAAATGGGACTCTGAAAAATCTGACCCTAACACGGTTCTCACAAGCTAGAGCAGACATATGGTGGTACTGTGGAACCCGCACTATTCGCCATACACTTCCTAACAACTGGACAGGCAGATGTGCCCTAGTCAAATTGGTCATTCCAATCATTATAGCATCCTTGCCTCCTCCTCATAGCAGCTCTTCCTCACGAGTGAAGAGAAATGCAATGCCTGGATCTTTTGATGATCGGGTCTATATAGATACTATTGGAGTTCCAAGAGGGGTTCCTGATGAGTTTAAAGCCAGAAACCAGATAGCCGCAGGATTTGAATCAGTTTTCTTTTGGTGGGCGACTATCAATAAGAATCTGGACTGGATCAACTATATATATTACAACCAGCAGAGATTTGTGAACTACACTAGGGATGCAGTTCAAGGAATTGCAACACAATTAGACGCCACTAGCCGGATGACGTTGGAAAATAGATTAGTTCTTGACCAGCTTCTAGCAGCGGATGGCGGGGTGTGCCAAAAGATAGGTACCCAGTGTTGCACCTTTATCCCCAACAATACAGCTCCAGATGGATCAATTACCAGAGCTTTAGAAGGCTTAACCTCACTGTCGCAAGAATTGGCAGAGAACTCTGGCGTTGATACATCCTGGACAGGTTGGATGGATAGAGCTTTTGGTAAATGGAAAACATTTATCATCTCAGCAGCCACGACAATAATCATAGTGGTGGCAATTTTTGTTTTAGTAGGATGTTGCATAATCCCTTGTGCTAGAGGCTTAGTAGAACGCTTAATTGAAACCGCAATAATGAAAAGGACCACAGCAGGACAATATGCCCTGTACGAAAATCTCCTTCCTAACACCACAGGAGATAACACATTGGACTATCTCTCTCTGAGAAGGACCAATCGCTATGCAACTGTTAGAGACACAGAGATGTCTGCAACTGTATAATCAGATAATAGCACAGGGGGGATAGAATGTAACCATATAAAGCTATATAAGATGATATGATCAAGTGTGCAAATCTATGCAAATGTATAATTAAGATATAATCAGTATATAACCAAAGAATTTTTGATTGATAGTAATGTATATATAATCACATAGATAAGATTAAGACAAAACATGCATTCTTAAAGGTTGAAGCAAAATAATAAAATTGTACCAGTTGATCTTAAGACGCAGACAATTTGATGGCCTCCTAGAATACCTTCTGGAATGGATGGTACCAAGGTACGTTAACCCTGGTGTCACCCTATGGGATAGGGTGAAGAGGGGAATGTTAATATATGGCCTAGCTTTAAGGCTACCACTGGAATATTGCTGGCCAGAGCTATGCAGCCTAAAAACAACTGAAAAAGTACTGACCAGGCCAAACAACAAGTAAATGATGTAATATTTGAAGAATCTGCAAAAAGCAGGTCTGAACAATGAGTTCTGCCACAAATTGGTACAATTTTTAATTCAAATATAGCACCTGTAATGAAAGATCAGATGAATAAAATGGAGCTTATTAGTTTTGGTATACAATGATACAGAGGTAATACAGAGTTCATGAGAAAGGTATGAAAAGTATTGCAGCCGGAAGATGTGAAACTGTTATCTCAACGCTTCCCAAAACATGTTGATAATTAGCAGTAGCTGAGAACGGAAGGAGGTGGGCACATCAGATAGCAGATCACATGGGAAAGTATGATCTCAGGAAGTTGAGACATATTAGGAGCTAGGTATCTCACCATTCACTTCTATGGAGAAGATAGAGTATAAAAGAGGGGAGAGTTTGGCTCAGTTTGAGAGTCTCTTCTCCAAAGCTTCAGTCAGACGGCGAAGCCCTGTGCGGTTGAAACCAGAATCTGATGTCTGTATTTGTACCAATTTGAAGACTTGTCTTTGGGTAAGAAATAAAATGTATCTATTTATCTAAACCTATCTCTGTCTCTATTTTTATAGATTCTGTCTTCTCTTTACCTAACATTTAGCCTACAAGGTAGATCATATACAAGTGACACTCAGTCTTTGCAGAAACTTAGACAGATGTTTAATAAGATTTATGTGGGAACATAAATGGTCCAGAATATACCTAGATCTAGAAAAACAGAAAGCAGTAGTTATGGGAATTAGTTTTCAATTAAGGCTCCTAATGCCACCCCAGAACAGACCCCCTTATGATTGGGTGACAATGGAGGTTAGAGAAACTATACAGAACCTGATATATGAAATAGGTACTATTAGTCCCCCGTGTGAAGGAGTCAGATAGAGGTCTAGCAGAGGGAAAATAAAAACACTGTGTCATTGGGTTTAGCAGTATAGTCATTGGGGCTGTGCTATACTAGCTACTGAGTGGCAGAATTTTTTCAGTCTTTTTTTTTAGTTCCACATTTAGTTCTCTGAGGCTGAAGCTACAGTGGCTTGGATGATTAGGCTGAGTCTGCACTATTGAGTTGTTTCCATCTGGGCTCGGGAGCCTATATTTGGTTTTTGCTGTCCAAGAGCCTGCCTGCTTTGAGGTGGAAATTTAATAATTTGAGTGGTGACAATATAGCTGTTTTAGAAGAGGAGTTTCAGTAATGAGATAGTCTGCTGGGACTGTGATGATTTGAGGTGGTGGGAGTTTTCTGGGATGAGTGATTTTGGGGTAGGTAGGTTGGTGTGATTGGGGGCTTTTAGTGGCGATCAGGGAGGAGGGGTTTGGTGGGGTTTAGTTATGGGTCTGTGTAAATTTCCAAGTTTCCAAATTTATTAAGAATTTTCTATTCCTTCTATGGGAAATTCAATCAAGGCAGCATACAATCTAAAAAAATGTGGAAGACTGACTTCAGACCAGACCAGATTATATACAATAAGAAACTAGGGAAGAACTCTAATTTTATGATAGAAAAGTGGGGGAAAGATAAAACAAAAGGTGTTCCGCACTATCTTGTGGCTCTTCAGTGATCTCACCAAGCTACAAAATCTAGAGAATACAGAGATTCATGACTTGGTAGAGAAGGCATCTTGAAACACAAAAGTTTTGAGATCAGTTAGGAATGTATCAAGAGATTGACAGTGTTGCAAATGGTTAGGCACTAAATTCCTTAGTTCAGGGGCTTGAATAGAAAAAATGGCATGCCTGGTGTGTTTGTGGTGAATTTATAAGATGGTATATCAAGACATAGGAGTTGTGCGGATCTAAGGGCTTGAGGTGGAATTTAAGGGAATAAATATCATGCTAAATACAGCAGTTCATCAGAGATACAAATTTTGAATACCAATAGCAGTAGTTTGTAACACAATCAGGCTCATTTTCAAAAGAGATAGACGTCCAAAAAGTGACATAAGTCAGCATTTGGACGTTTATCTCACAGAAACGTCCAAATCAGTATTATCAAAACCTCTTTTTAGATGTCTTTCTCTGAAGTCAATCAGAAGGACGTCCAAATCTCAAGGGGGTGTGCTAGGGGTGTGGTCAAGGCAGAACTTGGGTGTTCCTAAGAGTCTTTCATCAATAATGGAACAAAACAAATGAGCTAGACCTGTTATTATAACAAGTAGCTGTAGTGGGAATTGAACCCACTTCACCAGGATCAAAGTCTGCTGCATTAACCACTAGGCTACTCCTCTACTCCACACAAGTGGTACCCCAAATGACCAGATGACCACTGGAAGGACTCGGGGCTCACCTCCCCTTCCTCCCCCAAATCACAAAACATTTTTCGAACAGCACTTTCAAAAGGAAAAGATAGACTTTTTTTTGGTAGAAAATGACCTTTCCTGTTCTGATTTTGGACATTTTACAGAAAACATCCAAATTCAGACATAGATGTCATATCCAAAAATGCCCCTTGTGGATTTGACTTGCCCAAAGTCACAAGGAGCAGCAGTGGGAATTAAACCTATGTTGCCAGGATCAAGGTGCCATATAAGGTGGGTACACGCTGATGGATCCTTCAAAATGTGGTACTCTAGATAGTTGCCTATGAAGCCTATGCCTACGTTTAGGCCTGTATCTGACTATGGAACAGAGTAACTGAGCAGGAAACCTTTTATTTCCATCTTTTTTTTCTTTTTGCTAAGGTCTCATAGCAAAGCTGTACTTCCAAGTTTGCTGAAGGGTTCATTTGAATAGATAACAAATGCATAGGAAACAGACTTGAATCCTTAAGAAGTCATAGTTTAGTACATTGACCTTCATATGTAGAATTCATGAACAATCTTGATCACAGTTTTGTTTGATTTTTCTCAGTACAATACAGAAAATGTCATATTTTTGAACTGAATGGTATATGTTCAAAATGCTCTTGACATTTACTGTGCCATACTTTTTATCCAATTCTCTTTTTCTCTGAGAAATTGTTTGAAGTGACATTTCTTCCTTTTAGTCTTAAGTTCTACCAGCTATGTAATTCCTGCAACTGCACACAACAAAGTAATCTCAAAAAAATCAATAGCCGTGATATTATAGGGAAACAAACCAAGTATCCTCATATAGCTTGAGAAAAATCACAAAAACTGCAGAGAGATGAAGAAAGCAGAAGAGAGATAGAATAAACTGCTTAGAGAAAGCCAAAAACAGTTCTACAGGTCACCGGGGAAGGTCATTATTATGGCAAAAAAACATCAACTTGAGCTGGGTAGAAACATTCTAGAGCACAATAGAGAAGCAAAATGGATAGCTTCATGATGCAAGGTTCCTCATTAGAGGTCACCATCCAGGAAAAGGATTTAAGTGTCATCGTTGATGGTACATTGAAATCCCCTGCTCAATGTGCAGTGACTGCTAAGATAACAAGGAAAGCTAGGAAGTATTAGGAAAAGAATGGAGAACAAAATTGAGAATATTATAGTGCCTTTGTGTTGCTCGATTTTGTGACCTCACCATGAATATTGTGTGCAATTTGGTCACCACATCTCAAAAAGAAACCCTGGAATTCATTGCCAGAGAATGGCGTAAAGGCAGTTAGCTTAGTAGGGTTTAAAAAACATTTAGACAAATTCTTAAAACTAAAATCTATAAACCATTAGTGAGATGGACTTGGTAAATTATATTGCTTATTCCAACGATAAGCAGCATAAAATCTGTGTTACTTTTGGGATATTGCCAGGTACTTGTGATCTGGATTGGTCACTGTTGGAAACAGGATACTGGACTTAATGGAACTTTGATCTGTCCCATTATGGTGATACTTAAGTGCTTTGTACTCTGCATACAGGATGATTTAGAGGCAATGGCAAACATCAAAACAGAGAAATTACCTGAAATAACAACAAAGAAGTTAGAAGGCTGGTTAAAAAGAGCACCAAACTGAAAGATACCTGACCCAGAAGAAGTGACCAATTTTTGGCTAAAACAGGAAATATCATTTCTCAAAGACCCAGCCAGCTGCAAAAATCAATTGGGCAAGTAGTTAGTCTTAAAATGGCACAATGGAAATAACAGGACAAGCACTTCTCCTTCCAAAAGAAGATCCAAATATTTTGTTTATTAAAAAAAATACTTACAATGTATAAGATGTTCACTGCAATAGATGCTGACAGAATATACAGTATAACCACACCAGTTCCAATAACATCATGGCAGTAGAACAGAAGGACATTTTTGGAAAGCAAAATGTCAACTCTCAACTACCATTATTTTGCTTAGCATGTCAATGAGAATGAGTTCAAAATGACTATTCATATTTATAATTTAAAAAAGTGAAACCTCTGCCAGGGGAGGCATAATATAACTGTCACTCCCCATAGTGGCTTCTATCATTGGTTTCCAATAACCACCAGAAAAAAAGGAACAATAAAAAACAACTCCTAATAGGAGAAAAACTATTGTTCCCCAAAACACGGGGGTTATAACACATCTAGTCAATCTATGAACACACTAAGGTGCATAGGCGCCTATGTGCATCCAACACACATCAATTTGGAACTATTGTCCAGCTACTGCAAGTCTGAGGTGGTAATTCCATTTTTTACGCACGTCCGATACGCGCGTCTGAAAATAATTTTTATTTTCTACCGTGTGGCGCTAACTGGGCAATAATTGGCAGTGTACGTGCACTGACAATTACTGTCTGGTTAACTTGTGAGACCTTACCGCTAAATCAATGGGTTGGCGGTAAGGTCTCAGGCCTAAAATGGATGTCGTCAATTTTCATTTTGCCGCATGTCCATTTTCGGCCCAACAAAGTCCTTTTTTTGCAGGTGTGCTGAAAAATAAACCTGCATGCATCCAATATACACGTCTACACCAGCACAGGGCATTTTTCAGCGCACCTTAGTAAAAGGACCCCTTAATGTTTTCCCCAATAGAGTTTCAATTCACTGTGCACCGAAAAAATTGGTCTCCTCCAGGACCAACTGACCCAGCTATTGATACTTTAATATTGAAACAATTTTTATTGAGCAGAAGCAATGCATATGAAGAATCATAAACAAGAACATTTGTATTTTATGCTTACAACAACTAATTAATCCATCTTTTCCCTCCTAACCTGCCCCCTAACCCTTTCCCTTCCCTCGATGTGCTGTATCCAAACCAGCGTAAAGAAGGGCAAAGTATTCCTCAACTTGCAAACAGAGTAATACCAAATCTGTGCGGACAGCCTATGTCTTGCATTCTCCCCACCTATAGTATTGGAAGGCTGCCCTACTCATGTCAAGATCGTGGGACAATAGATAAAAGTATTCCCTAAGCTGACCCTTCTGCCTAAAATGATATGCTCTACGGGGATGTAGAGTTTGCAAGTAGAGCTCCAAAATTTGTAAATATTTTTCTTTTATTTTAAGGACCCTTCAGCATCCCAGGCCTCCAATGTAGCCTGGAAGTGTATCTGCTTTCGCCAATGGCTATTGATACTTTAAAAAAATTAGTCTTACAAGATATATACAAATTGGAACAGTAACGGCTGGTGTTCTTCCATAATCTGTCCTCCTTAGAAAGGGAGGTTTTGAATACATTAAGGAATAATTCAAATATAATGATTTAATGAGCTGATAAAGGAGTCATGCCAGTTGTGCTAAATAAAGAAGAATATGTTAATGAAGCAATGCGCCAGCTATCAGATGAGACAGGTTACCGACAAATACAGGAGAACCCACTGAAAAACTATTGAAACAAATTGGAGCGATTACTTAAGAAGGTTTGCCTCTTGGATAGTTAACAAAAAATGAGTACAAATTTTTGAATCATAATAGAGTGACATTGCCTATATTTTATATATTGCCTAAAATTCATAATACATAGTTAGCAAGTGCTGAATTGACTTATTGTATGTATACCTGCTTACCTCTTTTGTTTTGATATGTACACAATAATAATAAACATTAATATTAATGTGCCACTATAAATTGATTAAATTAAAGCTAAAAATCAAGGCACTCATGGTCACTTCTAATGTTCTTTCAACTGTTGAAACAAACTGTGTTCTTTTATCTAACATGATTCTGAAATATTAAAGTCATAAATTATAGACAGAGCTGTAATTGCTTCACAACAGTTGTCCTCACTCCTCAATCTAGTTTGTTGAAATCTCACAACCAGTCTTGTTTTAATAATAACTACAATGAATGTGCCTGGGATATGTTAGCACACGGGGAAGATAATTTATTTATCAGATTACCTAACTTGTGCATAAGATATACACACAAACTACACCAATTTTCCAAAGGAATTTTATATACATATTTTGCATTTGAAAATTACTCCACTGAAACTTTGTGGGGCCCTTTTACTAAGCCACGTAAGTGTCTACGCACGCCTAATGTGTGCCAAAATGGAGTTACTGCCTGACTACCACGTGGCTCTTGTGGTAATTTCATTTTTGGCATGCGTCCGATACGCCGGCTGAAAAATAATTTTTATTTTCAGACACGCGGTATCGACGTGTGCCAAGTGGCATTTGATGCGCATAGGTCATTACCACCTGGTTATTGTGTTAGACTTTACCACTAGGTGAATGTCTGGTAATGAGGTCGCAGACCCAAAAAGGACTTGTGACAATTTTGATTTTGCTGCACATCTATTTTCAGCAACAATTTTAAAAAGGTCTTTTTTACAGGCGAGCTGAAAAATGGATTGGTGTACACCCAAACCCTGCGCCTACACTACCACAAGCCATTTTCCAGCACACCTTAGTAAAAAGACCCTTGTATTATTTTAGCGCTGGGGCTTTTTGGAGGTAGAGAGTAGGCATGCCTGGCACTAATCAGTTAGGGCCCTTTTACTAAAGGGTAAAAGGGGTAATATGGGCTTGGCGTGTGGCAAATCATGGGCCCTGTTTACTAAGCTGTGCTGTAGATGCGCAAACTTTTTAGTGCACACTAAAAATTAGCATGTGCTAATACTAGAGACACCCATAGAAATATAATAGGTGTCTCTATCATTAGCGTGCAATAAGTTTTAGCGCACACTAAAAGTTAGCGTGCCTACAGCGCAGCTTATTAAACAGGGCCCCATGTTTGGTGTGCAGGAAATCATGTTTATCTCCGGGCTTGCCCATGAGCCCAGCATACTGCTGTCATGGAGCTGGGTATGATATTTGAGGCTGGCATAGAGGCTGGCAAAAATATTTTTTTTATTTTTTTTTTAGGGTGGGAGGTGTTAGTGACCACTGGGGGAGTAAGGGGAGGCCATCCCTGATTCCCTCCGGTGGTCATCTGGTCATTTAGGCACATTTTCGTGGTTTGGTCATAAGAAAAAAAAGACCAGGTAAAGTCATCCAAGTGTTCGTCAAGGACACCCTTCTTTTTTCCATTATGGGCCGAGGACGCCCATGTGTTAGGCACACCCCAGTCCCGCCTTCGCTATGCCTCCAACACGCCCCCATTAACTTTGGTCATCCCCGCGACGGAAAACAGTTGAGGATGCCCAAAATTGGCTTTTGATTACGCCGATTTGGGCAACCCTGGGAGAAGGACGCCCATCTCCCGATTTGTGTCAAAAGATGGGCGCCCTTCTCTTTCGAAAATAAGCCTGATAGTTGAATTTCATGACCTGCTCAATAGTCTTACAGTTGAGTTCTGGCCTATTTGAATATGGAAGATTTTCTGAGTCTTGATTCACTGAAGTAGGTTATTGCAACAGTCTAGACTAGAAATCACCAGAGAATGAGTGAGGAACTAAAGAGGGGCATTTTTGAAAGGGGACGCCGATCTCTAAGAGCACCCATCTCTGAGGATGTCCCCGTGAAGGGGCGGGGCATCCCGTATTATCGAAACAAGATGGGGTAACTATTGTACTTTTTTGCAGACAACAGTTGAGAAAATCCCATGGACCCTGATGCAGGAGGCGAAACCTGGGCCGAAGTCGGGCCGTGAACAGGGTTAAGAAGACTGAACAGCATAAAACAGCAAAAAAGATAAGTGATCCTTACAATATCATTATATGAAATTGAATTAGTTGAGGGTCACATCGACAAGGTTTATTTAGCCAGTGATGATTGGGTAGTGCTCCCTTAGTTTGGATTCAACAAAGGAGTGTCTATCTGTGTTTGAGGCTTTTCCTCCTAAAAATTAAATAAGTTACACCACAATAAAAGTTTCCATAGTAGAGATCATTATACATGATTTGTTTTTGACTAACGAGGAGATACTCTACAAGCTCTAATGTTGCCCTCTTCCCCGCTCTGAAGGGATGTTTCTTTAGTAAATAAGTGATGACAACCCTCCTTTGTCCATAGTTATGCCAGAAGAGTGTTCATCAAGCTCCGGAGCAGGGGGAAGCAGGTCACAAAAAACTAACCTCGTCCCGTCACTGAAACAGGGGCGGGAGGAAAAGAAACTAATTACAGGATTATGCTGATCAGGAAGAATCCAAACCAATCTTATAATACAAAGATTAGTTTATTTAAGAAATTAGAAATCAAGAAAAATATTATTATCAAGAATTTCAACATCTACTTTTACAGTTTGTAATGTCTGGCTTTTACCTTAAATGAACATTTAACTAAATTAACTCTAGTTCTATTGATTTATTAACAGGTCGGACTTGCTCCAGTCAACACAGATAATTATCAGTTAAGTATTTCATGTGATACTTAAAGATCAGACGTTAGAACTTAAGTACTTAATAATTGTCAAGTAAAAGAATTTGATGCTTTGTGTCTATTTCCTCCTCTTTCAGGTTACTGCTCCCTTCCCCTCAAGCTGTCAAGGTAAGTATATTGTTTTTCTCTTTTTTCTCTATTTCCCCAGAATTACTCCTTTAGGGATTTCTATCACTTAGCTGTTGGTTTGATGTTGAAAGTTGCAACACTTTCTTGCATTGGGGCCCGGATCATCGAGGTATTTTCTCTTCTTCTTCCGTTCTTCTCCCTACACCTCTCTCTTAAAACTAAAATAATTGGAAGCAAGACCCTCTCTCCCTGAAAATTGCCAGCAACCTTCAAGGGGTATTAAACAATGTTGCAATACTGTGGCCAACTTCTCTAATCCAAATAAAATTAAGTAGATATTCCCTTCTAACACCTAAGCTGTACTGCAATTCCCTATTCTGGGTGCTGCGGTGCTTAGCTGTCACTCACTCTGCTCAAGATTCTCTCTCTCTCTTCAATCAGTGAACATTCTTTTCACCTCTCCCTTAATATTTAATATGAAGAAAACCCCC
The DNA here is from genome assembly GCF_901765095.1 of Microcaecilia unicolor. Classification (NCBI taxonomy): domain Eukaryota; kingdom Metazoa; phylum Chordata; class Amphibia; order Gymnophiona; family Siphonopidae; genus Microcaecilia; species Microcaecilia unicolor. The sequence continues at coordinate 468,413,044 of NC_044033.1, read as the reverse complement.
ACAGCCTCCTTTTTCCTCCTTTGCACCTAAGACTGGGTTTTTTCTTCCATTCACCCTTTATCGTAGCCCTCCCTTTTCACTAACGATCCCTTTCCTTTTACCCTTTACCAATCAGCCAACAGCCCTTTACACCAGACAGACTTTCTGTACACACTTTCCTTTTCTCATTCCCACACTTAGCCATACTACTTTCCCCTTACAAATGCCTTCAAATCCTCAACTCTCTCTCAGAGCTCACTCACAACACACCTTCTTCTTCAAAGCCATAAGCACCACTCAACTGTCACAAGCTCTCGTTTCCTAGACAACCTCCTTAGCTTCCCATTCCAAGTTACCTTGCTGACCGGCGGAATGTTCGCCAGCACAAGTACAACCCCATTTTACTTTTGATTTTCCCATAGACTATAAAGTATTAATTTTTTTCCCTCTTTTCCCTTCCCCTTCTCTTTCCTTTAACCCCTTGGTTACACTAGATTGTTTATAGAAGTTACTCTAATATTTGGATGTTGTCAGTATAGATGTATGAGATAAGGTTTAGAGTAAACAAAGGTGATTGGAAAATAGTAAAGAATTGGGGGGGGGGGAGTATGGAGCCCTGGGGAACGCTACAGGTTAGGGTATATAGGTTAGATTGTGTATTGAGACAGTGAATAATGTAAGACCTGTCAGATAAGACTGAAACCAGCTGTGGGCCTTGCCCTCAAAGCCTATGGTCTGCAGTCTATTAGAATTTATTGTTTGTTAAACTTGATATACCACTAAAGTTGCAAAGCAAATCAAAGTAGTTTACATGAATTAAAACATTAACTTTATACAAGAAAAAAGAAAAGAAATCAAAACCAGAACAAAACAAAAAAATACTTCATTATAAGGGAAGGGACAACCTTCCATACAAAAGAACACTACAATACATGGATCCATTCATCCATCTCCTATACTCTCAACTGAACCAATTTGCCTATCATCCTAAGAAGTCCACACAGTACTCAAGGACAGTTAAAAGCTATTTAAAATAGGTTTTAATAAGGAACAAAAAGTCATACATGATTTTTCGAGCCATATGTATTGAGGCAAGGAATTCCACAGTGCTGGAGCTAGAAAGTAAAAGGTACTATTTCCTATGGATTCCCATTGCACATGAGATGGAGTGGACAGAATAAGTCTATTGTCATTAATGGATTTTAAAGTTCATGTTGGAGTAAATGGAATAAGAAGAGTATTGAGCTATGATGGGACATCCTCATTTAAAATCTTGTGAGTCATGATTAAAAAAATGAACCATATCCTATATTCTATTGGGAACCAGTGAAACTGTTTCAATAGTGGGATCACGTGATCTCTGCACTTTGCCTGGCAGAGTATTCTAGCAGCTCTATTTTGCAGTGTTTGAAGTCTCTTTAAACTTGCTTTTGGTAGCCCTAAATACACAATGTTGCAGTAATCACAGCGAGTGTTAATGTATGCTTAAAAGTACATACACAAATGCATCAGCATAATTATGGATAGATCTTAATTACTGAGAAGGAGAGCATGGTCAACTAACTTGAAGGCAGTAGAGAGATCTAATGAGATAAGGATAACAGATTTGTCCTGATCAAGTTTCTGACAAATGAAGGAGGTAATGCCTAGAACCTCTATTTCTAGAAACATAGAAACATGATAGCAGATAAAGGCCATATGGCCCATCCAGTTGGCCCATCCTTAGTAACCACTAACTCCTCCTCTCCTAAGAGATCCCACGTGTCTGTCCCACACCTTCTTAAACTGACACATTCTTCATTGCAACGACCCCCAACGTGAGGCCATTTCACGCATCCACCACAGTTTCCATGAAAGAGTATTTCCTCAGCCTATTTCCTCTTAACATCATCTTATGCCCTCTCATTCCAGAGGTTTCCTTCATTTGAAAAAGGCTCACCTCCTGAACTTTAATGCCACTGAGGTATTTAAATGTCTCTATCATATCCCCTCTCTTCTGCCTCTCTTCCAACGTATACATGTTGAGGTTCATGAGCCTGTCCCTATATGTTTTATGACTGAGATTGCTGACCAGTTTTGTAGCCGTCTTCTGGAACAACTCCATCCTGTTTATATTTTTCCAAAGTATGGTCTCCAGAATTGTACACAGTATTCTAAATGGGGCCTCACCAGAGACTTATACAAGGACACTTCTTTTTTCCTGCTGGTCATCCATCTCCTTATATACCCGAGCATCCTTATGGCTTTGAGCGTCACCTTTTCTACCTGTTTGGCCATCTTAAGGTCATCAGACACTATCATCCCCAAGTCCCATTCTTCTTTCATACACAGAAGCTCTTCATCCCCTACACCGTACCTTTCCCTTGGGTTTTTGTGACCCACGTTCATGACCTTGCATTTCTTATCATTAAATCTTAGTTGCCGATTTTCAGACTATTTTTCAAGCTTCACCGGATCCTTCCTCATGCTATCCACACCCTCTGGGGTGTCCTCATAGTTTGATATCATCCGCATGGTACCGGTTCAAAATAACCTCATCAAAAAAGCCCTGTCAAAAACACCCTGACACAAAATAGCCCTGACAAATAAAAAACTAACAACAGAGCCCCTGACATAAAAGCCCCGACATAATATTCTTTAAGAAAACAGCCCGCCACCCATTTTGGCCCCGATATATTCGCTCCCCTGACAAAATGACCCACTTGCCTATTTTTAATCTGTCGTTTCTGCTGCACTTCCTTATTTTTCATGGGGATGTGTGCGTGAGAGGCTGTGATGCAGGTAGGTGTATCCAGTTTCTCTTGGTACGGACAGCACCAGGTTTGGCCATGGGTGCTTTCCGTCTCCTGCCACATCTGGACTTTCTGTCTAGTTTCCCTTGACAGACTGAGTCGGGGCACTGCTGGTTCTGGAGCTTCCTTCGCCGGTGAGAGGAGTCCTTGAGCAGCAACAGGCAGAAAAGTTGTTGAGGAGCAACCATGACACATGCTTCCCTGTGGAGTCAGGGGGGGCTGGGGGGTGAGCAGAAGCAAAAGCGGGCTTGTCCCTTTTCTCCTTTACATTTATTTACATGTTTAAATCAATGTTTTAGTTTCCCATACAAATTCTAGTCAGTTATGTTCTAGTAAATTCTAAATTCCATAGAAGCACTCTTGTTCCTGGACATCATGCTGTAACAAACTGGTCATAAAATTTATCTTTCCCTTCTGTTCTCTTGATTCCCTGTTCACTATTCCATGATTTTTCTGTATACCCTTAACAAAAACTTGCAGACATACCTTTTTGGATTTCTCTTTGCTTTCTTTGCATAATTTTGTTTAAAACACTGCTGTGTTGCATTTTTAGGTTCCCCAGTGGGTTGGAATGCTGCTGGAGAATGTGTTTACAGATGGCTATTGAAATGGTCATAGTAGATGATTTTATTTTCAGTTTTTCAATCAAGGTATACCTTCATGAGTCATAATATACAGTAGACGAGGAGGGCAATTTTTAAAGTGTGTTGTGCAGGTAAATCCATGTTTATCTATATAAAATGGGCTTCCTTAAAAGTGCAGCTTATAACCTGTCTAGAGAATCTTATAGTAATCTGTATGTACAATACGAAATGTCATTCAATGCATATTTTAATGTTCTTATTATGTTCTTCAAATGGTATTTTGTTTACATTTTTCAATAAAGAATTTGGTATACTTTTTTTGAAGTATACTTTTTATTTTTGTGATGGGCTATTTTGTCAAGGATTATTTTATGAGAGGGGCCATTTTGTCCAGGGCTATTTTCTCCAGGGACATTTTGTCAAGGGCTATTTTGTTACCAGGCTATTTGTTACCCATCCGCAAAGAGACAAACCTTACCAGACAGCCCTTTCCATAATATCACTCACAAAGATGTTAAAAAGAGCCTGACCGAGGACCACCCCTGTAGTATACCACTTATAACATCCTTTTCCTCAGAGCAAACTCCATTTACCACTATCGTTCCATTTAACCAGTTTTTAACCCAGTCAGTCACTTTAGGTCCCATACCGAGGACACTCAATTTATCAGTCACCTGTGTGGAACCGTATCAAAGGCTTTGCTAAAATCTAAGTATACCACAACTAGCATCCCTCCCATGTCCAATTGTTTGGTCACCCAGTCAAAGAAGTCAATCAGATATGTCTGACAAGATCTGCCTCTAGTGAAACCATGTTGCCTCAGGTCCTGCAGTACATTTGATTCGAGAAACCTCACAATCCTTCTGTTCTATGTAGTCTCCAATAACTTGTCTGATTAGGGTAAGGATAATTTATTTTGTAAAGGGAATTTGTAAAGGACTATATTTACCTGACCTGAATACTACTAGATACAATGATGATCTTATAACAATGGATTAAACTGTACTTGTGTCACGAAACGCCATGCCACCAACCTGGGATTATCCCACAGCGACTTAGAGGGTCTATCCCCAGCACCTGCCACTTGTGCTCTACACTATCATCCTCCTCCACCAACTGGATCTCAACTGCCTCAGAATGAGTCTTCCGCTTTCAAGGTGTTGACACGATGTTGCAGGAAATAGGGATTTAGATTTGTTAGGAAATGGGCAACATTCTGGGGAAGGGGAAGCCTATTCTAAAAAGATGAGCCCCACTTTAGCTAGGGTAGAACCAGACTGCTGGTGCTAACATTTAAAATGGAGTGAATAGTTCAGAGTAATGTATCTTTGAAGGATGCAACCAAAACAGAGAAGAAAGGGCGGTAAGGAATTCCCCAGAAAATGGCCGAGTAGCAAGAGTTTCATTTACCGCACAGCTATTTCCGTCCCCTGACCGGAATTTCTTTTTTTCCAGGCAGCGGTTAAAGGGGGGCCTTGGCGCGGGACAAACCCACATGCTGATGTCAGCGCAGGGCCCGTTTTACCACCACTTGGTAAAAGGGGACCTTAATGTCATATTACTGAAATGAAAATAATGTACTGCTCTTATAAATTGCATGCCATTTCTTTAGAAAATGAATACATAGATCTAACTAGGATAGACATTGCAACTGCTGCTAACGCAAAAGGTGATTTCTCAGAGTATGCAGATCTCTGAAGAACTTCGGTGCTGGGGTTTAGATTTCTCTAGGAACAGAATATAAGTATGCACAGATGCAAGAAGAGAAAGAAATCCAAATATACTGTTTCAAAAGCATTCTGGTTTTTTTTGCATTTATCAATGGTCAAAGCCTAACATTTATGGTAAACTGCTCTCTCTTTTCTGCTTTCAACTGGAGTCAGGACATGTATTTACTTATTTATGTATTTATTTAGTGAAGATTTATATTCCACTAAGCCAAACTCAAGCTTTCTCTCAGTAACAATCATTCTAAAGTTGTCTGCCCAGAAACAGCATTAGCTGTCATTTCAAATTAACTTTTCACCCATTTCCTGCTACGTCAGGCCTCAGTAGAAAGACAGGTAGAAAGCCTAACTGGCTTTTTCAATTAACCTATAATCTGTGTGCTTGATGGAATGCAAGGGTTATGTAAGAATGCTTTTTAATTTCCATTAGTTCCACAACCAAGAGAAGAATTTCCTTTGATCATACAAGGTCACGTCACATTGGATGTAATCTGGAGCATTCAGATGGCATAGTTCCTTCAAATATGATAAACAAATACCTAGAATGTTTTAAAATTGGCAATTATCTTGCATTGTAATAACGCATACTTAAATACAATTTGTAATAGCTGTCAAGCTGTTTGCATGAAGTTTGTTTTCAAAAGCTTGTTGGAGACAGCCATTTATCATATAGTAAAGGGACTTTCAAACAAGGTGCCTAAAAAGAATTTGAAAAATGTGCCTAATCTATACTTATTTTATAAAGGCAAGATTGGCATCTATGGGGCTCATTTTCAAAAGAGAAAAATGTCTAAAAAGTGGCATAAAGCAGCATTTGAATGCTTCCAAAATGTTCAAATCACTATTTTTGAAACCTATTTTGCATATGTGTGTCTATGCATTTCATCTGCAGTGCATCCAAATCACAAGTGGGCATGTCAGGGGCAGGATTAGGGGCATAATAGAAGAAAACAAAAATGTCCAGACTCCAGAACTAAAACTAAGATGTTCCACAATACCTATTATAATTGGGGAAAAAGGACCTCGGACATTGTTGGATGTCATAATTGCCACTTCATTCTGTGGCTACTTTCACCATCTTAAGCGCCAACACAATCATTGGTCTGAAAACCCCCAAAACAAAAAACTTTATTCTTCTTCAGTTGTAACATCACTAATTCAATTCTTCATTCTCAAAATTATTTTTTTCTTTCTTATCTTTTTTTAAACTATATATTACTAGTAAAAAAGGCCCGTTTCTGACACAAATGAAACGGGCGCTAGCAAGGTTTTCCTCGGAGTGGGTATGTTTTAGAGAGTGTGTGTGTGAGAGTGACTGAGAGAGAGAGAGTGACTGTACGAGTGTGTGTGTGTGTGACAGAGAGAGAGTGAGACTGGGTGCAAGTATATCTGTGAGAGAGAGTGTGTGTTTGAGAATGACAGTGTGTGCAAGTGCGTATGTGAGACACAGTGAGTGTGAGAGAGAGTGTGTGTTTCACACAGATACAGTGTGTGTGAGAAAGAGTGTGTTTCACACAGATACAGTGTGTGTGAGAGAGAGAGTGTGTGTGAGAAAGAGCGAGTGTGAGAGTATGTGTGCGATACACAGACTCTTTGTGAGACCGAGTGTATGAGACTGAGAGTTTGCAGAACCCCCTCCCCCTCTTCTTCCCCCCTCCTTCCCCCCTTCCCCCCCTTCCACCCCTGTGAGAGTTCCAGAACCCCCTCCCATTTCTTCCCATCCCCCCTCTTCCCTTCCTGCTCCGCCTCTCCCCCCCTCTCCGAGTTCCAGGACCCCCTTCCCCCATCCGCTACCCCCTGATCCAGGACCCCCTCCCCTTCCAGTTCTGGGAACCGCCCCTCCCCTTCCAGTGGATTTCCAGTAATCCCCTCCCCCACACGTGTTGTTTCAGGACCCCTTCCCCCCCTCTGTCGTTTCAGGACCTCCCGTGTTGTTCTTGACCCCCCCCCCCTTTGTAGTTTGTAGTTTCAGGACCCCCCTCCCACTCCCCACCTGTCTGGCCCTCCCCTTCGTAAGAGCTGTCTGCTTAAAAGTTTTTACCTCCTGCACGCAGGGGCGCCGCTTCCGACAGCTTTTTCTTTCGCTTCTGTTTCAGCTGTTCCTGTGGTCCTGCCCTCCTCTTTGGTTGGTGAGCGGGGCAGGTTGGGAAAAGCGGCAGCCAGTCTCGAGCCTTTTTGGTTTTGTTTCGTTGAGCGTGTCAGTTCGTCGGTGTCGATCAGCTGTGTGGGATCACGTCATAATGCAGCAGTGACATCTCAGACTGATTTACAGAGCCTTCCTTACCACCTCCGAGGGAACCATGGTCCCAGGCAGTACAGAATGTTGGAGGTGAGAATTATTATATAGGATTGTGAAAGCATCATGAGGATGAGATTAATTTATCTGAAGTAGAAGATCCTGACAGGCACCCATTTCACTGACTGGCTTCATCGGAGGATCTTCAGTAGCAATGGTTGCGGAACTGTCACTGGAAACCTTTCCCCATTAGTGCTTACAGAATGAAAGATGCCTGTTTTTTTTATTTATTCTGAAAGGCTAACAGATGAATAGTGGAAGCATTGCATTGCAGAAGAATATCTCATCTGCTAACCAAACAGAGGTGTATGTGAATAGACTTCTATTGATGCTCAGGCTGCATAATTAATTATCTTGTAGATGAACAATTAGCAAAATTAACAATTACTGCATAAGACTCACTGTTGCCATATCAATCAGTTAAAATATCTATTTGCGCAGTAAACCCTCCCACTGCTGTTATAGAGATAAAGAAACTAAGGGGTCTTTTTACTAAGGTGTACTGAAAAATGGCCTGTGGTAGTGTAGGCATGGGTTTTGGGCGCGAGCAGATCCATTTTTCAGCATGCCTGTAAAAAAGGCCTTTTTAAAATTTTTACTGAAAATGGACGTGCGGCAAAATAAAAATTGGTGCATATCCATTTTGGGTCTGAGACTTTACCACCAGTCATTGACTTAGCAGTAAGGTCTCACACGTTAACCAGGCGGTAATGACCTATGTGCGTCAAATTATTTTTTGGACATGCATAGCGGACATATGCCAAAATTACCCCCAAGAGCCACGCGGTAATCAGGTGGTAACTCCAAATTGGTGCACACTGGGCACACGTGGGCACTTATGCAGCTTAGTAAAAGGACCCCTGATATCTATCTGAGCAGAACCCAGACCTAAGACATACTCACTGCCTTCAAATCTGTTGAAATGAAGATAAAAAAGGATTTTCATATTAGGGCTTCCTCGCTCCCTGCAGTCTCTAAGGACAATCTTGCTAGGTGTTGTATTTAACAGAACTACGGACAGCTCTTCCTCTGCTTTATTTTACCTGTGCAAGCTGTGACAGAACCAGGGGCATAGCCAGACTTCAACGGTAGGGGGGTCCAGAGCCGAGGTGAGGGGGCACATTTTAGCCCCCCCCCCCCCGGCGCTGCCAACCCCCCCATTGCCGACACCTTCCCCTCATTGCCAACACCTCCCCCCCGCCCGCCATTACCGACACCGCCAACAACTTTGACCCCCCCCCCTGCCGATGACCCTCTCGACCCCCCACCATCACCTACCTTTGCTGGCGGGGGACCCCAACCCCCACCAGCCAAAGTCTTCTTCCTTCGTTTGGTTTCTTCTGACTGAGTCTGACGTGCAGGACTTCAGACTCACAGAATAAGAACGAAGCCCTGCAGATTGCAAGGCTTCGTTCTGTTTCTGCAGATTGCAAGGCTTCGTTCTGTTTCTGTGAGTCTGACGTCCTGCACGTTGTACATGCAGGATGTCAGACTCAGTCAGAAGAAACCAAACGAAGGAAGAAGACTTCGGCTGGCGGGGGTTGGGGTCCCCCGCCAGCAAAGGTAGCAGGCGGCGGGTTGGCGGCGGGAGAGGGGGTTGAGAGGGTCACCGGCAGGGGGGTCCAGGCCCAAATCTACGGGGGCCCAGGTCCCCGTGGCCCTGTAGCAGCTACGCCCCTGGGCAGAAGATACTGAGTCAAACAAACCAGTAATGGGGAAGGCTGAAGTAACTGAAAAAAAAACATAGCACAAGCCAGCCATGGTAGTGACAGGAGTTCAAGGTCCACAAGACTGCAAAAACCAACAGAGAAAGCCAGAGAGGTATATGAAGGTGAAGTAGAAAAATATGTCTCCCTTTTGAACAAACTCTGGCTCAAAGTAGGGCTGGAAATGCTTGAAGTGCAAAAGGGGAGCCAGGCTGAGGGCTTTAATACTGACCTGCTGCAAGCAACCTATCATCAATATCAAGCAACAGAAATCACAGGAATACTGTGAACTTCTGAGCAGGGAAAATACTCCTTGTGCTGCAGATTAATGGCTTAATACTTTGCCAGCATAGCAATTTCTGCACTGGGCTAAACTTTTCTGTTTCCTCCTTTTTAAAAGAAAAATTTTTATTTATGAATTTGTTTTTACATTCTTACTTAAGCATAAGTTAGAGAAAAGGAAGGAAATATATTATAATCACAATATATATTAAGAAAAAAATATATACAATTTTAAGACCACGATAATGTCCAAGATCAAGGAAAAATTATATACATTGAAAACAACTTAAATTAAACAGAAGCAGAAGGCTACTTCTATTAGCGCAGCCGGTGCGTAGCTTAATATTCAGGGTCTAATACACTATTCCTTACTAGAAATAAAATGCAGAAGTTTCTCAGGTTCAAAGAAAATATAAGTTTGAGAGTTATGAACTACAACACATCTACAGGGATACCTAAGTAGAAAAGTCCCTCCCACAGTGAGCAACCTAGGTCTCAACTGTAGGAAAGCCTTTCTCCTTTCCTGGGTATCCCTGGATAGGTCGGGGAAAATTTGAACTTTCAAGCCCAAGAATTGTTCATTTATGTGGCGGAAATATAATTTAAAAACATTATTATGGTCCAACTCGAATGCAAATGTCACTAGCATAGTGATTCTTTCCGTAATTAACTCAAGTGAGTCTTGAAGAAATTCAGTTAAATTTAATTGTGGAGAGTATCTCACATCACGTATACCAGTTATGTACTCTGTTCTAGTTATTGGTGGGATACTCTCACTTGGTATAAGTAATACTTCCTTCAAATACTTCTTAAACATCTCCAAGGGTGAAACTAAAGGAGTCTTTGGAAAATTCAATATTCTTAAATTATTCTTACGAAGCTGTTTTTCTAAATATTCAATTTTCCGAAATTGAATAATTTTTTCCTCAGAGACTAGCGAAGAAACGTTTTTTCAAAGTTTGTACCTCATTGTCCAGAGCCTCCAGTTTAGTGTCATGTGCTTCTAGTTTGGCCGAAAAAGTTTATTGAGTCGACTTAATCTCCACCAGCTCTTCTTGTGTAGATTTAGACATCTGTTTCAGGGTAGCGTTCAGACCCTGAATAGCATCTCACAAATTTTCTAGGGTAACTACAGTTGGTCTAATTTGATCTCCGGTATTTCCCATGGGCTTCTCCTGTGCAAGCAAAGTCAAGGAGAGGGCTTGCTGAGTCCTCACCTGCTGCTCTGCTATCCCCGCTGGAGAGGTGGCTACAGGGCCTCCTGCCAACATCAAGGGCAAACCATCGTCAGGCATTCTACGACGTTGTTCCTCCAGCGTCACCATTCCGCCCCCGGGCCTCGGAGGAGCTGTATGTGAGGGAGGGCTCAGAGAAATTCCCTCTAAGCTACGTTTCGGCATTCCTGTTGGAGTCACCGAAGCGCTCGTAGAAGCTCCCGGTGTGCGCACCACCATCGCGTCCAAATTGCCTTGGCACATAGTGGAAGATTCCGTCCGGCTTGAGGAGGTAGGCACGAAGGGCTTCCCCTTTCTTTTCCCCATTCCGGGTTCCAGGAAGGTCCAATATGCCGATGTAACTATTGGCGTTCAGGAGCTGACCGCACGCACGTCTGCCTCAGATGCCATCTTGGACTGACAGTCCTTCTGTTTCCTCCTTGTTTTAATCTTGATTCTGAATCTGGGGAGTTTGGATTTTAATATTCCTGCTATATATTTACATGTGTATTTTTATGTGGGGCTTAAGGTATATTTCCTATGTATAATGTCTAAAGGGAAGGTGGGGTGAGGGACCCCTTGTGTCAGATGTGACCTCTTTTCTGCTATACTTTCTTGGGTGGCAGATGTTGTGGGATTTGTAAATAATGGATGGGTATTGGGGGAGGTTGGGGTGGGTTTTTTGGGGGGGGTAGCAGGGGTGGTGGGAGGGTCTGAGGTTTGATGTGTTAGAAGTATTTGGGTTGTGGGCAGTAGATGTTAGAACATTTGCTTTTTCTCTTGAGGGATGGCTCCAAATTTTCTTAGATTGGTGGGTGGGTTCATTACCCTTGTTTTTTGGAGCTAGGTTGAGGGCTGGGCACCTTGGCTCTCTCCTTCTTTGGAATCTGGACATGTTTCAACATCTTTCTTGATATGACAGTGTCTGCTTCTAGCTGTAGGTTAGTGACATGGATTGTGGGAGGTTTTTCTTTCCCAGTGAAGTGCACTAAAATCCTTTCCACATTTCAGTGGCATTTATTTATTTATTTTATTTACGCATTCTTGTATCCCACTGTTATCCAAAAACAAGTTTTGGTTCAAAGTGGTTTACAAATTATATTCTGGTTAACAGTTACAGTATACTTGCCTCACAGACCAAGAGCACTTGAAGCTAAGAAGGGCTTGGGTGGGGACTGTTCATTTTTCTTCTAATAGTAAGAGGAGAGGGGTGATAGTTCTAATTCATAAATCTTTAGCTTGCATGTCAGAGGTTCTGTTGAAGGATACTCAGGGCAGATTTATTTTACTTAAAATCTGGTTACAGAGGAGAGATACTTACTAACTTCATATGGCCCAACTCCTTTTGACAAATCGTTTTATCTATTATTGTTGGTGCCTTTTACCTTATCATAGCAAGGAGCTCATAGTGTTGGGGGATATGAACTTACTTGCTGACTACGTAAGGGATAGTACAGCAATCCTTCAGCTATGACTCTCTTCTTGACCAGGCCATAAGGTCCTTTTCTCCTTTTGTACTTCTCTTGAGTTAGTTGATGCCTGGTGTTTGCTTCACCCCACTGAATTAGATTACACACATCATTCTAGAGCCCATGACACCTTCTCACAGCTAGATTACATCTTTGTGTCCTCTACCTTGTTTCCATTAATAACTGAGGTGGTGATTGGCCCAGAATCCGTATTTGATTCATTCGGTAGTCTGGATTGATCTTGAAGCACCCTCTCATTTTCATGCTGTCTTGGGGTGGCGCCTTCCAAGTTATTTGGCTCATAGTAAGGATTTTTCGTGCACATCTATTATCACAATGGGAGGATTTTCTCTCTCACAATATGCAACATGCAGATCAACCTCAGCTTTTCTGGTACATGCCAAAGCAGTCATGCACGGGGAAATAATAGTTTTTATAGCCACTTGCTGTAAAAAGGTAGCAGTGAGCATTTGTAATCCCAAGGCTCAGTTTCAAAGGGCTAAGTAGATTTATTTGCAGGCTCCTTCTCAGCAGACTAAGACACTTACCTTTCCATACAGGGAACTTTAAACTCATCACACATGAGAAAACCTAAAGGAGCCTGGTGTACTGTTAGTACAAATTTCACACTTATGGGAATAAAATGAGTAAGATGTTGGCTCATGTTGTAAAAACTTGTGTGGGGGGGGGGGGGGGGGGAGGGTCTCGCAAAATTGAGGCACTTTGTGTTTCCGCTGGACAAATACAAAATTGGCCTGACCGCATTGCTAGCAACCTACACATCCAGCTTCTTCTATATAAGCACACAACTATGGAACTCACTGCCAAAACCATCTAAACTTCAGGAAATCACTAAAAACCAACCTGTTCAAAAAGGTATACCCTACCAACCCAACATAAATGCCTACACTCTGCAACACAGCAAAACCAAAGCTCGTAATGGACACTATATAACTCTCTTTGATCCCCGTTGTGCCTGAACCTTAATCGACCCCAACATCACCATGTATTTGTTTCTCTACCAGACTTGGCGAACGCCTTTACGGTACTATGAAGCCACATTGTGCCTGTAAATAGGTGGGAAAATGTGGGATACAAATGTAACAAATAAATAAATAAAATTTCAAGCATTATATGTGGAGTGTCCAGGACTGGAGCTTAATTTGCTTTGCGGAATTTTTAATAGGCTGGACCTTAAACATGAGACCAGTGCTTTCAGCAATGTATTATTATCAGGCAAATGATATTGCAGCAATGCTGGTAAGCTGGACATGGCTAAGGCCTTTGACCAGGTTCACTGGAAACATCTTTTTCAAGTGTTAGACCGCTTAGTGATCCGGGAATGGTTTTCTCAGACCATGTAGGCACTTTATAAAGCCCCTTGTGAATGGCAATAGAACTTCTAGCTTTTCCATTGGTCTCCAGGGTTGTCCTCTTTCCCTACTCTTATTTGTTTTATCTTTGGAGCCTTTGTTGTGGTTGCTCAATGCTTTTCAAGAGATTCCTGCGATTGTAGTCCATGGCCATCCTATTAAAATCTTGCCCTATGATGATGATATCTTGATCATACTGACTTCTCCACAACACTCTCTTCCACGTTTGATCTCTCTATTGGCCTCTTTTGGAAGTATTTGTGAGTTCTCTCTTAATTACTCTAAGTCCAAAGCTTTGCCAGTATCCCCTGAGGTGCGGCGACAGTGGAGGGGGCATTTCCCACTGACATGGGAAGATACTGTACTGTGTTATTTAGGGGTCCTTTTGACCATTGACCTCACCACTCTTTACACTCTCAATGTAATTCCCTTGTTAGACGATACGAGACATAAATTACTCATCTGATGAGCTTACTCGTTGTCTCTTTGGGGCCGTATCCATTTGTTTAATAATATGCTTCTTGCTTTATATTTTTCAGATGCAGCCCTTATATTTGCAAGGATGTGAAGAACGTAAGCTTAATAAATGTTTACTAACTTACTTGTAGGCGGGGTAAGAAGCCTCTGATTCACATGCCTAAGACACATGGTGGCATGGGACTGTTAAACATTCAGTATTTGATGGTGGCCAGTGGCATACATTATATCAACAATTGGTTTCATGGGAAAATGGACATGCGGCAAAATTGAAACCAGCACGCATCCATTTTTGGGCTGAGACTTTACCGCCACCCATTGACTTAACGGTAAGGTCTCACACGCTAACCAGGTGGCAAGCGGCCAGCGCATGTAAACTGCCGATTACTACTGGGTAAGCACCACGTGGTAGAAAATAGAAAATATTTTCTACTGTTTGTTTTGGGCATGCGTCGAAAATGGAATTATCACCTGGGGCAAACGGTAGCCGGGCGGTAGTGCCAATTTGATGCATGTTGGTGCCTATGTGCCTTTGTAAAATGCCCCCTTAATTTTTCTGAGCTCACCATACATATTTTAAATAATTACTTGCCAAACCATTATTCTCATTAGATGTAATTGGATTGGAGATTTTTGATTTATCTCCTTTGTTTACTGTTTTTATATTACAGCAAGCCTGATATTCAAAAGATATAGGAGCTTAACTTTAAGAGGTAGCCACCTAAATCTGATTCTTAACATTTTCTCACTCCTAGCTCATTGTTACACTCTGTTACAGTGCAGGGTATGGGCATTCGAGGATGCGGCGGCCATCTTGGAGATGGGCGTATCAGGTTGTGGTGGCCATCTTGGAGTTGGGCAGCTTCAGGATGGAAGCCCATATTTGGGCGTAGAGCATCTCGTCTGATGGGGCAGCCATCTTGGAACAGCTGCACATGTTTGAGCCTAATTCCTGCACTATTTAAAGCCCTGCCACCAGTCCTTCCATGTTTCGGCTTCTATTGCTGTAGAGGTCGCAGTCCTCTTCTGTATTCTTCTGCTGGTTATCTTATGATCCTGTGTTTTGACCTTTGGATTGTTTCCTGACTACTCTGCTGTGTTGCTACATGCCCAGACCTTGGACTGTTTCCTGACTACTCTGCTATGTTGCTGCCTGCCCAGACTTTGGACTGGTTCCTGACTTCTCTGTTGTGTGCTGCCTCCCAGGTCCCTGGACTGTGTCAGCTTCCCCGCCTGTCTGGTTGGTGGCCGTACACCCCGCCGGTTCTGGAAGTCCTGGTGGCCGCCTGCACCTGGGGGCTCAACTCTCGGGGAACGGTGGTCACTTCCCAGGTGAAGCTAGGGGTTCTCTGACTGCCTGACCGAGTGCGGTGCTGCTCCATCTTCAGCCGGGGCACAAGGGCTCACTTCCCCAGACATAACACTCATATATTTAGGAATCAACGCATGAATTTAGGCTATACTGCCCTAAAATGATTAAGGATAGATCAAGGTGAGAAGGCAACACAGTTAGCAATTGGCTGTGATCCCCAGGTCTGGGTTCTTAATTTAGGTGATTAAGGGCATTAGGAGATGAGGGAGTTGGTTCAAAACAACTTCCACAGGTTTTAGACAAGTAGATTTTAAAATGCAGATTGATAGAAAGTTAGGCCTTTTTTTAGATAAAGGTTTATTTGGAACTGTGGATAATTACTTATTTTATATTATTTGGACTATCGCAGAACTTTACATATAGGTTTGCCTAGGAAAATAAGGAATGCTATACAACTGTTGTATGGTTTACGCTGGTTGCTCATGCATAAACATGCTATGTTTAAGGTTGTATTGCTTACTTTTAAGATTTTAAAATTGAATGTGCCACTTTTATTAAGTACAGATATTTAGCATTATATCCATAAGTAAATTATCTGCACTTCCCAGGAGACATTACTGACAGTTATTATCTTTAAGAAAATGTTATGGAGCAAAACGTCTTATAAACAAGTGGTGGAACTAGGGTGGAATAAACTACCCAATGAGTTAAGGACTTTAGGGCCCTGTTTACTAAGGTGTGCTAGCGTTTTTAGTGTGTGCTAATGCTAGAAATGCCCATATATTCCTATGGGTGTATCTAGTGTTAGCGCACACTAAAAATATAAGCGTGCCTACAGCGCAGTTTAGTAAATAGGGCCCTTAACCTTTATTGAAGGCTTTGAAGACTTACTTCCAGCTGAAAATGTTTGAATTTCTATATTTGAATTTCTATATTGTAAACCAGCTTGAATGGCTTTGACCAAAAAGAGGGTCTTATGCTTCCTTCCCTTAAGCAAGCCCGCTATGAGTCAACCTGGGATTCTGCTTTTTATTTTTTAGCCCCTCCCTTTGGAACAGCTTGCCTGTAGACATTAGGGGCCCTGTTTACTAAGGTGTGCTAGTGTTTTTAGTGTTCACTAAAAATTAGCATGCACTAACACTAGAGACACCCATAGGAATATATGAGTGTCTCTAGCGTTTGTCCATGCTAATTTTTAGCACACATTAAAAACGCAAGCGCGACCACAGAGCTGCTTAGTAAATAGGGCCCTAGGTTTAAAAAATGACTGAAGGCTTATTTCCAGTTGGATTTTCATTCTAGCCTTAACTAGTGAGCTCCTGTAGGGAATGGACTCACAAAACCCTCTGTTTTTTTTTCTTCTCTTCCCATTCTCCCTTTCTCCCTTTACCCCTAACTGGGTGGTTGATGTCTTCTATATATGGTGGTGTTTTTTTCTCTCAGTATTGGCATTTATTTTCAGAAAATTTCATGTTTTTAATTTATATTAACTGCTGGGACCTTTTTGCTTAGAAGAAGTGGTATATCAAGTTAGAATAAACATAAAGATTTTTTAATAAATAAGGGGCCCTTTTACTAAGCCGGGTAGGCTCCTACGCATGCCTAATGCATGTCAATTTTGATTACTGCCCGGCTACCACATGGCCCTTGCAGTAATTTCATTTTTGATGTGCATCCACTAGGCGCGCTGGAAAATATTTTTATTTTCTAGCGTGTGGGCGGTAATCGGGCAGTAATTGTCATTCTACGCACGTAAACCATTACTGCCCAGTTACCACATGAGATCTTACGGCTATGTCAATGGCTGGCAGTAAGGTCTCAGACCCAAAATGGACGTACGACAATTTTCATTTTGCCACATGTCCATTTTCGGCAAAAAATTTTAAAAGCCAATTTTTTACAGGTGCACTGAAAAATTATTTTGTGCACACCCAAAACACATATCTACACTACCACAGGCCATTTTTTAGCACACCTTTGTAAAAGGGCCCCTAAATAAATAATTCTATAAATGTAAAGTATGTGTCTACTTTCCTTTTTAGAATGCTAAATAAATACAAATAAAATATGTACATAAAAATTAGAGACAATCGCAACAGCTTGTATAAATGCTCACAACTATATTGTTATATAAAATATGTTCATTATAGCGTTTTATTGATGTTCATAACCACGTGTCCCGCGCATATTCTTCCCAGACTCTATCTAGGTGTTTGCATAACTTCAAACTCCCATCATGTCTAGGTGCCATTTAATAGAACAGTCCATATGCAAAATATTGCTGTGTATGCACATATATGTGAAAATAAATGTGTATAAATGTCAATATTCTGGTCATTTACTTGTATTCTTTGGGGGTAGTTACTAATCTATGTGGTAAAACATTCTCCTCTCACTTAACTTCCTGCCGGTCCTTGTTTGTCTCTCCTGTTGTTTGCTCCCCACCCAAGATGTTCCTTCTTTCTGTTCCAACCCTGACTTTTTTTTTTTTTTAATCATAAAAGTTGTTAGCCACATAGAGCCCGCCTTGGTGGGAATCTGTGGGATACAAATGTTCTAAATGAAAACATGTGTTAAGGCAAGAACAATGAAATTTATCCATTAATGTGCATTAAGTGGAAATAGTGTCTGCTATATTACTGTAACATGTTACAGAAGAACATAGGAATCGCCATACTAGGTCAGACCAATGATCCATCTAGCCCAATATCCTGTTTTCAATACTGGCATATTCAGGTCACAAGTACCTGGTAGAATCTCAAATAGTAGCAAGATTCCATGCAACCAATCCCAGGCAAAAGGTGCCTTACTCCATATCTATCTCAATGGCAGGCTATAGACTTTTCATCCAGGAACTTGTCCAAACCTTTTAAAACTCAGATTTGATAACCACTGTAACCACATCCTCTCAGAATGAGTTCCAGAGCTTAACTATTCGTTGAGTGAAAAAAATATTTCCTCCTATTTGTTTTAAAAATAATACCATGTAACTTAATTGAGTGTCCCCTAGTCTTAGTACTTTTTGAAAGAACACAAAATAGATTTGTTTTTACCTATTGTACACCACTCAGGATTTTTTTAAACCTCTATCACATCCCCCCTCAGCCATCTCTTTTCCAAGCTGAAATCCCTAACCTCTTTAGCCTTTCTTCATATGACAGAACTTACATCCCCTTTATCATTTTGGCCACCCTTCTTTGAACCTTTTCTAATTTCGCTATATATTTTATGAGATGTGGTGACCAGAATTGCATAAAATACTCAAGATGAGGTCACACCATGGAATGATACAGAGGAATTATAAATATTCTTCATCTTATTTCCATCCCTTTCCTAAAAATTCCTAGCATTCTGTTTGCTTTTATGGCTGCCACCAGTACAGTGGGCAGAAAACTTCAGCGTGTTGTTTATGAAGACACCTAGATCTCTTTCTTAGGGGCTGAATTCTAAGGTGGAGGAGAGAATGGAGAGCCAAACAGTCAGGTATGGAAAACTCAGAGCAGATGAAAAGTCACCTCCCACTTTGGAACCATTATAAGTAGGGGACGATCATTGTTCAGGCCTCTCATAAACTGTCCTCTAAGTTTAGATATCCTGCTGTTTAACCTTGGCACCCCAATTCACACCTGAAGACTCTATATTTCTGAAGTTCCTTTATTGAATAACACAAAGATTACTCACAGTCAGATGTAATTCAGAAGCACTGCCCCATGGCATAGAGACTCCGTAATTCTGAGAAAACAGTAGCTCAGAGCTGTGTGACTGGAGTGCAATATCACTTCAGTAAGATATACACAAGGTAAAAAAACAAGTACATTAACAAGGGATATGGCAGGAAAAGGTGCTATCTAACAAGATGGAGACTACCTCATGGTGAGAGGGACAGAGAAGCGCACACTTCGACCCAGGGAGCAGGGGTAAACTCACCAGTAGGAACAGAGCCTGCCATCTAGCAACAGCACAACCAATAATAACAGTTTTATGCAGACAGGCAAGTGAAGCTGCATTGCCTGAGAACCACACTACCCACAATGCATCGTTCATGTGACTCTGCAGTGAGAATGACAGCAAAGGTATCAAACTCATCCCAGGGCCACATTATAAATCAGGGCAAGACTGTCAGAGGACAGAACAATCATCACCTTTAACTGTCCCCACCCAAAACGTTCACAGAAGCTTATTTAAATGTTAATCTCAGCATTTTCAAACCTCCCACTGCTGTTTTTATATTAGCACCCAAGAAAGCTACACCTAGCAGAAAAAAATAATTTGCCTGATGCTGAGATCGAGCTGCTAGTCAGGGAGATCTCAGAAAGGCATATGAACCTATTTGCCCCAGGGGACAGAAGCTCTCATCCTCCAACAAGGGGTGAGAGAGTGAGGGGCCATCTATGCGTGCCTTAACCCAGTCCACCATGGTAACAGGCAGGTTGAGGACTGCAAAAGGAAATGATGCCAGCTTAAGCAGGAGGTCCTGCGCAAGGCTGGCACCAACTGTCCTGGAGATGACACTAGCAATCTCAGCCCCCTGGAACAGATGGTTCATGATTTTCTCCCTCAGGAGGGGATACACAGTGTCAGTAGCCAGGGCACATCAGCCCAGCCTGAGAGGTCAGGTATGTTTGCAATATGAAATTAGTCCTGTCTCTCCAGGGACATGGGGGGAGGGGATGAAGGCACACCAGAAGACATGGTGAAAGGCTGGTTATCAGGGACCATGAGACAATAATTCAATAGGGAAGAGTTATTAGTGGTCAGGGCAAGGACCCTCAGTATCTGTCCTATTTTGGTGTCTTCTGTCCTCCTTCCACCTTGAGCAATCATTAACTAGTGTGTATGTCTGCTTTCCCTTCCTCTATGCTCCTGTTGCTGTGCTCTCTGCAAATCATCCACTACTTCTTTCTTTACCCACCTGCCTGTGTGGCTATCTGACACTTTGGTCTCTCTGGTACACAGTGCCCCATACACCTTGGCTCCAGCAGTGTTGTATATAGAGGCAAACATCTTTGGGTTGCATGAGAATGGCATTCCTCAACATCATCTGTGTGCTGGAAGTGCCCATAGAGGGGTCTGTAAAGGAAGGGTACAGCACAGTGCCAGGTTAGGTTATGC
This sequence comes from Microcaecilia unicolor, assembly GCF_901765095.1. Classification (NCBI taxonomy): domain Eukaryota; kingdom Metazoa; phylum Chordata; class Amphibia; order Gymnophiona; family Siphonopidae; genus Microcaecilia; species Microcaecilia unicolor. Next base: position 468,392,721 of record NC_044033.1, on the reverse strand, counting down.
AACAAACACATTTTCTCCACTTTTGATATGCAGGCAATGACAGTGACTCAGAGGTTGAGGCAGGACCCAGCAGCCAGCAGCCCAGCCAGCCACATGAGGACGAGGTGGCAGCAGAAATGGTGGCACCACTAGTGGGAGCTTTATAGGCACTTGAGGCCACTGTTGGTGAACAGGTGCACAGAAGATATCTGAAGAGAGCTAGACAAAGGAAACTTCAGATGTGGACCTCCCGCCCCCAGAAGAATTTGCATATGTGCCCAGGGACAGGGACACTGATGTGGCTACTGAGGATCCATAGGCCACCCAAAGAAGGAGAGTTCACCAGCACAGGCGGCAGATGATAAGACTGGCCACAAGACTACTAGCTGAGAACAAAGGTCTGCTAGGTACTGCAGATGGAAGTTGGACATAATGCTTCAGGGGGGTCTGGGCACAAAAGGCTGCAACAGAGCAGCTGTGACTCATGAGGGAGGAGTTTTGCCAGGCACATCTGGTGTCATCTGCTAGGGGTCTGCCAGGATCTGTGTGCCTACACAGCAGCCACTGGTGGACAACAGCGCTCCATACCGGCCTACTTCCATCTGATCCCCAGCCAGTCAGGTGGCCAGATTTTCATAGGGTGACTGAAGCAGCTAACATCTCTGGGGAGAGCACTGCATACCCCCACAGGGAAAGAGGACATAGACAATGTGGCTGCTGCTGTGAGGGACCCCATCCTCATCAGCTGCTGGAGGTGGTATTGGGGGGAAAGGTGCCTCACAGAGGGTATGGGGAGAGGAAAGGGAAGGGGGCTAAAGGCATAGTGCCTTTCAGTGGTGGGATGTAAAGGGGGTACCTGATGAGGGTATGTGATGGGGTAGTGGAGGGGTGTGTGTTGTACAAAATAGATATCATATACCGTCACTAAAAATTGGTCTGTATGAGTCTTCCCCTGGCTGTAACAACGATCATTTAAAGCTAAGAACTTCTGATTTTTAGATAAGCACTTTTTTGCTATGAAGAATATGACAAATATATGAAAATTGCTAATTTTGCACTTAGAAAAGTTTGTATGATTTGAATAGGGGTTTTTGGACGATGATTAGTCTGTCCTCTGGTGGCTGTGAGAAGAAAGTTTAAAAACTATATAATAGTCATAGATTGCTGAGGCCTTTTCCGCTAATTTTTCACCACTATATTGGTTTGGTTAGTAGAATTTTCCATATTGACATATTATTGTGGAAATTTCCCAGTGTGTGTCATAATGAGAATGATCTAAATTATAAGGCTAACATGAATGTCAAGCCTCTTAAGACTTGTTAACTGTAAAGTCTCAATATCTTGAAGTATAATCTTGGCACACCAGAACATACCGGAAGTTTCTTTATTGAATAAATACAGATAATTTACTCACAGTCAGATGTTCAGAGGTGTTGCCCCAGGGCACAGAGACTCCGTACTTCAGAGCTGTATCAGTGGTTGGAGGTAGAAATCTGAGGGGAGGCAGCTTTATTGCAGAGGTGAGAAAATAGTTGAACAGGTAGACGTAGCTCAGACTTGGATGACTGGAGAGTGCAATATCTCATTACGAAGATATATTCAAGGTGAAAAAACAAGTTTGTTTCAGGGAGTTTGGCAGGACAAGTGCTGTCTGAAGCAAGATGGAGAATGCCTCATGGCGAGGGAGAGGCTAAGAAGGGCTCACACAAGACCAGGGAGGAGGGGGTAAATAGACCAATGGGGACAGAGCCTGCCATCGGGTAGCGAGGGGTGGTCCTAGAGAACAGCCCTCGATTGCAGGGAAAGATCATACCTGGCTGACCTCTCAAGACAGAGATAGTAAGAATGACCAGGAAATGATAGCAGGTAGACAAAGGAGCCAAGCTTGGCTGATAAAGAAAGGAGGTCTGGGCAGCAGCACAAACCAATGGTAACAGTTCTTATACAGACAGGCAGGTGTGGCTGCATTGCCTGTGAACTACATTACGCACAATGCATTGCTCACGTATCTTTGTGGTGGGAATTGCAGCAATGAAGATCCTTAGGACGGAGAATGACAGTAAAGGCATTAAACACATTTTAGGGTCACATTATAAACTAGTGCAAGGCTGTCAGAGGACAGAACAATGAATAACCTATGAAACCTAGAATACAATAGGAATGGAGGAGTAGCCTAATAGCAGAGAACCAGGGGAACTCCTACTGTGACTTCTTGTAACCTTGAGCAAGTCACTTAACCCTCCATTAACCTTAGGTATAAACTAGGGACAGGGAAAAATGCACACCTGAATGTAACTAAGGGAGCCAAGGCTCTGATGGGCCCACAGCGGGATAGTCCACCTACTGTTATTCTACATGCTCCTTTCTGGACTACCTCCAGGGAGGAAGGGACAAAGCTTCTCTCCTAACTCAGAGTTGTACATGAACCTGTAAAAGATTAAGCTTCAATGTACTTGGGCTACATTTTCAGGATAGACCCCCCCCCCCCCCGCCCCGTCCCGCCCACCATTCAGCTTTGATTTGTACCTTTCTAGAGCAAGGGCCTAGCATGTTCTTTCTGAAACTGCAAAGAAAAGCACATTTTGGCAATCTGCTATGTTTGTTTCCACTGGGGGCAAAGAAGGAGGATTGTGGTTTCTTGCCAACTACTTTACTCAAAATAAACTGTAGGTAGGGACTTGCAACTCAGTAGAACTGGAAGAAATTTCTAGCCTTTTATAGTTTGTTTTTGTCTATGAAGCCAGAGAGAGTGCAATGGCTGGAGGAAAATGAGCTGAAGACCGTCCAGCTCAATATTTTGTGTATTTATATTAGAAGCCTTTACATCTGTGCAGTATTTGAAAACAAACAAGACCAGAGAAAAGCCCGGATCTTTAAAGTTTGTTTTTGGTCTAAAGGCTAAGGAATGTGGAGACTTTTGACTATACAGGGCTGAAAAAAAAAGCCCAGAGCTTTACTGTTTGTTTTAACCTCAAGACTTGCAACTAAATAGGTTTGAAAAAAAAGTCCAGAGTTTTATTATTTATTTTCACATTGAATGTTGGATCAACAGGAAAAGCCCAGAACTTTGTTTCATTTTTCTGAAAAGCCGAAGTTTCTATGTTGAGAGCAAATTCCAGCATCCAGACATAATGATATGAGAATAACATAAGATATGAAATGTTTTGTTTACTAAGTTAACAGATATATTTCTGTTGAAATATTCAATACAAGTTTCAGGTGAAATGAGCTTATGTGACTTTTTTTTTTCAAAGTCCCTACTTAATTGTATAAAGGAAATGTTGCTAGTGCAACTACAGGAAATAGACTGTGTGGGATTTTATGCCAACCCTTTTGTGCTTTAAGTAGGTGTACAAGTATTAATCATGCAAATGTAAAGAAAATGACTTCTATATTAACATTCTAAATCCATTTCAAATATAGACATGTACTCTCTTAAATGTTTCCTACGTGGGAGGCTAATAGATGACAAGAACCAATATAGCAAAGACAAAACTGAACACATTTTTTAATAGAAATTACTCTGTGGGTGTCCTAAGAATTTTATGAAATACTTTCTATCGATAAATAATTGATGTGTTCCTATTAACTATTAATTGAAATACTTTTATTTAACAATACTCAGATCAAAGACATTCCCATTAGATTTCTCTTGATAAATTTTACTTTTAGTTGAAATACTTGGGCACATAATGGTTGTAGTGTCAAGTTTTATTAATATATACTAGTGGTGATCCCACTGTGTTTCAGTGGTGTTGAAATTATGTCAGACCTCTTCTCTCTCTCCCCACCATTCTTCTCCTTGTTACCCCTCTCATTTTATTGCATATAACCATCTATCTATATACAGCTCTTAGTTTGAGACAAGTTTGCAAAAAATGTCCAAAAATTCAATGCCAAACATGGAGGGGCATAATCGAAAGGGACGTCCTCATTTTGATTTGGATGTCCTCGCAAAACATCCCCATCCAGGGGCAGGGAAACCCGTATTTTCAAAACAAGATGGACATCCATCTTTCGTTTCGATAATACGGTCAGGGATGCCCAAATCCTGAAATTTGGTCGTCCTTAGAGATGGTCGTCCCTAGACTTGGTCATTTCTGATTTTCATCGATAATCAAAACTAAGGACGCCCATCTCAGATACGACCAAATGCAAGCCATTTGGTCGTAGGAGGAGCCAGCATTTGTAGAGCACTGGTCCCCCTGACATGCCAGGACACCAACCGGCACCCTAGGGGGCACTGCAGTGGACTTCATAAATTGCTCCCAGGTACATAGATTCCTTACCTTGTGTGCTGAGCCCCCCAACCCCCCCCCCCCAAAAAAAACCCACTCCCCACAACTGTACACCACTACAACAGCCCTTACAGGTGAAGGGGGCACCTAGATGTGGGTACAGTGGGTTTCTGGTGGGTTTTGGAGGGCTTGCTGTTTTCTCCACAAGCATAACAGGTAGGGGGGGGGGATGGGCCTGGGTCCGCCTGCCTGAAGTGCACTGCACCCACTAAAACTGCTCCAGGGATCTGCATACTGCTGTGATGGAGCTGAGTATAACATCTGAGGCTGACAATCAATATTTTAAAAGATATTTTTTGAGGGTGGAAGTGGGTTAATGACCATTGGGGGAGTAAGGGGAGGTCATCCCCGATTCTCAACGGTGGTCATCTGGTCATTTTGGGCACCTTTTTGTGCCTTGGTCATAAGAAAAACATGACCAGGTAAAGTCGTCCGAGTGTTCGTCAGGGACGTCCTTGTTTCTTTTGAGTATGGGTTGAGGACATCCTAGTGTTAGGCACGCCCAAGTCCCGCCTTCGCTACGCCTCTGATACACCCCTTGAACTTTGACTGTCCCTGTGACGGAAAGCAGTTGGGGATGTCCAAAATCGGTTTTCGGTTATAGCAATTTGGACGACCCTGTAAGGACATCCATCTTCCGATTTATGTCGAAAGATGGGCATCCCTCTCTTTTGAAAATGAGCCCAATAGTCATTCTCAAACCAGAATAATATCTGTATTTGTGTTTGTTTGAAAATTGACCTATTTTAGATATTTTTGTGCTCAGTGAGTTTTTCTTTGAGGGCCATTTTCAAACAAAAAATATCCAAGGGAAAACATACAAAAACAAGCCATTGGAAAGTCTGGCAGCCAGCAGTGTTACTAGACTGGCCACATAGAAATCCCAGTAGGGCAGCCTATGGGGTACTGCAGTGAACTTCACATAAAAGGTCCCAGGTACACATCACATCATAATCCTCTTATAAATGGTGAGCCCTCCAGGAATAGCAAAAACTGTACTGTACCTAACTGTACACCACTACAATAGCCCTTATGCCTGCAGATGTCACCTACAGGGTTCAGGAGGTAATTTGTGTTTTTGGGGGCACTAACACTTCCCACCACAACTGTTCCCATTAGAGAGGGATATGGACCTAGGTCCTCTTTTCTAAAGTCCACTGCATCAACCACTAGGCTACCCCAGGGACCTGCTCGCTGCTCTAAAAGGAATGTCCATTTTATCTGCTGCTGTCATCAAGTCTGGTATGTAATGTCACTTTCATGTCTTATGGGGGTGGGAGGGGCCAGTGACCACTGGGGTATTAATGGGGGGGTCATGCCTTTATCCCTCCAATGGTCATCTGGTCAGTTTGGGCACCTTTTGGTACTTAGTCATTATTGAAACATGCCAAGCCAAAAACATTCCATTTTTTTTGCCCTGGACATTTTTACAATGTTCTATTATTGCAGAAAAACATTCAAATTGTAAGCCCACTCTAGACCCACCCAAAACATGCCTCTAACATGTCCTTTTGAGATTTAGACAAACTGCATAGAAAACCATCTTAAAAATGAGTTTCAAAAGTAATGATTTGGATGTTTTTGTGAAAAAAAAAAAACATTAATCTGCTGCTGTTCTTCCCCCATTACATAGGGCAGCTTGTGCTGTCTGTGTATATCAGATTACCTGTCTGTATATTATTCAGTTGTGTATATGGAACAGATCCCTGCATTTCTCTGTGATTAACCTTTGTTAACACCTGTGCTCTGCACTCATTGGGTATAGTATGGCATGGATGATCAGACTGTATAGGCCATATGATTTTTATCTGTCTATATTTTTCTCTGTTACTATTGTCTTGTAGAGCTGTTTTACTTCTTGCCTCTAGGCATGCTGGGAGGAGCAAAATTCCCCCTCCCTCCAATTGCTTTCTGTGAGAGGTTTGAGAGAGAGCTGGAAGCTGTACCTAGGTCTTACATCCAGTGTGTAGAGAGAATGAACTCTCTATGCTGAGGCAGTAAACTGCTGCTTGTTTTTTATCCTCTCAGGGTAGAAATGTATAGTGATTTCTCAATTCTGTGTAGCTGTTTATGGTTACTTGTGCAACTGCTGTGCCTGTTGATTTTACTATTTAAATAACCAGGCACTGAGAGTTCCTCCCCTCTGGAGAGAGACTGATCATAGACACAGACTCAGGGCCCGATGCACAAAGCTTACTGTGCTTGCAACGTTTGCTTTACACTGGTTGTAGCCAATCCAAAGCAAATATTATTTAGGGGTCCTTTTACAAAGGGGCACTAGCATTTTTAGTGTGTGCTAATGATTAGCTAAATGCTAAAGACGCCCATAGGAATATATGGGCACATCTAGCATTTAGTACATGCTTACTTTTAGCATATGCTAAAAATGCTAGCACACCTTTGTAAAATGGCCCCTCAGTCAGTGGCGTACCGAGGGCAGGACAGTGGGGCAGTCCGCCCCGGGTGTCAACAGGTGGGGGGGTGCTCCGCTGGTGCCATAGTCCCCACCTGCCTACCAGTTCCATCGACAGATGACCCTCTTCTCCTGCCACCCGGCACCCAGCCTTTAAAAAGAAATCTGTGAAGCGGCAGCCCAGCGCAGCGCCTCGCGTCTGCTCTGCATGTAAAAGAAGCAAATTGCCTCATCGCATCGGCCCTTCCCTCACTGTGCCCCGCCCTCACGGAAAAAGGAAGTTACATCAGAGGGCGGGACATAGTGAGGGTGTGAGAAATAATATATATTTCTATTCTATTCTCTATTCTCCACCAATTACCTATAAGGTAATAAAATTTACATTTGTAAGAAAGATGGGGAATTAAATATTATATTTGTTGAATTACATTAACCTGCACTGCAAGGTTTAAGGACATGTGCTTTCAGAACATAAAAACCATATATTTTACTTTAAAAAGGTATATATCTTTTCCTCTTCAAATCTATCTCTTAAAAAACTCTATGAATATCCACACAAACTATAGGTGCCCTCTCCACATTGCACAACAAAATTGTAAGCCACTTTGAATGGAAATCTGTTTTTGGATAATAGTGTGATACAAGAATGCATAAATAAATAAATAAATGAAGTGACTGACCTTTTTGTTTTTAAATCTTGTCATCAATTGGATTAAATAAAGAATTTGGATTAAGGATCAAGAGTTGCTTTTGGTAACTAGCAGTCCAGGTTTAACTCTCTGGATATACAGGGCTAGAGGACAGAATAGCTGCATTGTGCCATCTTTTGGATGTTTATCTGTTTTGAAAATGAGCCTCATAGTATCACTACTTCCATGATGATTAGCTGAGCATAGCATGGGTTACAGGTACCGTGTGGATCAGATATCTTGTGATCTTTACAGTGCCCAGAGTCATGGCATGTGTTCCAACTATATTGCTTTTCACTGCAATACATAGGAAACCAACATCAATGTTTATATAGGTTGAGAAAGTGAGAGAGAGAGAGAGAAGTAACATAAAATCCTAGTTTCTGAAAATGCAAAATCTTCAATTTTCTAAATTCATAAACTAAAAATCAAGACTCAATGAGAACAGTACTACAGTAATAAATATATATAAATAAATAAATAAAAACAACTATAAGTTAAAGTTCATTACCTTGTCTGGTTGTAATTGAAGAACATATTTATTTTGGAACATTTTTGAGCTGTACTGGTTGTATTCATTTTTTTCTTTCAAATCTATCCGATTTTACTAACATTACCCTCAGGATTCTGCCTTCGTTCAAGCTGATGTAGAAGGACCCAACAAAAACTGCCCAGTATTCTGTTTTCAGTAGTGACCAATCCAGGTCACTAGCAACTGGCAGGATCCGAACAAGGATTTCCCCAAGTCTACTTTAGCAATTTTAATTCACAATGACCTATCATCAGAAATATTTATAGTGCTAATTTTAATTTATCAGGACAGTGCGGTTAGCCCACTAGTCTGTCAGCAGCATTAGCAATTCTTAACAGATGCAAGTTGCTATGCATAAAGATCACCTGCATGGATTTCTATCGCTTCTGTGTTATGTGTGACTTGTTCCTATTTTATTAGGCTGTGAAACAGATGAAAAGACATGGACTCTGTTAAAATTATCTATCTGCCAGTTGATGGCTGTTCACAACTGAAGTTTCATTCACTGTAATACTCATATTGTTCCATTGAAATCTTTTGAAAGGAAATGAGACTGCAAGAAACGTTAATAGCATGAGGACATTCACTGAAACAGGTTACAGATTGCACCACTTCATAAGAGTTATACTGGACTAATTTTCTTTGTGCAAAAGTGCCAGTGCTATAGCAATAAAATGGAATTTATGATATGCTATAGGCCTGTTTGACTAAGTCTTGCATTTTGAATTCGAAGTTGAAATGTTCACAGCTGGCAGAAATGAGGATGCCACTGACTCAATAAACATGTATATTTCTCATTACCTAAATATATATTATCCTTTGTTGGAACTTGGTTTTATAATTTTTCTTTTCTGAACCTATACAATTTGAGTCGAGAAGATTGGAGTGATGCACGACAGACTTGCTTTATCTTGCTTATTGCCAGATGGATGGAACAAAATATCAGGTTCATGTAAATCGCAGCCAGCCAAGAATAATTTCCAAAGCAATTGCTTTTAACTTCAAGGAATCCTACCAAATGTTATTAAATGACAGTTTTAACATTAAAATGCATTGACAGGGAAAAGGGGGGGGGGGGGGGGGGGGGGGGGGGGGGGAAGGAATCAATGGCTGTCAGAAACATCATATTGATGGGTGGGGTAGGGGTAAAAGTACCTGCAGTTCAAAGTGTGGGGCACTTAGTGGCTCAAAGAGACTGGTTTTAGTGACAAAGTACTAATTTGGAGGGTGGAGGTCAAAAACTGTCATTTTGCTTAGTTTCCCAGGAATTTTAATTTTATTCTATGTTATTTCTGTTTTCTTTTTTGTTTGTTTGTTTGGTTCAGGAACAATAAATGATGTGTCCTATTGAGCATTAGAGTTTATTATTGACAGAGGAAAAAACTGATATATTGGGGGTTTTCCTGTCATTCTGTGATAAAAGCAACATGAAATGACATAGGAAATGTCATTTACATTTCTCATGTTTCAAATGAATGATTCACCTGAGAGCCAGGGGAACTGAGTTCAATTCCCACTGCAGCTGCTTGTGACTCTGGGCAACACACGTAACCCCCCATTACTGAGGTACAGAATAAGGGCCTGTATTTAATATGTAAACCACTCTGATTGTAACCATAGAAAGGCAGTATATCAAATCTCATCCCCTTTCACTTTTCTAAGATCCACGTGTACAGTTTGTGGGTACCTCACCTTCATCTTAGGTCTTAACTTAAGGGGTCTCACAGGGGTCTGTACTATCCTCTGTTCTGTTCAAAATCTACTTAAGCAACTAGCTCAGATTCATTTTCTTGACTTAATATTCTGTATTTATATGAACAATGTACCATATTTCCTACCCATAAACACAAATCCAGCAATTGCTATGAACAAAAATTCAACAAATTGTGTGACTCATTCAAGAATGGGCAAAAAGTAACAAATTCCATCTGAATCTGAGTAAAGCAGATTGTATAGGTTCAAAATATAAGTGGGAAGATTTCTAGTTTTAAAATCTCATTTAGAAATTGCAAACCCTATTAAAATTCTGAGTCAGAAACCTTGGAATCCACCTAGGCGCAGCATTATCTATGCACCCCCCAAATCCAGTCAACATTTAAAAGCTATTTCTTCCATCAATGATAATTACAGAAAATTAATTTATTCGTTATGAAGGTGATTTTAGTCATTGTAGTCCATGACATAACATCCTAGCTGGGATATTATAATGTGCTCTGTAATTGGAGTGGAGGAGTAACCTGTTAATACAGTGAGCTGAGATCCTGGGGAACTGGGTTCAATTCCCATTGCAGCTCCTTGTGACTCTGGGCAAGTCATGTAACTGTCCATTGCCCCAGACCAAAAATAAGCACACTACAGACAGAGAAAATACCTGTATATATGATGCCCAAAAAAATCAACACTGGTAAAAGCACTATTCTATAAATGACAATTGTGCCCTATTTTAGGCATGGCCACTTGCATCAATTGAAATGTGGTGCAAATATTTGCTCCACGGGTTTCTGACTGACATACTCTAAGCACGGAACAAAAAGCAGCAGATTGCAAGAAGTAAATTCAAAATGTAAAATTTATTCACCACTAAAATAATAATAAAAATAATAATAAATAAATAGTTAAAAGCCTCTAGAAGGGCTGTGTCAAAGGCTTGCAACAGAACTTTCAATAAACATACAAAAACATATTAGTATAAATAATAAAATCAGAAAATATATTAGTATTTGTATATAAATCATAAAATAAGTCAGTCACAGGTATGCCATGTTAGATTCACCAGAAATGCCAAACACACCAAGAAGTGCTCCCTACGAAGGAAGATGCTGTCCAAGGAGTAGGGAAGGGACATGGGGCAACCAATCCAGGTGGGACATGAAAAGCTGAGTAGGTAAACTCTTTATTGCCAATAACCAGATATAAAAGACTCAACACGGTTCCGTGCTTTAGCAAATGGTATGCCTGCCTCAGGAGTCAACATATTTTTTATGCCTGCCTCAAGAGTCAACATACCCATATTTGACACAGATACATTAACTCCTGAGGCTTTTGGTGTCCTGCCTGGATTTGGTTGCCCCATGTCCCTTCCCTACTGCTTGGACAGCATGTTAGATTCACCACCATTATTCACCACCATTATTTATTATTGCTGCTGCTGCTTTTCTGGAGAAACGTTATGTGTGTGTAATGTTGCTCTTATAGTTGTATGTCTCCATTTTGTAACTAGCAAGTGAGATATTTAGGCGTATTTTCAAAGCACTTAGACTTACCAAATAGTAACTTATGGAACTTTGTAAGTCTAAGTGCTTTGAAAATGATCCCCATTGTATATTAATTTGCTCCTGTATCACTGAAACTTAAGTGCACTTTTATGTTGGTGGTTTCTTATGAAACTTAATATAGACTGAGCTATATATTGAGAAGATTTTAAGAATTATATGTGCTAGCATTTCTAGAAGTAGATTATGCCAGTGGCGTAGCTATATAGGGCCACGGGAGCCTGGGCCCCCCAAATTTCCTCTGGGCCCCTAGTTTTGCTGGCGGGGGTCACCAACCCCTACCAGCTGAAGCCTTATCCAGCGCCCATCTCCGGCACCGCCACGTTGCCTGCCCTGCTCTGTCTTCCCTTCATGTTTGGCAGAGCAGCAGGGTGGCGGTGGGGGGAGGGTGGCAGACCAAAATGTGTCCCCCCATCTCGGGCTCTGGCCCCCTTCCACCATGAGGTCTGGCTGCACCCCTGGATTATGCACTTCCCTAGTTTGGGTCTAGTGATAAAACACTAATGATCAGAAGCTTTAAAGATTTCTTATCTCCTATATGCTGCCTTAACTATTTAATGAGATTCTATGTATATGTGCTTCTGTTTATTTTCAGTTATTAAAAACCAGTAGGTGAAATTTTCTATCAACACCACTGAGGTATGTATTTTTGTGTTATATTTACAGATATCTGATTTTTGAAGTAGCATATGTATGGGTGGTTAGCAACTACTGTATATGTATTTTTATATATGGTCTGTATTTATAACTGATATTACTTGCTTTTATGATTTATACTAATATATTTTCTGGTTTTATTATTTATATTAATATGATTTTGTATATTTATTGACAGTTCTGTTGCAAGCCCATGATTAAGCCCTTTGAGAGGGTGAAACATGGCTATGTTGGGCTTTTAACTATTTATTTGTTATTTTACTGGTGAATAAATTGGACAATTTGAATTTACTTTTTGGTGATCTGCTGCTGGCCCTCATAAAACTCTTTATTTCAGGCCTTATGATCATACCAGGTCTTTTCCTTAATCTGGGTTGCCTGCAAGCTATCTCTGACAAAGCCCACAAATAATATGCGGCAGATTAGAAGTTCTTCTAATCTGCCGCATATTAACTACCTATTCAATTAAAGGGGTATAAGAGGTGTCAACTTTCCCCTCCTAATGTTCTCTTATTAGGTCAAGGGGCCCTCTCACCCTCCGGCCATAAAGCAACTCAAATGGGGGAACCCTGTAGACTCCTAGCTACTTCTCTGTATGCAAACAGTAGGTAGGGCAAGTACTTCTCCCAGTCTCGGTCTCCTGTCTCCTGTCTCCACAAAAGTCTTTAACATATGCTTTAATCTAACATTAAATCTCTCCACCAGCCTATTAGTTTCAGGGTAATATGGGGTGGTACGTACAGATTTCACTGCACTCTGTGCCAGGGGTCGTATCTGCGTGGGGCCTCAGGGGCCTGGGCCCCCGCAGATTTTGCCCTGGACCCCCCTACCGCCATCAACCCTCCCCCACTGCCGTTGCTTACTTTTGCTGGCGGGGGACCCCAACCCCCGCCAGCCGAGGTCCGCTTCCACCTGCCGCTGCCTTAAAAACTACTTCTTCAGCCGGCGGGGGACCCCAAACCCCCGCCAGCCGCCCCGCGGTATTTAAAGTTCATCTTCGGCCTCCGTGGCCGTGCTGCTGTTGATAGGAGCTGTTGAATCCACTTCGGAGTCTGACGTCATTGTACGTATGTATATACATGATATATTTGTTGTATGTGCATATACATGTATGTGTATATAATTTTTATGTATGTTACCTAGATATGTAATATTACAGCAGATTACTCACCAATTTTATTTTTTAAATATCTTTTATAGCCCCTGAAGCAGCCCAGTTGGGCGAAACACGGCCTGTGTCGGGCTGTTTGTACTCATAAATATTGTTGTATTGTTTAAATAAATTGCATTTCATTTCTACATGATCTGGTTTTTTTTTTTGTTTCCATCTTGGAGTTTGCAGACCGTCTGCCTTCGTGCTTTCTTGGACTCTTTCACCACGCCTCCGACATGCCCCCATCAACTTTGTTCGTTCCCGCAACAGAGTGTAGTTGCAGGCGTCTAAAATCGGCTTTCGATTATACCGATTTGGGCGCCTTTGCGAGATGGGCACCCATCTCCTGATTTGGGTCGAAATATGGGCGCCCATCACTTTCGAAAATAAGGCCGCTAGTGTATCTGGATTTTCAAAAGGAGTTTGGCAAAGTACCTTGTTAAAAGACTCCAGAGGAAATTGGAGAGTCATGGGATAGGAGGTAGTGTTCTATTGTGGATTAAAAACTGGTTAAAAGGTAGAAAACAGAGAGTAGGGTTAAATGGTAAGTATTCTCTACTACTACTATTTAGCATTTCTATAACGCTACAAGGCATACGCAGCGCTGCACTAACATAGAAGAAAGACAGTCCCTGCTCAAAGAGCTTACAATGTAATAGACAAAAAATAAAGTAAGCAAATCAAATCACTTATTGTGTACAGGAAGGAGGAGGGTAGGTGGAGGCAGGTGGTTACGTGTCAAAAGCAATGTTAAAGAGGTGGGCTTTCAGTCTAGATTTAAAGGTGGCCAAGGATGGGGCAAGACGTAGGGGCTCAGGAAGTTTATTCCAAGCGTAGGGTGCAGCGAGACAGAAGGTGTGAAGTCTGGAGTTGGCAGTAGTGGAGAAGAGAACAGATAAGAAGGATTTATCCATGGAGCGGAGTGCACGGGAAGGGGTGTAGGGAAGGACGAGTGTGGAGAGATACTGGGGAGCAGCAGAGTGAGTACATTTATAGGTTAGTAGAAGAAGTTTGAACAGGATGCAAAAACGGATAGGGAGCCAGTGAAGCGACTTGAGGAGAGGGGTAGTATGAGTAAAGCGACCCTGGCGGAAGACGAGACGGGCAGCAGAGTTTTGAACTGACTAGAGAGGGGAGAGGTGACTAAGTGGGAGGCCAGCAAGAAGCAGATTGCAGTAGTCTAAATGAGAGGTGACAAGGGTGTGGATGAGGGTTTTGGTAGAGTGCTCGGAAAGAAAGGGGCGGATTTTATGGATGTTGTAAAGAAAGAAACGACAGGTCTTGGCGGTCTGCTGGATGTGAGCAGAGAAAGAGAGAGAAGAGTCAAAGATGACCCCAAGGTTTCGAGCCGAGGAGACAGGGAGAATGAGAGAGCCATCAACAGAAATAGAAAATGGGGGGGGAGTGGGGAGGTGGGTTTGGGGGAAGGGTAGATAGTGGGGTTCCACAGGGTTCTATGCTGGGACCGCTGCTTTTTAACATATTTATAATGATCTAGAGATGGGAGTAACTAGTGAGGTAATGAAATTTGCTGACGACACAAAGTTATTCAAAGTTATTAAATCGCAAGAGGATTGTGAAAAAATTATAGGAAGACCTTACAAGACTGGGAGACTTGGCATTCAAATGGCAGATGACCTTTAATGTGAGCAAGTGTAAAGTGATGCATGTGGAAAAGAGGAACCCGAACTATAGCTATGTAATGGAAGGTTCCACATTAGAAGTCGCCGACCAGGAAAAGGATCTAGATGTCATCGTTGATGATACATTGAATCCCCCTGCTCAGTGTTCTACAGCAGATAAGAAAGCAAATAGAATGTTAGGTGTTATTAGGAAAGGAATGGAAAACAAAATTAGGACATTATAATGCCTTTGTATCGCTCCATGGTGCGAGCGCACCTCAAAAATTGTGTGCAATTCTGGTCACCACATCTCAAGAAAGATATAGCGGAATTAGAAAAGGTACAGAGAAGGACAACAAAAGTGATAAAGGGGATTGGATAACTTTCCTATGAGGAAAGGCTAAAGTTGCTAGGGCTGTTCAGCTTCGAGAAAAGATGACTGAGGTGTGATATGATAGAGTCCTATGAAACAAGGAGTGGAGTGGAAGGGTAGACATGAATCGCTTGTTTACTCTGTCAAAAAGTACTAGCACTAGGGAGCACACAATGAAGCTACAAAATAGTAAATTTTAAACGAATTGGAGAAAATATTTCTAGTGGCCTTGTTTTCAAACTCTGGCCCCTGAGGCAGATGACACTCCGATGGTCCCGCCACCAGAATTCTGGAATCATTTTCTCCAGTTTTTGGTGAGTTGTTGAAGTTGAAATATATTTTGAATGACATTTAAGCTGAGGGCTACCATTGCCTTGCCATGTTGTTATATAAAAGTATGTATGTATGTACGTATGTATTTATTTATTTATTTTTTTGAATTTATTTACCGCCTTTTTGAAGGAATTCACTCAAGGCAGTGTACAATAAGAATAAGTCAAACATGAGCAATCGACAATTACAGCAGTAAAACTATTTAAATAACAATACAAAGAAAGGCATAGAGGGGCATAATCGAAAGGGGTGCCCAAATTTTCCTGAGGACGTCCTCGCAGGATGTCCCGGCGACGGGGCGAGGAAATCCATATTATCAAAACAAGATGGGTGTCCATATTTTGTTTCGATAATACGGTCGGGGACGCCGAAATCTTAACATTTATGTTGTCCCTAGAGATGGTTGTCCTTAGACTTGGTCGTTTCTGATTTTTGGCAATAATGGAAACTAAGGACGCCCATCTCAGAAACGACCAAATGCAAGCCCTTTGGTCATGGGAGGAGCCAGCATTCGTAGTGCACTGGTCCCCTTGAAATACCAGGACACCAACTGGCTACGCTAGGGGGCACTGCAGTGGACTTCAGAAATTGCTCCCAAGTGCATAGCTCCCTTACCTTGTGTGTTGAGCCCCTCAACCCCCCCCCAAAAAAAACCCACTCCCCACAACTATACACCACTACCATAGCCCTTATGGGTGAAGGGGGGGCACCTAAATGTGGGTACAGTGGGTTTCTGATGGGTTTTGAAGGGCTCACATTTACCACCACAAGTGTAACAGGTAGGGGGTGGGCCTGGGTCCACCTGCCTGAAGTGCACTGCACCCACTAAAACTGCTCCAGGGACCTTCATACTGCTGTCATGGAGCTAGGTATGACATTTGAGGCTGGCAAAAATATTTTTAAAAGTTTTTTTTAGGGTGGGAGGAGGTTAGTGACCACTGGGGCAGTAAAGGGAGGTCATTCCCAATTCCCTCCATTGGTCATCTGGTCAGTTTGGTCAGTTCAGCACCTTTTCACGCTTGGTCGTAACAAAAAAAGGACCAAGTCACCCATGTGCTCATCAGGGACGCCCTTTTTTTCCACTATGGGTCGAGGACGCCCATGTGTTAGGCACGCCCAAGTCCCGCCTTCGCTATGCCTCCAACACGCCTCCAGGAACTTTGGTCATCCCCGCGACAGAAAGCAGTTGGGGACGCCCAAAATTGGCTTTCGATTATGCCGATTTGGGCGACCCTGGGAGAAGGACGCCCATCTCCCGATTTCTGTTGAAAGATAATCGTCCTCTATCAAAAATATGCCTGATAGTATACTACTTACAATGTCAACATAATACATAATAGAACATTTTAATTGACAGTATAGGATATAAGCAAAGATAGAAGGAGTTAGAAACTAAGGTGACTAATTTAAAGAAAGTTACATGTGAGTTCCAAGAGATGGTTAACATATAGATAGGTAATATGTAATAGAACATTTTAATTGACAGTGTAGGGTATAAACAAAGATGGAACATATAGATAGGTAAGAGAGTAAGAGGAGTTAAAAAATAAGGTAACTAATTTAAAGAAAAGTGCACCTCAGCTGACGGGCTGATTGGTGGAAGGCAAGGAAAGGGCAGCGGTGGTTGGCTTATGTTAGATATAAAAGGAGGTGAAAAGGTTGGAAGGGGTTGTTATGGTGGGAGGACAAGGGCAGGAGAGGTGGTTAGTAGGGTGATTTTGTCCTGCCCACCCTTCCTGATCTCTCAGTGGGTGAGGGTACTGCGGGTTGTCTGTGACGGTTAATGCCAGGGAGAGTGGGGTGTGTGGTGGTGCAGCTGGGGGCAGGGAAAGTGTTGTTGAACTTGAAATGTATTATGAATGACTTGTAAGCTGAGAGCTATACAAAAGTCCATAGATTGTTCTCATATGTGTCACCGCTATGGGAACGGGCACAACCCTGTGGCACCATGGGATATGTGAGGTAGAGGTTAAATGGAGGAAGAGAAGACTTTGTATGTTATAGGTTAATGTTTGCAGAGTTTAAAGCATGCCAATAAAGCTGCGGCCATTGTCTTGCTAAGTTGTTATATGAAATTACTTGTACTGTTTTATTTGGAAGTGGGTTTGTATGAAAAGTGTGGAAGGAAGGGTGTGAGAGGCAATGTTATGTATCTAGAAAGAGATAGTTAACTGAATATTGGATTAAGTGCTTTATGGTTCTGTTTCCTATATCCTAACCAGTCTCCACAGACTCCACCCCCCTCCCCACACACATACACTTTTGCCTCCAACCTTGTCATCTCATCCAACAAGAAATTAGCTTAGAGTGTAGCATCTGGACCCTTTATTCTTATTCTTATCTGTATATCCATCAATTAAACACCTCACTATGATATATAGTTCATGAGGCTTATTCAAGGCATCCTGCTCTCTCTTTCTATAATAACCATTCTTCAACCTTTCATAGACACAAAGATATTCAGTCAAACGTAATTTATAACTATCATAATCATCCATGTCACATGTCTTTCTCCACTCTCTCTCTGTCTCTGCCTGCTTTAATTCCCTTCTCAACTGCAATACAGGGTCTGTTCTCCAAGGACACAGACTATATCCTTTTCTCTTTACTACTGTTTTCAAAAGAGCTGCTTCATCCAGCACAGTACAAAAATTTCTATTCCAACTCTCTACTGCTTCTCCCACAGAAATTTTCTCATCAACTCTTAATTCTTCTACTGCTTGAAAAAAAAAAACAACAGCTTTATAAAGAATGGTCAAACAGTGGATATTTTAAATGTCTCTGCTATGCTGGAACTTTATTGGTTCAATTTGCTCTGGTGGAAGACCGGGACTGGTTACACTGTCAAGTGCCTTTTTTAAAAATTTCCTAATTAGAATGTTCCTGGATATCTCCAATGAAACCCAGAAATGGAGGAGACAAATCTTTGATCTATCGCCCTGTTGTACTACAATTGTGAACATTATTTTATTTGAAATTCACATTTCAATGTATTATCAAGTATAAGAGTAGAAAATATGTCTGCAATTGATAAGGCAGTAGTAGCAGCTCTAGAAAGTCCCCCATTAATATAATACGGCTATATAATAATAATCTGAGATATAAGGTACATCCAGTGATTTCTTTCTTTCTTTCTTTCTTTCTTATTTCCCTGTGCTTTTCTCTCTAATATCCTAAGTGTTCTGTACAAAACATTGCTTGGATCTTGTATTGTAACTTATAAAAATAACTTATAAAAATAAGTCTGCTGTCTTCATCCCTGTTGCTGACACTGTTTCCTGGAATCTTCCTGCAGCTGTGGTGCTGCTGTCAGTGATCATGGTGTGAGGATTTCTTTCTTGCAGCTATTCAAGCAGAAGGTAGGGTCTGACAACCTGGGAGTCATGATAGAGAGAGAGACAGACTAGAGACACCCAAGTACCAATCACTTGAGCTTCAGGCTGCTGTTTTACTTGCTCCTACCCTGCGGCGGAGGTTGAAACTAGTTGCCTGCCTACATCTAGCTCTCTTTTGTGAGGTAGCTGGTCTAATTGGATGCTTGTTTGCATTTTTTGTCATTTGCAGGTTAGCCATCTGCTTCTCTCCCTATAAAAGAGTTGTACGAGACACACAGTAAGGTTTGTTTTTGAATAGCTGTTGCCACAACTGCAGGGCCTAGAGAACAAACATCATTAATCAGTGTCCTCAAGGAGCATTGCTTATTTCACACCACCTGACCAGCCCACTAGGGCATGCCTGAACAGTCCATAGGGCAATCAGGCCCTGTCTAAGTCTACTGCACTCCAGCTACATGTCACAACCCCATTACAGAATGTCTTCTCCAAAGTAATATGCTTGCCATTTTAGCATCATTTTTATTGTTTCTTTAGGCTTTCTCGGAGGACTTGAAGTGCAGCTTTTGCCCTATTTATTAGCTTTCTCTGTTCTTATTCATTCTATGATCTTTTTGAGGGCATGGCTATAAAAACTGAACAGATTATTGCAGATGATTTTTAGAACAATATTACTACTCTTTCTTGCTAATTACACTGTACTTATGTATCTCCTATTTACCCTGACCTAAATGTAAATGTACAGGTTATTGTGCTTGTTTCTCAACTCACAATCTAGGCCAGTGGATCTCGACCTAGTCACATGGGTTTTCTGGATACTTTTTAATGAATATGTATGAGACAGATTTGCATACGTTGCCTACATTGCATGCAGATCTATCTCAAGTATATTTATTTTGAATATCTTGAAAACCAGATTGATGGGGTGTATCCTAAGGACTGGGTTGAAAAATTTGGCATCACCAGGAAACTTAGACAATTTGAGAGCAATGCTAATCTGTGCTTTAGAACATTATTTTATGTTTCAGAAAAAGTCATAGGGGCCAATATTCAGACTGTGGGAGGGAGACTGGCTAACTCCCGTGGTCGGCGGTCAGCCCAGGTATTCAATACTGGGCTGTTTCCGGTGCACGAATTGAATATCCAGTTTGTTTTCGGACAGTTTAAACTTAACCAGCTAAGTTAATATTTTGAAACAGCCATTTAAGTTTAAACAGGCCAAAGATATTCCAACTATTTACACGGCCCGATGTGACCACTTACAATAGCCGGCTAGGTGCTGACTATTCAGGGATAGCCGGCTATATCGTGTAATATAGCCAGTTATCTTCTAGCCACTAACCAGGAATATTCAGCAGGAGATAGCTGGTTATCCCCTGCTGAATATCACTGAATAGTCAGTTAAGTGCCATTTAATCAACCAGGTGCTGTTCCTGGCCGGTTAAATGGTTTTGAATGTTATGAGGATAGTTCCTACATTCAGGATTTAACAGGTTGCTAGCTATCTGTGAGCCTCTGAAATTTGTCATAATCTAGAAATATGTGTAATTGAGCACTGTGGAGGCAATTCTACAACTGGTCACCTTCGTTCAGGCACCCTGAGGACATGAAACAGGAAACTCTTCTATAAAAGAACCTAGGCAACTTGATTCCATTACAGAATGCTAGTGTAACCGAGAATTGGTGCACCTAAAATAGATACCTGCATTTACACCAGCCATTGAGCTGGCATAAATGAGGCAGAAAAGCACATAACTTTCAGAATTTTCATAAGTGGTAACTCCACCCATGCTGCATACCTATGTACATCCCCCTTACAAATGCGTACTATGGGCCCCTTTTACAAAGGCGTGTTATCCTTTTTAATGCACACTAAAAATAAGCATATGCTAAATGCTAAAGGTGCCCATATATTCCTATGTGGCGTCCATTTTTTACAGTTGCAAGAGCAGACGATGAACTGCAAACCTCTACCCTGATGAAGAACTACGAAACCTGGCCATGTTGGCAGAGGTTTGACCCGTTTGCAAAATTGCTGCCAAAGTTAAGTACTCTGTTACTTTTACCTTAAAAGCTAAAAGTTTAAGGTTTCTTTAGAATATGTTGGTTGAAGATTATTTATATATAAAAAAGAAAGGAGAAAAAAAAACTACAAAAAATCGGGTAGATCTATGAAGAGGTACACAGCGCCATAAATGAATGGGACGCTGTGCCCTAATGGGAAATGCTGTTGAAAATTCTGATGATCCCTGTATGAAGTGAATTTGAAGATATGATGAATATATGAAACTGGACTGTGTAAAATATAAAGTATCAGATGTTTGGGACCTAATCAGGTTGTCATATATTCCTATGGGCATCTCTAGCAGTTAGCATGCACTAAAAATGCTAGCGTGCCTTTGAAAAAGACCCCCTGTGGAAGAGACCTTACCACTAAGTGAATGGGTGGTGGTAAGGTCTCAGGCCCAAAATGGATACTGAAAAATGGACCTGCGCGCATCCAATACATGCGTCTACAACAGTGCGGGCCATTTTTCAGCGCACATTAGTAAAAGGACCATTTACAGTGTTAACTGATGATTTCTGTGCACACTATGGTGTTCATTTTCAAAGCAGAAGGAAGTATTTAAATACCTAAAAAAAATACGTTATGAGCAGGACTTTTTTTTTTTTGGACTTAGACATCTTTTTGAAAATGCCCCTCAACGTTATTTATGTTATGTGTTCTTTGTTGCTTTTGCTCAAAATTTCTAATAAAATGTTGAACTTAAAAATTAAAAAAAAAAAAAAAAGCCCTGCAGCACACACAGGGCTTTTTTTACAAAGCCGCGCTACTGATTTCTGCACGGCAAATGAGAGGAAGCCCACAGGAATTGAATGGGCTTCCTCTAATTTGCCTCACCATGAATCAGTAGTGTGGCTTGTAAAAGAGGCCTATAGTCTGGAAAAGTGCTTTTTGTGGGTCTGATTTGGCCAGACCGGCCAAGTATATATGTAGTGTACCTGCTCTGAGGTTGGCATAAACGTCAGCTAGAAGCTCATTTGCACCTGGGCTTTCAATTGGTGACTGAGGGAGTAACAGTGCTTACCTTTCTGGTGTTTTAAGCTAGCTCTCAAACTAAACAAAATGTTTTTCACTTGGCTTCTTAGGTGGCTCTTCTTCAATGTTCAATTTTTAAAAAATCTGTCTCTTATAGGCATAGCTTATAAAATCAGTACCTGAACTTGTAAGTGTGAGCCCTTACATGCTCATACTCCCAAGTGATGCCACTCTTATTTTAGACATGTTGTTTACTAAAATGGCTGATTCCACTGGATATACTTGCGCTTACACGTGCATCTCTTGGTGTTCTTTTATATTATTTAGAAAAGCATGAGCGTAGTTTGGGGGGATAGGGGGCATTGCCCCCCCAAATGCAGGACCGGCGCAATGCTGCAGGCAGCTCTCCCTCCATCCTGCCCTCAGCTCCCCAACTGACAGCCCTCCTCTCCGTTCCTTCCTCCCCCCACCCCCGCGTGTTTAACCCTTTTATTTTCAGTGGCAGCGATGGCAGTGAAGAAGAAAGCACTGCGGGCTCACCTCCAGCTTCTCCCTTCTCTCACACAGTGTCCCGCCCTCGCGGAAACAGGAAATATCATTGCTGAAGGTGGGACACTGTGTGAAGGAAAGGAGAAGCTGGAGGCGAGCCCGCAGTGCTTTCTTCTTCACTGCTGTCGCTGCCACTGAAAATAATAAATGCACGGGGGGGGGGGGGGCAAGAAGAAACAGAGAGGAGGGCTGTCAGGGAGCTAAGGGAGGGTAGGGAGAATTGCTGGACATGGATGGGAGGGGAGAGGAGGGGGAGAGAAGAGATCGCTGGACATTGAGAGAAGTGGAGGGGAGGGCAGGGGGAGAGAAGAGATCACTGGACATGGAGAGGAGGGGAGGGCAGGGGGAGAGATCTCTGGACAGGAGGGGAGGGCATGGGAGAGAGGAGAATTGCAGGACATGGATGGATAGAGGAGAGGGCAGGGGAGAATGGAGAGTTGCTGGACATGGATGGATGGAGGGGAGGGCAGGGGAGAGAGGAGAATTGCTGGACATGGGAGGATGAATGGGGGCAGGGGAGAGAGGAAATGTTCTGGATATGGGTGGATGGAGGAGAGGGCAGGGGAGAATGGACAGTTGCTGGACATGGATGGATAGATGGAGGGGGCAGGGGAGAGGAGAGGAGAATTGCTGGACATGAATGGATGAATGGAGACAGGGGAAAGAGGAATTTTTCTGGATATGGGTGGATGGTGGAGAGGGCAGGGAAGAATGGAGAGTTGCTAGACATGGATGGATGGAGGGCAGAGGAGAGAGGAGAATTGCTGGACATGGATGGATGAATGGGGGCATGGGAGAGAGGAATTTTGCTGGATATGGGTGGATGAGGAGAGGGCAGGGGAGAATGGAGAGTTGCTGGACATGGATGGATGGAGGGGAGGGAAGTCAGGAAGGAGATGCACATGGATGGAGAGGAGGGAAGAGAGGAGAAATGCTGGACATGGATGGAGTGGAGGGCAGTTAAGAGAGAAGAAATGTTGGACAAGGATGGAGGGAAATAGACAAAGGAAGGAGATGCACACAGATGGAGGGGAAGGGAGAGAGGAGAAATGCTGGACATGGATGGAGGGGAGGGAAGACAGAGGAAATAGATGCACATGGATGGAGGGGAGGGGAGGGGAGTGAGGAGAAATGCTGGATATGGATGGAGGGGAAACTGCTGAATTTAAGGGCTGGATCGGAACACTTTGAGAGCAGATACTGAAACTCGAGGAAGGATAGGGACAGGGCTACAGATGGAAGACAGGACGCATAAGGACACAGGAGGATGGTGGACATGGTGAGTGAAAAATATCAAATGGAAAGAAGACACTGCATAAAACAGAAGACACTGGGACCAAAGTGAGTAGAAAAACTAAATGATCAGACAACAAAGGTAGAAAAAAGTATTTCATTCAGAATTTATTAATTGGAATATGTCAGCTTTTGGAAATGTGCATCTGTGATATTTTGCAGGTAAGTTTCAATTTTTCTAGTATTGCTGCATGCTGAGTCTAACTTCTTGAGGTAACTTTCCAGTTCAGTATTTTGCCTTCATATTTTTTTATTTCTACTTCCTTGTGTCATATCTGTTGTCATGTGTTTTTCATGTGTGACCAAGGTGCAGTATTCTGCTAGTGTGTAGTATTTGCAGTCCTTTTTGTTTTTTTCATTAGGTAGTGTACTGGTTTTTTAGAGCCCAGTGTAATTACAGTGCTGCCTCCACGCAAAAGGTTGTAGCTCAACCTGTCCTTGGAATTAGTGCTGTTATGGTTTGGTAAGGTTATGAGTGTGTTTTTGCACAAGTTTGTGTATAGTGTTTTTCAGTGAAGAGATTGTGTGTTTGCCTTACTGAGGTGGCACCAAAACATCAGAAAGGGTTTTAGAGCCTAAATCATGACACACTACCTCTTGAAGGATCTACATATAGAGCTTATGCATTTCTAAGGTCTACACTGGCATGGTATGGGAAAGGGGGTGGGGAAATGCTACTGGAGAGGAAGAGGGAGTGCTGGGTAAGGAGGAAAGAAGGAAGGAAGGGAAAAAGCTGGCTTTTTGGGAATAACCATAATGTTTCTGTATGAGATATCTATATGCAAATGAATATGCTAATATGCCCCACCCCATCCTTTACCCCCCCCCCCCCATAAATGAAACAGTCAAACTACGCCCATGTAGAAATGACTATGCATTCAGCAAGTATTCTGTAAAATACCCAGTACATTGTACATCTACGACCTGGACATCTCAAGTCTTACCTATGCAAAATGGACCTCATGGACAAGGTATCAAGGGTAGGTGCCTACAGAGATGCCCATGTAGGTGTTATTTTTCTTTATAAAATGTTAACATAAGTCATTTAGGGGTCCTTTTACTAAGCCGCAGTAAAAAGTGGCCTGCGGTGGAGTGGGTGTGTGTTTTGGGAACGCACTGGGCCATTTTTTACCACAGCTGGGAAAAAGGGCTTTTTTTTATTGGGCCGGGCAATGGACATGCACTGAAATTAAGACTACCATGTGCCTATGTATGGCTTGAGCTCTTACTGCCACCCATTGACCTAGCAGTAAAGGTTCATGCGCTACCCAAGCAGTAACTATGCAGTGCACGCCAACTCCTGATTACTGCCGGGATCACTCCCCACCATAAAAAATAGAAAATTATTTTCTACCATAGGATTTCTTGCACGCCAAACTTAGAATTACTGCTGGGTGCATGCGCTAGCCCAGCGATAGTGCTGATTTGGCACACATTACCTGTGTATTAACCCTCCCATGCCTTAACAAACAGGCCCCACAATGCACACCTACCATGCAAGTGGGGATATTTATACCAGACCTACAGCTGGTGTAAATGTCCAGACCTTTGTTTTAAAGTTCACACATAAATTATGGATTTTGTAATCTATGCATATTTGTACACAATGCCCATGCTCAATCCTAGCTCCACCCATATACATGCCCACCATTGAATATGTGCCTGATACCAAAGCACAAGCTTTTATGTGGTAGACATTTTATAACAGATCATTTACACATGTATGTATGTAGCTGCACATGCACCTGGATGACTTTTAAGCAGCTGACAGCTGTGTGCTGAACTAACCCAGGATATTTTGCTGGGACATGTGCAGCTCCTAGCATTGAATGTCCAGAAGTTAAAAAGATTCCAATCAATATTCATACTAGTGCCCAGTTAATTTAGGAGTCCTTTTACCAAGCTGTGGTAAAAAGGGTCCTGCGGTAGCAGTGGGGGCCATTTTTGCCGTGCACCAGGGCCCTTTTTACTGCAGAGAGTTAAAAGCCCCTAAAAAAGACATGGCCATGTAGTAAGATTATTCTTACCGCATGGCCATGCAAGGGGGAGCACTTATTGCCACCCATCGAGGAGGCTGTAAGGGCTCCTGTGATAGCCCGGCAGTAACCAGGCAGTGCGTGGTGTGCTAGAAATTACAGAATTATTTTCTGTAGTGCCAGAAATGGCATGCGTTGGGGGAAGAACTACCGCTGGCGGCCACGTTTGGCCAGCGGTAGTTCTTGGTTGCCACACGGCAACCCTTTAGTAAAAGGGTCCCTTTGTGCATGAAGTTAGGACAGCCTTTTTGTTGTCCTAACTTTATGCACTGAGGAACCCTTTTATAGAACGGCAGTAAGCCCAATGCGAGCTTACCACATGCTAATCTGTAACTAGCACCAGCCGAATGTGGGTGCTGGCAGTAATTCCAGCCCCCGCACGCCATCTGCTACTCTACGGAAAATGGCTAGCTATTTTCCAGCATGCTGCTAACCTGGCGGTAATAGGCAGTGCCGAACTCTACCCAGTTACCAACTGATTAGTGTGGGAGCCCTTATTGCCACTTCAATGGATGGTGTTAAGTGCTCCCTCCCCCGCATGGCCACGCAGTAAGTGAAATCTTACTGCATAGCCATGCCATTTAATGGCCTTTTTACCCACTACGGTAAAAAGAGCCGCAGAACGTGGCAAAAGGACCCCAGCCTCTAGTAAAGGGCTCTTTTTACTGCAGCTTGGTAAAAGGACACATTACTTAGTTGGTTAATGGGTCAAATATCACTGATAGCTGAGTAAGTTGCACCTCGTCCCAGACTGCACCTAACCTAACTGATGAAGACTCACCCCCCCCCCCAAAAAAAAAGCAAGGCCTCCCAGGTCTTTCCCCCCTCCCCCCTAGTCTATAGGGTTCTCAGGCAGGAGCAATCCCCAACTGCTCCTGCCCTCCTGGTGTCATCCCTCAAAATGGAGTCCTCACTAGTATCTTATAGTGGAACAGCATGATGCTATATTAATGAACTGGGTTTGAAAGCTGCTCACAGCCATGGGCTGGACTGACCCTGGATATTCAATGGTGGTGCATGTGTAGTTCCTGGTATTGAATATCTGGGTAAGTGGGCTGACCCAGAAATTAACCAGGCACCAGCCAATTCAAACCAGTGTCCTGTTAAGTTGGAGCAGAAAATTAGCTTGTGGTAGTGTTTGCACGGGTTTTGGGCATGTGCCAATCCATTTTTCAGCGCCTGTAAAAAAGGCCTTTGTAAAATTTTTGCCGAAAATGGATGTGCAGCTAAATCAAAATTGGTGTGCGTCCATTTTGGGTCTGAGACTTTACCACCAGCCATTGACTTAGCGGTATGGTCTCACACAGTAACTGGGCAATAATGACCTACGCATGTCAAGTTCCACTTGGCTCACATTTGATACGTGCATCTGAAAAATTATTTTTTGGACACGTGTATCGGACGCACAGCAAAAATGAAATTACCGAAAGAGCCATATAGTAGCCAAGCGGTAACTCCATTTTGGCACACATTGGGTGTGCATAGACACGTGGCTTAGTAAAAGGGCCCCTCAAATATGAACCCTGAACTGCTTAGTGTGCAAGCTGCTTATTAATATTAAAATGAGTTTAACATAAAGAGGGTCATTTACTAATAGTGCATGCTAATACTATTAATGTGTAGTATTTACTGCAAAGCTCATTGCATAACATTGGCTGCATGGTATATATTACACATTAAAAGCATTAGTTCATGCTGTTAGTATATAGCCTCCAAATTATATTAAATGACTTGATTAACATTACCCTGATAACATAAAATGTAACTATTTCTCCCTCTGGTATAAATGTTTTGTTGCATTAGTCATCAAAGACTAGCAGTAAGCCCAACATGGGCTATATTGTTTTTTACATTCTAGCCCCCTCAAGGAAAAACATGACCCTAATGAGCCAAACCATACCCATGAAGCAAAAATTGCTACCCCTAATCTAAATCAAACGCACCACTGGGTTCATGCAAACACCCAGACTCCTCCCAAAAATCCAAAGCAGATCATTCCTCCTACCTCATCTAATACTGTTCAGTGATAGAATTTCTACTCCTGCTTTATTGACTTCATCTTGCAAATTGGTGATGCCCTTCATTAAAAAGAAGGAAAGACAACCAATCAGATTCTATTGACCCAACTGTGGAGGGGGGGGGGGGGGTCAGCTTTGTAGGACCATACCTTTCTAAAGAGAGTTGGTCTGGGGATAGTGGCAGTTTGTGTACTCTTGATATGGAGCATGAAGTGAACCCTGCAGACACTGTGTTACTGGTAGGGCAAGCTTGATATAGTACCTGCTGTGGTAACACATAAGCATTATCTGCCACAAAACACTGGAATCAGTATCATTTAATATATGGATTCTTTATTATAGTGTTTTGTGGCAGATAATACCTACAATAAACCCAGCTGTTAATGTGCCAACATAGCCAGATTTACTGTGTCATAGTATACAGCCTCCTGGTGATCCCGGATGTCCTTGCTATAAGTAAAATATGTTTTGAAAAATGTAATGTACTACTTTAGAGATTTAGTACAGGCTGAGATGCACAATAATATATTGGGTCTTGCACATTTGCCACCTCTTCTGAATTTTACATGAGTTCAACTGAATTTTCCAAACTCATTAAAATGTTTGGCCACTTTTAATATGAAAAGAATTAAACTGCTAAAAAAATTAGGTTTACAAAAAACTAATGAATAAAAATTAAATTTATATTGAAGTTATTTCAATCATTGAGTAGATTGACTAAGGACATGAAAATGCTGCATGTGATCCTCAAGGTAATAAAAAGTACCAATCCTATGAATTAGGTTCCTCTGATTTATTGAAATATAGTTATAGTGTTTTTCAGCCATAATTCTCAAGCAATCATTTGGTAGTCAACAGAGAATAGCTAAACCTTGAGCATTATAGCTAACAGTGCATGCAATGAATCATATGAAATAGCTCTGCATCCTACTTGATTCAAGAAATGTATAATTGCATTAAAAATCTTGTACTTTTCCATACTACAAGAGTGAGATAAGAAACTAGGGAAATGTAAGGAATTTCATTAGCATATATAAGGACAGGCCAAGTCAGGAACAATCAGACGAGATTTTTGAAGTCTTTTTGGCATTAAAACACTTCAAATAAAGCAAAATTTAAAGATTCTTTGTTTAATTATCTTTATTTTTAAAAGTAACAATATAACAAACTACAACTTTGTGGCATTAAAATCTGTGCCTATCTGGCCCTTGCCTATGCAATACCATTAGCGTAGCTCTTTAGCTAAGCAGCCTTTCCTCCTCAAGTATCAACTGCGCTCTTCCCTTGACCCAGAACATCTGTTGTCCTGCCTCCCTATGACGTCACTGGAGCATGGCAGTTATATTAAACCAAGGCCAAAATTGAAGGTGCTGCACGCCAGAGAAACGAGTACCGACAAAGGAGCATGACAAAGGATAGCTCCTTTGTGTACTCCTTCGTGCAGCTTTTGGGTGGGATTTGAGATGTGTTATCTGAAAGGTCTGCTGCAATCTGTTTTTCATATCATTTATGGTTGTTAGTTTACTATGGAGACATAATTTAGTGTGATAGTTAAAGGGAGGGGGCAATATGGGGACTTAGTTCATAATACTAGTCATTGGAATCCCAGGAGGATTCTGACAAATATTCCTCTTAGCAAACCTGAAGTAAAATCAATAGTGCAGGCAATTAAGATTTATTTAGCTAATGCTAGATCTGGTATGAATAAAATTCCTTTATTATTTGATCTTGTAAAGGATTCCAATATAGATATACTGTGTATACCTGTCATGGTTGTTAATGGAAGATTAGTGATAGCGAAGAAGTTATGTCCCCCACAATTTCATGCTTTTTTCAATCTAGATTAGGAAAAAGGGTCAGGGGAATATTAATTTTAATTAGATATTGTTTTACAATAAAAAGAAGTACTTGTTTTGGAAAAAATTGAATCGTAGATGTTATCCCAGATTTTAAATATTTTCCTATACTATTGTTCATCTGGGATTGTACATACCGATTTTTCTTCGTTTATTGAAATGTTAACTGGTCTTAGCTTGCCTATACATAATACAATTATTTTACATGATTTTAACTTATACATAGATGAAAGAGAAAGTAACGTTGTTCTTGATAGCTTTTTGGGTTTTTTTTGCAAATGATTGAATCATTGACTGGAAGCAAATTACTGAGGACCCTAAGTACTCAGGTGCACATATTTCAGATTTATTTGGGGATAAAAATATTCCTCCCAATCAGGTTAGAACTGATAGCATTCTTCCTGTCCCTTGGTCAGCTATAACAGTACCTGCATTCATCCCCATTCATTCACATTCATACAATTACCTGCATAGAGACTGCTAACTAATACAAACAATAGCTATCTACCACCTCATACTGATAACCCGCTTCTTCTTTTACCAGTGGATAATCAATCAACTGATTAATACATACGTAAATAGTCTTTAACCTGCAACTCAGCAGTCCTTATATTATTTGCTTTTGGCACTGAAATCCAATACTTGTTCCATTGATGAGTTTTTCACCAACCAGTTTTTAACTTCACAAGTCAGTGCTCTGCATGCTGATTGCAAATGCCAGATGATATCATCATAAACACGACATATTGCTTCAAAACTTTATAGTAGAATCCCTATAGCCAACTGTTAAACAAGATATCTCTTCAAGGCTTTATGGTAGAATCACAGCAGCAAACTTTTAACAAGTCTCCACGCCATCCATAATCACTCCTTTGTAAATCATCCCAAACTCTATACAGTCTGTGTTTCGCTACTCGAGCATCTTCAGGAGTCGGGTTCCTAAATGAATTAATACAATAATGAAGTTTATGGATGAAGCAGGCTTCCCTACCTTTACAGTTTTACAAATTAATTCTACTCACAATTTATCGATGTACTTTTTTCTTGGATACAAGACGGGAAAGAACTCAACCATCCACATGCAATCGCCCCCAGTGTGCAACCGCCGGCGCATGCGTGTGAACCCCTGACCTACAACGCACATTTAAACCTCCCTTAACCACGCCCCTTCAGACGTTCAGCCATTCCACTTCTCTGCTTAATCCAGCTGGTTCAATGGTATTCCACATAAAAATTATGCGCTGTTCTTGACGTAACAATATCAATAGAATGTTCCCCCCTCTCCCTCTATTACTGATTTTAATTAATAGCACAAACCTCACGTCTTGGATCCCATGACCAGCCATGCCCCAATGAGCTACTAGTGGTGTTTCATATTTTGCAAGACATATATTACTCAAATGCCGAGCAATCCTATTCTTTACTTTCCTAATGGTACCATAATCCACATGGACAGTATATACCATAAACACATTGTTTTGTATTGCAAACTGATTGCAAGTATTGGATTTCAGTGCCAAAAGCAAATAATATAAGGACTGCTGAGTTGCAGGTTAAAGACTATTTATGTATTAATCAGTTGATTGATTATCCACTAGTAAAAGAAGAAGCGGGTTATCAATATTAGGTGGTAGATAGCTATTGTTTGTATTAGTTAGCAGTCTCTATGCAGGTAATTGTATGAATGTGAATGAATGGGGATGAATGCAGGTACTGGTATTTTATGTGATGTGATAATATTGATTGATATAAGGTATTTCAAAAAATAAAAGGTAAAGCATAACTGTGGGTAATTTCTTATTTATAATATTTAGTGCAGTTATTGAGTATTTTGGTTAACCCTGTAGGGTTCAGTGTTGGTCAGGCATTAAATTGCAAGAACAACAGAGATTAAATTGCTTGGAACCACACTTCCATGACACTATCGTTGTCCATAAGGAAAGTTGATAAAGGAATATAAAGGCTGTGTTGTGGACACTAATAATGATAGACAAGGTCCCTGTAATCAAAAACATGAGGATGTTATAATGCCTTTGTATCGGTCCATGGTGCGACCGCACCTCGAATATTGTGTTCATTTCTGGTCACCGCATCTCAAAAAATATATAGTGGAATTAGAAAAGGTACAGAGAAGGGCAACAAAAATGATAAAGGGGTTGGGACGACTTCCCTATGAGGAAAGGCTGAAGCATCTAGGGCTCTTCAGCTTGAAGAAAAGATGGCTGAGAGGAGATATGATAGAGGTCTATAAAATAATGAGTGGAGTGGAACAGGTAGACGTGAATCGTTCGTTTACTCTTTCCAAAAATACTAGGACTAGGGGGCATGCGATGAAGCTACAAAGTAGTAAATTTAATATGAATCGGAGAAAATGTTTCTTCACTCAACGTGTAATTAAACTCTGGAATTTGTTGCTAGAGAATGTGGTAAAGGTGGTTAGTTTAGCGGGGTTTAAAAAAAGGTCTG
The DNA here is from genome assembly GCF_901765095.1 of Microcaecilia unicolor. Taxonomy (NCBI): domain Eukaryota; kingdom Metazoa; phylum Chordata; class Amphibia; order Gymnophiona; family Siphonopidae; genus Microcaecilia; species Microcaecilia unicolor. Next base: position 468,360,810 of record NC_044033.1, on the reverse strand, counting down.
GATGGCTTCCTAAAGGAAAAGTCCATAGACCATTATTAAATTGACTTGGGGAAAATCCACTGCTTATTTCTGGGATAAGCAGCATAAAATGTATTGAACTTTTGGGATCTTGCCAGGTATTTGTGACATGAATTTGCCACTATTGGAAACAGGATGCTGGGCTTGATGGACCTTTGGTCTGTCCCAGTGTGGCAATACTTATGTACTTATGCTGTTCAGTTAATATAGCCTTTACCTATGCTCCAGTATTTTTTGAATTCCCTGGTAGTGATTCCTGGTACTAAAGAGCATTAGAATTTTCTTGATGTTTTTCATCTTCTCAACCAGAATAACTTATGGTCAAGAAACTGTTTTATTAGAAGCAAGTGAGATTAAAAGCTCTAGGCTGCCATCTTATTTGATGCTCAAGAGTGCCTCTCAAAATTTATTTGGTTTAATTTCTTATATACTGCCTACAAGTCGGAAAGCTATTAAAGCAGTATATAGGTACAGTAGGTATTTTTTGACTCTGGAGGGCTAACAATGTAAGTTTGTACCTGAGACAATGAAAGATTAAGTGACTTGCCTAAGATCACAAGCCACTGTAGTGGGAGGATCTAAACTTGGCTTCCCTGAAGTATATTGCAGTTAATATTTATTTTTTTAGCTGGTACTCAGCCTGCTGCTCTATCCATCATATTACTTTTAATGCAAAAATAAACAATAGGGTCAAATCAGATCACAACAAATGGAATATATGATGAGTTGTGTTAAAAAAAATACTGTAAACCTTAAAGGGTTCTGGCCTTCAAAGATTAAGCATGGAAATCCATGATGTAGGACTAGGCAATGCATACTGAGGAAAGAATCCTGCAATCTCAGTGCAATTCCTTTGCATCTTTTGGAAAAGTATTTTGCTGTCAGCATATGCTAGGTTATTGATACCCCTCCCTAAAATATAGGATCAGAGCCCAGATTGTTATGCAACCTTTCTTTTGCAAAGATAGTAGCATTGACTAGTCCTACCACATCCCACACGTCCCTATTCACAACAAAGACATCTCATTGATGGTGAGGATGAGGTGCCAGTAAGGAATTGCTAAATCATTTCATCTATCTATCTATCTATCTATCTATCTATCTATCAAGACAGAGAAATACTGCTTCTATGTTGAATGGACAGAAGATAGGGATTGTGGCTCCAACAAGTTTATAATATCTATACAATCCGAATACCTCATCAATATATCACTGAATTTATTCAAAGTCATTGTCAGCCTCATCTAAAAAAAGCAGACAGAATTGCAAGTCATAATAGCAATAAAGAGATATAAAGGGAATAAGGGGTAGAAAAGAGAGACAAATGAAAAGAACAAATTACAAACAAGTACAATGAAAGACAAAACTTGCAATGATTCACATCAGACCTGAAAGATAAAAAGGATAACGGAATCTGAGGCACTTGGAAAGGACAAGGAAGGAATTAAAAATACAGATGAAAAGGGTTATTAAAGTGATAAGCGAGAACATACACATAAGAGGAAAAATAAAGTGTAAGCAGAGAATGGAACAAAAGACAAACAATCCTTAATTATATAATTGCTAACAACCACCTAATTGCAGAAATACAATTTTGATTTTTTTTTTTTTTTATAAAGCAGGAAGATAAAACATGAATAACATTTTATGTTTGAACACTTGATACAGAGGTGCTTGCAGGTTGGTTGTACCCAGCCAAGTATTTGATATCTAAACAGAATCTCAAATCACCTTAGTTACAGCTCTTTGCTCACCTGTGTGTGAAAGGCATAGCAATTCATCTCACTGTTAAGTCTCTGTAGTGCATGACAATCTGAAATTGGAAAAGAGGTGTCTGAACAATAATACTATTACACAATTATATTTGGGGTCTTTAAGGGACAAAACGACATGGTAATGTTCCTTGCTGGATACAGAGTCAGTGAAATAAATAGGAATATAGTTTAGGATTCTAAACTTCTAGCCCTTTGTGCTGATAACCTCTACCTAGACATTAACAGAATGCATTTTAATCATTTAAGATCTATATAATGAGGTGTGAAGTATCTATCTCTCTATTATTACACTAATTCACAACTTGTATGTGATTTTGGAAAGCATATAAATCTTTGTAATTTGTATCATTATTCTGACAAGTGCTGCATTCTCGCACAACTGGCCCAAAGCAAGATATGTTAAAATATATCATTATAGTAGAGCTTCAGGATATAAGGGATGGCCATATCCCAGTTATTGATGTCTTCTTCTACACACTTTTTTATCATATGGACCAGGCTGAATCATTCTACCATCCCATCTGCCTGGGGGTGTTAGGAGGTAATTTTCACATTTTTTTTTTATCCGAAACAGTTTAAATACCCCATCTAGAAATTGGTCCCTCTATCTGTCAAGACTTCCTGAGGGAATCCTACCTAGTAGAAGATTGCCATCAATTCTCAAGCTATACCTTGAGCTGAAGTTTTCATCATTGGCACTGCCCAAGGATAGGGTAATCCACCATGACCAAAATGTACTGATATCCACTAGAACTTCAGCCCAAGGGCACCGCAATGTCTATAGCTACCGTGTCGATGGGTTTCTCCATAATAGGTAAAGGAATTAAAGGAGACCTTTAAGCAGTGGCATACCAAGGGGAGGGGGGCGGTCTGCCCCGGGTGCACGCCGCTGGGGGGGTGCTGTGCATCTGTCGGCTCCGCTCGTTCTCTGCTCCCTCTGCCCTGGAACAGGTTACTTCCAGCAGGCAAAAATGCACCCGGGGGGTGTCCTTTCACCGGGGGGAGGTGTCTTTTCACCAGGGGTGGGGGGGGGGGGGGGTCGCGCTGCACCCAGGGGGGGGCATCAGTGATCCACCCCGGGTGTCAGCCACCCTAGGAACGCCGCTGCCTTTAAGATACCCTCTAGGGCACTATTTGACTTTCCGGGTATGAGCGGCAGTAATCCTTGACTTCCTGATATATACCTGGCCAAAAGAACTGAGCAACAAGCCTATCTAGGGTCCCTGCCTCTGTCAAGTGTCCTGTTAATGGATGAGAATGTGCCAGTGTCAACAGAGATTTTCTAAAAATGTGAGGGACCATGACCTGTTTTTGTTCTTCCTTATCAATGTTCTCAGTTACCCGGTATAAAATGTTCTTAACTTTTCTATCCTTTGTCTGTGAGCCTTCTGCATTTTCTCAGTAAGCCTGAAGTGAGGGGTCCCATTTCTGCTCTAATGGGAACTGGTGGAATTTACTCATTACCACTTCTCCAACCATTTCTTCCAATCCTTTGGGATCGAGCCCCTTCCACTTATCCAATCTCTTTAGGGCTTTTGGTTTTCTAGTCTTTCCTGGGTCTCCTATTACACCTTGGTCTGCAAAAGGGAAATATGTCTCCTTGTAGGAAATTTTCTGATTCCTCCATAGGATAGTCCTTTGCTCGGGTAGATACCCAACCCTACTTAGGGGTTAACGCCTCTTCATCCCCAACCAATCCCGAACTAATATTTTAGGGAATGGTAGTCTCTCCACTTCCGCCACTTTTAAGGATTTTGTTTTTTCCTCCTAAACCTCTTCCTATATTGTTAAGGGGAGAGTCCTAATTGGACCTGGATCACAGCCTGTACTTGTTTGTAGTCCAGGGCTTTGTTGGCATCCAGCGCCCTTTATGTTGCTTGGGTTTCACCTCAAACCAAGGTTATCATTATGTAGATTTTGGTTAAGGATCCATATTTTCCTATGATGGGATACACACCCCATCATAGTGGGGCTATGGTCCTCATTTTACAAGCACTACACACATTAAAGATGTGCATAAACTGGTACATAAATTATTTTTGCATAAACATCTAAATCATAATTTGGGATATGCACATTTGAAACCTAAGTGCATGAAAATAGTAAGGCGTATGGTCTAGGTGTATTTTGGTGGGGCAAGTTGATAGATGTTTATTCCCTATTTCAGAACAAGAATACAAGTCTATGCCCTAAAAGATCAATGTTGGGAGTTACACCTGCTACCAAGTACTTTTAGGGGGAAAACAGCACCTTTGGCACTGGGGGAATTGATTGATTGATTCATTTATTTATTATCAGCACTTGATATATGGCAAGTGATCCCTGAGGTGACTATCAGGGGCATTTTCGAAAGAGAAGGATGCCCATCTTTCGCCACAAATCGGGAGCTGGGCGTCCTTCTCTCAGGGTCACCAAAATCGGCATAATCGAAAGCCGATTTTGGGCGTCCCCAACTGAAGTCCGTTGCGAGGACGACCAAAGTTCCCGGGGGCGTGTCGGCAGTGTAGCGAAGGTGGGACTGGGCGTGCTTAAGAGATGGGTGTCCTTGGACAATAATGGAAAAAAGAAGGGCGTCCCCTTACTCCCCTTACTCCCCCAGTGGTCACCAACCCCTTCCCACCCTAAAAAAATGTAAAAAAAAAATTTTGCCAGCCTCAAATGTCATACCTAGCTCTATGACAGCAGTATGAAGGTCCCTGGAGCAGTTTTAGTGGGTGCAGTGCACTTCAGGCAGGCAGAACCAGGCCCATCCCCCCTACCTGTTACACTTGTGCTCTTAAATGTGAGCCCTTCAAAACCCACCCGAAACCCACTGTACCCACATGTAGGTGCCCCCCTTTACCCCTTAGGGCTATGGTAGTGGTGTACAGGTGTGGGGTGTGGGTTTTTTGGGGGGGGTTGGGGGGCTCAGCACACATGGTAAGGGAGATATGCACCTGGGAGCAATTTGTGAAGTCCACTGCAGTGCCCCCTAGGGTGCCCGGTTGGTGTCCTGGCATGTGAGGGGGACCAATGCACTACGAATGCTGGTTTCTCCCATGAGAAAATGCCTTGGATTTGGTCGTTTTTGAGATGGGCGTCCTTGGTTTCCATTATCGCTGAAGACCAGGGTCGACCATCTCAAAAACGACCTAAGGATGACCATCTCTAAGGTCGACCTGAATTTCATGATTTGGGCTTCCCCCAACCGTATTATCGAAACGAAAGATGGACGTCCATTTTGTTTCGATAATATGGGTTGCCCCGCCCCTTTACGGGGTCATCCTGCGAGGATGCCCTCATGAAAACTTGGGTGCCCTCTATGTGGTTTACTGTTTCTGTTTGAGGTACTTTGCACTGTCTTTAATGGGCTCACAATTGCCCCTTTAACCCCCCCCCCCCCCATTGGTTTTTGTCTACCCCAAATGCTAAACTGGTATTTGTGGCAGAACTTGGAAAATATACACCTATTGTTTTCTAAAATGGCAGGGATAAACATGTATGTGCTGACACATACATGATTATTGTTTATGTTGCCATTCTACCCATTGAAATTGCTGATGTTTTTTTTTTATTGATATTTATGCCACTCACACTCAGCACATGAATGTCCATTTCTCTTGTGTTTTAGAACAGCCTCTATCAGCCAATTCTGTTCTAATATATTAGAGCAACTTGAGATGTCCTGACCTGGACATCTCAATTCCAACTTCTACGTCCTTTCTAAAATGGGGCAACACATGCCTGGAAACCATTTATATATATATATATATATATATATATATATATATATATATATATATATATATATATATATATATATATATAGAAAGCTATTTTAATGTACAATGGAGACAAGGCCTACAGAATTAACATTTTGAACTCTCTTTGATTCTGATAGCCAGCTTTCTCTTGACGCTCTATACACTGGAAGATCTCTCTTCAGTCTGCTAGCCCCAAGTTTGCTACTTAGTTCTATAGCTTTTTATATATCTTTCCAGAAGAGGTGCTGTGAGAGAACTTCCAGAGTAGGAAAGAACTTCACTGATAAGTTATTTGCTGGGAAGTTGACATTAAACTTGGGGAAAGGTAGACTTCAGCGGCGATCCTAGCCGGCATGACACCCGGGGCGGAGCGCCGATGCGCCCCCCCCCCGGGTGCAGTGCCCCCCCCCCCCACGGTGAAATGACCCCCCCCCCCGGGTGCACGCCGCTGGAGGGGGGGTGCCGCGGTTCGCACCTGTCAGCTGAGTTCGCTGACTTCGCTAACTTCGCTGCAGCTCCCTCTGCCACGGAACAGGAAGTAACCTGTTCCGGGGCAGAGGGAGCTGCAGCGAAGTTAGCGAAGTCAGCGAAGTCAGCTGACAGGCGCGCGCCATGGCACCCCCCCAGCGGCGTGCACCTGGGGTGGAGCGCCCCCACCGCCCCCCCCCCCCCCTTGGTACACCACTGGTAGACTTAGAATTATCTCAGTGTCTTAATTTTTGTTAATCTGCATATTTAGCAAAGACAGTTTAAGGAATAGGGTTTTTTTTTTTTGTTTTGCTTATTTGTTTAGCATTTAAAGTATCCATTACGGTTTCATAGGCTAGCAGTTAAGGCACTGTTCTACAGTTTACCTTAGCATCAGTGTAGAGCAGAGCTCATAGTCACAGGAAACCTTGGTTTAGAGTTTAATTCTCTCCCAAAATATCCAAAATCCGATTAGCAATAGTGATTTTTGAAACAGCAAAATGCCTATCTTTTTGTTCAAAAATGGCTACTTTATACATGTGTTTGTACTCTATGTGTTTAAAGTTTTGGTCCACTAAAAACAAAAATCCAAGTGAATAATGCACAAAACTAAGCCATTGGGATGTAGAAGGAGCCAACATTCTTAATGGAATGGGTGCACAGATATCCCAGCAGAACAGTGAGGCACCCTAGGGGGCACTGCTGTGGACTTCAACTAAAAGCTCCCAATACACATCTCACCATTGCTCCCTTATAGTGTATAGTGAGACCTCCAAAACCCACTGAAAGCCTACTGTATCCACCTGTACACCACTACAATAATGGCTGCAGGTGTCACCTATATGCAGGTAAAGTTTTGGTGCATTTTGGAGGGCACACATTTTCCACCACAACTGTAACAGGTCCCTGGAGTGCACTGTGGAGAAGGGGACCCAGGCTCCTAACCACTAGAGTGGTTAGGAGCCTGGGTCCCCTTCTCCACAGTGCACTGCACTGACCTCTAGGCTACTCCAGGGACCTGCTTGCTGCTCTAATAGGACTGGCTATAACATCTGATGCTGTCATAGAGGCTGGCATGTACTGTTTCTTTTACATCTTGGGGGAGGTAGAAGAGGGTCAGTGAACATGGGGGGAGTAAGGAGGGACCATTTCTTTATTCCTCCTGTGGTCATCTGGTCATTTAGAATACTTTTTTGTGGCTTAGTCATTATTAAAACAGGTCTAGATGAAAATGTCTTAGCTTTAGTACTAGACATTTTTGTGTTGTTCCATTATTGTTGAAAAACATTCAGGTTTTAGGGACACCCATATCCCATCCTTAACACCCCCCAACATGCCCACTTGGGATTGGATGCACTGCAGCTGATCAGCATAGAAGAACATCTGGAAAATGGGTTTTGAAGATACTGATTTGGACATTTTGGTGAGAAAAATGTCCACATGCTGCTTTATGCCATTTTTTAGATACTTTTCTCTTTTGAAAATGAGCTCCAACGGGCTCATTTTCAAAAGAGAAGGATGCCCATCTTTCGACATAAAACAGAAGATGGACATCCTTCTCATAGAGACGTCCAATTCGGTATAATCAAAATCCGATTTTGGACGTCTCCAACTGCAGTCTGTCGCAAGGATGTCCAAATTTCAAGGGGGCGTGCCGTAGGCGTAGTGAAGGCAGGACTTGGGTGTGCCTAACACTTGGACGTCTTTGACCCATAATTGAAAAAAACAAGGACGTCCCTGACGAACACTTGGACGTTTTTACCCGGACATGTTTTTATTATGAATAAGGCTCAAAAAGGTGCCCGAAATGACCAGATGACCACCGGAGGGAATCAGGGATGGCCTCCCGTTACTCCCCCAGTGGTCACTAACCCTCTCCCATCCTCAAAAAATATCTTTAAAAATATGTTGTGCCAGCCTCAGATGTTATACTCAGGTCCATGACAGAGCAGGCAGGTCCCTGGAACAGTTTTAGTGGGTACTGCAGTGCACTTCAGACAGGCGGACCCAGGCCCATACCCCCCTCCCTACCTTTTACATTTGTGGAGGAAACAGCGAGCTCTCCAAAACCCACCACAAGCCCACTGTACCCATATATAGGTACCCCCTTCACCCGTAATGGCTATGGTAGTGGTGTACAGTTGTGGGTAGTGGATTTTGGAGTTTTTTGGGGGGGCTCAGCACACAAGGTAAGGGAGCTATGTTCCTGGAAGCAATTTATGAAGTCCACTGCAGTGCCCCCTAGAGTGCCTGATTGGTGTCCTGGCATTTCATGGGGACCAGGCACTACAAATGCTGGCTCCTCCCACATCAAAATGGCTTGCATTTGGACATTTTTGACATGGATGTTTTGGTTTCAAAAATCGCCGAAAGTCAAAGACGTCCATGTCTAGGGACGTCCAAATTTAAGGATTTGGATGTCTCTGATGGTACTTTTGAAAACAAAAGATGGGCATCCATCTTTTTTTCGAAAATACGGGTTTCCCCGCTCCTAGATTTGGACGTTTTGCAAAGAGGTAAAAATTGCAACTTGGACGTTTCTTTCGAAAATACCCATCCACGTAGTACATTTAGAACAAATCTCTTCACTCATCATATAATTAAGGTATGAAATTAAAATTGATGGGTAAAATCCATTGCTTATTCCTGAGATGTGCAGTGTGAAATTTATGTTACTGTTTTGGGACTACTAGATGCTTGTGACATGGATTGGCCACAGGATACTTGGCTTAATGGACTTTTAGTCAACCCCAGTACAGCAATGCTTATATACGTAAGTATTTAACTTGGAACTTGTGAAGTTCATGGTCATGGCAGCACATGAAAACGTTCTTGTTTAATTTAAATAAGGGAGCAGATACACCAGAAGCTCATTTGCTTCACATAGCTAAATTTCATAAAAACTGATATTAAACTGTCAACAATTTTATGGGTTAGTGGATGGGGCTCTTCTTCTGTAAGAAGTCTGAGCTAGTAAGTAATAGTCTTCTGTTGTTCATCTCTGTTTTCATACCACTGCTTATAGAAGAAAGTATACCAAGCATGCCAAGGGGTTCTTTTACTAAGCTGTGTTAAACAGTTAGGATGCTAATGTTTAATATGGTATTAAATCTGCCAGCATGGTAAAAAAAGCCATGATATCTGCTTAAAGCGGGAGTGGGTATAACTGAGGTGGAGCAGAGGAGTGAGTCAGCTATGACACCTAGTGCATTAGTCATTACCATGTACTAGCTGTCACAACTATAGATAGTATGACTGCACTAACCACTACCTCAAGAGAATGTGATAAATGCAGCTGCTGTTAGTCGAGGTGCAGGGTCTTCCCCCAACATCCAGATGCCCAAATATACTCCTGATCTGAGCCATCATATTCCTGAGATGTCCTTTCCCTCCACATCAGTCCCCCTACACCCAACCATCCCTCAGATACCCACTATCTGAGTCCCCATCCAGAAGAAATCCTCCTTCCACCCCACGGCTCAAATCCTGCACAAACCCTGCCTTTTGGCCTAAAAACATTCCCCCTGGAGTTGGACCCTTCTCTCTACCCTCACATCCAGGACCTATCAGTCTTTATCAGAGCAGTTCCCCTCTGCTCTCACCAAGGTCTTGGCCAGGATCCAAAAATGATTCAATTTTCTTTTTATATGGAAGGATTCCCCCATAGTGGTAGAGCTGTGATACTACTGCTAAGGGTTATGGCAGAATTGTAGATGGTGGTCAAGGCTTGGGCAAAAGCAAAGGGGAATCCTCCAAACCAAGACCACTGAACAACTGATGTAGACCCCTATGCAGGTTCAAGAGGTGTGGGAGTGGGTGGGTCCAATTGAGGGGGGTGTTTAGGTCCTGGACAAAGTTTGGAATGCCAGTGAATGGGGTTTGAGAGTGAGAGCTCAGATCAGGGGGAGTACTGGGGGATCTTATGGGGGGATGTCTTGGGGTAGGGGCTTAAATTAGGAAGTGTTAAGGGGATGTCACTGGGACAGCGATATGATTCGTTTATTTATGGTTGGGTTTGCATCATGTTATATACAGTACAAGAAGTGCAGGTGCACTCAGGTAATCTGGTACTACATAGAACATGGTACCATGCGGTAAGCGTCTGCTCTGTGCATTAAATGAAAGGTAGATATTGGCTATGCCCCCTGCATTTATCACACAGGCTTTGCACTTAATATACATTAGTTTTTGTAACTAATGCACGGTAAGTGCAAAAACTTACTGCACTTTAGTAAAGGTGTCCTAAGTCTTCTGTTAAGACTGAAAAATGTGTAAGGATAATAGCACTTTCAGTTTTTAATTCCAAGATTAGGCTGCTATGGTAAGCAAATTAATATTTGCCATCTGTAAGATTCAGGTCATGGACACAATTGAAAACAGGTCACAGAAGCACTGGGAAATATAAGAAAAATGTGGGGGTCCTTTTACTAAGGTGCACTGAAAATGGGCTGTGCTAGTGTAGACACGGGTTTTAGGTGCACGCAGATCAATTTTTCAGTATGCCTGTAACAAAGGCCTTTTTTATTTTTGTCAAAAATAGACATGCGGCAAAATGAAAATTGGCACACATCCATTTTGGGCCTGAGATCTTACCGCCACGCATTGACTTAGCAGTAAGGTCTCAAGTGGTAACCGTGCGGTAATCGTCTACACGTGAAGAATGATGATTACCGCCTAGTTTCCACTACGTGCCAGAAAATAAAAATTATGTGTAAAAAACTAAATTACCACCCAGGCCATGTGGTAACTGGAAGGTAACTCCAAATTGCCGCACACTGGGTGTGCATAGGTACCTACGCAGCTTAGTAAAAGGGTCCTGTGATTGATAGCTAACTGCCCATCAAGGACATGAAAAGAGAGTCTGTAGCAAATCTATGGAAAATTGGGAAAATGTAAAATATTTAGTTATAAAAAGACTACACAAGGTATAAGTTTAGGAAAACATATTTTAGAAATTTGCAGCACTGCATTTTGGCATGCAGGAACCACACGTTAGTGCTTACTGCCACTTAATAAAATGACCTCTCAGTTTGAAATTTTTCTGTAAAAGTTGTATGCTTAAACATTTTAAGAAGCCACAAAACCCTCAACCTCCAGAACCAGAAAATATTATTTCCCTTTTATCTGAAAGCCAATTTTACTATGCAGATGCATTGCTAATCCTGGATTTGCTAAGTATCCCTGATAATTTATTACAGCTCTTTGCTTTAGAATAATAATTCAATTTGTCAAGGTAGAGGAAAGTTCAAAGAAATCTGAAGTGTTATGATTTATTAGACTTTATGTTTATTAAAATGGATGATTTTGCCAAAACGTTGTCCTTCTTTCTTATTGAAAATGAGCTAGACAGTGTTGTCCTGTGGGAAATAGGAGCACATATGGGCAAAAACAACCAGAGCATAGATTCCCATAAACAGCCCCTCTGAAATTAGTAATAATCCCTCCAGTTGTCTGTGCATGCTGCAATTAAATGGGTCTCATTATCTAAAATCAAATGACTTCAAAAAGCATATCTTTATTACTGCTTTGTTGCTACCATTATAAAGCACCAAGGGATGTTTGCCTATAAAATCAGTCTACTGTTGACTGACACGGTCTCAACAACTTTTTTCTGTGAAGTTCCTGCTGCTGTCAGTAGAATAACAGGTTGGATCATACCAGTCTAGGTAGTAGGACTTTATGCTGTGGCAGGAAATTCTTTTTGTTAAAATTAAATAAAAAATCTAGACATTTGCTGTGAAGGTTTGCAAATTGCCTTCAGTTCTCATGTATGGAACAATTTTAAAAGCAATTTGCTTAAATTAAAGGCATTTTACCCGTATAAATTGGTCATCTGACAACTGCCCTGTTTTAGTGAACCTTAATGCCCCATGTCATTTATTCCACTTTATTGCTCAGGTCTTGCATCTCTTTTGTTCACATATATATGAGATGATATTTACACAAAGATCTTTTCCAAGAGACATTCTTTCAGTTCTGACACTTATTACCATTTTAGATCATCATAACCATACAGAAATTCTTAGATAACCACATACATTGCCAATGGGATCATGGAAAAAAAGAATGTTACAAAGAACCCCATAAACCTTCCCACTCCCCTATCCATCTGCAGATCCCCCCTATCACCATACCACTCTTTTGTTCCCCCTCAGCCCCTAAAAGGAGCCAGATACAAGTGTACCTGAATATATAAGAATTCCATCAATATGCTATATTCATAATAAATTACACTTCCTCAGCTGCAAGGGATTAAAATACAAACTAACTCATGCGACCAGTTTTTCTTATATGGCCACTCAGATGTGGAATGCACTTCCACCTCACCTGAGAACGATCAACGAACTAACTAACTTCCGCAAATCTCTGAAGACTTACCTCTTTGACAAAGCCTATAACGAGAACCCATAACTAACCTCAACACAGCACCTTTCAACTTCAGGCAGAATGTATCTCTCCACAATTACTTGATCAAATTCTTTTGTCTTCCTTGACTACTTTGTAACACCAAAATGTACACTTTGTAACATCATATGTACACTTTATCCTGTATGGCGCTGCCACAACAGGTCTTTGCACGCCACATTGAGCCTGCAAATAGATGGGGAAATGTGGGATTCAAGTGAAATAAATAAATAAAATTACTCTATGCATGGGGTGTTTTCTAGGTATACCCTAAGTACTGTCCACACTTAACAAAATGGCTCACATGATCCTGTTGCTCCAGAAAAACCAGGTGTATTGATGCAAAGTCCAGGTATAAGTTTGCTCTCAGACTTTGCACAAGTGTTCAAAGGGGAGGCAATAGCACGTTTTAACTTTGAAAATTGCCCCTGTAAAAAATACCCAAGGAGATTTGTATTGGGGGTTTTTTTCTGTGCGTAGATTTGGAAAAGTAATCTATGGGGCCCTTTTACCAAAGTGGATTAAGCATTAACCTCCTGATACTATATGTGATGACTCAAGTTGTGTGTGTAAACTGGTCATGCGGCCAATTTGCACACGTAACTTAATTGTGTAACGAGCCAATCCGTGCTGATAATTGACCACTAACAAGCAATTATCGGTGTTAATTGGCACTAATTAAAATTTACATCCACAACTTTCAAAGCATATTCTTTAAAGCGTTGTGTATAAATTCTAATACATGGGGGAGTGGCCATGGGAGGGGCATGAGCAGGTTGTGGGCATTCTTAAAACTTAAATGCACTTTTCTAGAATATGCCTATTTGCACCAGATTTTAGTTGGTATAAATGGTTGTGCCTACATTTTAGTCATGGAGAGGGACGCTACGCATATTCCATAAACTGCACCTAATTTTAGGTGAAGTTTATAGAATAGAACTAAGCATGGGGGGGGGGGGGGGGTTACACTGATTTTTTTTTAGGCACCATACATTAAATCTGGTCCTAAATATATGAATTGGTGAAATATGATAACTGTTTTTGTGCTATTTTTATAATTAGCACATACTAATTAGCACATCAAGGGCATTATATGTTAGGGGATGTCTCTAGATGGGCCATGGGTGGAGGATGGGCATGGAGACTATATTCCAGTTAGCGTATGGCAACTACCACATGATGACAATTTTGCAGTTATCATGGGTCCACTTAGAGCCTCCTAAGTAAGAGGTGCTAAATTCATCCATGCTAACTGCAACCAGGGTACTGCAAGCTAATGGGCATTTTAAAGTGAGATCTGTTATAGAAATGCTGGACCTACCCTCTAATTGATTCTGCTTTAAATTTGCACTTAATGCACATCAGTAACATAGTAACGTAGTAAATGACGGCAGATAAAGATCTGTACGGTCCATCCAGTCTGCCCAACAAGATAAACTGATTTTACATGGTATGTGATGCTTTATATGTATACCCGAGTTTGATTTGTCCTTGCCTTTCTCAGGGCACAGACAGTACAAGTCTGCCCAGTACTGTTCTTGTACTAAGTTCTGAAGCTAACAGCGAAGCCCCTTAAAATTTACACTCCAGCCCATCCCTACCTATTCAGCCACGATCAGGGCGTAGACTGTAGAAGTCTGCCCAGCTTCCATTTTGTTTCCAATTACCGGCGTCACAACCCAATCTCCGTTAAGATTCCACTGAACCATTCCTTCTAAACAGGATTCCTTTGTGTTTATCCCACACATGTTTGAATTCCATTGCCGTTTTCATCTCCACCACCTCCCGTGGGAGGGCATTCCACATATCCACCACCCTCTCCGTGAAAAAATACTTCCTGACATTAGTCCTGAGTCTGCCCCCTTCAACCTCAATTCATGTCCTCTACTTTTACCGCCTTCTTGTCTCCGGAAAAGGTTTGTATGTGGATTAATACCTTTCAAATATCTGAACATCTGTATCATACCACCCCTGTTTCTCCTTTCCTCCAACGTATACATGTTCAGGTCAGCAAGTCTCTCCTCACACGGTTTGCAACACAAATCCCATACCATTTTCGTAGCTTTTCTTTGCATCGCTTCCAGTCTTTTTACATCTTTAGCAAGATACAGCCTCCAAAACTGAACACAATACTCCAAGTGGAGCCTCACCAACGACTTGTAGAGGGGCATCAACACCTCCTTTCTTCTGCTCGTTATGCCCCTCTCTACGCAGCCTAGCATCCTTCTGGACACGGCCGTTGCATTGTTTCTTCACCTTCAGATCCTCCGACACCAACACCCCAAGGTCTCTCTCTTGAGTCGAGCTTACTAATCTCTCCCCTCCTATCCAGTATCTCTCGTTTGGGTTTCTGCACCCCAAATGCATCACTCTACACTTTCTGACATTAAATTTTAACTTTACTAACAAACCCCCCACACACAAAAACCTTAAAAATAAACTAAAAAATCATAATATAAATCTGTAGTGCAAAGTGCAAAAACTCAATTTTTTATTTATATTTGTATGCTAGTGGTGCTCAGTACCTGGGTAACTTTCGCTGGACTGACTAGAAATCTTCAAATATGCGATACCCATCCTTAAATCACAGCTCCAATATCCTCCTCCTACCTATACTATAAGTTCCACAAAAAAAGTTTTTTTGCTGCAAGAATAACAGTCTATATAGTAATGAAAAATGTGTAACAGTTCACACAAATAATTATATCACCATGAGAGGAGATTACTTAGCTCAACAAGGTGAAGGTGTTCCTCCTTCGCACTATTTAAATAAATAAATAAATAAATTCAACATTAATTTATATCCCATACTACCTTAATAAATTTAACATTAAATAAATAATTTCATCAATTCTATTAATAAAATAATTTCCCTCACTTTTTCTCTTTCCTTTACCTCTCTCTTTTTCAAACCCTTCCCCTTTCCCCCACTTCAAAACAAATCTATTGGCACTACTGCAGTAATGCCAATGTTATATACCCATAGTTAATTATATGGGCTTTTCTTTATGCTATTTATTTATTTCTTTATTTGGAATCTTTGCTATACTGCCATTAGCTAACTTGCAGATCACAGCGGTGTGCATGCTAACAAAATTTACATAAAATCAGAAAAAGGAAAGGAACAACAAAATTTGAATAGAAAAGATAGCATTCATACTAAAGAAAAGGACATGCAAAACAAGAAGGACTCAAATATGCATCAATAATTGTGTAAAACCATAAGAAAACAACAATGTGGATACTTCAGCTAAGAAAATTTTTGAATTAAAAAATCAGCATAAAAGTGATAAACAAAACCCCTGGTAAGCCTTTCCTTGGCTGAGAAATGCCCAGCTGTCCCACTGGCTGCCTTTCAGGTGCTGTGGAGGACTTGCAGCTCATCCGTATATCCTCACACAGCCTTCTCTGGGGTGACTCCCAGGTCCACTCCGATCCACTCAGGGCCTCCGCTCTAGGTGCCGCACGCCTAATGGCACGCAGGGCATTTTCTCTTTACATTTAGATTTTCTCCCAGTTACTACTTATGGCTCCAGTACACTTTCTCTTCCTGGTACTGTCCCTTCCTAATCTGTTTCTCCATCTGAAACCACTGTACACTGCACAAACACATTGCCCACCCTCTGCTTTCATCATCTCACCATCTCTTTTGTTCTCTTCCTTCTTCTCAGCTCTCAACCTTCAACATTTCATTCCTTCCATTCAACCATCTCCTTTCTATCTAAGTACATCTCGCCTTTGTCGCTGTCATCATACCTCTCCAACTCACTCCGTACTCTCTTGCTCCTTCTCCTGCTGTCCGCTGGGGACATCAATCCCAATCCTAGTCCTCCACATCAGCTCTCATCCTATTTGTGCAGGTCACATGTAGTGTAATCTCTGTTCCTCTCCTCCCCAATTCTTGCCTGCCTTTCTCGTGTGCTCTGTGGAATGCCCACTCTGTCTGTAACAAACTTTCCCACATCTATGACCTGCTTATCTCTTGTTCTCGCCATCTTCTTGCCCTAACAGAAACATGGATTTGCTCTGCTTCAGCCACGGCCCTATGCCATGGAGGTTATCTTTTCTCCCATACTCTTCGCCTGATTGTCAGCGGACGTGGTGTCGGGCTACTACTTTCACTCTCTTGTAGATTTCAACCTCTTCTTCCACCTCAGTCTCACTGCTTTTCTTCCTTTGAAGTCCATTCCATCTGTCTATTTGCTCCTCTGCCTCCCCGAGTAGCAGTCATTTATGAACCCCCTGATAAGTCCCTTTCTTCCTTTCTCACTGACTTTGACACTTGGCTTTCCTTCATTCTTGGGGATTTTAACATTCACGCTAATGATCCCTCTGACTCTTATGCTTATCAGTTTCTCACTTTAACATCCTCTTTCAATCTTCAACTGTGCTCCACTATCCCCACTCACCAGAATGGCCACTGTCTTGATCTTATCCTCTTCTCAAACTGCTCACTCTCCAGCTTCTGTGCCTCAGCTCTTCCCCTCTCTGACCATCATCTGATAACTTTCACACTTAAACACCCTCCTCCCCAGTCCCATCCAATCTTAACCAATACATTTAGAAATCTTCAGGCTATTGACCCTTCTACTCTGTCCTCCAGTGTTTCAAAACTCTTCTCTACCACTATGTTATCCAAGTCTGTCAATGAGGCTGTCTCTTCCTATAATACTATTCTCTCCTCTGCTCTGGATACTCTTGCTCCTCCCATTCCCCGTCCTGTAAAGTGTACCAAACCCCAGCCTTGGCTGACCTCTAGAATCCGCTACCTATGTTCCTGTGCCCGCTCTGCCGAACGCCTTTGGCTGAAATCCCATGCCCATTCTAACTTCATACATTTCAAATTCTTGCTGACCTCCTTCCAGTCTGCTCTTCTACTTGCCAAACAGGATTATTACATCCAGTTGACAAATTCTCTTGGCTTAAATCCTCGATGTCTCTTTGCTACACTGAACTCTCTCCTCAAAGTGCCTTCACCTCCAACTCCTTCTTCACCTTCTCCCCAGACTCTGGCTGAGTACCTTCATGATAAGGTTCACAAGATTAAACTTGAATTCTCAACCAGGTCACCTCCACCTCTCCTTCCCTTAGTCCATTCTCTCAACCCTCCAACCCCTGCCTCCTTATATTCCTTTTCTGAAATCACTGAAGAGGAAACTACACATCTTCTTTCCTCCTCGAAACTAACTACCTGTTCCTCCGATCCTATTCACACCCATCTATTTAACACTATCTCTCCTACTGTCATCCCTTTTATCTGTCATATCCTCAGTCTTTCACTTTCCACTGTGACTGTTCTTGATGCCTTCAAAACATGCCATAGTCACACCACTCCTTAAAAAACCTTCATTGAACCCTACCTGTCCTTCCAACTATCGCCCCATCTCCCTCCTCCCTTTCCTATCCAATATACTTGAACGTGCTGTTCACCGCTGTTGCATTGACTTTCTTTCCTCTCAAGCTATTCTTGATCCACTTCAATCTGGCTTTCGCCCCCTTCATTCAACTGAAACAGCACTTGCTAAAGAGTCCAATGACCTGTTCCTGGCCAGATCCAAAGGCCTCTATTCTATCCTGATCCTTCTCGATCTATCTGCTGCTTTTGACACTGTTGATCACAGCCTACTCCTTGATACGCTGTTCTTACTTGGATTTCAGGGCTCTGTTCTTTCCTGATTTTCTTCTTATCTCTCCCATTGTACTTTTAGTGTATACTCTGGTGGATCCTCCTCCACTTCTATCCCACTGTTAGTTGGTGTACCTCAGGGATCTGTCCTGGGACCTCTTCTTTTCTCCATCTATACTTCTTCCCTTGGTACTCTGATCTCCTCCCATGCTTTTCAGTACCATCTTTACGCTGATGACTCCCAGATCTACCTCTCCAAACCAGAAATCTCAGCAGGAATTCAGGCCAAAGTATCAGCCTGCCTGTCTGACATTGCTGCCTGGATGTCTCACCGCCATCTGAAACTAAACATGACCAAGAGTGAGCTTCTTATCTTTCCCCCTAAACCAACCTCTCATCTTCGACTCCTCTCTTTCCTTCTCTGAACATATTCAGCAGACTGCTAAAACTTGTAGTTTTCTTTCTCTATAATATCACCAAAATTCGCCCTTTCCTTTCTGAGCATGTTACCAGAACCCTTATCCACACTCTTATCACCTCTCGTTTAAACTACTGCAACTTGCTTCTCACAGGTCTCCCACTTAGCCATCTCTCTCCTCTTCAATCTGTTCAAAATTCTGCCGCACGACTTATATTCCGCCAGTGTCGCTATGCTCATACTAGCCCTCTCCTCAAGTCACTTCACTGGCTCCCTATCCGTTTCCACATACAGTTCAAATTCACTCTGCAGCTTCTCAGTACCTCTCCACTCTCATCTTTCCCTACACTCCTCCCCGGGAACTCCGTTCACTGGGTGAATCTCTCTTACCTGCACCCTTCTCCTCCACCACTAACACCAGACTCTGTTCCTTTTATCTTGCTGCACCGTATGCCTGGAATAAACTTCCTGAGCCAGTCCATCAAGCTCCATCTCTAGCCATTTTCAAATTTAGGCTAAAAGCCCACCTTTTTGATGCTGCTATTAACTCCTAACCCTTATTCACTTGTTCAGTACCCTTATTTTATCATCCCCACCTTAGTAAATTCCCTTATCCTCTTATTTGTCCTGTTTGTCTGTCCTAGTTAGATTGTAAGCTATGTCGAGCAAGGACTGTCTCTTCATGTTCAAGTGTACAGCGCTGCATACATCTAGTAGCACTATAGAAATGATAAGTAGTAGTAGTAAAAACCAAAATAAAGGAATCATTAAGCAAAGTCCACTCTAATGAGGAAGGCATATAAAACTGTAAAAAGAAACAAAACTGTGAATCTAAGAATGGGGGTGGGGGAAGTACTTACACCAGTTGTCTCTCTGTGAGGTTAAATTGAACTGTCAAAAGTCCAAAACGTGAAACTACCATGAGCGCAGAAACAAAATTGGCATTGATGCCCAACACTAAGATTTAAAATATGTAAGCAAGTAGGGGTGATTTCACTCATCCTTAAGATGTACGTGTTTGTATCAGCAAGGCATAGAGCACAGTATATAAATGAATCAGATTGTAGGGAAACTAAGCGCCAAAGTTGAGAGCACCTTTATGATCCAGATAAATACTGCATTTTTTAGCCTGATATGCCCACATTGTGAAATCAACAGTGCAGTGTAATATATCTTACAGTGAAAATGTGCAAAATTATTGGTCTCTATTCAGAGGAATGTTGTCAAGAAATATGGACACCCTCTTATGTAAGAGAAAGAACTCCAACCAAAACAGGTGAACTGCAGGAATACAATAATTTAAGAGTGACTATAGGGACAAGTTGATGTGAAAATCTGTTTATGAAGGGCTGAAAACAACAACTGTGAACTAATTAGATGAATAATGAGGGCAACGGAGATTTTTTAAAAAGTGGAGTAATTAAATTATGAGTGATTATATACAAAGGAAACCAATGAATGAAACTCCAAGATGGTGGCGAGTATAGTAAACCACATGGTAGGAAGTGATGTCAATCATCAGATACTATCCCCTATGAGCATGGGACATGCACAGGCACTGAGCATGCACAGTTTGGTTCCTTTTATTTTTGTAGCTCTTATAGTGTATTTTTATGGATAGTTGACTGAGAGCAAATGACTCAGAACGGCATGCTGATTCCCCATCTTCCTTCTCCCTCCTGTGAAAAACAACAAACCCATTCATTCATTCACTCCTTCATCCCCTCTGCCTCTTACAAACACCCTCTCTTTACATACTTATCTCACCCTGTGCAGAAAAAATATATATGTTACACTATTTCTTGGGGTTTGAAAAATGAATCTGGTTGTTTTTTTTAAAAGACTGCAAGCCTCTCGCAATGAGACAGTCTTTTTAAACAGACCTTTAGATGTCTGTTTTTTTAACTTCATGCTGTTAAATCAATCTCATTATCTCTGTTCTCTCTCTCTCTCTTATGCACGCACACACACACACACACACTACTACTACTACTATTTAGCATACATACACTTCTTTTGCAAAAGGGTATCTGTGCAGGAAAAAACACATTTTACACTATTTATTTTCTTTTTTTATTTGCATGAACAGTATTTTCAATTATTTAAAAATGATTTTAAAGAATGCAAGACTCACTGACAACTCGTGCCATCAGAAACTTGAAACCCTGAGCACAAAATACTCCCACACCTAGTGATGATCCTGTCATGAACCATGGCAGGCAGCTCCTCTGCAAAGCCCTCATTCATTCATTCAGAGGCCCTTTTATAGATTGGCAGTAATCCCAATGCGGGCTTACTGTTCACTCTTCTGGGACTACCGCTGGCCCAACGCGGCCGCCAGTGGCAGTCCCACCCCGAGCGTGCACCATTTCCTTGGGGAAAAAACCCTGGAAATGGCTTGTGTGGTGGTAACCCGACAGTAATCGGGCATCACCGTGACCTGCCCAGTTACTGGTAGGTTAGCGTGGGAGCCCTTATCACCACCTCAATGGGTGGTGGTAAGGGCTCTCCGTCACATGGCCATGCGGTAAAAGTTCTCTTACCACATGGCTATGTATGTTTTGGGGCTTTTTAATTATTGGACTAAAAAGGGCCCTGGTGTGTGTGGAAAATGCCCCCCGCCGCTAGCGCAGGGCCCTTTTTTCCGCAGCTTGGTAAAGGATCCCTCATTCATTCATTCATTCATTCATTCATTAATTCATTCATTCATTCACTCCCCCCTCCCCTTTCCTACTGTGTGAGATGCAGAGACCTCATGTTTAAATACAATAAAATAAAATATCTGTTTTTCTCTGGAAAAAAAAAACCTGGCTACCTTTTTGTGGCTTTGAGTGAGGGGAAAAGAGTAGTCATGGTGCAGAAAAAAAATACAGTCTAGCATTTCACCATGCAGCCATCTTTTTGAACACAGAGCATTCTGTTTCTTTTTTCAAGCATATATTCATTGCAACTAAAGCCGATTATCACTGGGCTACCGCCGTATAAGCCATTTCTGGGGGTTTTCGTTTTCCCCCCAGAAATAGTGTGCGCTTGGGGTGGAACTACTTAAGCATGCATCTCTCTATGAGGCACTGAATATTGTTCACTGCCATTATTTTTTGCTGCATAGATACTTTTTTTTTCTGTTCCTCAGGGAGGATCTCAGAACAGAGGGGTGATTTACATTCCCTAGCAAGAGGTTTGTATTGCTCTTGTTGCAGAAAGAACAATTTGAGGTTACTAGAGCCCCTATGTTCAAAGACACTTACAAATGAGCAGAAAAGGGGTCCTTCCTTGTTCACCTAAGATATAGAGGAATTAGAAAAGATTCAAAGAAGGGCAACCAAAATGATTAAGGAGATAGAACTTGTGTCATACGAGAAAATGCTTAAGTGGTTAGGGGTCTTTGGCTTGGAGAAGAGATGGCTGAGGGGGGATATAATAGAGGTCTACAAAATATTGAGTGGAGTAGAATGGGTAAATGTAAATTGATTGTTTACTCTTTAAAAGTACAAAGACTAGGGGGTTCTTCGTGAAGTTGCATGGTAATACTTTCTAAAATAAATAGAAGAAAATATGTTTTCACTTAATGAATAGTTAAGCTCTGGAACCCATTGCTGGAGGATGTGATTACTAGTACTAACTATTTCTATAGCACTATTAGATATATGCAGTGCTGTACACATTATAGGCAAGTACTTTCTTTGTCCCTAGAGGGCTCACATTCTAAGGGTCATGTTTACTAATCCGTGCTGTAGGCATGCTATCATTTTTAGTTCATGCTAAGAATTAATGCATGCTGAAGACACCCATAGGATTTTATTTGTTACATTTGTACCCTGTGCTTTCCCACTCATGGCAGGCTCAAGGTGGTTTACATATTATATACAGATACTTATTTCTACCTGTAATAATGGAGGGTTAAGTGACTTGCCCACTGTCACAAGCAGCTGCCTGTGCCTGAAGTGGGAAGCGAACTCAGTTCCTCAGAACCAGAGTCCACCACCCTAACCACTAGGCCACTCCTCCTCTATGGGTGTCTCTAGCATTAGCAAGCTAAAAAACACTTGTGCACATTAGTAAACAGGGCCCTAAGTTTCATTTTTTACCTGGTGCAATGGAGGTTTAGGTGACTTGCATAAGGTCACAAGGAGCTACAGTGGGAATCAAACCCAGGTTGCCAGATCAAAGCCCAATACACTAACCATAACAGTTAAAGTATCTGGGATTAAAAATACTTTGGACAAGTTCCTAGAGGAAAATCCCATGATCTGCAATTAACAAAGATATGGGTAAAGCCACTTATCATCCCTAGGATTGGTAGTATAGAATCTTTTGCTATTCTTTGGAATTCTCCCAGGCACTTGTGTTCTGGATTGGCTAATGTTGTAAATAGGATACTGGGCTAGATGGACCATTGGTCTGATCCAGTATGGCTATTTTTATGTTCTTATGACAAATGGAAAATAGTTGCTCCTACCACACAAAGCCAGTACATATCTACAGTGGGGGAAATAAGTATTTGATCCCTTGCTGATTTTGTAAGTTTGCCCACTGACAAAGACATGAGCAGCCCATAATTGAAGGGTAGGTTATTGGTAACAGTGAGAGATAGCACATCACAAATTAAATCCGGAAAATCACATTGTGGAAAGTATATGAATTTATTTGCATTCTGCAGAGGGAAATAAGTATTTGATCCCCCACCAACCAGTAAGAGATCTGGCCCCTACAGACCAGGTAGATGCTCCAAATCAACTCGTTACCTGCATGACAGACAGCTGTCGGCAATGGTCACCTGTATGAAAGACACCTGTCCACAGACTCAGTGAATCAGTCAGACTCTAACCTCTACAAAATGGCCATGAGCAAGGAGCTGTCTAAGGATGTCAGGGACAAGATCATACACCTGCACAAGGCTGGAATGGGCTACAAAACCATCAGTAAGACGCTGGGCGAGAAGGAGACAACTGTTGGTGCCATAGTAAGAAAATGGAAGAAGTACAAAATGACTGTCAATCGACAAAGATCTGGGGCTCCACGCAAAATCTCACCTTGTGGGGTATCCTTGATCATGAGGAAGGTTAGAAATCAGCCTACAACTACAAGGGGGGAACTTGTCAATGATCTCAAGGCAGCTGGGACCACTGTCACCACGAAAACCATTGGTAACACATTACGACATAACGGATTGCAATCCTGCAGTGCCCGCAAGGTCCCCCTGCTCCGGAAGGCACATGTGACGGCCCGTCTGAAGTTTGCCAGTGAACACCTGGATGATGCCGAGAGTGATTGGGAGAAGGTGCTGTGGTCAGATGAGACAAAAATTGAGCTCTTTGGCATGAACTCAACTCGCCGTGTTTGGAGGAAGAGAAATGCTGCCTATGACCCAAAGAACACCGTCCCCACTGTCAAGCATGGAGGTGGAAATGTTATGTTTTGGGGGTGTTTCTCTGCTAAGGGCACAGGACTACTTCACCGCATCAATGGGAGAATGGATGGGGCCATGTACCGTACAATTCTGAGTGACAACCTCCTTCCCTCCGCCAGGGCCTTAAAAATGGGTCGTGGCTGGGTCTTCCAGCACGACAATGACCCAAAACATACAGCCAAGGCAACAAAGGAGTGGCTCAGGAAGAAGCACATTAGGGTCATGGAGTGGCCTAGCCAGTCACCAGACCTTAATCCCATTGAAAACTTATGGAGGGAGCTGAAGATGCGAGTTGCCAAGCGACAGCCCAGAACTCTTAATGATTTAGAGATGATCTGCAAAGAGGAGTGGACCAAAATTCCTCCTGACATGTGTGCAAACCTCATCATCAACTACAGAAGACGTCTGACCGCTGTGCTTGCCAACAAGGGTTTTGCCACCAAGTATTAGGTCTTGTTTGCCAGAGGGATTAAATACTTATTTCCCTCTGCAGAATGCAAATAAATTCATATACTTTCCACAATGTGATTTTCCGGATTTAATTTGTGATGTGCTATCTCTCACTGTTACCAATAACCTACCCTTCAATTATGGGCTGCTCATGTCTTTGTCAGTGGGCAAACTTACAAAATCAGCAAGGGATCAAATACTTATTTCCCCCACTGTATATGCATAAAAGGCTTTTTATCGGCAGGTCCTTTTCTAAAATACTACCAGAATTTGATACATCCTGACCTTGATGTCCCAATTCCAATTTCTACTTTCAGTCCAAAATGGAGCACATATTATAAGTTGCATACTAAAGTGCTGCATTTAGATATACAAATTTACACCTGCTATTGATATGGCATAACAGGATGCGCCTAAATGTAGGTGTATAGATGCTGACTTCTGCTAGTATTCTTAATAGAATCTTGGCACGCAGATGCTGGTATATAATTTGCGCTCGGCATGCTGCATCAAAGTGCCCAACTTGTGGCACCCAATTATAGAATTACTCCCAATATGCTCCTGGATTCAGTTTCGTGATTTGCCTCTTTCTAATTATCACACACAACCAATCAAAAGGAGGTTTAGAAGTTGCTCAATAATCATACTTACTGGGCAACCCAAAAAACTGACTTAATAGAAACAAAGAATCATGATGGCTGATAAGGGCCAAATGGCCCATCCAGTCTGCCCTTCCTCATTACCCACTAGCTCCTCCTTTTCCTAAGGGACTCCATGTGCCTGTCCCATGCTTTCTTAAATTCTGATGCAGTCCTTGTCTCCACGACCTCCACCGGGAGGCCATTCCACGCATCCACCACCCTTTCCGTGAAATAGTATTTTCTCAGATTCATCCTAAGCCTATTTCCTCTTAACTTTATCCTATGCCTTCTCATTCCAGAGTTTTTCTTCATTTGAAAAAGGCTCACCTCCTGCACATTAACACCACTGAGGTATTTAATCATCTCTATCATATCCATTCTCTCCCACCTCTTTTCCAGCGTATAATGTTGAGGTTCATAAGCCTGTCCCTATATGTTTTATGACAGAGACTGTTTACCATTTTAGTAGCCGTCCTCTGGATTGACTTGTACTCATTGCTGCAGCTTCCTAAACTTCACTGTGCGGTCTCAGGAAAAGGTAAGAAACATAAGAACATAAGCGTCACCTTATTGGGACAGACCAAAGGTCCATCAATCCCAGCATCCAGTTTCCAATAGTGGCCAAACCAGCAAGATCTCAAAACAGTGCAATACATTTTATACTGCTTATCCTAGAAATAAGCAGTGGATTATCCAAAGTCCATCTCAATAATGGCTTATGGACTTTATTTAGGAAGATATCCAAACCTTTTTTAAAACCTGCTAAGTTAACTGCTTTTACAACATTCTCTGGCAACAAATTCCAGAGTTTAATTACATATTGAGTAAAGAAATATTTTCTCTGATTTGTTTTAAATGTACTACTTTGTAGCTTCATTGCGTGCCCCCTAGTCCTAGTATTTTTGGAAAGAGTAAACAAGTGATTGACATCTACCCAGTCCACTCCACTCATTATTATATATACCTCTATCGTTTCTCCACTCAGCCATCTTTTCTCCAAGCTGAAGAGCCCTAGCTGCTTATACCTTTCCTCATAATAAAGTAGTCCTATCCCCTTTATCATTTTCATCACCCTTCTCTGTACCTTTTCTAATTCCACTGTATCTTTTTTGAGATGTGGTGACCAGGAAGCTCTAAGTTATGTTCTCTGTCACTTAGCTGCATTGCCATTACATTGCCAAACTTGTCATGGAAAGGAGTATTAAAGGGATACAATAGATGTCCAATAATAATGTTCCATGATGCCCCACCCCAAGATTTCCTCTGATATCACAGAGAATCCAATGCATATTATAATTGGACTAGAAGATCAAGAGTCAAAGGATATGGTGCCAAAATGAAACACAGGAAAGCAGTCAGATATCACAGTCTGACAGCCAAGCATCCCTCACCATAGTCACAAGTGTTTTGGGCTCATTTTTCTAAAATAACACTTGTTTGAAAAAGAAATCTGTTAAATTTGGTTTGAAATGCTTTCAAAACTAAATTCTATGTGCATGATCATCTTAGCAGAGCTGATAAAGTAGTGAGATAGTGCATGCTTTTTCAGATACAGTATCCAGAATGGAAATATGTGACATTGTGTTGTTTGGGGACACAGCTCAAAATTAACTGCATGCTTCCTTTTCTGTAAAACATTCCATTTGTTTTTACTAAGACATACACTATTATTAATGGAGTCAAAGAAAATAATATTCTCCTTGAAGGGACCTTGGATACAAAAGCTGATAAAGCAATGTGATGCACACAATCATATTTAGTTTCAACACGACAGTTAAACTTAACAAAAAATAAATCCATTGCCACAACCTGTAGATAAATATTTTGCACAGTTACCTAATTTCCACAAGGTTTAAATTGATTATAAATAGTTTATGTGTTTTTTTCTGTATCTGAATCCTGTAGAACTATTAAATGAATTCATGCATAAACCTACATTTCCAGCACACAGGTCCATAAAAGCAGTACAGCAGTGCCCCCTACAGCTATAAAATATAATGCATCACCTTTGAATACTGAAGAAAGTGTCCTTGATATTTATTTCAGGCAGCTGCATGGAACAAATGCCTATACCATTTTTAAATCTATGATTGTTTCTTTCTCTTGTCTCTGGTTCTTTCTTTTCCATGTTTTATTGAGATTCACAGTGTGTGGACCCTGTCTTCAATAAAAATGGCATGCCACACAGGGTTATTAATGCTATTTTCCCTTACTACTTAAATCATCTAATTGGTGTGGGCAAAGGAGAAGTAATTCATCCAAACAAACCAAAATCTGAACAGGATAGACCAGTAGGATTTAGACAACAATCCTGTGAGGATCAAACTTGCTCAACTAATAAGTGAAACACCAGCAATTTATTTTTTACAGACCTTAAACCTAAGCATAGTGGCATTATATTTGAGTATGACTGCACTGTGTTTACCAGAGATTCTTATTTTATTTATTTAGATTTTCCTCACACCTTTTTCAGTAGTATCTCAAGGTGAGTTACATTCAGGTACAGTGGATATTTCTCTGTCCCAGGAGAGCTCACAATCTAAGTTTGTACCTGAGGCAATAGAAGGTTAAGTGACTTACCCAAGATCAAAGGGAACAGCACTGGGATTTGAACCAGCCACCTCTGGATTGGAAGACCAGTGTTTTAACCACTAGACCACTCCTGTTTTTTACTTTAGCTATAGTAATGGATAACTCAGGGTTTTTTTTGTTTTGTTTTTTGTTTTTTTTTAAGAACGGTGTGCTAGCATTTTTAGCACATACTAAGTGTGACGTATATAGGAATATATGGGTGTCTCTAGCGTATAGCACTTGCTTATTTTTAGCACGTGCTAAAAGTAGCGTGCCTTGTCTTTGTAAAAGGACCCATCAGCGAATGCAGGAAGGCAGACCAAAATAAATCCTTCCTTGAAGAAAGGTTATTAGCTTAAAAACGTTATATAAATCCAACTAAAAAAGTATGAGAATCAGAATTGATGCAGATGAAAAATGGATTCTTTCTGTAAGAATTACCCCCAAAATGTTGTTGTATATGAGAATATGAAACCTAGATAATTGAGCATGCTTATGGTGCTGGCATCAGTGGCTCAAAGAGCTTTCTGATGTCATACTGTTTCACTGGACTGTCCTGCTGACTCAAGGTTGTCTGTGTCAGGCTGCTATGTGGGCATAAGGCAAAAGTGGAGAGGCAAGGGCAGCCCAGGTCCATTCATGACTGCACTCCTGGTCAGAATGGTGGTTCATGCTATACAGGTAAACAGGACTGATAAGGAGAGGGGGGAATGAGGAGTTTGAGGAGCATGCTGATAGGGAGGAATTCATTGAAACTGACAGTTGCTAGATAGGATCCATATAGCCTGGAAATGTGGTGGATTAAGGTAAAGCTTATTGGTGATGATCCAATGTGAAATGGCTTCAAGACAAGAGTCCATATGACTTACTAAAGTGCTCAATGGACTGAGGAAAACATTTAAAAAGAAAGGCCTGGTAAGCTATTTACATATTTTGCTACAAAAAATACAATGGATAAGATTAAGATGAAGAGAAGTTCTACAAAAGTGCTTGCAAGGAAATGGAATCAGAAAATATTATAGGAAGAACAACTTTCCTAAAGCTATAAGAATTAAAGAGAAAGTTCCAGTCTAGAATTGAAATACTATAAATTGATGAAGGATCCATGCTGAACTACATGGAAGAGCTATCAAGAAAGGTGGGAAAGAATATATTGAGTCATTATACCATAAAGTGGCTGGACAGCTGTTTCAATCTGTACCTTACGATCAGGAACCATTGGTAATGACAGAAGAGGTCAAAAGGATCAGGTATAGCTAGCATTCTCACTGAAGTATTACAGAAATCAGATACAGTTGTTATACTACTTACAAGGTTCTGCCAGGACATTTGAAAGGCAACATCATGGCTGATTGGAAAAGACCTGTGTTTATTTGAATACTGAAGAAAGATCCAGCTGACTGGAAATTATTGCACAATCACTCTAATCCCAAATGCCAGCAAGATTCTACTCAAGATCATTCAGTGGAATAAGAACTGCCTTGCCTGAAGTGCAAGCAGGGTTCAGAAAAGGGTCATTGCAAATGTGAGATGTAGCCTTGAACAGGCAAAAGAATACCCAAAAGGCTATCTACATGTGTTTTACTGACTACAGCAAGACCTTTGACTAAATAAATTATGAAAAACTCTAGGACATCTTAAGCAGTGTGTGTACTAGAACACCAAATAGTTTCCACATTCATAAAACCTTTATATTAATCAAGAAGCAATAATTTGAACTGAACAAGGAGAATCAGAATGGTTTAAAATTGCAAAAATGTTTGAAAAGGCTGCATAATTCCCCAGTACCTGGGGAACCAACCGTCAGAGAAACAGGACTGTATGAACAAACCCAAGGCGTGAACATTGGTGATAAAATCATCAACAACCTTAACTATACTGATGATACCATATTAAGATTCTCTGAAACACAAGGTCATGGAACATACCAGTCAATACTCAGCTAGTAGCAATCACCATGTTTTTTTAATGAATTGACCATTCCAAGATAATTAGACCTAGATAGTCAATGCTTGGCCACATCTGAGCATAGGACTTCTACTTTGCCAATGACACTTATGTAGGTCTAGGCCAGCCAGGACCAGCATAAGACACTTAGGCTGAATATTGATTGGGACCAGGACTGGAATTGAGAAAATTCTATTTCCCCCTTCTCCCCAACTCTGATCTCTTCTTTGAACCTCTCCCAACATGAGGCTAGCACCCTCCTACTCCCAACATTAGGAGGCCCCTCCAAATACACCACAGATGAAAAAGCCCTCCTCTTGAACCTCCCAGATGAGGAATCCCTTCACAATCCCCCCTCAGTGTAACATAGTAACATAGTAGATGATGGCAGATAAAGACCTGTGCAGTCCTTCCAGTCTTCCCAATGAGATAAACTCATATGTGATACTTCATATGCATACCTGACCCTGATCTGTCCCTGCCACCCTCAGGGCATAGAACACAGAAGTCTGACTGCAAAGAAGTCTGCCCAGCACTGGCCTTGTTCTCCACTTACTGATGCTGCATCTATCCAGTCATGATCCGGGCATAGATTGTAGAATTGTGTCCATCACTGGCATTGCTTCCCAATTACCGGTATTGCCACCCAATCTCCACTAAGCTTCTGTGGATCTATTCCTTCTAAACAAGATTCCTTTGTGTTTATCTCACACATTTTTGAATCCTGTTACCTTTTTATCTCCACCACCTCCCACGGGAGGTCATTCCAAGTATCTACCACCCTCTCCATTAAAAAAATACTTTCTGGCATTATTCCTGAGTCTGCACCCTTTCAACCTCAGTTCATTACCTCTAGTTCTACTGCCTTCCCATCTCTGTTTGTGGGTTAATATATTTCAAATATTTGGACGTCTGTATCATATCACCCCTGTTTCTCCTTTCCTCCAGGGTATACATGTTTAGGTCAGCAAGTCTCTCCTCGTACATCTTGTAATGTAAATTCAATACAATTTTTGTAGCTTTTCTTTGCACTGCTTCAAGTCTTTTTACATCCTTAGCAAGACACAGCCTCTAAAACTGAACTCCATACTCTAAGTGGGGCCTCACCAATGACTTATAGAGGGGCATCAATGCCTCCTTTCGTCTGCTGGTTATACCCCTCTCTATGCAGCCTAGCTTCCTTCTAGCCATGTCCACAGCCTTGTCACATTGTTTCTTCACTTTCAGATCCTTGGACACCATGAATCCAAGGTCCCTCTCCTGAGTCAAGCTTACCACTCTTTCCCCTCCTATCTGGTATCTCTATTTTGGGCTTCTGCACCCCAAGTGCATCACATTTTAACTGTCAGACCCTTGACCATTCTTCTAACATTTGGATATCCCTTCTTATGGTTTCTACTCCCTCCAGGGTATCCACTCTATTGGCTATCTTCAAGTTATCTGCAAAAAGGCAAACCTTTCCTTCTAACCCTTCAGCAATATCATTCACAAATATATTAAACAGAATTGGCCCCAGCACTGACCCCTGATGCACTCCACTACTTACCTTCTTTTCCTCTGAGTGGATTCCATTTACCATCACCCTCTGTCACCTGTTGATCAACCAGTTTCCTATCCAGTTCACCACTTTGGGTCCTAAGTTCAGCCCTCTCAGCTTATTCACGAGCCTTCTGTGAAGGACCATATCAAAGGCCTTGCTGAAATCCAAGTAGATTACATCTAACGCATGTCCTTTATCCAGTTCTTTGGTCACCCAGTCAAAGAAATCAATAAGATTCAATTGGCAGATTTTCCTTTGGTAAAGCCATATTGCCTCAGATTCCTGTAACCCGCTGGCTTCTAGAAAGTTAACTATCCTTTCTTTTAGCAGCGACTCCATTATAGATTATAGCCCTGTATAGTCGCATCCCATTCATAGGACTCATTGAACCATATCTTTATAATAGCAACAATATCCAAGTTTTCTTCAAACATCAGGGCTTGCAAATCTTGAACCTTTTTACTTAGACTACAAGCATTTGTGCTCATTGCTTTCCATGTGCTAAGTGAGTTTGGGTGTTTTTCTATATTTAGATTACCTTTCCCTCTGCCATTATGGTTATTCTGGGGGTGACTTTCTGAATTCCCTTATTCCCTTTTCTCACCTCCACCCTTTAGTTTAAATGTCTAGAAACATACCCTCTGAATTTGTTCCCAAGGATCCTTTTTGCTGTCACAGAAATGTGTGAGGAAGTCCCCATCCTGACCCCCTAAACATGAAGAAACCATCAGAGGGCCCCCCCACCCCATGTACCAGAAAGTCCCTCTTAGCCTACTGGAACGGTTCTGGTGGTTGGTCATTTAGGCAAAAGCAAATCCCACTCACTCCTGCCCCAGAAGAAAAATGACTACTGCAACCTCTAGCAGGAGTCCAGCAATACCACCACTAGGGGTCTGCCTTCCATATTAATGGTTATAATGATCTCTAGCCTATTCTGCCTATGTAAATCATTTGAATATTGACCCTATAGTCTCAGTATGGGCCTGCACTTTAACAAAGAAAATAAAGATCCCAACAACTGGTAAAATCAATAATTCCATCCTTGATGGAAAAGCAATAGTAACAGTATACAACTTCAACCTGCTTGGATCAAAAATAAATAATGAAGCAAGCAGTAAAGAAATAAAAATAAAACATATCACTCTTGGCAGAATGGCTATGAAAGACCTAGAAAAGATCAAGTGCAGAGATATAACTCTGCATTCAAAGATTTGACTTGTCCAAGCTATGGTGCTCATTTTCGAAGTAGATATACATCTCAAAATGGCCCAAAATGACTAAAGCAAGATTTTTACAAAGATAGAATTTGGGCATTTTCCACTGATTTGTCGAAATAACAAGGAGGCAAGTTATGGGTGTACTTTGGGACTAGAGTGGGCCCAAAATTAGGATGTCTTTCAGTGATAATGGAACAGAAAGACACACCAAGTCTGAAAAGAAGTACACTTTTATCTAGACCTCTTTCAATGATATCCATGTTTAAAAAGATGCTCTGAATGACCCTGGATAGATTAAGGCTTGACCCCTACTTAACCCCTCCCACCTCCCTAAGAACTGAAACTGAAAGGGGATACCAGGGGCTATAACAGCATCAGGTATTATGGGCATACCCGACAGAGCAGCAAGAAGCTCCTAGGAGTAGTAGCCTAGTTGTTAGTGTACTGGACTGTGGGTGCTGGTTGGGAAACAAAAGTTTAATGGTTGGTTTCTTGGCAGTTTGTGAGTTATAAAGCAGCAACTTCAGAGTTATGAGCACTTATGGAGGAAGTATCACACATGAGAATTTTTTAATAAATGGAAAATTCAGAAGAAGTATTATAATGCCCAGGTTAAATTGGCTAAATCCCTCGCTACCTAGTACATTTGTGGTGGAAACTGTGATCCCTCCAAAACCACCAAATGACCTACTGTATATAAATATAGGAGACACCTGCAGGGTGGAAGGCAATTATAATAGTGTACTGTTAGATGTAGGCTTTATTATTTTCCTAGAAAGCTTACAATACAAAATAAATGAATTATAGTGGTAATTGTACATGGGTGCCATTGTTTAAACTCCACTGCACAGACCACTAGGAGGGGCATAATCAAACAAAAATGTCTATCTCCATGGGCGTTTATCTCTGAGAACGGGTTCGTGAAGGGGCGGACCGAACCGTATTTTCGCAAAAAATAGACGTCCATGTTTTATTCGACAATTTGTGAGCTGGGCGTTTTTGTCTTTCAGCGATAATGGAAAATGAAAGCGCCCAGCTCAAAAACAAATAAATCCAAGGCAGTTATTCATGGGAGGGGCCAGGATTCGTAGTGCACTGGTCCCCTTCACATGCCAGGACACCAACCGGGCACCCTAGGGGGCACTTTTACAAAAAAAAAAAAAAAGGTAAAAGAGCTCCCAGGTGCATAGCACCCTTCCCTTGTGTGTTGAGCCCCCCAAATCCCCCTCAAAACCCACTGCCCACAAGTCTACACCATTACTATAGCCCTAAGGGGTGAAGGGAGGCACCTACATGTGGGTACAGTGGGTTTGGGGGGGTTGGACGACTAATAAGCATTAAGCATTAAGCAGCACAATTGTAACAGGTAGGGGGGGATGGGCCTGGGTCCACCTGCCTGAAGTCCACTGCACCCCCTAACAACTGCTCCAGGGACCTGCATACTGCTGCCAGGGAGGTGGGTATGACATTTGATGGTGAAAATAAAAAGTTGTGAAACATCATTTTTTTGTGGTGGGAGGGGGTTAGTGACCACTGGGGGAGTCAGGGGAGGTCATCCCCGATTCCCTCCGATGGTCATGTGGTCATTTAGAGCACTTTTTTGGGACCTGTTCGTGTGAAAAAAGGGTCCAACAAAAGTGTCCTAAATTTCCGCTAAAAACGCCTTTATTTTTTTCGATTATCGCCCTAACACGTACATCTCTCCTCGGCCGATAACCACGCCCCAGTTCCACCTTCGCCACACCTCTGACACGCCCCCATCAACTTTGTCCGCATCCGCGACGGAGTGCAGTTGAAAACGTCCAAAATCGGCTTTCGATTATACCGATTTATTCGTTTTTGTGAGATGAACGTCTATCTCCCGATTTGGGTCGAAATCTAGGCATTTTTCTCTTTTGATTATAAGGTGGTAGGCTACCCTTCTGATCTGCAGGAAGATCTGTGTAGCCATTTCTCTCAAAATTATGCCAGACAGACATTGGAGTATATTGTCAGTATTAGCATGTTTTCCTGAGAGCCTATTCTGGATAGTTTTCAGCAGAGGGAAGAACTTTAAATAATTTTTAAGTCCCTCAGATGTGATTAAAGTAAATCACATGAGTACAGTGCAAATACCTTGACATTATGCTTATATGAGCTGTACTATATGTGATGTTACATTGGAATTAACACGTTTTGAAAAACCAGTAGATGGGGAAATTATATAAATTGAGTTCTTATATTTTCAGCAAAATGACATTTGTGGTGTTTTGTATCAAATATCCTTGTGATAAGCTGTATATAGGACAAACATCTTGACAGTTTTGGGTTTGTTTATTGGAACATAAAAGCACAATCTCTATGCCATAAAGGCTGAATGACTCTCTGGCAGTGCACTGTGTAGCTATGCAGAATGAGTTTACTCAGCTCAGAAGTTTTGAAGTTGAATGGGTCTCTCCATTAATTTGGAGAGGGGATTGCTGAAGAAAGTTGAAGAAAGCTGTGATAGTCTCTGTTAGCCTTTGATAGTCTTTGTTTTACTTCTTTCTTGCAGAGCCTTCGGTTTAAACCTGATATTCTGCTGTCTGTGGAAGGTTGTCAGCTTATAAAGCAGTCACATGACCACAATCAACAACCTTCAGTGTAAACCTGATATTTTGCTGCCTGGGGAAAGTTGACAGCTTAGTCCAAAAGTGATCATGTGACCATGTTCAACGTAAGCATGGTGGTGGGACCTTTAAATATAACTCAGCTAGCGGTGACTGTGCCGTTGCAGTGAGTGCCAAAGTATGTACACAAGGAGCAGATTGTGCTCCTTGGGCTTGCTCTTTGAGGTGATCTCCAGGGTGAGCATTGAAGGACATTGATCCTGTTTGATTGGCACTGATGGGTGCTTCATTTGCTTCAGAGTTTTTGTCAGAAACTTTGGAGAATCAGGCTCGGGAGTTGGAAATGACGCTCACTTGGTGCCTAAGAAGTGGGTGTTGGTTGGGAAACAAAAGGTTAATGGTTGGTTTCATGACAGTTTCTGAGTTGAGCAGCAACTTCAGAGTTGTGAGAGCCTATGGAGGAAGTATCACACATGCAATGTTTTTTAATAAATGGAAAATTCAAAAGAGGTATATGATGCCCAGGTTAAATTGGCTAAGAGGACTTACTTCTCCATTCTTATTATAGTAAGTATAATACGTGGTAGCTCTTGCATATTGTGAATACTCTTACAGGGCAGGAAAAGGGGCAGTGAATGGGATACTGCCCTCTGCAGATAGATTAAAGTTTGTATTTTTATAAAAACGTGGAGAAGTTCCAAGTTATGGTTATACAATAGATGGCTGGCAGAATGGTAGCTGATGTTTTATTGCCTGTTAGTAATGGGTTACTGTTGAAGGAGTTTCATACTTTGTCTTTGATTACCTTTGAGAAATTGTTCTTAAAGTTTAAGAATATAGATAATGTTTTGGATCCAGTTTCGTATGATTGGATAAAGATGAATAGGCATGGATTGACTCCTCTGCTTATGCATATGGTTAATAATAGCTTAATGGGTGGGGTGGTTCCTAGGCCATGGAAGCATGCTAAAATTTGCCTGGTGGTAATGCAGCCTTGCAGCTTTTGATTTGATTGATCATTAATTGCTGCTTTAGCAATTGTATTATATTGGGGTTAAGGATGTGGCGTAGGCCTGACTTTTCTTAGCCAGCAGAGTTTCCAGTTTTTAGCGGGGTCTTCTATTTCCTCTTCTTAGCAGTCGAAATGTGGGGTGCTACATGGTTCAGCACTCTTCCCTGTTTTATTTAATATTTTTCTTAGCCCTCTTATCTCTTTGATTGTGCCATGAGGTTTTAATGTGTATTGTTATGCTGATGATATTTTAATAGTGGCAGGAGTGGATCCCTTAAATCCAGATTTGGCTGGTATTGAGGCCTGTTTAGAGCAAGTTGTGAGATTGTTAGAAAGGCACTGTTTAGTTTTGAATTCATCAAAGACAGTGACTTGCTAGCTGACAGGCCGATTGCCAGAAAGGACTTTGAAACCCCAGCTATTGGAGAAGGAAATGTCTCCAGTGAAGGTTTTTAGGTATTTAGGAGTATGTATTGACTCTCAATTAAAGTCTGATGCACAAGTGTCTTCTGTGGTTAACAAAAGGTATTTTGAGGGGTGGGGTGGTAGGATAGATCTGATGCTTAGCTATGGGATGGATGGTGGGGAAGGGAAGGGAAGGATTGATACTGGGCTACAGGGAAGGATGGGTGTAGGTAAGGTAGAGAAGGGAAGGGCTGATGCTGAGCTATGGGAATGGATAGGGAGTAGATAAGGGAAAAGCTTATGCCAGACTGCTGTGATGGATGGATGTGGGTGGTAGGGAAGGGAAGGTCTTTAGTTTTATGTTTTTGTAATATGTTTTAAAATTATGTGTGATGAATTGTGATTTGCTTAGAATTGCAGAGATAATGTGGCATAGAAATTTAGAAAATAAATAAATAAATTTCTAATTTTTGGTCCTTTATTCTGTAATTGATGAGGGTTGGTCTGTGGTCTGCATGTGGCCAAGCAGGTGAGAGTTTCTGCTGCATGTGGTTTGTATGGGATACCAATGATGAAAAATAGTGCTAGCAAGCCAACATTTTGCTTGCTTGAAAGATACCACTTCAGATGGTTCCCTAATACTTATTTCAAAAGTTTATATTGTAGGCATCTACATCTATTTAAAATGGGAGTTGTGTTTCTGTGGTGCCCACCCATCCAACCTGTTGGCTCACCCAAAAATTGCCTTCTGGTTACGCCACTGGTTGAAGGTTCTGTAAAGATCTTATTTAAATCAGTTAAGACCATAGATTATTTGATATTTTGATGAATTGTTTTGATGGATATCAAATATGTCATATGTGTTTAGATTTTAGGTTGTGTGAATGTGGTTGATTGTTTTTTCTCTGGTTGGATGGTTTTCCTATTATTTTATGGCATTCCTGAGAGTAGGTGTTTTCCTTTCCAGTTTCACTTTCAGGGTAGAGGGAGAGGGACAACAACCACTGGGAGATTAAGGAGAGGTCATGCCTTAATCCCTCCAGTGGGCAGATGCTTAATTAGAGCAATGTTTTGTAACTTGGACATGACTGAAATAGGTCTAGATAAAAATGTCCTTCTTTTCAGATGTTTGTTTGAAAATCACTGTTGGATGTCCTACTTTTGTGTCCTCCTTAGTCCCACTCAAATCATGTCCACAATGCGCTTCTTTGCCATTTGGATGAACTGCAGTGTGAAACATTAAAATTCTGAGTTTAAAGAAATCAGGATATGGATATTTTTAGCAGATGGATGTTTGTTTGTTTGTTTTTTTGTTTTCTTGGCATTTTAAGATATCCATCTGCTTTGAAAATGAACACTATAAAATACTATAATCTACATATGTTCTTTAGGGCCCCTTTTTATCAAGCAGCAGTAAAAAGGGCCCTTTGGTTGCATCGGTGTATGGGTTTGCCACTCCCTGAGGCTCCCTTTCACTGCTGCCCATTAAAAGGGAATTTCTGGCCAAGGAAGGAAATGTAATGGTGGACATAGTAGATGTGGAAACTGTACTTATTGTAAATACAGTATGTGTAGTGATTGTGTTATCCTGGGTAGTGGAGGGCGTCACTTCCTGAGGAATCAGACAGACTGTAATTCGAGTAAAGTAGTGTATGGTATAAGCTGCCCTTGCAGAAAATGGTATAATGGATACACTATGAGAAAGATTAAGGTGCAAGTAGGGGAACATCTTAGTAACACTAGATTACATAAAATAGAAGCACCTCTTGTGACTCATTGGGTAGAAACTGGGCACAATTTGGGAGAGTTGAGATTTATTGTTTTATATCAGTTTTATGATGTTCGAGGAAGTAATGCACCTCAGAAATTGCATAGGGTGGAACAAAAATATATATTTTTTGTATAATACGTTAGAGCCTGTGACTCTCAATCGAGAAATTGAATGGGATCTGATAAGATAGGCAATGGATGGTTTTGAGTGTGTCATCTCCATAAGTTTCTCTGATTGGATCTGCTTTAATTGTGAGTACCTTATATTCTGGGTACGGAAATGAGATAGTTATATCCGGTTGAGGTGATTCAACGGTACGGTTGGTCTGTCTGACTGACTCCCGGTAATGTCTTGCTATAGAGATATATTTGTTTGTGGTAAGTTGCTAAAGGTTTTTTGGTTGTATAAATTATAATAGATATTTGGTGTTAGTAGTGTTTTATATATTTTTCATATACAGAATAACAGCTCCTGAAGACGCCAAGTTAGTGGCGAAACACATGATTGGTACGCCAATTGTGCGAGACAATTGCTTGTGACGAGCTGAAAGTGAGAGGCTAAGGTATTGAGAGCCTGGTTACAAAACTGAAGATAGAGATGTTTGATTACGATATGGATTATGAATTGAGATTGAAAACCATGATGGATTAACTACGGTTTAGACTGTTGGAACTTGAATCTGTGTTCCGTGGAGGGAGTAAGGAGAGGAATTACGGCAGCTGGTGCAGGTTTAATGCTGGCTATATTAGCAAGAAGAGAAGACACGGCAGCTGGAGTACATTTAATGCTGCTATACAGTGGCATAGCAAGGAGGGCTGCAACCTGGGGCGGTTTGCCGTTGCACCCCCCCCCCCCGGGTGCAGCACGATGACACCCCCCCTCAGCGCATCAACACCCCCCCCCCCCCCCCCGACCTAGTGCCTACCCTCCTCAGCTCCCTCCAACCAGCTGAGCACCCTACCTTTAAAGAAATTTCGGAAGCCGTGGAGAGGCGAGGCGCAGCACCTCGCACCTGCAAGTAAAAGAAGCGTGGATCGTCATCGGGCCTTCCCTCACACTGTCTGTCCCGCCCTCCACTGACACAACTTCCTATTTCCGCAAGGGCGGGACAGACAGCGTGAGGGAAGGCCTGATGATGATCCACGCTTCTTTTACTTGCAGGTGCGAGGTGCTGCGCCTCGCCTCTCCACGGCTTCCGAAATTTCTTTAAAGGTAGGGTGCTCAGCTGGTTGGAGGGAGCTGAGGAGGGTAGGCACTGGGTCGGGGGGGTGTCATCGTGCTGCACCCGGGGGGGAGCTGGCAGGGAGCACCCCCCCCCCCCGAGCTGACACCCGGGGTGGACCCCCCCTCCCGCCCCCCCCTTGCTACACCACTGCTGCTATAACTTGCTATAACTTTCTATGCTTAATCAGAGGATGGATCTCCACGTGAGAATCTAACAGACTATTTGTTTTCTTTAACTGTTAGTTTTTTCCTGGTTTCAAAAAAAAAATTTAGTGATGTTGAAGTATGAGTATGAGTGAAGTGTGGATGGTGTTTAGTATTGAATTTTAAATGTGTTTTGTGTATGTGTTAATAAAGAAAAATAATTATTGTACACAGAAATGTTGAATATTAATAAACATTTTTTGTATATTGGATTCATGTTTATATTTTCCTTAATTCTTAGCAAGGAAGGAAATGGCCATGCGGTAAGTGAAACAGTTGCTGCGCAGCTATTTCCTGGGAGATCCCTTACTGCTTCCTATTTAGAAGGCGGTAAGGCCTTCTGCAGTAGCCCAGCAGTAACCTGAAAGTGTGCTGCACTGCCCGATTACCACTGGGTAAGCCCCTGGTGCTCAAAAATAAAAAAAATTCTAACATACCGGAAACAGCGCATGGTGGGGGAAGACACTACTGCCTGGATCCTGCTGTAGCACGGTGGTAGTGTCAATTAGCATGCAGCAAGCCCACAATGGGCTTTCTGTACCTTTGTAAAGGGGTTGGACTTGGCCAGTGAAATAATATAGCCAGACAAAAGGATGAAACACAAACTAAGTATTTTATTTAAAGGGGTTCTCAGGTCTGTTCCTTCACAAGGCCCGAAACATAGGATGGTAAGCCCTCTGTGATTGAGCATCCAGGATCTCAGGCAGAGCTCTGGCAGCAGGCCAAACACTGTCCATAGCTGCTGAGGTTGCTATGCCCCAAACAACCTTCAAGTTCTTGGGTTCCTCTGAGATCCATCAAAGCAAAACTTGCACAGTTCAGTTCAATAGAAACAATGGCTTACTTCAGCCAGGTCACAATTATGGAATGGGCGCTTCAGGGTCATACAGTGGGGCTTCACAGTTTCTCTCCCTGGGCCTCCTTAACTTATACCTGGCCCTGTCTTTTGAACTTCCTGGTAGTGACTCTGCCACTCCTGGCTTACTTCCTCCCGAGGCAGGATCTGCACACTTAAGGTGGCCCAGGCTAATTAAAGAGGGATGTTTCTTAAGGGTGAGGGGTAATGTCCCATAAACCCCATCAAAGGGCACCTTAGAGATTTAGGTGTGATCATTTATACCAGGTCTATGGCTGGTATAAGCAATTGCAACTAACATATGGGCATTTTATGCTGGTATTGTAGAAAGAAAAGTAGGTGCTGTCATGGCTGCAGCCAAGCCCCGGGTCCAGACTCACCTTTTTCTTCTGGTGTCAGGCTCTGCAACTTCTCCAGACTACCTTTTCCCTGCATTGATACTACTGTTGCCCATTTCCCTGTTTCTCAAGCCTCATTCCAGAGATAAGCCAAGCCTCACCCTGATGTTCCTCTATCCAAGCTTCATTCCAGACTCTATCCAAGCCTCAGTCTGATGTCCCAGTAGTTTAGCCTGCTATGTTTCTCAGTTGTGACATCATCAGTGTGGACCTTTATAAGGAATCTTGCGACTTTCATGCTTTGCTTTCACAAGAGGTCTTTTAGCCTTCTCTTTATGTTCCTTATCTATTCCAGTTCCTGCCTTGCCAAGTTCCTTCTCCAGCTTTGCCAAGTTCCTGTCTTTTTCCTGCTCCAGCTTTGCCAAGTTCATGTCTTGTTCCTGTAAGTCTTGCTCCTGAAACTTTGTTCCTGCAAATCTTGTTCCTGAAGCCTTGCTCCTGTGTACTCTGTTCCTAGATTCTGCTATAGCCAAGCCCTGATCCTGGTTCCTTCTATAGCCAAGCTCTGTTTCTGGTTTCTGCTACAGCCAAGCTCTGATCCTGGTTCCTGCTATAGCCAAGCCCTGATCCTGATTTCTGCTTCAGTCAAGCCCTGGCTCTGTTCCTGGTTTCTGCTCCAGCCAAGTCCTGTCCCTGCTTTGTCCTCAGCCTTTCCTTAGCTTGTTTCTGCTTTGTCCTCTAGCCTTGCTTTTGTTTGTTCCTGTTGCCTCTATCCTTGCTTCTGTTTGTTTCTGTAGCCTTGCATTGTCTTGTCCAGTCCTGTCCAGATTTATTCCTTGGCTTGCCTTTTCTGGACCTAGTTTTAACCTAGTTCTGTGTCTTGCCTTGTTCTGCCTGGGTTCCAGTTCTAGCCCTTTGCCTTGCTTTTCCTTGCCTCGTCTGGATCTGGTCCTTGTCTTGTCTTTGGTACCTTGCTTTTTCTGCCCTACTTTGTTTAGCCTTACCTAGCCCAGCCCAACCTTGTCTTGTCTTGCCTGGTTTATTCTAGCCCTTTGCTTGTCTTGTCTTGCCCTGTCTAGTCTTGTCTTGGTTCTTGTTCTGTCTCGTGCCCTGTGCCAGACCAGAGGACTTGTCTGCCACAGCTCCGACTGTAGTCTAAGGACTCACCTACCTTGAATTTGTGAGAGGTGACTACTTTTATTTATAGAATAGTCTAGGTAGACATGTTGTAGGTGCCTAAATGTAGGTGCCCTTTTATAAAATTACCCTCAAAATGATTAAGAAAGTTTGAGAGATATTTAGGAGTTACAAAATAGTGATAAATATATAGCAGGGGAAAACAAATTAAAAGAAGAGCTGTTTCAAATCATCTGAGCTTTGTATGCCCATCACATCATTTTCTAGGATGTTCAAGAATATCCATCATAGCTCAAAACTCCCTATTTAAATATAAAGTTTGTGTGATATATAGTTAAATGGTATTTTCAAATAAATCATCCAAAAGGTACATTATGAGTTCAATTCTCAGACAGTATAATCTTGTTAATAAAAATGTGCAATGCATCTTAATGCTTTCAAAGCACCTCAATAGAATCCCCTGTTCAATGCTTTCAGAGAATCTGGAATGAATCCACTACCCTATAGATGCCCATGTATCAAAAATTAGGGATAATCTCCAATTTTACAAGGTACAACAATTTTTGAAAAATCTTTCAGAAGGAATGCAAAGTGAATGCGACTGGTTGAATCAGCATCTGTTCAAATACTGGTGCCATGATAAGCTGGCAGCAAGTAACTTTGTACTACCAATAAAAATGCTTCATAAGAATCTGTGCCACATGTTCTTAACTGAAAGCATTTTGGATGTTTTAAAAAACTGTTCTACCTAATAAAAGTTCAGGTTAACCCTATAGGCAACTGATTAAGGAAACATGGGTCTTCATTGGGTCCTGGATTCATTCAAGATGCTCTGAAACCATGTGCAGTGGGTTTTCTTGTAGATACTTTTTAAGTATTATGATAAGTCATGAATTTTTATTGCCAGGAATATAAAACCCGAGCACTGGTCTTATTTGATACATTTTTAATGAACTAATAATAATTTATTTAAAATACAATTTAGCAATATTTTGCAAAAGCTGTGCATTGTAAAGTGGAGGGTTTTTTAGTTTTTAAATCTGTTATGGAGACACTTGAATGTCTTTGAAAAGGCTTTGAAGGGCAAACATATGTAATCCCCCTATTATAGTGGGGATTACTAATCTGATGGGGGCATCTGGACTTTCAAAAGGCATTTGACAAAGTACCGCATGAAAGACTCCAGAGGAAATTGGAGCGTCATGGGATAGGAGGTAGTGTCCTATTGTGGATTAAAAACTGGTTAAATGATAGAAAACAGAGAGTATGGTTAAATGGTCAGTATTCTCAATGGAGAAGGGTAGATAGTGGGGTTCCTCAGGGGTCTGTGCTGAGACCGCTGCTTTTTAACATATTTATAAATGACCTAGATATGGGAGTAACTAGTGAGGTAATTAAATTTGCTGATGATACAAAGTTATTCAAAGTCGTTAAATTGTGAGAGGATTGTGAAAAATTACAAGAGGACCTTATGAGACTGGGAGACTGGGCATCTAAATGGAAGATGATGTTTAATGTGAGCAAGTACAATGTGATGCATGTGGGAAAGAGGAACCCGAACTATAGCTACGTAATTCAAGGTTCCATGTTAGGAGTCACCAAGAAAGAGATCTCGGCGTCGTTGTTCATGGTACGTTGAAATCCTCTGCTAAGTGTGCTGGAGTGGCTAAGAAAGCAAATAGAATGTTAGGCATGATTAGGAAAGGAATGGAAAACAAATGTGAGGATGTTATAATGCCTTTGTATCAGTCCATGGTGCGACTCAGGGGCGTAGCCACGGGTGGGCCTGGACGGGCCCAGGCCCAGCCACTTTCCCTCCAGGCCCGACCCAACATCGTCGTACCAAGGCGGGGCGATCCACCCCGCCAACGTCGCAGCTCCGTCGAGGAACAGACCACCCGGAACCCAACCTTAAAAAAAGAATCGGACGCCGGTGAAGCGCCTCGCGTCATCTGCTCTCTCTGCCCTGCTGCAGCTGTAAAGCGATTTGCTCATCAGCCCTTCCTTCACCGTGTCCGGCCCTCTGATGTAACTTCCTATTTCCGCGAGGGGGGACACGGTGAAGGAAGGGCCGATGAGCAAATCGCTTACAGGTAGCTGCAGCAGCGCAGAGCAGGGCAGAGAGAGCAGCAGACACGAGGCGCTTAAGATGGAGCATTAGCAGCAGTGGGGTGTCAGAGGGAGGGGAAGGGAAAGAGGTCAGATGCTGGAAGGAAAGGGGAAGATGGCAGAGGGGACAGGAGCTGGATGGGAGGGTCAGAGTGAGAAAGGGAAGGGACACCTGCTGGTTGGAAGGAGGAAGAGAGAGGCTGGATGGGATCCTAAAAGAAAGAGTCAGAAAGAAGGGGAGGAGGAAGATTTGGAAGAGACAGTTACTGAATGGAGAGTGGGAAGGGACAGGTGCTGGTTGGAAGGGAGAGAGCTACTGGACATGGGAGGGAGAGGAAGAAGGGACTGGAGGGAAGGGAGAGAGCTACTGGGACATGGGAGGGAGAAGAAGAAGGGACTGGAGGGAAGGGAGAAAGCTGCTGGGACATGGGAGGGAGAGGAAGAAGGGACTGGCTAGAAGGGAGAGAGCTATTGGACATGGGAGGGAGAGGAGGAAGGGGCTGGAGAGCTGCTGGACAAGGAAGGAAGAGGAAGAAGGGACTGGAGGGAAGGAAGAGAGCTGCTGGACATGGGAGGATAGGGAGAGAAAGAGGGGAGATGGATGAAAGGATGCAGAGAGAAAGGGGAGAGACTGGAAGGATGTGGAGAGAGAGAGAGGGGAGACTGAACAGAAAAGGGTAGAGAGATAGACACTGGATAGAAGGAGAGGGGAGATAGAGACACTAGATGGAAGGATCAGGGTAGATGGGTGGAAGGATGAGGAGAGAAAGAGGGAAGACACTAGATGGAAGGGTAGGGAGAAAAAGGAGACACTCG
Source organism: Microcaecilia unicolor (assembly GCF_901765095.1). Classification (NCBI taxonomy): domain Eukaryota; kingdom Metazoa; phylum Chordata; class Amphibia; order Gymnophiona; family Siphonopidae; genus Microcaecilia; species Microcaecilia unicolor. The sequence goes on along the minus strand of NC_044033.1, from coordinate 468,316,121 downwards.
ATGCAAAAGAAAGAGGGGAGACACTGGAAGGATGGGGAGAGAAAGAGGGGAGCTGCTGGATGGAAAGAGGGTGAGGGACAGAGTAGGGAAAGACTGGAGATTAAGAGGAAGGGGCATGTGGAGATCAAGGGTGAGGAAAAGATGAAAAGCCATAGGTGATGAATGGACAGGAAACCCTGGCAAGAGAAAGACGAAGGAAAGCAGAATCTAGAGACTGGGAGCAACACAATGAGAAAAAGTAAATGGCAATACAACAAAGGTAAAGAAAATAATTTTATTTTTAATTTAGGATAAAGTAATATGGTACCTGTGTTAATAAAGTTTCAGAGACCAATACTTCCTTCCTTAGGTCAGGAGAGAATACCATAACAGCATTATACTGACCTGAGGCAGGAGGTTTTGGCCTCTGAAAGCTCATTGAAAAGGGTATTAGGCTATTAAATAAATTATTTTCTGAAACCTGATGCACTGAAAAGCAGCACTTTACCCCTGTGTGACAAATGCATCTGATTAGTGTGACTAAATTTTGCTGGGGAAGGGGGGTAGAGAGAAAATTTTGTGCCCACCCACTTTAGGTTCAGGCCCATCCAAAACTGGCAGGCTGGCTACGCCACTGGTGCGACTGCACCTCGAATATTGTGTTCAATTCTGGACACTGCATCTCAAAAAAGATATAGTGGAATTAGAAAAGGTACAGAGAAGGGCAACAAAAATGATAAATGGGATAGGACGACTTGCCTATGAGGAAAGATTGAAGCATCTAGGGCTCTTCAGCTTGGAGAAGAGACGGCTGAGGGGAGATATGATAGAGGTCTATAAAATAATGAGTGGAGTGGAACAGGTAGATGTGAATCATTTATTTATTCTTTCCAAAAATACTAGGACTAGGGGGCATGCAATGAAGCTACAAAGTAGTACATTTAATATGAATCGGAGAAAATGTTTCTTCACTCAATGTGTAATTAAACTCTGGAATTCATTGCCAGATAATGTGGTAAAGGCAGTTAGCTTAGTGGAGTTTAAAAAGGGTCTAGACAGCTTCCTAAAGGAAAAGTCCATAGACCATTATTAAATTGACTTGGGAAAATCCACTGCTTATTTCTGGGATAAGCATCATGAAATGTATTGAGCTTTTCTAGGATCTTGCCAGGTGTTTGTGACCTGGATTGGCCACTGTTGGAAACAGGATACTGGGCTTGATGTACCTTTGGTCTATCCCAGTGTGGCAATACTTATGTATCTCCCTAGAGTAACGGGGGGGGGGGGGGGGGAGATTGGGGTAAAGGAGAGTGAGAAGCTTAGCCCCAAGGGGAGTGTTTGTGGGAATGTGCTGAGGGAAATATTCCTGATTGTTGAATGATAGAAGGGGAGGAGTTTAAAGTTAATAAATATTGTTATTGGGAACAGCACAAAGTCTCGGCCAAAAAAAAGGCCAAGCCCTTTTGGTACTGGAAGATTGGAAGCTGGCCAATGTAATGCCATTTTTAAAAAAAGGTTCCAGGGGAGATCCAGGAAATTATAGACCGATGAATCTGATGTCGGTGCCGGGCAAAATGGTAGAGACTATTATAAAGAACAAAATTACAGAGCATATTCAAAAGCATGGATTAATGAGGCAAAGCCAACATGGTTTTAGTGAAGGGAAATCTTGACTCACCAATTTACTACATTTCTTTGAAGGGGTGAACAAACATGTGGATAAAGGTGAGACGGTTGATATTGTGTATCTGGATTTTCAGAAGACATTTGACAAAGTACCTCATGAAAAACTCCAGAGGAAATTGGAGAGTCATGGGACAGGAGGTAGTGTCCTATTGTGGATTAAAAACTGGTTAAAAGATAGAAAACAGAGAGTAGGGTTAAATGGTCAGTACTCTCAATGGAGAAGGGTAGTTAGTGGGGTTCCCCAGGGGTCTGTTCTGAGACCACTGCTTTTTAACATATTTATAAATGACCTAGAGATGGGGGTAACTAGTGAGGTAATTAAATTTGCTGACAACACAAAGTTATTCAAAGTAGTTAAATCGTGGGAGGATTGTGGAAAATTACAAGAGGACCTTACAAGACTGGGAGACTGGGCGACTAACTGGCAGATGACATTTAATGTGAGGAAGTGCAAAGTGATGCATGTGGGAAAGAGGAACCCAAATTATAGCTACGTCATGCAAAGTTCCATGTTAGGAGTCACCGACCAAGAAAGGGATGTAGATGTTGTCGTTGATGATACCTTGAAACCTTCTGCTCAGTGTGCTGCGGCGGCTAAGAAAGCAAATAGAATGTTAGGTATTATTAGGAAAGGAATGGAAAACAAAAATATGGATGTTATAATGCCCTTGTATCGCTCCATAGTGCGACCGCACCTTGAAAATTGTGTTCAATTCTGGTAGTCGCATCTAAAAAATGAGATAGTGGAATTAGAAAAGATACAGAGAAGGGCAACGAAAATGATAAAGGCGATGGGGTGACTTCCCTATGAGGAAAGGCTAAAGCAGCTGGGCCTCTTCAGCTTGGAGAAAAGACGGCTGAGGGGAGATATAATAGAGATCTATAAAATAATGAGTGGAGTGGAATGGGTAGACTTGAAGCATCTGTTTACGCTTTCCAAAAATACTAGGACTAGGTGACATGCGATGAAGCTGCAAAGTAGTAAATTGAAAATTAATTGTAGAAACTTTTTCTTCACTCAACGTGTAATTTAACTCTGGAATTTGTTGCCAGAAACTGTGGTAAAGGCAGTTAGCTTAGCAGAGTTTTAAAAAGGTTTGGACGGCTTCCTAAAAGCAAAGGCCATAGGCCGTTATTAAATAGGACTTGGGGAAAATATTTCTGGGATAAGCAGCACAAAATGTTTTGTACTTTCTTGGGGGATCTTGCCAGGTATTTGTGACCTGGATTGGTTCATTTCAGAAACAGGATGCTGGACTTGATGGACCTTTGGTCTGTCCCAGTATGGTAATACTTATGTACTTGTGTAAGGCACGCTGAAAAATGGACCCGCGCGTCCAATACATGTGTCTACAACAGCACAGGACCCCTTAGTGAACTTTTCATGCCTTAACGTGCTTCACTCCATACAATAAAAGTGTATTTTAATTTTTCACACTTGTGTTAAGACTCCAGTGTTGGCCTGCCTCTAAGTTGCCAGATTTGAAGATGTATATTTGTACAGTTCCACACTATTTTAACATGTTATGCATTGGAAATGCTATACTGATGATATGTTTGGTTTGGACTGAAATGGTAGGTAGTTTTCAATCCTTTTTAAAGTACTTAAACAACTGTAATACACATCTTTAATTTACAGCTACATTAAATCATAGAGCCTTGCCATTCTTAGATATTATAATTCAGGTAAAAGATGATAAATTTGTCACCACATTGTACAGAAAGAGTACAGATGGAAGCACTCTTTTACATTATTCTACTCATCATTCAAACTTTGGATTCCAAAGCATTTGCACGATAATCTTGCTGTTGGACACTTTTTAATACTTCAATGGCTCTGTACCGACATTTCAGAATTTAAATACAAGGCTGTAGAAACAGTTAAATTCTTCGAGGAATGGGGTTATCCATTTAAAGTGATCCGAAAAGCATACAAAAGAGCTCTTTATGTTAACAGAGACTTATCATTGGAACCATCTTTTAAAGAAAGGAATCAGAGACTGCTGTGCATTCTTCCATATTTGGATCTAGCATTTCAAATTAAACATATTATTCAAAACCATTGGTATATGCTGCAATAGCATCAAGCAGAGAACAGTAGTTAGTGCAGGTGAAGACCCCAGGGATGTAGTTGGCCGCCAGCCACCGGCCTCTGTTGCTGGTCTATGGGCTCCCCCTCCCCCCTCCCCCAGCGCTATGGAAGCACAACACTGTGTGATAGAGGCTGTCTAATAGGTGTCCTATTGTCCTCTATTGGGAGCATTGAGGTGTCATTTATTGAAAGAGTTACTTCACACAGGACCCCTGAAGGAACTGACTCTTTTTTTAGCTATAGTATTTTGGTTTGTGTTGCTCATTTTATTTTATTATCGATATATTTTGCATATTATAAATATGCCCACCACTCCACTTCCCTGTTGAGCCCATCTGGTTCTGTAGTATTCAAATTGTTCACGCCTCCAAAGGTACTTAATATTCTTACCTCCCCTCCTTCTACCATCTAATGTCTCCAAAACCACAAATTTCAAATCAGACGCATCATGCTTACATGTATTCTAGTGTTACATCAAAGAAGCTTGTAATGTTCCTGTTCATATCCAACTTAAATGTTCAGCGATGCAAACTCTGATTTTTCTCATAGTTTTACCTATATATATAGTTTGGGACAAAGGCACATGATCATATAGACCACCCTTTCAGTAGAACAATCTGTGTTAGGTTTTAGAATATATTTCTTATGGCCATTAGGATTTATCAACAAATTGGTATTCAATACATAAAGACAAACGTTGCAGTGACCACGGCTAGTATGATGCCCTCTAGACTATTATTACAGGGATGTTCAATAAATTGTGATTTTGTCAAGTGTTCCCCCAAATTCCTGCCTATTGAAAATTCAAAACAAGGACAATTACTGGGACTATTGTGAATACAATCAGTATATGCATCATATAGAGGGGCATTTTCGATATGATGTCTACGTCTGACTTTAGACGTTTTGCAAAAAAGTCCAAAATCTGAATTTGGAAAGGAGGTCATTTTCAAAAAAGAAAAATGTCTATCTTTTGTTCTCAAAAATACTGTTGCTACAAGGTTTTGGATGTTTTGTTTTTTCGGTCATATTAAAAAAAAAAACTTCCAAGTGAAAACGTAGAAAATCTAGCCATTGGGATGTAGTAGGGGCCAACATTTTTAGTACACTGGTGTCCCACACATCCCAGAAGATAAATGAGGCACCCTAGGGGGCACTGCAGTGGACTTCAAAAACATGCTCCCAAGTATACATCTCACCATTGCTCCCTTGTCTGCTGAGCCCCCCAAAACCCACTGCCCACAATGGTACACTACTATAATAGCCCTTATAGGAGAAGGGGGCACCTATATTTGGGTACATTGGGTTTCTGGTGAGTTTTAGAGGGCGTATAGTTTCCCCCAGAAATGTGACAGGTAGAGGGAGATAGGGATCAGAGTCCCCCACTCCATGATGCATTGCACTGACCACTACACTACTCCAGGGACCTGAATGTTGCTCTAATAGACCTGGCTTTAACATCTGAGGCTGTGATAGAGACTGCTGTATCATATTTTATTTTATTTATTTATTTAATTGCATTTGTATCCCACATTTTCCCACCTATTTGAGGGCTCAGTGTGGCTTACAATACATTGTAAATGATGGAAGTACAATTTGTTACATTACGATTATGGATTACATTGTGAATAGTTAAGGAAGACAGAGTCAGATCAATCACCTTTGGGGCATAGAAGCTTAAGGATATGACGTTGGGGAATTACTGCGCTGATCGAGTAATAGCAAGAGGGCGATGGGGTAGACATTTTTTATCTGTGGGTAGATTGTTGAATGGGGGAGAGTACGGGGAAGTGGAGTACATGGGGTAATATCTTGAGGCTTTGTTATGGTGCATATGGGATTTATATGTTTTGATCCTTGCGGTGTGTTTTGTCAAAGAGATAGGTCTTTAATCGTTTGCGGAAGTCTGTCAGCTCATAGACCGCTCTCAGGCCGCGTGGCAGTGCGTATCTGTGTTCACATTTGTCAGGGGTGGGGCGGGGGCAGTGATCACTGGGGGGGTATTGGGGGATCACCCCTGATTCCCTTCAGTGGTCATCTTATTATTTAGGGCACCCTTTTATGCCTTATTTGTTATAGAAATAGGTCTAGCTCAAAACATCTTAGTTTTACTCCTGGACACTTTTGTTTTGTTCCATTATGGCTGAAAAACATCCAAGTGTTTGGAATGCCCAGATCCCACCCTTAACACCCAAAAACAGATTTATGCCACTTTTTGGATATTTTTCTCATTTGAAAATGAGCTCTATAGACTGTCTAAATATGAATGCTGCTCCTACCACTGACTTGTGAAGTGTACATGCGTTTTCTACATTTATTATTACATTTAAAGTGTAAAAACAAGCTTGTAAATAATACATAACTTCTGTATTCTAAACCACTATTATTACCATTTTTATTTGGTTCACAATCATTTTATGAAATGCTGTTGTTGTGTTAGTCAACATAGATAGTTTTGAGTAGCATCATAGCAATTGCTTCTGGTTTCTGATGCCATAATTTACTCAGCACCCAAGTCTTGATTGTGAAAGACTTTGGGGTGCTGATTTAACTATACTGAAAGGGGTTAATGAAATATGGTCTATGCAGAATGCACTGTTTATATTTTCATCAAAATTAATTTCTAATTATTTCTCAAAGCCCGTGAATGCCTATCATGCATAAACCTAATAAATGTCATTCATCAGTGAAGGGGCATTTTAATTAGTGCTACTTAATTAGTTTGCAATGCTTACACATCTATGCAAAATGCTATAACTAAGAATGGCTTAGTATGACAAGGTGAGGAGAAGGAAATGTTGTGAGTCATTCAAATACTAAAAGATGTTTAGATTGCTAAAAACTCTCTAGATTATAAATTGATGGGTTAAAGGCCATTACTTCTCTGAGATATGTGTACTATCTTATGATTTTCATATATGTGAGAGATGTGCTTTAGTAAAGAAGTATTTCCTTAGATTACTCCTCAGTCCATCCCCTTTCACCTTCATCTTATGCTTCCTTTGTGAGCTTTCGTACAATTGAAAGAGGTCCACCTCCTATGCAGATGACAATGAGGTATTTATCATATCCCCCTCTCCTGCTTTTCTTTCACAATATACATATGGAGATCAAAGTCTGTCCTCATATGCCTTATGATGAAGGCCACTGACCATTTTAGCAGCCACCCTCTGAACCATCTCCATCCTGATTATATAGCAGAACTAGAGAAGATTCAGAGAACGGCAACAAAAATGATAAAGGGGACAGAACACCTAATTTATGAAGAAACGCTAAGTAGGTAGGGTCCTTCGGAATGAAGAAAAGATAACCAATACGTATCTTTTTGAACTTATGCTCTACTACTTTATGGTTCTCATTTTCAAAGCAAAGTTACATGGAGAAGCATTTTCGATGGGTGCTATCCAGTCTTTTGCATTGAGTGTCACATGTATGATTATCTCCCAATTGGTGAGGTGTCATATGTGTGTGCCCGATGCAAAGAGCTCCTAGCTCTCAGAGAACGTGTCCGTTCCCTTGAGGCTAGAGTAGCAGACTTGATGGAGCTGAGGGAGACAGAGAGGTACATAGAGGAGACCTACAGGGATGTTGTAGAGAAGTCCCACCTCCAGTCAGGTAGCCCCTGTTCTACCTTGGAGGAGGGAGGTCTCCTAGAAGGAGAGCATCACCCTGGTGAAGTAGGAAGTACTCCTGTAGCCAGGACCTGCCCACCAGGGGATGTATTATCCTTTCGCACCGAGGATATATCTCCAAATGTTGCCCGGGAGGGAAAGGTTAGGACAGCTGTTGTACTTGGTGATTCGATCATTAGGCATATAGATAGCTGGGTGGCTGGTGGACGTGAGGATCGCCTGGTGACTTGCCTGCCTGGTGCGAAGGTGGCGGACCTCACGTGTCACCTAGATAGGATTCTAGATAGTGCTGGGGAGGAGTCCGCTGTCTTGGTACATGTGGGTACCAATGACATAGGAAAATGTGGGAGAGAGGTTCTGGAAGCAAAATTTAGGCTCTTAGGTAGAAAGCTGAAATCCAGATCCTCCAGGGTAGCATTTTCTGAAATGCTACCTGTGCCACGCGCAGGGCCCAAGAGACAGGCAGAGCTCCAGAGTCTCAATGCGTGGATGAGACGATGGTGCAGGGAGGAGGGCTTTAGATTTGTTAGGAACTGGGCAACATTCTGGGGAAGGGGGAGCCTATTCCGAAAGGATGGGCTCCATCTTAACCAGAGTGGGACCAGGCTGCTGGCATCGGCGTTTAAGAAGGAGATAGAGCAGCTTTTAAACTAGAAATGGGGGGAAGGCCGACAGTCGCTCAAAAGAGCATGGTTCGGGATAAGGTATCTTTCAAAGATATCACCATAACAGGGAAGATAGAGTATCCTGATAGTGAGGTTGCAAAAGAGATTGTAGTAGATCGGGTATCTTTAAATAACAATAAAAATCAGACAAAAGATTGCCAATTAATACTGTCAAGTACTAAGCATGATGTACTTAGGAACAACAAACATAGTTTGAAATGTCTATATGCGAATGCCAGGAGCCTAAGAAATAAGATGGGGGAGTTAGAATATATTGCACTAAATGAAAAATTAGATATAATAGGCATCTCTGAGACCTGGTGGAAGGAGGATAACCAGTGGGACACTGTCATACCGGGGTACAAATTATATCGTAGTGATAGGGTGAATCGGATTGGTGGAGGGGTAGCATTGTATATTAACGAGAGCCTTGAATCAAATAGATTGAAAATTCTGCAGGAAGCAAAACACTCCTTGGAATCACTGTGGATTGAAATTCCATGTGCAAAGGGGAAAAGGATAGTGATAGGAGTGTACTACCGTCCGCCTGGCCAGGACGAACAGACGGATGCGGAAATGTTAAAGGAAATCAGGGACGCAAACAAACTGGGCAACACAATAATAATGGGGGATTTCAATTACCCGCATATAGACTGGGGTAATGTAACATCTGTACACGCAAGGGACATACGATTTCTTGATGAAATCAAGGACAGCTTCATGGAACAGCTAGTTCAGGAGCCGACAAGAGAAGGAAAAATACTAGACTTAGTCCTTAGTGGTGCTCATGATCTAGTGCAGGGGGTAACGATACGAGGGCCGCTTGATAACAGTGATCATAATATGATCGGTTTTGATATTGGCATTGAAGGAAGTGAAACTAGGAAATCAAGTACGCTAGCGTTTAACTATAGAAAAGGTGATTACGACAAAATGAGAAAAATGGTGAAAAAAAGACTGAAAGGAGCAGCTCGCAGAGTAAAAAACTTGCATCAGGCGTGGATGCTGTTTAAAAACACCATCCTGGAGGTTCAGGACAAATATATTCCACGTATTAGAAAAAAGGGAAAAAAGACTAAACGTCAGCCGGCGTGGCTAAACAGTAAGATAAAGGAAATCATTAGAGCCAAAAAAACAATCCTTCAGAAAGTGGAGAAGAGAACCAACTGAAAGTAACAGGATAGATCATAAGGAATGCCAAGCCAAATGCAAAGCGGAGATAAGGAGGGCAAAAAAGGACTTTGAGAAGAAATTAGCGTTGGAAGCAAAAATACATAGTAAAAACTTTTTAGATACATTAAAAGCAGGAAACCGGCCAAAGAGTCGGTTGGGCCGCTGGACGAAAATGGTGTTAAAGGGGCGATCAAGGAGGACAAAGCCGTAGCGGAGAAATTAAATGAATTCTTTGCTTCGGTCTTCACCGAGGAGGATTTGGGGGGGACACCGGTGCCGGAAAGAATATTTGAAGCGGGGGAGTCGGAGAAACTAAACAAATTCTCTGTAACCTTGGAGGATGTAATGGGTCAGTTCAGCAAGCTGAAGAGTAGTAAATCACCGGGACCTGATGGTATTCATCCCAGAGTATTAATAGAACTAAAAAATGAACTTGCGGAGCTACTGTTAGAAATATGCAATCTGTCCCTAAAATCGAGTGTAATACCGGAAGACTGGAGGGTAGCCAATGTTACTCCGATTTTTAAGAAAGGTTCCAGAGGAGATCCGGGAAATTATAGACCGGTGAGTCTGACGTCGGTGCCGGGCAAGATGGTGGAGGCTATTATTAAGAATAAAATTGCAGAGCATATACAAAAACATGGACTGATGAGACAAAGTCAGCACGGATTTAGTGAAGGGAAGTCTTGCCTCACCAATCTAATGCATTTTTTTGAGGGGGTAAGCAAACATGTGGACAATGGGGAGCCGGTTGATATTGTATATCTGGATTTTCAGAAGGCGTTTGACAAAGTGCCGCACGAAAGACTCCTGAAGAAATTGCAGAGTCATGGAATCGGAGGTAGGGTATTATTATGGATTAAGAACTGGTTGAAAGATAGGAAGCAGAGAGTAGGATTGCGTGGCCAGTATTCTCAGTGGAGGAGGGTAGTTAGTGGGGTCCCGCAGGGGTCTGTGCTGGGTCCGTTGCTTTTTAATGTATTTATAAATGACCTAGAGATGGGAATAACTAGTGAGGTAATTAAATTCGCCGATGACACAAAATTATTCAGGGTCGTCAAGTCGCAGGAGGAATGTGAACGATTACAGGAGGACCTTGCGAGACTGGGAGAATGGGCGTGCAAGTGGCAGATGAAGTTCAATGTTGACAAGTGCAAAGTGATGCATGTGGGTAAGAGGAACCCGAATTATAGCTACGTCTTGCAAGGTTCCGCGTTAGGAGTTACGGATCAAGAAAGGGATCTGGGTGTCGTCGTCGATGATACGCTGAAACCTTCTGCTCAGTGTGCTGCTGCGGCTAGGAAAGCGAATAGAATGTTGGGTGTTATTAAGAAGGGTATGGAGTCCAGGTGTGCGGATGTTATAATGCCGTTGTATCGCTCCATGGTGCGACCGCACCTGGAGTATTGTGTTCAGTACTGGTCTCCGTATCTCAAAAAAGATATAGTAGAATTGGAAAAGGTACAGCGAAGGGCGACGAAAATGATAGTGGGGATGGGACGACTTTCCTATGAAGAGAGGCTGAGAAGGCTAGGGCTTTTCAGCTTGGAGAAGAGACGGCTGAGGGGAGATATGATAGAAGTGTATAAAATAATGAGTGGAATGGATCGGGTGGATGTGAAGCGACTGTTCACGCTATCCAAAAATACTAGGACTAGAGGGCATGAGTTGAAGCTACAGTGTGGTAAATTTAAAACGAATCGGAGAAAATTTTTCTTCACCCAACGTGTAATTAGACTCTGGAATTCATTGCCGGAGAACGTGGTACGGGCGGTTAGCTTGACGGAGTTTAAAAAGGGGTTAGATAGATTCCTAAAGGACAAGTCCATAGACCGCTATTAAATGGACTGGAAAAATTCCTCATTTTTAGGTATAACTTGTCTGGAATGTTTTTACGTTTGGGGAGCGTGCCAGGTGCCCTTGACCTGGATTGGCCACTGTCGGTGACAGGATGCTGGGCTAGATGGACCTTTGGTCTTTCCCAGTATGGCACTACTTATGTACTTATGTACTTATGATAAATGTCCAAATTCTGAACAGGAAAGAAGATCATTTTCAACAAAAACAGTCTATCTTTTCCTTTTGTGAGGCTGTCCTCTATGACACTTTTACCACACTTTCTACATGCAACTGTTTTAACTTCTGAATGGATTCTATGGTTCATTGCTACACCAGTCCACCAGAGAATCCATGTTGCAGTGAAACAATATACATGCCTTGAGTATGGTAAAGGCTTTAGGCAGAAGGTCCTAATAAACTTTGTTTTGGTGTTCTTACTACTGTGCTTTTGGCTGGTCATTTGGACTTGGTTCACTTCCACCCCTGTGTACTCTGCCCAGACCTCACAGTACACAAGAAATCCACAATCGGGTGAAACTATTTACATGTTCTGAGTGTGGTGAAAGCTTTGGTTGGAAAGAAAGCCTCACGCGGCATCAGAGAATCCATACAGGGATGAAACCATTTACATGCACTGAGGAGGTAAAAGGTAATTAGGGAATGTACACTCTTGCTATGAAATATGGAAAAGTAGCACTTTGGTATTTAGATATAAGCAATGAGACCTCCTTTCTTTATCTATAATAATCTACTGATAAACAATAAACAAGGCTCAGATGTTATAAAAAAATAGAAAGTTTGGCATCAGGTAGAATAATGGAAAAGTGACATCCCAGGAAAGCAATATGGCACCCTAGGGGGCACTGCAGTGGACTTCGTAAAATGCTCCCAGGTACACATCTCACCATTGCTCCCTTACGTTGTCTGCTAAGCCCCCAAAACCCACTACTCCCCAACTGTACACCCCTACCATAGCCCTTACGGGTGAAGGGGGCACCTATACATGGGTACAGTGGGTTTCTGGTGAGTTTTGAAGGGTTCACAGTTTCCTGCACAAGTGTAACAGGTAGGAGGAGGAAGGAGCCTGGGTCCACCTGTCTGAAGTGCACTGCACCCACCACTAGACTACTCCAGGGTCCTGCATGCTATTCTGATGGACCTGAGTATACCATCTGAGGGTGGCACAGAAGCTGGCAAGTAATGTTTTTCATCACATTTTTAGGGGGGTGGGATGGGGTTAGTGACCACTGGGAGAATAAGGGGAGGTCACTCTTGGTTTCCTCCAGTGGTCATCTGGTTATTTTGGGCACATTTTTGTGCCTTATTCATTATAAAAACAGGTCTAGCTCAAAGTGTCTAAGTTTTAGTCCTGGACGGTTTTGTTTTGTTCCATTATCGCTGAAAAATGTCTGTCTTAGGAACGCCCAAGTTCCGCCCTGAATACGCTCCTGGCAATCTCCCTTGAGCTTTAAATGCACTTCTGGTGGACTTCAGAGAAAAACGTCTAAAAAATTGTTTAAAAAATGCTGGTTTGGATGTTTTTGTGAGAAAAACGTCCAAATGCAGACTTATGCCACTTTATGGATGTTTTTCTCTTTTGAAAATGAGCCCATTAGTAACCTGTGCGACTTTATAAGTCTTATGTGCTTTGAAAATTAGCTCTAAATGAGCTTTGCATAGATTCTCATGAAAGGACCATAGAGAGATAAAGCAATGGTAAATCTGCTACAGCTCCTGCAATGGTAGAGACTACTGCACTGACTGAGACAGTGAGCAGTTATTAATGATCCAGTACTTCTCATTGTTCTAAAACTCTTCAGGGAACCACAATGCAGGAAAGTCACTGAATATTATAGTAGATATGCTACACTTAGCAGAAGAGACTATGGCCAACAGTGGGACTAGTGTTGAGTTGTGTACTATGCCTAAAGCCATACTTTGAGAATGCTATGAAAAATAGTATGGGGTAATTTTAGGTCACCTAAAGATAGATGCCAAACATTTAGGCACAAAACATCAATTCTATAACAGCAGTTCCACATTTACATGCCTAACTTTAGGCTTGAGCACTCATGCCAATTCAAAGGCAAGTGCTCGCACCTAAATGTAAATCCAATAAACAGTACCAAAATTCAATATGCAAGAATAAAAAATCAATACTATAACAAAATCCCAGCAATTAAATCACATTATTTGTCACTGTTTTCAACATGCTTCTCAAAACATATTTTTTGAAGGATTTTCAGATGTCACAGCACAAATGCTGCATTCCATATAGCTTTTTTTGCAACACTGTGTAATTGCAGTTGATCCAAATTTTAAACTTCCTTTATTGCATTGTACTATTATTCAAAGCAATTAACTTAGTAAAACTGGAGCCTCTGCAGATGCAGCATTTGTCCTGTGACATCTGAAGATTCTTCTAAAAATGTATAAAATATGTTTTGAGGAGCATGTTAAACAATGACAATGTGATTTCATTGCTGGGAATTTGTTATTGTACCTAATTGTAGGCACTTAAGGGTGTAACTGCATGTATTCTATAACAGGTGAACTGCCATGCACCTCATCATTCAATGCCCCTCTTGCAATGGTGCACTCTGGATTTTGTGCACACATTTTATTGAATACCAACAAAGATCAGTTGTGTGTGGAATTGCTAATTGATGCCAATTAGCACAATTAATACTAATTAGGGTCAATTGTTGCTCATTTACAGCAATTAACTCATTAAAAGTTGTGCATGCATATTCTTTCTATTAAGCAGTTAAATTTGAAACACATTATAACACTTGCTTCAAAGAAATTGCACCATCCCTTTGGATGTATTGTATGCCACATTGAGCCTGCAAAGAGGTGGGATAATGTGGGATACAAATGCAACAAATAAATAAACCAACTTGTTCTGGACATAAGACTGAAGCCCTCTCAAAAGACCTTAGTTCACACAAAAATTGAAAACCTATTACTTTACTAAGGCATTCTCTCTAGACTAAACGTCCCTGTAATATATACTCCGTATACCTCCTCCTGTCATTGTCCTAGTCATTTGGACCCGTTTCTCCTCCACATCCTTTTACCCCTTCTGTGTCCTATCTATCTAGTCACTCTTGCATTTCCTTTACCTGCTCCCCACAACATTTGGCTTAAATATTAACCTAGACCTCCTGATGTGTCCTTTCCTGTTCTTCACCCCCTTCAAACAGTTCTGTACTTATTTTAAAAATTGTGAACCACCTGCTTTGTTATTGGGGACTTGTAAGCAGAAGAAATTTACTTTGCGAGCTGAAACTACAACCTTACATTCTGTATGTTCACTAACTATAACTACTTGCTTAATTAATTATATGTCATCCATGCTCTCTATGTAACACCAATTGTATCTTTCACTCTGGAATGGCGAATGCTATGACGCCTGCAAATAGGTAGGAAAATGTGGGATACAAATGCAATAAATAAATAAAATACAAGTTTTGCAGTGTGGGTGATCCCAATGGGGTGGGGGGGTTTTGCCATTGTTTGTCACATCTGAGTCAGGGTTTACAGCAGAAACATCATCGGGTTTGTATTACCCAGGCAGTTGGAGAGGATTTGCTTATTTGACATCAATTATTGGCTCAGTTTAATGGGGTGAGGATTTGGCCAAGATAGCCTGTTTTGAATGTGGATCTGGATTTATTTACTGATGCTTCTGGGGGGGATAGAGTTTGGTGCATACTTCAGTGGGGCTTGGTGTGCTCATCCTTGGCCTTTGTGGTAGAGAGGGGTTGGTGTTCTAACGTGGCCTTTCTAGAACTGTTCCCAGTGTGGGTGGCATTGGTAATTTGGGGCAGTTGTCTACAAGATCAGCGTGTCATCTTCTCTTTGGACAATGTGGCGGTTGTGCAGGCTGTCAATATATTAACTGTCGGTTAGTTTACTGTGTCACGTGAGTGCATCATTGCTTGTGTTTGAATATTTCTATTTCTACACATAGGCGCTGACTCTGTGGGTGCTGTGGGTGCTTGAGCACCCCCAATATTTTCACCTGCCGGAAGTTGGGAGTTCCCTTCCCAGCCAGCCCGACCTGCCCGACCTCTTCTCCCTCAACAGTCCTCCACCCTCGCCTACCTGCGTGCCACCCAGAATTTTAAAAGTCATCTTACTTCAGGGTCCCAGCGGCAGCAGTGAAAGGCGAGCAGGCTCGGTGCTTCAGCCTTCCCTTCTCTTTCAGCTCTGGTCCCGCCCTTGCGGAAACAGGAAATGAGGCACACAGAAAGATGAGGGCGGAGGACTGTTGGGGGAGACGAGGTCGGACTGGGGTCGGACTGGCACTTGTAGGAGAGGGGGCGCCTGGAACTCGGAGGAGAGGGAGGGGGATCTGGAACTTGGAGGAGAGGGAGGGGGGTCTGGAACTCGGAGGAGAAGGAGGGGGAGAGGGAGGGGAGGGGGAATGCACCACCTGTAAAAAAAAAAAAAAATTCAGCTCCCCCAATCATTTTGAAAAGTTGGCTCCTATGTTTTCTGCATGCCTTGCTCCAGGAGTGTTAATGATGTTGCTGATGCTCTCTCTCATTCTCAGGGGACCCGTTTTCATGTGTTGGAACCATCAGCGGACAGGCTTCCCACTTTGATGCCAGAAGAGTTATGGTACAATCTTCTGGAGCCTGTAGAGAGCTATTGCAGAGGGCATTAGCTCCAAATACATGGAAAGCATATTTAGCTGGATGGAAGAAATGTGTATCATTTTAGGGCACTGTGAGGATAGTAGTCAATTTCCGGTGTCTATTTCATTAATAGTCAATTTTATTTTATTTGCTCAGTCAAAGAGTTGGTTGGCTGGGGATTTGGGACAAGCTTTGGCTAGTTTCGTCTTTTTCTGAAAATTGCAGGGTTATGTTGACCCTATGGAGACTTTCCTGGTCAAGAAATTGCTTTGTGGCTATGTGCAGCATGCTCTTTATGTTCATCCCTGCCTAGTGTAGTTCACACTTTTGTATGATGATTTAGATGCACTGTATGGTGTGTTAGCTGAAGTTTGCTGTTCCCCCTTTGAAGAGTAATTCCAAGCAGCATTTTCAGTGTGCTTTTTAGGCAATTTCGGGTTGGGGAGCTAGTGGCTCTTGCAAAGCATTCTTTGAGTGCAACTGGGTTGCTTTTGGATGATGTGATTTTGCAGCAGGGTTATTTATATTTGGAGGTTTGTCAGTAAAAGATGGATCAGCTTTGGAAGGGATGTTGGGTTTAGTTACGGGCCTCTCCAGGTTTGTTGACTTACCCTGTATTCTGTGTTGTCTCCTATTTCTGGCAGCACCCGGAAGGGGGCTTGTATTGGTTAACCCATGTGGATAAGTCTCCTTTGATGTATTTTCAGTTAAAGGCTATGTTGAACCTGGGTTTAGCAGATCTGAGCTTTATTATGGTATCTATTTGTTCCGCATTGGGGCAACTTCCTATGCTGCACAGCAGGGTGGGCCACATGAGTTTATCAGGCATTTAGGGCACTGGCTTTCAAATAAGTACTTGGGATATATACATTTGTCCTCGTCTCAACCTGCTCAGTATTGTGATTCTTTGTTGTTAGTTTCTGTTCCAGATCATCTGATTCCTGATTTTGTGTGTGTTATGTGGGCATTCCTATATTTTCTGGGCCCAGAAGAGAGTGGTTGAGTCTTGGTGGGGAGCAAATCTTGGCCTGGTGGAGCAAGGCATTTGGATCTGTTGGCTTGAGAATCATGGTATATGGTGGGACAAGCTGCTGTTGACACTTCTTCAGGAGAAGTGTTTCTTTTCACCAGAAATTATTCTGATTCATTTGGGTGGGAATGAGTTATGTAGGGTAAAAGTGGTGGATTTAAGTTGACAAATGAAACGGGATTTCTTTTTGGCCAAATGTTATTTTCCTATTACCTGCCTGGTTTAGTGAAATATCATTCCTAGATTGGTTTGGTGGGAGAGTTTAAAGTTGAGACTATTGAGTGACTTTGCCAGCAGGTGAATTCAAGAGTGCCAGTTTTGTGGTAGCACTTGGGAGTATGGTACTCGCCCATAAGTTATTGACTAGTAACTGTCCGGGTATATATCAGCCAGATAGTATCCATCTATTGAATATTGGGTGTGATATTTTCTTGACTACTGTGCAGGATTTATTGGAAGCATCCTTGGATGGCATGTGATCAACAGCTGCATTTTCTTTGGGGGAGCAGTGACAAGATTTCTGCTGTCACCACTTGTGGTGGAAACTTGGGGGTGTTTCAAGCAAAGTGACATAGTAATTGGGGTATTGTGCACATATAGAAGTAGCATTTGTGCTTGTATCTGACATCACCATGAGTAGTTATAGGTCCTGCATCACTGTGGACCCCTATTGGGTGGGGTATTTGGGTTTTATTTTGAAGTAGGTAATGAGGCTAGTTAGGCACCAACTAGATTCATGCGAGGAATGATATTATTATATTGGAGTTATTCATTTTATATTTGTGATGGTTATGTATATATATTTAATGTTTGAAGTTTATTGATTAATAAAGATGTGACCCAGTTATTATAAAAAACAAAAAGTGAGGAGAATGGATGAGGATACCAAAAAAATATGTATTTATTCACATGAAAAATCAAAATTAAAAAATAACAATTTTGTATATAAAATGGACCCGACACGGCCGTGTTTCGGCCCTAAGGCCTGCCTCAGGGGTCTTTGCAACCTAAATTGAATAATGAAAACAGAATAAATAATATTGTTACAAATATAGCATGAACGTAAATATGATAAATAAAGCGAAGCGACATTGGTTGAATGTATGACATCAATGAATAATCAAACAGACAGAAAATTATCCGTGACTTGTTCTGATGACATAACATTTAAATATTAAAAATTAATGGTATGTGTGAAATATTAAGAGGTAATTCTTTAAAAAGCATTTTTAGAATTATTAAAAATTATGAATCAAGGCACATAAATAGTGCTTTGAGTTATACATCAATTTATAAAAATAAACGTTGTATCTTTAAAAAAAAGTGTGAATTATTAAATAATATAAATTGTAAAGCAACATGGATTATATTTTGGACAATACATCAATTTGTAAAAATAAATTTATAAAAATAAATTTGTCAATTTATGAGAATAAACAATATATTTGTACACAAGAATTCACACTTTTTTTTAAAGATACAACATTTATTTTTATAAATTGATGTATAACTCAAAGCACTATTTATGTGCCTTGATTCATAATTTTTAATAATTCTAAAAATGCTTTTTAAAGAATTACCTCTTAATATTTCACACATACCATTAATTTTTAATATTTAAATGTTATGTCATCAGAACAAGTCACGGATAATTTTCTGTCTGTTTGATTATTCATTGATGTCATACATTCAACCAATGTCGCTTCGCTTTATTTATCATATTTACGTTCATGCTATATTTGTAACAATATTATTTATTCTGTTTTCATTATTCAATTTAGGTTGCAAAGACCCCTGAGGCAGGCCTTAGGGCCGAAACACGGCCGTGTCGGGTCCATTTTATATACAAAATTGTTATTTTTTAATTTTGATTTTTCATGTGAATAAATACATATTTTTTTGGTATCCTCATCCATTCTCCTCACTTTTTGTTTTTTATCTCACGGTTTCGTGAGGGTGTTTACCTCCTTTTTGTTTTTTACCCAGTTATTATGCCACATTTGGACTTGATGTTACAGATTAATTTTGATATTTGGGTATGACATGTGAGCGCACCTGAAGCGTGAGTGCTGAAGTTAGAGAAAATAGATCCAGCTAGTTTATAAAATTATTTGAAAGTTAAGCAACATAATATATCTCTATTGTACACTTTCAAAGGTTCTTCAAATATAATTTTTGGTATTTAAAAAAGTGTGTGCAAGTAGAGTTCTTTATTAAGATATGCAGAATTTTTTATTTGCACTCAGAAGTGTGAAATTTAAGACACTATTAGAAAACAATGAAAGTAGGCATTCATTTTTCTTATGGAGGATATTGGTAATAAAACCAATTGCTTCTCTACAGACACTTCTCCTAGGAAATCTAAAAGAACACGCTCTCTTATCATGCCAGTATCAGATAAGGATAAATCCATTACATCAGTAACAAAGTGATGAGTGCCTAAGTACCAGACAGTAGAAGCAGTCTGTGAAGATCATATCTTACCCTTGGGGGCCCATGCTATTACATAGCTTGATCAACGTTCTTCATGGAAAAATGTAACTCTAGGGACACTGAATTTCAACAGAATTATTCTCTTTGAACAAATCTGATTCGACAAGGATTTTTTATTTATTAGTTAGTCACAGCCTAAGACTGTGGACCTCAGTGTATAATTGATTTGGAATGCCTTGCCAATACAAACAGCGTACCTTACATTTCGTAAAATGTTGAAAGCTTATGTGTTTAAACTGTATAATTTAGATTAGACTTATTTTAATTTCCCAGAAATGCTTTGGCTTCTTGATTTGTAATCTACTTGGAGCTCTAGAGGATATAACAGAATATAAGAACACATAGACATAGAAAATTTATGAGTCATGTTGTTTGAGCTTACCATCCCTCCCACAAATAAAGTATTGCCTTGAAATGTCCAACAACATGACAAACTTCTAAAGCCTATTTTCCTTTCTTGAGATTACAGGATTCGAACCTATAACGTTTGGCATTGAATCAGGGATACAGTTAGGGGCCCTTTTACAAAGCGGTGGTAAGCCCAATGCGGGCTTACTGCTCCCTCTTTCGGGACTACTGCCGACCCAACACGGCTGCCAGTGGTAGTCCCGCCCCGAGCATGCATCATTCCTGGGGGACAAAAAAAACACAGAAATGGCTTTTGCATCACCACGTGTTGTCTGGTTACCGCTGGGTTAGTGCGGGAACCCTTATTGCCACCTCAATGGGTGGTGGTAAGGGCTCCCCATCGTATGGCCATGCGGTAAGAGTTCTCTTATCGCATGGCCATGTGTGCTGGGGACTTGTTTACCCACTGCAGTAAAAAAAGGCCCTGGTGCATGGGAAAAATAGCCCCTGCTGCCAGCGAAGGCCCTTTTTCCCACAGCATGGTTAAAGGGCCCCTTACCGAGTTAATGAGCAACGCCTTTAGCTGAGCTCGTAGGATAACCCTATTTACTTTTGCTAAGCATCTCATAACTACCATTTTATTAACACACCCTTTCAAATATGCAATATCAATCAACCTATGGAGGAAGAAATTGATCAGATTATTTCTGATTTGTAATCATTATAATTTGATCAGTTTGAGTGTTAAATAATATGTGTGGACAAGTAGCTTAATGGTTAGTGCAGCAGCCTGGGAGCTAGGGAAACTAGGTTCAATTCCCATTATAACTACTTATGACTCTGGTTAAATAAGTTCCTTTATATAATATGTAAACTGCTTTGATTGTAACCACAGAAAGGCAGTATATTAAATCTCATCCCCTTTTCATTTACATATGTGGAGGCAAATAATGAAATTAGGAGAATAATAGATTTCCTATGGGGAAGTCACCACTATAGTGAAGGAGTGCTGAAAAGCATGATTATGCTCCTTCTCTTGTAAAGATAAAATCAAAGCAGAACTTTACCCTAATTACATTTTTTTTAGCCATGTTGATCTTCCCTGTACCTGAATTTAATGCACCTTGAAAAGGCGATAGCTAAATAAGGGTCCTTTAACAAAGCGGCAGTAAGCCCAACGTGGGTTTACCGCTCGCTAAAAAGGAAGTACCACTAGGCTACTGCAGCAGCCTGGTGGTACTTCCCACTCCCAGCGTGCAGTTATATCCAGCGCTACAAAAATATATTTACTTTTATAATGCCGGTGTGTACCCAGCGGTAATCGGACAGTGCCAAGCGCTGCCTGGTTACCACCGGGTTAGCATGAGAGCCTTTACCACCACCTCAATGGGTAGTAGTAAGGGCTCCCCCCAACATGGCCACAAAAAAGGGGGCCTCGGCACCCGCCAAAAACATGCGCGATGCCAGCGCAAGGCCACTTTGAAATAGCTTGGTAAAAGGGGCCCTAAATAAATGAAACATTTTTTCAAAGGGATTGCCACAGTTAAACAATTTTTGAAAATTATCTAGAAGCAACAGAAACCTTGGTATAGAGTCTTTATACACACTGACAAAGGATAAAGGAGGCAAATCCAAAACTGAGCACCACAATTTAGGCACCTATATCTAATGTGCTTTGTGCTAATTCTATAACAGTATCTGGGCAACAAGATTCCATTACAGAATGCTAATGTAAATCAGCATCAATATACCTACATTTAGGCCCACCTACTTATACCATGTCAATAGCAGACCTAATTAAGTTATACACATCATTTATAGAATAGTGCTGAGTACTCACCTAACAATTATGCATAGTGTACACTGGGTAAGTGTTAGTATTCTGTAATAGTATTCTATAAATTTAAGCATCAAGTTATAGAATGAGGAGGATAATATTGTACCTTATGGCCATATAGGTGTAATCATTGGCCCAATAGTCACTTCATTTTTATATATTTTTTTCCAATTGCACCAAGTGTGAAGAAGACAGTAAGAAGACCACCACATCTGACTAGGCTGATCTCTGCAGAGAAGTCAGGCCAGAGCATGGAGTGGCTGTTTAGGCTCATGATAGGAAGGAACCTCAGACAGATTTTTGAAATATACTTTCACAAAGAGATACTGGCACAGTGCTGAAGTTTCTGCACAGGGAGAGAGACCACGCACCTCCTTTTATTGGTAACAGAATCTGCATTGGAATGCTTTGTGCTTCATTAGCAATTTTGGCTGGAGCAGATGCAAGTTGTCTCTGCTAGGGCAACTGGAGGTGCACCGTAAGCCTGGATATCTTAATAGCATATGCCTTTTGGATTCTTAGTATCACTGTGCCTAGAGGTTGATGGCTTTCCATGAAAGATTCTCAACTAATCTGTGAATGAGTAGGTGGTTTCTGGGTAGAAGAGAACATTTTGCTAGATTTTTGTAGGAACAACATTTTTGAGCATCTAAGGGGAGAAGGATATCAATAAGGGCTACCATAAAGAAGGGTTATTTCATCACTAAATTGTGCTATTTTAGCACAGGTCTCATTTCCTGCATTGAGACATATTTAATAATAACCCGGGTTAATCTCTGTATATAAAACACACCTCCAACATTCTAATGAAGCCTCACTTTCCCAACGTTCTAAAGTGAGGCGGCAGAGACCACTTTTTGAACATCAGTGTTTGCCCCGCCCACGCGCTGCTGATTGGCTGTGCCTCAGGTGATGCACACAAAGTACAGTTCCACCTGCCCACGCGCTGCTGATTGGCTGTGCCTCAGGTGATGCACACAAAGTACGGTTCCACCTCCCAAACACTCACATGGACTTAGAAACCACCAAGCCTTTGAATGGGACCAGTGCTGCAGAGGAGCAGGAGTGGGACAGCGAAGAAAATGCAGCGGCGTTCAGGAAAAAAAAACAAACACACACGAGTCCCGCCCCTTCCTGAGGAGGGGGTAGCTACCAGCACGGGGACCAACCGCGAGGAAAGCGCGGACGAAGAACGCCACTAAACAACCACTACATCGCGGACCTTACTCTGCAAGCTGTTCATGCGGTGAGTCTCCAAGCCGGCGTTCAGTGCCTACAACAGAGACTTCCAAACACATGCGCCCTCAGCCCCGCCCCCCCTACAGAACGCCACCCACATTCCACACTAAAACCAAACCAACCCCCCCCCCCCAAAAAAACCACCCAAACGGAAACCTCCGGTGCCCAGCCCCCCCTAAAAAAAACGGATAATAGCCCACCTGAGTGCCCAGCTGAAATCAGTGCCTACAAGGAGACCTCCAGACACATGCGCCCTCAGCCCCGTTCCCCCCTACAGAACACCACCCACATTCCACACTCGAAAAAAAACCCATATCTACTCCTACTGCCTGCCTGCAACGGATCCCTCTGGTCTCAACAAAAATACAAGTGCCTACAAATACCACATCAGAGTGCCCTGCTGAATTAAGATTACTGTATCACACTCACACGCAGAGAATCACCCCCTACCAGCCACAAAAAAAACCCACATCTAATATGGACAATCAGCATCACTCACTAACACACATACATACAACCAAACTGCCCACCACCCAAAATGCCACACACTGCCATGGACAGACAACATCTTGCTTTCACACTCGTACACACACACTCCCTCCCCCAACCCCCTTAATACAAAAACTGAAACAGTAAAAACCTACATCTCTTACAAACACCCACAGAATCCCATAATCCCCCCCCCAAAAAAAAAACACAAACACTCATACAGAACAACCCTACCCCACAAACACCCCCCTACAAACACCCCCCCCCCCACAAAATGGCACACACACCCACAGACACCCACAACGCCCCTCAAAACCACAAACACTCATACAGAACAACGCTACCCTACCCCACAAACACCCCTCCCCCCCCAAAAAAAATAGCATACACCCATAGACCCCCCACAACCCCCCCTCAAAACCACAAACACTCATACAGACTTTACAACTTTAAAAAAAAAACTCTTTTCCTTTTTAAAAAAAAAATATATCCCTTAATATCAAACAGAAACAGAAAAAAAAAAAAAACACATGCTAGCGCCCGTTTCATTTGTTTTGGAAACTGGCCTTTTTTACTAGTAGTAAAATAATCCATCTTAATCGTAGCCCACATTGATAAATCCCCCCTTCTAAATATTCTCTTAGGTGAGGCAGATTGTCTTTCTATGCTCTTAGTGCCATTTGAGCACAATATTTATAGTCCTTCTGATCATAGCCAGGACCAGTGCATATGTAAATCAAAGTTCTGCAACTATCTGACACATTTGGCCACAGAGGGGGGGGGGGGGGGGGGGGGAGAATTATCATATACAGTTCTTTAAGAATACAACAGCTAAAAATCACTGAGGGCAAAAAAATTTGAAAGGGTGTGGAATGTACATAATTTTTTATAAATAAAATTCATTGTACTACAAGAGATCAAGAAACAGGTCTTTTATTAGAGCTGCATAATAATTTCTTGTTGGCAACAAGGAGGGAAGACTCGGAGAGAAATTTCTCTCCTTCCAAGACTCCCTGAAGTTTGACGATCCAAATGCTTGCATTAATACCTTCAGTCACATATGAGGTTATTAATCCATCTACTCAGAATTCCATAGCATCAACAAGCCATCTTTTTAGATTGCTGAACTTAAAGACCAGGGGACATTCAATGAAAATTACATAGAAATACTTTCAAAACAAATAGGCGGAAATATTTTTTTCACTCAAAGAATAGTTAAACTCTGGAACTCGCTGCTGGAGGATGTGGTAACAGCAGTTAGCATATATGGGTTTAAAAACAGTTTGGTCAAGTTCCTGGAGGAAAAGTATACTATAGTCTGTTATTGAGATGGACATGGAGAAGCCACTGCTTGCCCTGGGATTGGTAGCATGGAATGTTACTTCTGCCAGGTACTTTGACCTGGATTGGCCACTGTTGGAAACAGGATTCTGGGCTAGATGGACTATTGGTCTGACCCAGTGTGGCTATTCTTATGTTTTTAAATATTCTGAAAGTTTAAAGTACAAAGTCATAGCGCAATGGAAAAGGTTTGTTACAAAGCATTTCTCAATTTCATTTAATAATAGACTAACATTTATAACCTATTCTCTTTAATTAAACACAGAATATGATTTACTTTTCTGAAAGGAGACATCTATCACAAATAGTGTTCAGTTTCATACCTTCTTTAACCTCTCTTATCTAAAGGCCTTTCTTTGTCAATGTAGATAAAGAGACTTGCGCTGAGGCACCCTTCACATAGCTTAGCCTTCTATGTGGAAGACGTCATCCATCCTCTGGAAAGACTGTGAATGTAAGGCTTCAACAAATATTAAATGAAGGTTCTGTAAACCTGAAATATGGCTTAAAACAGTGAATCAATTAAACATGGCATTACAATGTGGGCCTCATATTTGTTTAGGCCACAGGTCAGTCAGTCTCTGCATAACTTCTATATTTTCCAGATCTTTATGCTCTACATAGTTCTATTTAGTAGTTATATTCAAGTCACATAAACACCCCTAGTGAGGTACTTCCATATATATTCACTTTACACATATCTAGTCAACCTACAATTTCCTTTTGTTCTATACATGCTGCTGACATATACCCTACTCCTGCCATGCGACTGCTCACAATGTTGCCATTGTTACAGTTATACAGTTCACACAACTTACTCAATGGCAGCCAACAAATTTACATTGTCTCATTACAAATACATCTTCTCATTTGCTTGAACAACTCTTTAACCTTCAACCTTAATCATTTTTTTGGCAATTTCTTCAACATAAAATTTCCCAGGGATGGCTGGTAGATTTCTTCCAAATCCTTCATAGTTTTACTCCATACAGTTCAAAACATAACTTTAAACCATTATCTTTATGGCTTTCTATGTAAACTGCTGTACACACAATCTGTCACAAGTAAGTCTCTGCTTAACAAATCATTAGATAGGCACACTTCATTTATAGAAAAAAAACAAATAATAATTAAAAAAAATAAAAGCACATGTGTATCTAAATTTAACAGTACTATACAACACAACAATCTCTCTGAAGTAGTGGCAATTGGTACTTTCATAAGACTATAGTTCTATGAAGTGCATGAAATTTAGAATAAGAAGAAGGGGAAAAAGCCTCTGAAACAAGCCCAACCACCAACCCAAATGATCGTTTTCAAAAACAAGGGTTGAGGAAAATCAATGGGCTGTTTATCATCACTTGCACAAAAAAAAACCCTTATTTCTTTTGAATGCAAAAATGCTAACTTCACAGAACTGACTTCGGATGGATCCGCAAAGAGAAGTGAGAAACTATGTAACATAAACTTCAAGTGTAGTAAACGACGTGTGAAAGGTCGGTCTGTTACACCGACTTTGGCCAGAGTTTCGCTGTAGATAGCTGTCTCAAGGCGTGGGAGACCAAAAGTATGGGACATGTTCAGCCTTCTTGCAATTCACAGAACCATAGTCTTATGAAAGTACCAATTGCCACTACTTCAGAGAGATTGCTGTGTTGTATAGTACTAGTATTCTCTATTCCTTGTTGTGATATATGGTTCTTAATTTAACAGTGCAAGATATTTAAAAACTATAGTGCTATTTATTTATTTATGTATTTGTTTTGTTTTATGAATTTACATAATTTCAAACTATTTTAACACTTAAAATAGTTTGAAATTATGTAAACTCATAAAATAAAACAAATTAAAATTATGTAAATTCATTTAAAAAACACTTTATAAAATTCCCCAATTGACCTAAGAAATCTAATTTATTTCTCACCTTCGGTAATTATCTTTAGAACTATAAGGCAGACAACAACCTATGCATTTTACTTTGTGGTGTATGGAAAAGGGGAAACACAGTCAAATATAAACACAGTTCTATGGAGCTGAAACAAGAAAAATCTCAATCTCATAGCACATTCCTTTAACAAGCAGATTCAATGAAAAGTATACATTAAATACAAATCACACCTTAGACAAAAGAGTTTTACAGCTCTCATAAACCAGATAGCTTCACACCCAGTCAATTCATTAGAACCAAGCTGATTTGTAAATACAGTTTGTGTCCTTAAAATCCTTTTTTTCCCTTCAGTTTGCATAGCTGGATTTATCTGCAAAACACTGGGAGAAAAGTTATAGCATTTTACCTCAAGGTAAATTCTATGTGGGAGAGAAGTACTTAGGGACAATTTAGAAAATATGTTTGCATTAGTATTCATTCTTACTGTTTAAACACAGCACACACTAGTTAGGAAGATACACAGGCTCAGCTAAGGAATTTTTATGATTTCCTTATCTGTCCCTAACACAGACAAGACCCTTACAGATAAGCTTTTTCTGTACAATATCCCCTAAAGGTTTGGCTGTTCCTGCACTCTGAAAATTCTCTGTCTGTCTCTCTCTCTAGTATATATTGATCTTATTCTACCTAGTTAGAATTCAAATACAATTTGGGCTGTAGTTTTTAAACATATACCTCGCTAAGGGTCTTAAACTGTTGGATTTGGCTTGAGCCTGATCCCATAGTTACTCTTAAATCTAGAAGCACACCTACACAAAAAGAGAAAATGCTTTCATGGGTCTTCCAGTAATTATCTCATATATGGGGCCTTTTACTAAGCCACATAGGTTCCTATCCTGCTTATTTTTGAACGAGGCCAGCGATCTTCCGACACAAATCAGGAGATGGCCGGCCATCTCCTGAAGCCGGCGAAATCGGTATAATCGAAAGCTGATTTTCACCGGCTTCAACTGCTTTCCGTCGCAGGGCCAGCCAAACTTCAAGGGAGCGTTTCGGCAGGGTATGGAAGGCGGAACGGGGTGTGGTTATGAGATGGCCAGCTTCGGCTGATAATGGAAAAAGAAGGCCGACTCTGACGAGCACTTCGCCGGCTTCACTTGGTCCATTTATTTTTAGGACCAAGCCTCCAAAAAGTGCCCCAAATAACCAGATGACCACCGGAGGGAATCGGGGGTCACCTCCCCTTACTCCTCCAGTGGTCACCAACCCCCTCCCTCCCCCCCCCAAAAATTAAAAATTATTTTTTTTGCCAGACTCTATGCCAACCTAAAATGTCATACCCAGCTCCATGACAGGAGTATGCAGGTCCCTGGAGCAGTTTTTAATGGGTGCAGTGCACTTCAGGCAGGTGGACCCAGGCCCATCCCCCCTACCTGTTACACTTGTGGTGGTAAATGGGAGCCCTCCAACCCCCCCCCAAAAAAAAACCCCACTGTACCCACATATAGGTGCCTCCCTTCACCCATAAGGGCTATGGTAATGGTGTACAGTTGTGGGGAGTGGGTTTTGGGGGGATTTGGGGGGCTCAGCACACAAGGTAAGAGAGGTATGCACCTGGGAGCAATTTTTAAAGTCAACTACAGTGCCCCCTAGGGTGCCCAGTTGGTGTCCTGGCATCTGAGGGGGACAAGTGCACTACAAATGCTGGATCCTCCCACGACCAAATGCCTTGGTTTTGGCCAGGTTTGAGATGACCGGCATCGGTTTCCATTATCGGCGAAAACCGATACCGGCCATCTCAAACCTGGCCATCTCTGACATTTGGCCGACCCCAACTCTATTATCGAAACGAAAGATGGCCGGCCATCTTTTTTGATAATACGGTTTGGGACCGCTGTTTGCGGCGCCGGCCATATAGATGGCCGGTGCCGTTCGATTATGCCCCTCCATGTGTGCCCAACATATGCCAGTTTGGAACTGCTGCCCAGCTACTGCACGGCCCGGGCGGTAACTTCATTTTTTACGCGTGTCTACTACGCATGCTGGCAAATATATGTTATTTTCCGGCACATAGTGCTACCGGGCGGTAATTGGCATTCTATGAATGCAGCAGGGGCATAGCTATGGGTGGGCCTGGATGGGCCAAGGCCCACCCAATCATAGCTCAGGTCCACCCAATTTGTCCTGATCCTCCAATCTGGTGCTGGTCTTCTAGGTACCGGTTAGGCTGCAGTGAGAGTGCTGCACAGCCTTTCAGTTCTGCCCTGCCTCAACCTCAGCCACAAGCAGCAGCTCTCCAGAGTCTAGTCCTCCTACTTGCGGTAGCCATTTTTTCTTAGTGCGGGTTGAGGTCAGGAAGTCAGCCGCTGTAGAGCCTCACCGCGCTGCTGCTACCGCAGTGCTGTGCTCTTCTGCTCTCATTGTTGTCATTCTTTTAGCCTCAGAGCGCCAGTGCCTGCCTTGCATTACTCCCCAGTGCCCCCGCAGAGCACAGGCAGGTGCCGCACAGAAAGCTTTGTGCGTACCAGTGCCTCCGGGTTTCCTCCACTGAGTCAGCAGTATCTGGACTGCTGGAAAAGACGTTATTGGGCCCTTGCTGCCTGGGTCAGCCTTCAGTTGAGAGCGAGACCCCCAGAGTCAGGCCTCAGCACTCACCCATGGCCCCAAACAGGAACAGGAGTCAGAATATGGAGCACAGTCTGCAAAGTTCTCAGAGTCTGCACCTGCCACCACATGCATATAAATTTGGTCTGAAGCTCAGCTGCCCAGGTAAAATAAACACTTTTTAACATGTTCAGTGAGTGTTTGCTGGGGGTGGGCTTCTGGATGGGGGTGGGCTCTTCACAGCCTAGGGGAAGAAAGGTATATTGAATAATTAAATATACATTTTCCCCCTAGGCAGTGTAGAATCCATCCCCACCCATAAACCCACCAACAATGAATTTTAATGTTGATGGGTTTCTGGGTGGGAGTGTGCTCAATGCCCAGGTTAAAATAATTTAAAAAAAAAGTTGTATATCTTTTTACATTGGCGGGTTTTTTGGTTGGGAAGGTCTCTGCTGTGCCCAGCTTAAAATTAAAAAAAAAAAAGTTTTATATTTAATGTAGATAAGTTTCTGGATAGAGGTGGGCTCTGCTGTGGTGTGCTTCAGACATGCCAGACTATGGTGGAATGAGTAGGGGGTAGGACAGGGCTGACACTAGGCTACAGGGAGGGGTGAGGGGCAGGGTGGGGCTGATGCCTAGGTACGGGATGGATGTGGGGAAAGGGAGGGCTGAAGCCAGGTTATAGGGCTAGATGGGGGGTAGTGTAGAGAAAGGAAGGGCTGATCCCAGGTTATGGGGATGGATGGGAGGGGGGGGTAGAGAAAGGAAATGTTAAGGCTGATGCTGGGCTACAGGATGGATGAGGTGAATAGGTAAGGGAAGGGTAGGACTGATGTTGGGCTACAGGGAGGAATGGAGGGGTAGGGAAGGACAGAGCTGATGCTGGCCAATTGATGAGGGTTGGTCTGTGTTCTGTATGTGACCAAAGTGATTCTTCTGGCACGTGGGTTGTGTTGGGATCTATATCAGTCTGAGTTGTCTGACTTTTCCAATCAGACACGTATTGCTGTTGTCTGATTGGAAAAGTATATTCACTGCTGCCTTTTGAAAGGTACTATTATTAGCATTTGTGTGTTCAGAATTGGTGGTGTTAAGGTTTCCTACATAGGCTTTGAGTATGTATGTGGTTTATATTGATGCTGGATAGTTGTTGGGCAGACTGTTTATTAGAAATCCTTCATCAAGTGAACTGTAAGACATTATTTAGGAGTATCTCAAGAAATGCTACTTACACTTATATACATAGTGCCCACCCATATTAACTCTGGGTAGGGTTACCATATGGCTCCAGAAAAAGAAGGACGGATTGAGCCAGCCGGGTTTTACTTCCATTGCTTTGAAAGCAATGGAAGTAAAACCCGGCTGGCTCAATTACTTCCATTGAAAGCAATGGAAGTAAAACCCGGGTAGCTCAATCCGTCCTCCTTTTTCTGGAGCCATATGGTAACCCTAACTCTGTGCCCAACCAAAATGTCAGGTCTGGCTACGCCACTGGAATGCAGACGATTACCGCTCACTTAACACATAAGACCATATCGCTAAGTCAATGGGTAGCAGTAAGGTCTCAGGCCCAAAATGGACTCACGCCAATTTTTATTTTACAGCATGTCCATTTTCGCCCCCCCAAAAAAGACCTTTTTTGCAGGCGTGCTGAAAAATGGACCTGTGCGCGTCCAATACATGTGTCTACAACAGAGCAGGTTGTACCTTAGTAAAAGGACCCCATAATGTTAACTTTATTTCTATTAGATTTACTTTGTTCAGGAGAACTAATGGCAAGCTTTCGATCCAAGTTTATTCAGCTTCTTATAGACCAGTAATCTTTATCTTCAGTGTTCTAGTTCCTCTGAGTCTGGACTGTAGTACAAGGTGTGGAACTGATGCTTTAAGCCAAAGTTTTCACTACCTATTGTACAACTTTGACCTGTAAGAAGAATGCCTCTATTACTACAGAGCTATATTTATGATTCTTCAGGAAGGGATTAAGTGTTGCATTAGCTTTTTCCATTGCTCATCCTGAAAAATAATTATATAACATACTGACCAATACGTAAACCTCTGATATGTGGACAGCTGGATAAAATTCCATTTACAAAGCCAAAAGAAGTCCTAATAATATGGAGTTTACATCCTTGACTGATCTTTACAGACTTAGCAATAGTATTGCTTACAGACCAAACAAATAGCATATAATTTCTCTGCAAGTTCTGGACAATTTTGGAATTGCACCAGTCATGTGAGAATTTTAAACAAATTATGAATCAAGCAAAATATAAATCATCCCCCCTTACCTCCAATGTCTCTCACTGACATTCGGAGGTAACACTAAAATCTAATTTCCAACTAGAGAGCCTTAGGTGGGGGCTTAGGTGAATTTCTGGAAGGACGACAATGGAAATAACATCACTCAAGGATGGGGAATGCAGAGAACTTTGTTCACTAAGGGGGGTCTTTTAATAAGCCATGGTAGCATTTTTAGCTTATAGTAGAAATCAGCTGTTGGTAAATGCTGAGACACCCATTATATTCCTATGGGCACCTCAGCGTTTACCACCAGCTGATTTTTTACCATGAGCTAAAAACACTAGCATGGCTTTGTATAAGACTCCCTAAGGCAATAGCCTTAACTGCTTAAACAGCATAAGGAATATTTTCATATGTTTTACTTGTTAAAAATTCAGATATACATTCACCCTTTGCAATGATGTTATTCTCAGAAATCAGTTTGTTTATACTTCATAAATTTCACCATATTCACTTAATTGCCAATTAATTCAAACTCTCATATCAGTACAATCGTCAGCAGGATAAAAGCAGAAAAACTTAACTCATGAGATCTCTAATATAGAAGTCTATCATTAAGCTATTTTTCTTTTTTAGTGATACAGTAAAATCAAGGATTCCTTTGAAGTAATCACTAATTACATGATCCACAGACCTGTGGTATCATACACATGTGCATTAATTCAGACTACTCACGGATTTAAAATCCAGTCCTGTGTCACTGAGGGCTAGGTAATCAAAACCACAAATCAGTAGAAGCACAGTACAAATTGATCTAATTGACTTAGTTACAGTATGGTTTATTTCAAGTTTATTTATACTTTTTACCCGCTCAACGGCAATGCCATCTAGGTGGTTTACATCTAAGATAGCTAGAAGAAACTGTATAGATAAGACATCACTGTGAGGAGCGGAGGGAGAAATACAATATTTGATAGAAAGGAGGGGAAGTATTACATATGAGGGAATACTCTTATTTCTGTAGGACTCACACAGGTTAGCACCCTATCAGGCTTATTTTCAAAAGAGAAGGGCACCCATCTATCAGCTCAAATAGGGAGATGGGCATCCTTCTATCAGGGCCACCCAAATCGGCATAATCGAAAGCCGATTTTGGGCATCCAACTGCTTCCCATCGTGGGGACCACCAAAGTTCCTAGGGGTGTGTCGGAGACGTAGCAAAGGTGGGACTGAGGCATGCCTAACAGATGGGCATCCTTGAGCGATAATGGAAAAAAGAAGGGCATCCCTGACGAGCACTTGGGCCACTTTATTTGGTCCTACTTGGTCCATTTTTTTCTTACGACCAAGCCTCAAAAAGGTGCCCAAACTGACCAGATGACCACTGGAGGGAATCGGGGATGACCTCCCCTGACTCCCCCAGTGGTCACTAACCCCCTCCCACCCTGAAAAAAACAACTTTAAAAACATTTTTTGCCAGCCTGAAATGTCATACTCAGGTCCATCGCAGCAGTATGCAGGTCCCTGGGGGAGGGGTATGTGTGTGTCAGCGGAGGCATAGCAAAGGCATGGATGTCCTTCTTTGAAACATTTTGGACGTCCTGAACTGCCCCCCCCCCCCTCCACAAGGACAGCCAAATTTCAAGGGACTGGAGTGGAGGAGTGGCCTAGTGGTTAGAGCACTGTTGTTGTAATTCAGATGTGGCTGGTTCAAATCCCACTGCTGCTACTTATGATCCAAAATCTAAATAAATAAATAAATAAAGGAGATGTCAGAGGAATAGCAAAGGCATGGATATCCTTCTCACAGAAACATCTACATTTTGGATGTCCTCAACTGCCGTCGCAGGGACGAAGGCATAGCAAAGGATGTCCTTCACCCATACTCTAAAAAAATAGACATCCCTGACAAGCACTTGGACGTTTTCACCTGGACTTGTGTTTTTCTAAGGTTGTAGATGGCTATTATACACGCAGCTTGTCTGCATGTATGAAGCCGTCTTTGGCATATGCAGAGCAGCCACGCATAATGCTTGGCTGCTCTGCACTGGCTTCCCCTCCATAGGAAGGAAATCATGTGCAAATGAGCTAACAGCAAGCAGCTCATTTCCATGTGATTTCCTTCATGCATGCCTGTTCGTTTCCGAATTGCTAAAGGATCGGTAAGGCAAGGGCTTTTTCTGTTCAGTTAGTGCATCTGGCTGAAGGTAAGGGAGCTATGTACCTGGGAGCAATTTGTGAAGTCCACTGCAGTGCCCCCTAGGGTGCCCAGTTTGTGTCCTGGATGCCAGGGCGACCAGTGCACTATGAATGGCTTGGATTTGGTTGTTTCTGAGATGGGCATCCTTGCTTTCCATTATCGCTGAAAATCAGAAACGATCAAGTCCTGGGGATGACCATCTCTGCTGGGGATGACCATCTCTAAGGTCGACCTAAATTTGATGATTTGGGCATCCCCGACCGTATTATCCAAACGAAAGATAGACGCCCATCTTGTTTCGATAATACGGGTTTTCCTGCCCCTTGCTGCAGCCATCCTGCGAGGATGTCCCCAGGAAAAGCAGCCCCAAGTGAAATGGGATTCTAAAACTGGGTGCAATAAAACCTGAGCAGATGGTAAAAAGCCCACCAGAAAACCAAAATTCCTATAGAATGTTGATGCTATGAATGTCAAATTTATATATTTAGAGGTAACCTGGTGCAAAATGTAAAAGAAAAATGGAGGTATGATTAACAATGAAAGAGAAAGTCCAAAATCTAATTCCAAATAAAAGGGACCCATGGTAATGGCACTGTGGAAACTACATTGGATGAACAAGGACAAGCATGCCACGGTCTTGAAAAGGAGAATGTGAAACAAAAAAAAATAAAAAGGCAAAAAAATAAGTACAGAAAAAAAATAATAATCATGCTCCTGATTCAAAGATATCAAACAACTGCAAAGAAAACATATCACATTGGAGAGTGCCAAAGAAAGGTTCAAACCAGAAAAAAGAAAAAGAAAAACTGCTGCCATGTACGAGACAGAAAACTAAAAAGTAAAAGAAAAACTAAAACAAGGCACACACCTTGAAATCCACTCCACCCGGTACAAAATCACTATTATGTAATAGCTATCATTAGGTGGCACTTGCCGTTGGACTGCAGCAGGAAAAAATCTGGCATCAAGTAGTCCGTCCACCAAAAACAGAACAAAAAAAGACACACAAAAAAAAAATCTCGAGGGTATGTAAATATTGCTGAAAAGTGAAAAAAGTAAAATTATCTACATAAATACTATATTACTGCAAATGAATGAAGGCTAAAATTTGAGGAATACTTAAAATGTGAGATGACACTTACTGCTCAAGTGCAGTGAAAACCAATTGGACGCCAACGAGCCAGCCAAATAAAAGCACACAGGGATTGTGAGGGCATGCAAACTAGCTGTTAAAAAAAGGTTGAAATCATGAATATTCAAATTGTATGCATACGTATGACCAACCCAAGAATAATATGTAGATGATGGAAGAAAAGACTAACTTATCTTTAAAAAAAAATGTAAAGAAAAACAAAATGGAAGTCCCAAAAATAAATAAAAAAAAATCAATAAATATAAAATCAATAAAAAGGATGAAAAATATTAAAAAAAATAAAAAAAATGAAAAATAACAAAAAATTGCAAAAAGTAGGGCAAATGAAAAAATGAGCACAAAGGTAAACATATATTATGTGCTGTAGCATTAAAAACATACAACCAAAGTAGGACTATTACCTGAATGGACATCAGAGAAAGGGAAGAAGATCAATGTCAGCATTAAGACCGTGAGGAGTAACTGTGTAAAAACAGTCAATAAATTTCTGTTCTTCCTCCAAGAGCAAAGTGTCAACATCACCTTCTCTCCAACCGCATTGGAGACTCCTCCAGTGGTCACTAACCCCCTCCCACCACAAAAAAAGAACTTTAAAAACTTTTTTGACAGCCTGTATGCGAGCCTCAAATGTCATACCCAGCTCCCTGACAGCAGTAATCAGGTCCCTTGGAGTTGTTAGTGGGTGCAGTGGACGTCAGGCAGGCGGACCCAGGCCCATCCCTCCCTACCTGTTCCACTTGTGCTGGTTAATGTTGAGGCCTCCAAAACCCCCCAAAACTCACTGTACCCATATGTAGGTGCCCCCCTGCACCCCTTAGGGCTATGGTAATGGTGTAGACTTCTATCTCGCTGCTCCCTATGCTTGGATTAGACTCCCTGAGCCAGTACATCAGGCTCAGTCTCTGGCTGTCTTCAAGTCTAGGCTTAAAGCCCACCTCTTTGCTACTGCATTCGACTCCTAACCATGACTCTCTTACTCAACACCCTCACTTATCACCCCTACCACTGCAATTTCCCCACCCCTAGCTGTCTGTTCATCTGTCCACTTTAGATTGTAAGCTCTGTTGAGCAGGGACTGTCTTTTTCATGTTAATTTGTACAGCACTGCTTAAGTCTAGTAGCGCTATATAAATGTTTAATAGTAGTAGTAGTAGTAGTGTAGACTTGTGGGCAGTGGGTTTGGGGGGGATTTGGGGGGTTTCAGCACATAAGGGAAGGGTGCTATGCACCTGGGAGCTATTTTAATTTTTTTTTTAATTTGTAAAAGTGCTCCCTAGGATGCCCAGTTGGTGTCCTGGCATGTGAGGGAGACCAGTGCACTACAAATCCTGGCCCCTCCCACGACCCAATGCCTTGGATTTGTTCATTTTTGAGCTGGGCGCCTTTGGTTTCCATTATCGCTGACAACTGATAGCAGCCAGCTCAAAAACACCCAAATCCTAGGCATTTGCCCCGCACAACCCGTATTATTGAAAAAAAGATGGGCGCCCATCTTTTTTCAAAAATACGGTTTGTCCCGTCCCTTCGCATGGCCGCCCACGGAGATGGGCACCCACTTTCAATTATGCCTCTCTATCTCTCTCATTGAGCCAATTTTAAAAGCTCTTAAGATCAGAGACAGTGCCTTGCCACAAGATAAAAAATGTTGTCAATGTAACATTTGTATAATTTGATATTAGCAGAAAAGTGACGATCAGATAAGTGTAAATCTTCAAAACATGCTACATATAAATTTGTGATATCGGGGGTCATGGCTGCCCCCATTGCAACCCCTTTGATTTGCAGATAGAAGACTTTTTGAAATGCAAAATAATTTCTTGTTAATGCCAGGGTAGCCAGATTAAGAATAAACCAATTGGGGATATGCAAGTCAACAAAGCAGTGTTGTAAATGAGAATCAATAATGGAAAGAGCCTGTAACTGAGGGGCATTTGTATAAAGAGACTCTATATCTAAGTTACCAAACGTGTAACTGTCAGATCTCCCTCAAATTCATCTGACATTCAGCTGACATTCAGTTTGCCCTTTTGTATTCAGAACATGAGATGAGAAATCTGTTTTCTCTATTTCAAGCTCAAAAAAGACAGATGCTATGAGCATGTATAGAATTTATCATTAGTAGTAGTATTTCTTCAGCTCTGATCCTTTTAGATGACCATTAACCTTATACCAGATGGGCAGACTGGATAGGCCATATGGTTTTTATCTGCCTTCATTTTTCTATCCAGTGAATGTAAGTATGGATTTTTGCAGATAACCTAATCATCATCCCAAATAGATGTTCCTTTCATGTAGCTACAGCATTGGTTGGTCCTCTGCTCACAAAACATGATCCAACAGTTCTTGGTTGGCTCAATGACATACTTCAACAGTCAATACCAACAGTAAGAGTTGGCTATATAATTACAATATTCAAAAGGAAATAGCTTGGAGCCTGTGTGGAAACTGATGTGCTTCAGTGTAAGCACTTTTAAAAAATTAAGTATTCATTGAGCAGCTTAAGGATGCAATAACATAATAGTTATCAAGCTCCTAATATGAGTAAAAGACAGCAAACTTCTTGTTTTTCTTTTTTTCGTTTTTTAATAAATTAAATTTTAGAAGATTTTTGTTGGAAGTATAAACAAATTGGGTAACATGATTGGAGAACCTTCTTATTAATACATCTTTTAATTGGAACAAATAACTGTACTGGACAGATTTATTTATTTATGAACAGATTCATCCAAGGCAGTGTACAGCAGGTCCAGTTTAACATAAAACTTACAATTTTGTTAACAACATAATAATAGTAAAAACAACCAAATATAAACTACAATAAGTGCCCTGTTTACTAAGATGCACCTATGGGTTTCTCTAGTGTTTAGCATACACTAAAAATGCTAACGTGCCTATAGTGTTGCTTAGTAAACAGGGCCCTAAGGGCCCCTTTTACCAAGTTGCGGCAAAAGGGAGCCAGCGCTGGCATCGGCGCATGTTTTATATGTGCACCGAGGCCCCCTTTTACTGCAGCTGGTAAAAAGGAAGTCTCGCTTTCTTGCAGGAAATGGTCGTGAGGCAAGTAAAGTACTTGTTGCATGACCATTTCGGGGGCACGGCACTGCCCGATTACTGCTGAGTACACTCTGGCATAAAAAAAATAGAGTTCAAAAACTAGAACCAAGACAATTGCTGAAACATAGGCATAAGTCACAAAAGCACTGTCCCCTCCCTCTAAATTATAGGTGTTGTAACCCAGTACTACCAATATCTTCTTATATTCAACAATTACTTTATAATTTTAAAGAGTGCCGTCAGACAAATATCCACTTTTTTTCTTCAGGCAATATATTATTGCCAAGTGGTATAGCACTTCTTTCATCGGGCCTCTCGTGTTATTTTTTTAAAAATCGTGCTATAGCCTATGAGCTATCTATACTTCTCAAAAATCAAAATGTGAACTTATCTTTTACATATAATATCATCCACGGGGCTTCACTGCTTCTCCGGTCATAAATTTCGAACCGTCAGTTGGTTTCCCCTGGAAACGCCCGACACCGCGGGTTTCAGAAAGTCTTTCCTCAGGGACTTGCGTTAAAGCCATCCAAAGTTGTACTGTGAAGTCATCATTCTCCCAACACTATTTTGTTCCTGCACGTCCATTTTCGGAAAAAATTTAAAAAGGCTTTTTTTTACAGGTGCGCTGAAAAATGGATCTGCGTGAACCCAAAACACACACCTACACTAGCACCTTAGTAAAAGGGCCCCTCAATTTATGGGCCGTAGAATTTGGATTTTTCCTGACTTCTATAAGCAGACACAGGAAATACGTAAAGCTTTTTTAGCAATGTGCAAGAAGTACAATCCTTGGCTGGATTTTTAAAAATGTTTTCCTGTTAAATGTTAACCTAAATTTGGAGTTCATGTGTATGTTTTCTGGAACCTCAAATCGGGCAGGTGGCACTTCAGCACTCTCCTTTCAGTCCAGACCATGCATAGTATATATCCACACTTGACCAGTTATCTGATAAAGAGTGGAATTTATTGTGGCCGCAGCATTCTACAATTTATATCTATGAATTATTCACAATAGCAAGCAATTTCCAATCATGTATACATTTTACAGT
Organism: Microcaecilia unicolor; assembly: GCF_901765095.1. Lineage (NCBI taxonomy): Eukaryota > Metazoa > Chordata > Amphibia > Gymnophiona > Siphonopidae > Microcaecilia > Microcaecilia unicolor. Next base: position 468,277,434 of record NC_044033.1, on the reverse strand, counting down.
AATAAACAATCAAATATATGACTTGATTTCTATCTAGAGCATTTGAAGCAAATGGCCTAGCCTTTTTGCTCCACCTGGGGCATATACCGCCGACATGCCCAGGCGCTAACATCACAGCTTTGCTCAAGGGATTGCCGTAAAAGCATCATCCCCCTCTCACACCCGTTGACTCTCTTTCTTGAAGCCCTCAGCTTCCCCATTCCGTCCAAGTCTGAGGTAGGCTCCGCTGATCATCTGCTAATCTGGCACTGCCCCCCTCCGTACAAGAGGGGAACTGCCCTTGATCTTAAAAATCATCCATGCCACTGCTAGCATGGGACAACAACCACATGACTTTTGACCTTGCTTTGGTCTGAAACATAGTGCTGTATACTCTTTCAGGCTAGGACCCAACGCATGTGGAATGCTGCAACAAGTCCCTATCTCTTTGATATGGGGCGGGTGGGGTGGGAGAGCTGTGAGAGCAGCAGGCTAAAATGGTGAATGCACCTTGCCCTTCTTGCTCCCAGAGATCACCTCTTTCCCCACCTCCCAGACTTCCTGTCTTGTTACCTGCCTCCCTATAGGTCCTCTATTCTTTTGTGCCTCCCCCTTACTTATCCCTTTCCTAACTTGCCTGTGTTTGCAGCTCTTCTATACTTCCCATCACCCTCCCACCTCCCCCCTACCTCCTATTCCTGCTGTGCTGGGCCACCGCCCATTTGTGCTTGTGACCGCCTAATGCTGGGTCACTGTCCTAAAACAACTGAGGCTATTTCTGCATTCTAAAAAAACATGATTCTGTGCAGGCCATTGGTTGAAGTTTTGACTCCAATTTGGTAAAAGATGACTGAAAACGTAAGGTTTTGGGTCCTACCCTATTTCCTATCTGCTGTTTACTTTGAGGTTAGAACTTAAAAATTGAAACCTTCATCCGTCTCACTACATTATAGGGGGCTCAGATATGCAACAAATAATTTTTAGATATTGTTTAAAGATATTATTTTTCCTTTTTTGTGTTTTGCTATTGTTATTTTATTGTCTTTTATTGTTGTGCAAAGTTTTCTTCTTTATTAAATGCTGCTAAAAATAAAATAAAAAATGAATGTATATATACAGTAGATACATTTAGATATTCATAGATACAGATATCTATCTATATCTATCTATCTATCTAACTATATACAGCTCCCTTTTTATCCACAAATGAATCATTAGCCTCCGGATTCTATATAAGGTGAATGAGTAGCACATATTTAATTGGGTGCTTGTCCAATTTATGTGTGCAGCTTGAGTAATGAGTCAATCAGTGATGATAACTGGCCGATAATAACAAATAATCACTAATTGCCAATAATTAGAATTTACATGCACATCTTTTTAGGTGTACTCTAAACAGAGGCGCACATAAATCCCAATACGCGTAGCTGAAAGGGGGGGGAGCCATGGGAGGAGTGTGGGCGTGTTGGGGGCGTTACTTAAATTTATATGCTTTGTTATAGAATTTGGGGTTATCAGTGGTGTAAATGGCCATGCCTAAATTTAGGTGTGTTCCCTGGCTCTATGCGCTATTCTATAAACTGTGCCTAACTTTAGATGCGGTTTCTAGAATAGTGCTATGCACTTTTCCTGGACGCATCTATTTAGCAACAAGCAATGGAGAGGATCTAACGTACACAATACAAATAGTCCAAAAAGAAGCACAGAGGGCTCTCAAGAATGGAACGTCAGCCTTATTAATGACCCGACACGGGCCGTGTTTCGGCATGAAACAACGCATGCCTCAGGGGTCAATCACGATGTAATTCTTTGCAAAAAAATTTCCACTGTGGAAATTACAAATATATGATTGGAGCAGGATGCCAAGAATTCACACCAAGCAAACTGACATTATTTACAGAATCTGTCTCTAGGTGTGTTGGATTAAGTTTACTTCCAGCCCTGGCCTCTATCCTGGCTCCAAAATTTACTTCTGGTCCTGGCCCCACCCCCACAGTTTCACTTCCTTTTTGTCTACAAATTAACCCCTGCTCATGGATTCATAAATGCTTAATGAAACGTCTATTATATTCTTTTCAGAAACCTTAAAACTATTACAAATCTTTAAGGCTGTGATATCTGATTAATGTTATTTATGCACCCTAGGTTTATGTTACTGCTATAGAAAACTGAAGCTGAACTCAAGCAACTTGAGCTTTGCATATATATGTTGCAGTTCTTTAATCATACTTGATGGACAGCAATTTAATGGCACTATACCTTCTCAGTCTAATTTCCAGTCTCTTTGCCATGCCTATGTAGAAATCTTCTAATGAGTAATGGTGTCAGTGATCTGGAGACTACAAAAACAAAAAGCAGTGAATCTGTCTTCTGCTGCTGGCTAAAAAATATGTTTCATTAAGAAGCTGCCCGCTTCATAAAAGACAAGATGAGAAATAAAAAGTTGACCTTTGTACAACATGGCTCTTTTAGAAATCTGACAGCTAGAAAAAAGACATAGCATGTATAAAAACAAATCAAGGCCGCATTAATTAATTAAACTTATAGCCCTAAAGAAGAATCATTATTTTGAGTGCAGATTTCATAACTACATGTGACAAGGAAAAACATGGCTGGCCTGTCTAATACATTATACACAGAAACCACTGCATTTAAAGAACATTATTCAGTTATGCTATATCTTGCTCAGCCATCATAAGAACATAAAAACATAAATATTGCCATACTGGGACAGAGCAAAGGTCCATCAAGCCCAGCATCCAACAGTGGCCAGTCCAGGTCACAAGTACCTGGCAAGATCCCAAAACAGTACAATACATTTTATGCATTTTATGCTGCTTATTCTAGAAATAAGCAGTAGATTTTCCATTAGTCCATTTTAATAATTGTTTATAGACTTTGCCTTTAGGAAGCTATCCAAACCTTTTTTTAACCCCGCTAAGCTAACCTCTTTTACTACATTCTCCGGCAACAAATTCTAGAGTTTAATTACATATTGAATGAATAGAAATCAAACAAAATAAAACATGGAAAAGAAAATAAGATGATACCTTTTTTATTGGACAATCTGACGAAGAAGGGCAACCTTCGAAAGCTAATCAAGAAATGTATTAAGTTATGTCCAATAAAAAAGGTATCATCTTATTTTCTTTTCCATGTTTTATTTTGTTTGATTTCTATTGATAACCTTAAGAGTGGACTAACATGGCTACCACACTCCTATATTGAATGAAGAAATATTTTCTCCGTGATTCAATTTAAATTTACTACTTTGTAGCTTCAATGCGTGCTCCCTAGTCCTAGTATTTTTGGAGACAGTAAACAAGCAATTAACTGTTCATTACAGTCTTCAATTAATTGTAATACTACTGCGAATATGTCCTCGAGCAATATAGTTGGTGCAAGGTCTATCATTTGTTTTTAACCTTTCTAATCCCTTCCTATGATACAAGTGCTGGCAGCCTCTGACAGTATTGTCAGCAGCTGCTATTGGTTCATCTCATGGTGTACTTGATGAGTTTGCACCTTTAGCGTCCTCATCAGAGCTTCATGTACTGTCATCAGTGTGCCAGAAAAAAAAAACCCCTGTCAGAAAGGAGAACGTTGTTATCACATCTTCCTGTATCCTGATGCTACACCATTTCAATGTGACTGGTCACCTCACGTTACCAGACACTCCTGTGATGAAAAAAAACTTTGTTCATTCCCTTCTTTGCTATTCATTTACTGAGGAGCAGAAATTGTGCAATGAATGGCCCAGAAATAGTTCAGCTGATTTTTTTTTTTTGCACTTATGTTTTTATTTTAGAAAATGTTCCTCTTTAGCACTCAATATATTTTGATAAATATTATAATTTAACTACTTGATGTATTACCTTATGTTTGCAACTTTTAAAAATACATTAGCAAGTAAATATTTATACAGAAAATTAGTCTAGGAATTAAAGTAATAATATAAGATAGAATAAATAAACAAATCAATATTCAAAAGCAATTATGCCAGCAAACAAATAATTCAATGTCTAGTCAGGTTAAGAGGAGCCAGGGTTGTTTCATGGGCAGGGCTAAGTGTATCCCAAAACTATCAATATTCTGCCGCTATCTGAATAAAAGTATACATTTAGGAGGACTGTACAGTTAGCCATTCTAACTTAAATGGATAAGTTTAGGACTGTATATTCAGGGGTCCAACCTAAGGGGTCCTATTACTAAAGCTTAGTGTGCGCTAAGTACCATGAGGTCCATATTTATAAAATAAGATGCCCAGAACCAGGTATTTAGGAAAAGAGCCACTAAAAGGATAGGGTTGCTGAATATTGAAAAGCTAACTGCATAAATTGTCCACCCAGATAAGTAATTCATTAATCAATTTATTTATTTATCAGACAAATAGGGCCAGATTCTATATAAGGTGCCAAAAAAATCCACATGGTAAACATTTCCACTTAAGTGAATTCTATTTTAAATTTGTTTTATTTCAATATTTAAACAAGCATACAACTTGTTTGCGCAATACAGCAAGAATATAACAATACAATACATGAATAACCATCCAAATAAGCATCAGGCTTACTTAGACCACTAAATAATATATAAGTGGGGCTAAATGAATAGAGAAGTTTACATATTCATAACAACTATATTAAATTAAATAGACCGCATGTCTCTCATTTTTCCTTTAACTTTTCAGTTGTTTCATTTCTACGAATGATTCGAGCTGTTCCGGTGAATAAAACACATATTTTGTTGTTCCCAATCTTACTATGCATTTGCATGGATACGCTAGAAAAAAGGAACCCCCCCCCCCACTTCCAACGTCCCCTTTTTCAAAGCCAAAAATGCCTTTCTCTTTATCTGAGTCTGTTTTGTGACATCGGGATAGATCCATATTCTCTCCCCTCCAAAGAGGGATTTTGCATTTTTGAAATATAATCTCATTACAGCGTCTAAATCCTGTTCGAACACAAATGATACTAATAGAGTAGATCTCTGCGTTGTATCTTCTAAGGATTGTTCCAATAAGAGTGAGATATTGTTCAAATTTATTTGGCCTTCAGCCTCGTTTCCAGGCCTTCTCATTTCCCCTTTAGGGCTTTCAATATAATAAATTTTATTTATCGGGGGCATAGAATCTTTCGCAAATTTCAAATTTTCATTGAGGTATCTCTTAATTAAATCTAATGGGGCATACCCCGGGGATTTAGGGAAGTTCAGGACCCGAAGATTCAGGTGTCTATTATAGTTCTCTATCCACCTTATAATTGAAAGAGAAAAACGCCTAGATTTCGACCCAAATCGGGAGATAGACGTTTATCTCACAAAAACGAATAAATCGGTATAATGGAAAGCCGATTTTGGACGTTTTCAACTGCACTCCATCACGGAAGCGTACAAAGTTGACGGGGGCGAGTCGGAGGCGTGGCAAAGGTGGAACTGGGGCGTGGTTATTGGTCGAGGAGAGATGGGCGCCTTTCGTCGATAATGGAAAAAAAGTATGCGTTTGTAGCTAGAATTTAAGGCACTTTTCCTGGACCCTGTTTTTTCACGAATAAGGCCCCAAAAAGTGCCCTAAATGACCAAATTACCACCAGAGGGAATCGGGGATGACCTCCCCTGACTCCCCCAGTGGTCACTAACCCCCTCCCACCACAAAACATGATGTTTCACAACTTTTTATTTTCACCCTCAAATGTCATACCCACCTCCCTGGCAGCAGTATGCAGGTCCCTGGAGCAGTTGTTAGGGGGTGCAGTAGACTTCAGGCAGGTGGACCCAGGCCCATCCCCCCCTACCTGTTACAATTGTGCTGCTTAATGCTTAGTCGTCCAACCCCCCCAAACCCACTGTACCCACATGTAGGTGCTCCCCTTCACCCCTTAGGGCTATAGTAATGGTGTAGACTTGTGGGCAGTGGGTTTTGAGGGGGATTTGGGGGGCTCAACACACAAGGGAAGGGTGCTATGCACCTGGGAGCTCTTTTACCTTTTTTTTTGTTTTTGTAAAAGTGCCCCCTAGGGTGCCCGGTTGGTGTCCTGGAATGTGAGGGGGACCAATGCACTACGAATCCTGGCCCCTCCCACGAACAAATGCCTTGGATTTATTCGTTTTTGAGCTGGGCGCTTTCATTTTCCATTATCACTGAAAAACAAAAACGCCCAGCTCACAAATTGTCGAATAAAACATGGACGTCTATTTTTTTCGAAAACACGGTTTGGTCCGCCCGTTCACGGACCCGTTCTCGGAGATAAACGCCCATGGAGATAGACGTTTTCGTTCAATTATGCCCCTCCACATATTCTATTTTCCTTCTCAACTCAGTATTGTCCTTAACTGCAGATATTTTAAAGTCCTGTAGCTGTCCCAAATCTTTTTCTACTTTAGTCATTTTCGAGTCAAACTCTTGTTTCACTGTATCCACCACATTTTTCATTTTGTCAAACTTCCCATTAAGAAGCTGTAACTCACCCGATGTCTTTTGCAAGATGTCTTCCATTTTATTCAGTTTACTCCAGATCATTCCTAGAGTCACCTCTGGAGTTGTTCTTTAAGGTACAACCTCAGCCCCTAGCGTCTTCTTCGGCAGTCCTGGACCCTCGTTTGACAACTTCTCCGTCTCACTTCCAGTAGCAGAGCCCGTCGTCTCCAGGGTTGTCTTCATCGCGGGACACAGAGGGAATGTCTGCGTTGATGGTGATAAGGAGACTTCCTCTCCCCGTGACGTTTCCTCTTCTCCGGCTAACAGCACTAGGGGATCCCTCTCCCGTGTGTCTTGAGATAACCCAGAGAAGAATCGCTCTATTCTCGGTTGTGTAGGCGTAGAGGTAGTGGGAGGTGAGGGAAGCCGTTTCACCACTCCTTTACGCTTAGTATGCGGCATAATCAGGTAAAGCTTGTAATTTTTTTTCTCCCAGAGAATAATTGAGCGTTCCGCAACCAGTCAACATGCGGCCATCTTGAAAAAACCCTCCACTTAAGTGAATTCTATAAGCAGCACCTAGATTAAGGTGTAGTTTATAGAATATACCTAGTTGATATCATAACGCCTAAAAGTGGGAGCATCCATTTACACCAACAAAAATGTGGCGTAAATCCCTGAACGTAGATTTATGTGCACTGGGCCATATTCTATGACTATGTGTGTAAATTCCAGAAAGTCCACAAAATGCCTATTTCCCCACCCATAACCACAACCCTTTTGAACTGCACGCATTAGAATTTTATGTGTAGTGTGTTACTAAATACGCTTAGCGATTTCTGCGTGTAAATTCTAACTGCCAATTATTGCTCATTATTGCTTGTTAAGTGCTGTTATCAATGCTGATTAGCTTGTTAAGCCAATTAAGTTATGCACATTGTTATGGAATATGCTTATATTTTGGCATGGAATGCAAGGCGCGCAATATATAATCTTGGGGATATTGTCTATTATAAAGCCCAGTGCAATTTACAATGAAATGAACAATATAATACACAGTATATAGTTAACCACTCAATAAATATTCTCACCCTACCTATTATATCAAGCATAAAGAAGTCCTATTTACCTCTACATACTATGTGCGATTTTCCTGTCAATCTTAATTTGAGTGTCTGTTTAAAAAAATCAAAACAAAACATACTTGTAATAGTTTCAGAGCTGTGTATAGCACTTACACAAATGGAGACTGTCTGGTTATAAAGTTCAACTAGATTAGGACAGTTATAGAAAAAGTGTTCCTTCTTAACCATTCTGAGCCTTTGATCAATAAAGTATTCCTAATATGGTGACTGCCTGGTATTATATAAATCCAACTTATCAGGCCGCTGTATTTTTAAAGCTGTAAGGACCTTCAATTTGGACATATCTCTATATTCCTCAAATCCCATAAACTATGCCATTTTTAACAAAATCCACAAGCTTTTTAGATAAAAATTCAGTAAGGGAGTAATTTTATCAGGAGCCGCTTGATTTTATTATTATTATTTTATTTATTGCATTTGTATCCCACATTTTCCCACCTATTTGCAGGCTCAATGTGGCCTACATAGTTTTGTTATGACATTGTCATACAGGATAACAGATACAATTAATTATGTGCAAGGATTACGTAAGGGAAGAAAGAAGGCGAGTGTTAAACGGTTAAGTATAGGAGGTGATCTTTCAGGCTGGGTGGGTTGGTGAGGTGGGCTAGTAGGGCTGTAGGTTCTCTTTGTAGGCCTTGTAGAAGAAGGCAGTTAGAACTCATATACTGATATTTTAATCATTTAGGGTCTGAAAGTTTAACCATTTAGGGCCGGATTCTATATATACGTCCGATTTACATGCCTAGCACTATTCTATAAGCAATGCCTACATTCAGATGTGGTTTACAGAATAGTGCATAGGCCAGGTAGTATAAATGCCTGTGTCTAAATCTAGGTGCACTCCCCTGAATTCTATAACCACATGCATAGATGTGATTGATGGCTCTGACACACCCACACTCCTCCCATGACCATGCCGCCGTGGAAATTTACAGGCACTGCTTTTTAGACTATGCTTAAAAAGAAGGGTGTGTGAATTCCAATTATGCCCAATTAGAGTTGATAATTGATTGTTATCAACCAATTATCAAGACTAATTGGCTCATTACCTAATCTAGGGGTTCTTTTACAAAGGTGCACCGAAAAATGGCCTGCGTGGTTGTAGGTGTGTGTTTTGGACACATGCAGGTCCATTTTTCAGTGCACCTGCAAAAAGGCCTCTTTTTTGGGGGCCAAAAATGGATGTGTGGCATACAAAAATTGGCGCACATCCATTTTGATCCTGAGAGCTTACTGTCACCCATTCACTTAGTGGTAAGATCTCATGCATTAACCAAGTGGTAATCGTCAGCACACGTACAATGCCAATTACTGCCCAGTTAGCGCCACGTGCTGGAAAATAAAATATATTTTCCAGCGTGTATAAAAAGTGAAATTAACGCCCGGGCCACGTGGTAGCCAGGTGTTAGTTCCAAATTGGTGTGCGTTGGGCGCTCATAGGCACCTATGTGGCTTAGTAAAAGAGTCCCTTAGTAGGGCATGTAGATTGGCCATGTGCACAAATTTATGTGCGGTACCCGGCGCACCATAAATAGAATGCAGGATTTAAGGGGTCCTTTTACTAAGCAATGGTAACAATTGACCTTAGGATGCAGAGGTCTTTCCTGCATGCTAAGGCCACTTTTGCCATTGCTGAAAAAACCCTGATTGTTTATTTCATTCATAGCCATACGCTAATGTTGCCATTAATGCATCACCATATTATCCATCATCCAATTATCATGGGAGCACTTACCGCCACCTATTTTGGAGGCAGTAAAGTTTCCCATATTATCTGTGCACTAACCAGTTAGCATGCGGTAATGTAGATGCACTAACTGGTTAGTTCAGGAACACCAACTCTCCGCCCCGATACTCCTCCCCCAAAAAAACAATTATTAGCACACCCACTTTCTAAAACTAATGTGGAATGAATTAGGGTATCAAATGTTAGGCTTTTTTGTTGTTGTTGTTGTTGTTGTTGTTGTTGTTGTTGTTGTTGTTGTTGTTGCATTAGAAACATACTAGAACCTAACTACTTAAATGGTCACATGTATGTAGGTGACATCTTTTAAAATATCAACTAGTGTGCAAGTATTCATTTAAGTTTTATGGTATGTAATTTCATTGTGAGTATATACAGGCTCAGAATAAGGATGGAACATGGAGTGAGTCCATGTTACAAGCATAATTATGAGTAGAGAGGTGTGGTAGCCTTGTTAGTCCACTTTTACAGGTAATCAATAGAAATAAAGCAAAATAAAACATGGAAAAGAAAATAAGATGATACCTTTTTGATTGAACATAACTTAATACATTTCTTGATTAGCTTTGGAAGGTTGCCCTTCTTCGTCAGATCAGAAATATAGACGTTATTAAATGGACTTGGGGAAAATCCACTATTTCTGGGATAAGCAGTATAAAATGTTTTGTACTTTTTGGGGATATTGCCAGGTATTTGTGATCTGGATTGACTACTGTTGGAAACAGGATGCTGGGCTTGATGGACCTTTGGTCTTTCCCAGTATGGCAATACTTATATACTTATGTAGATACCCCATCAGAAGATGATCTGGCTACTTACTTCAACAAGAAAATTATAAAACTACGATCCGCCTTACCACTTAACGCCACCGACTATGAAAAATTCATTAATTGTTTGACCCAACCACCGATGAATATCCAGCTGACTGAATCTGGACAAACTTCGATTTACTGACGGAGGAAACAGTCACCCAAGTAATCAACAAATTTGCCAAGTCCCACTGCAAACTGGACTCATTCCCCACTTACCTAATAAAATCTGCCCCTCAACGTTTCATAACAGAGCTCACCTCCTACTTAAATTTCATGCTCCAACATGGACTCTTCCCTATGGATAAAGGAAATATACTACTTACCTCAATTCTTAAAGACTTAAAGAAACAATTAAATGATATAACTAATTGCCTCTTGTAGTTAAGTTAATGGAAAGTCTAGTTACTAAACAACTTACCGATTACTTAAATAATTTCTCAGTATTACATGCATCTCAATCAGGATTTCGAGCTAATCATAGCACCAAAACAGTTCTAATAACACTCTTAACTAAGTTTAAACAAATAATTGCAGCTGGCAACAATGTTCTCCTCTTACAATTTGACATGTCCAGCACGTTTGACATGGTTAGCCATATTATTCTATTGAACATCCTAGAATATTTCGGAATTGGAGGAAATGTATTGAATTGGATTACTGGCTTCCTAACAGCAGGAACATACCAAGTGATATCAAAGTTAATTACATCATCACCATGGAAACCTGAATGTGGAGTGCCTCAGGGATCGCCACTTTCACCAACTCTCTTCAACTTAATGATGACACCACTGGCCAAATCACTATCCAACCAAGGCCTCAATCCATACATCTATGCAGACGATGTCATGATATACATCCCATTTAAAATGATTTAACAGAAATCACAAATAAAATCAATAACAGCTTCCAAACAATGAACTTATGGGAGGATGCATTCCAACTAAAGCTTAACACAGAAAAGACACAATGCCTTATCCTTTCATTGCAATATAGCAAGATCAATCATACTAATATAAATACCCCAAACCACATTCTTCCTGACTCGGACACCTTGAAACTCCTAGGAGTCACAATTGATCGAAATCTTACTCTAGAAAGTCATGCGAAAAATGTAACAAAGAAAATGTTCCATGCAATGTGGAAACTTAAAAGAGTAAAACCTTTGTTCCCAAGGGAGGTATTCTGCAATCTGGTGCAATCAATTTGGACTATTGCAATTCCATCTATGCCGGATGTAAAGCACAAATTATTAAGAAACTCCAAACAGCCCAAAACACTGCAGCCAGACTCATATTTGGAAAAGCGAAATATGAAAGCACCAAACCCCTCAGAGAAAAATTACACTGGCTCCCACTTAAAGATCGAATTACATTCAAAACCTGTACCCTGGCTCACAAAATTATTTATTGCGAGGCCCCGATATATATGTCAGACCTCATAGACCTACCAGCAAGGAACATAAAAAGTTCATCACATACATTCTTGAACCTCCATTATCCTAATTGCAAAAGACTTAAATATAAATCAATATATGCATCTAGCTTCTCCTACATCTGCACGCAACTATGGAATGCACTGCCGAATGCCATAAAAACAACGCACGATCTGGCAGCCTTCCGGAAATTACTAAAGACTAATCTGTTCAAAAAGACTTATCAAAAGGATCCTTCATAAATGACCTGACATCAAAACTTTACTAGAACAAGTTAACATTGAACTCTTTTATTTGGTTACTTTAATCACATTGTCATTACTGAACATTATACATTACCCTTGATCTCAAATACCTGAATTGAATTTTATATCTATTTACTTCTAATTTACTTTATTTTCTGTACTTTAATTGCAATAATATTCTGTACTTCTCATTCCAGAAATGGCGATTGCCATTACGGCATAATGTAAGCCACATTGAGCCTGCAAAGAGGTGGGGAAATGTGGGATACAAATGCAGCAAATAAATAAATAAACTTTGCCAGCTATATTATTCATAGAATAATAACCATGGCATTATTTTTCCTCCCTGAGAGAACCCGGCAGCTAACACAAGACCTAATGCTCCCAGGAGTCAGAGTCAAAGTAAGTGTCATGTGGACAACCCTTCTCCCAGAAAAAGACCCTTTCCACTCCCCCAAAGATACCTTCCAAACCCCTTTCATCAGCAAAGACCCTCCATTCTCTCTAAAGACATCCCCGGATTTACCCCTTCCAATTACTCATTCCCCCTAGGTTGCCTGGTTCAAAATGGTGCTGGTTGACCCCTAGCAATAGACACATGGTACTACTGCTAGGGATCAAGCTGCCAAATAAAGAGCAAATGGATATAGCAACAGAATTCTTCAATGCAGGTAGTCCAAGTTTTACAAATTACCATAGACAGTGAGGTTATTCTGACTCCTATAATACCTAACCTAGTCTCTAGTGAGGGCCAAGACTCATTTTAAAGAAGATAGTCAGAAAAGACTTGAACCGCCTATTTAGACAATTTACTAACTGGAATCAGCCAAGCTGCTTTTCAAGCTACAAACCTTGATGAGCCATTCGCATAGATTAAACCATTATCCTGGAATGAGTAAGATGCAACCCAGAAGCATATTGGCAGTAGTTCTCATGGAAAACCCTTCTGTCCTGGGAAAGTCCCTGCACATTTTCTATTGTTTAAAGGAAGTAGAAACATAGAAAGATGAAGGCATATAAAAACCATATGGACTATCCAGTCTGCCTTTCCATGCCACTGCCTAGTCCAAAGCTTTTTTTAATTCAGTTACAGTTTTAATCTTCACCACTTCCACTGGGACACCATTCCATGAATTCACTATTATTTCCATGAAGAAGTATTCCCTTAGTTACTCCTGAGTCTGTCCATTTTCACTTTCATCCTATGCCTCCTCATTCCAGAGCTTCCTTTCAACTGAAAGAGACTCATCTTCTGTGCGTTTATGCCATGGAGGTATTTTTACATCTGCATCATATCTCCCCTCTCCCATCTTTTTTCCAAGATATACATATTGAGATCTTTAAGTCTGTCCCTAGGTGCTTTATGATGAAGACCACTGACCATTTTAATAGCCACCCTCTGGACTGACTCCATCATGTTTATATCTTTTTGAAGGTGTAGTCTCCAGATTTGTAAACAATATTCTAAATGAGGTCTCACCAAAGTCTTATACAGAGGAAGTTCCACAGGAGCTCCACATAGTTTACAAAAAGAAAGGAACTGGGCATTCCCAGAGAGCTACAGTACAAATTCAACCAACCAAATACAGCCGGACAAGTAAGCATTACTCATTAAACATCTTAAAAAGACGTTTTTAAGAGCTTTCCTAAATTATCTATATTGAGCAATTGTTCTAATTTCCAAAGGAAGAGTATTCCACCATTTAACTTACTGAAAACAAACAAACAAAAAAATAATAATTAAACGCAGTTTTATAGATTACTCCTTTGGACTGGAGTATTGCAGCAACAGTGGTAACCTATCACACAAGGCTCTGCTTTTTTGTGTGAGATTTACATGGTCAGAAAAATAGATGGGAGCAGATCCATACAAAATATGAAAAGTCATAGAACAACATTTAGAAATAAGTTTGGCCTTTATGGGGAGCCAGTGAAATTTTAGCAGTACAGACGGGCATTCCTATTAAGTCGCTGGAGCTGGAAGAAAAAACTGGTCTTTACAGGACATTTTTAAAAACAGAGAGCTCTTATCTGCAGCTTCCTTCATATTAATAACATAAACTATTCTTCATTTCCTCTGAGTTCTCAGCAGTATCAGAAAACATTATATGTTACAAATAAGAAAAGAAACACTTCAACATTTGAACAAAATATGCAATAGTCAAGGTCAGTTTTCAATGCCAAACAAACCTCTAAATTAGCAGTAAAAGCCTCTTCAGAGTCTGATTTCTCAAGGACTCAGTTAAACTTAAATCCATATTCTGCTTGCTAGTCATGTAAACCTTTCTCCTTTAAAAGGGGAAAATAAACATTTGGTACAGGTGGAATTGGATTGATAGGTGTGCTCAGAATTTTAGTTAGATATTTCTAAAACATATCACTAGCTGGCTAGGAAAACTGAAAAAGTGTAGCCTCACTGCATTCTCCAACTTTGCTATTCCATAAGACAATATTCTCATTAATAAATGTAGGAGCTCTTTTTACTAAGCTGAGCTAAAAGGGGCCATGTGCGAGGGCAACCAAGATGGCGGTTGAAGCAGTCAGATGTGTGTGAGCTCCTGATCCTTTTGAAATTTTGCTTAACACTTCGGCGGGTTTCCCTGTGCTTGTCATGGGGAAAAGGAAGGATAAAATTAGAGGTATTCCCTCCTTCAACCCCAGTGGTAACCTTACCTCGAAGAAAGCAATTTTGGAGCGATTCGGCATTCAACCGCTGGAAGAGTCTGCAGTCACTAGAGTCAGATCCGTGATATCTTTGTAGGATAGCAGCAAAGAGGGAGTGTCACTCAGCCCTCCTTCGAGCACAGCTCCTCTTAGACCCAGAAGCAGTTCAGTGCCAGCTGAGAAGCCTGATGTGGGGTTAATCTTCTCGGTTGTAAGAGGAGGGCTTGTCGCTGCTTCTTTCACATTTGTGGTAACATCAAAGGGGGGGACAGCCTAGCTTGTCTGCCTGCGGTAAGTTCCAAATCAGCATGTGCTAAAAAATATTTTTTAAATGTTCTTGGAGGGTGTGTGTCTACAGGTGAAGAGTGGGCTTTAATGAGTGCCTCAGCACAGCTACATTACCACATGCTAACTGTTTAGCGCAGGATTAGCAAGTGTGCCCTTACCACTTGCAAAATGGATGTCAGAAGTTCACATCTGCAAATTTTTAGATGGCTGAGCACTAATGGCAACATTAGTGCATGACCATTAATAAAAAAATTGGAAAATCAGCCTTTTTACTGCTGTGGTAAAAGGACCCCTTTATATCCACAATTACTTTACTTTACCGGGTGCTTACATTCTGCTCACAAACCAGAGAGATTTCAACAAGATTGCATTGGGAAGACAATTTTGATAGCAGATTACAGAGCAGGTTAGCAGGTAGATAAGTCAGTCTAATACATAGATGCAGTGAAAAGGACTTCAGTTTGATGTTAGATGTATTGAAAAGTCATGTTGGGGAACCAGATTTATGAGGAGTTTGGTAAGATGTATTTCTTGTATAGAATGGATTTTAAGCTTTACAGAATTGAGTGCAGCAGTTAATGCTGAGCATTGGTATCAGTAGGGCGTTCCAGAATTTGGTGGCCTAGTAACAGAATAGGCTTGAGAAAAGTGTCTTGAGTCGAAATTCCTTGAAGGATGGGAAGGATACATTTAGAGAGTTTCTTGTCCCGTAGTTCGAGTGCAGAGTTGTGATTAGAGAGAACATGTATTGGGGGAGCAGAGCCCTTAAAGATTTTAAGACAAAATAACAGTTTAAAGATAATTCTGGCCTCTACCAGTAGCCAGTTTAACTGGGCATATAGGTGAGCGAACCTGTCGAATTTTTTCACACGATAGATTCGTCTTATGGCTGTGTTTAGCATTGTCTGTAGTTTGTAAGTTTTTAGGGCAGTTAAGTAGACTATATTGCAGTAGTCTAGCTTAGTTAGAGTTAGAGTCTGAACCATAAATCTGAAGTGTATTTGTTTAAAATATTTCCGTATTTGTCTGAGGTTATGCAGTTGGAAGATGCAAGACTTGATTGTCCTATTCACCTGTGCTTCCCAGAATAAGTTTTGGTCTATTGTAATGCCTAGGATTTTGAGAGGATTCTAGTTTGTAGGGTAAACTATTAATTAATTAATTGTTCTGTGATTGTGTTATGGCCTGTCAGTAGGAATTTTGTTTGATCACAGTTTAATTTTAATTGGTTCATTGCCATTCAGTTTGTGATTATGATGATGCAGTTCTCTATGTGTTGTTTTATTGAGTGAATTTTGTCATTTGTTGGAATTAGTATGGTGATTTCATCTGCATATATAAATGCTCTGAAACCCGCTGCTTCAAGGGTGTACCCCAGGGAGGCCATAAGGATGTTGAATAGAATGTGAGAGAGTGGCGAAACCTGGGAGCTGCCACTATCTGTGGAACATCTTTCTGAGTATGTTCCATTCATCCTAACTAGGTAAGATATGTTTGTTAGGAAGCCACAAAACCAGGTTAGTATGTGACCTGTTATACAAATGTTGTTTAGGATCATTAGGAGTAATTTGTGATCTACCACATCGAAGGCACTTGAGAGGTTGAACTGCATGATGAGTGCTTTCTTCCCCTTGGCCCCTTGTATCAGAGCACATAGAGTAGTCTCAGTGCTGAAATTTGCTCGGAATCCTGATTGTTATATGGTGACTATTCCTACAGGTTGGTAGTTGTTCACATTGGCCCTTGATTCTTGTTTGTTTTTTGGTATGAAAGTGAGGATAATATTTCCCATTGATGGTGGAAAGGAACCTCTGGACATGGAGTCAATCATCCAGTTGTAGATGATGGAGAGGCTCAGCTCATGACGTTTGTTGGGCATATGTCTAATCAGGAGTGGATTTGGAGAATTTCCGAATTAGTCAATCTAATTCGAACCATTTGATGGTGTGGAAGTTATCCCATGTAATATCTGTGGGTATTGCCATGTTGGAATGTTTGGTTATTTCATATTCCTTGTTGGTATTATTGTGGAATTGTGCCTTGATTTTGGTGATTTTTCTCTCTGAAATGGAGGGTTAGTTGTTCTAAACAGTGGATCCAACAAAAAGTCTTCTCACAATGAGTGTCTTCCTGAACAAGGTCTTTATTCACAATGGCACAACTGACCATTGTGAGAGGACTTTTTGTTGGATCCACTGTTTGTTTTACCCTATTGGTTTTCCTGTGGAGAGCTCACCTTCTGTGGGTGTTTGCTGGGTTAGTTGTTCTGCCATTGAGGCAGATTCCTGAGTTGGGATGGTGATTCCCTCGACGTTTGTTAGGTTGGCAACTATTGAGAACAGATGTTTGGTATTGCTGATGTCATTGTCAATCAGTTTGGAGTAATAGAGTTTTTGGGGATCAGTTAATTTGATTTTATATCTGGATGCTGCTTTTCTCTAGTTTAGTCTATTTATCTCAGTTCTGTCTTTCTTCTAGATTCTAGGTGTCTACATGTTTGTTTTAGTAGAAAGAGATCTGCATTGAATGCAACAGTGATTGCAGATATTTCAGATTCATAAAATTGGACTTTGTGACTCCCTTATTACTTGATAAATGTATTTGGCCAAAAATAGATTTCTCTAGGCCAGCAACAGCTTCCTATATATCTTAGAATACACCAAACGAATTTCTACAGAACAGTTTGAAAAGGCACATATGGGAGCCTTTACTTAAGATTTCCAAATCTTCTAGGAAATTCTGCCATCTCAATAACCTCTAAGCATGATGATGGCAAATATTCCAAACCTTCCAACAGATCTTGAATCAAACACTTGACACTGATACTCTCAATAATTTCCTATAGCAAGCCTGAGGATCCTGATTTGGTATTTTGCTCTCAAGACAACATCATAGCACTAGCATAATTAATAAGCATCCTTGCAGCTGGACTGCACCAGTTACATGTGGCAGGAGAGCCCATTTCATAGCCATAAACATCTAAAATATTAACAGGGTCAACATGCAAACATAAACATGGATGTGCCGGCACACTCATATACATATGTTGGTATTGTAGAACAGATGAACCAAAAAAGGCAGTGATCTGAAAACCAACAGTATAATACATCCAAGAGCAGACCTGCAATCTGAAGAACAATGTGGTTTATTAAAAGAACAGACACCCGACATGGCCATGTGTCACCCAAAGGCTGTGACAGGGTTAGAACAAAGATACAAACATATAAATGTTGCATTAAAATTGTACACAACTGATAAAATAATATGAATAAATAAAACCAAACCATAAAATCATACACATAAAAACTGAAAACATTAACTAATAGACATACAGATTTAAAAAAACTGCATATAAAAAGTGAAAACATAAATGCAGAATCCTTACATAAATAAGAACACTATACAGTATTCATTTTTTTAAACGGTTAGTGCAAGAACGCCCACTTTCTGCCCCTGACACCCTCCTTAAAAATGCAAAAGTTTATTTAGCACATGGTTAGAGTGCACAAATGCAAAAACTAATGCGTGATGCTTTAGAACATCCTGTGTTAGTCCATTTTTGCTGTGTTTAGGCATGCATATACAGCTTTGTAAATGGACCCCTAAGGGACTTGCCAATATCACAAGGAGTGGCTCTGAGATTTCTTACATCTTCCATAAAACAGTTGCATCTGTTCTTCTGTGCTTCTTTTTTCTTCCTTTCTTCTCTTCAAAAACTATTTAATCCAGCTGGCTTGGCAACTCATTTTCAAATGCTGCCCGCTGCCATGTCAAGACCTTGGCTCAAGTCTTGAATCGGGCTTTCCCCTCCTCATGTGACTGAGACTGGGAATACTGCAATGGAAATATTCATAGTCTTGAGTGGAGGGAGGGGTCCAGTCATGGTTAAAAAAAAAAGCCACAACTAGTGACAGTACTTAGAGCATATGACTCCAGTGTTATTGAAGCAGTCTTAGTACATGGCACCTGAACACGGTCTGTAGCTGTGAGGACTAGAATATGTAGGTGAATTGGAAGATGTAAAATAGGTTAAAGTAAATCAGTGTTCAGACTGAATGCTTACAGAATTGGATCCTAATTCTGTTTCTGATTGAACTGGAAGTCCTGAAGAGCAGACATAAACTACCTGGCCCCATCACCTCTTAAAAAAAAGCCTTAGACCTGAATTAAACTTGGATATTCAACGTTGGATCATGTCCAGGCACTAGCATTGGATATCCAGGTAAGTACAATAACCCAGAAACTAGCCAGACACTTTCTTTGGGTAAAGGGAAAGGAGGGTCATGCAAATGCATATTCTATTACTTATATAAGTGAGATTTCATTTACTAGGATAATAAGTGCATATTTTGGGTTGGATTGCGGATATCCATTATTTGCTTTATTCTG
Source organism: Microcaecilia unicolor (assembly GCF_901765095.1). Taxonomy (NCBI): domain Eukaryota; kingdom Metazoa; phylum Chordata; class Amphibia; order Gymnophiona; family Siphonopidae; genus Microcaecilia; species Microcaecilia unicolor. The sequence goes on along the minus strand of NC_044033.1, from coordinate 468,258,318 downwards.
CTCTTATGCTTATATTACAGTCTGAGAATGATCATTGAAGTCCCTTTGCCCTTATTCCAGATATGTTAAATGTCATCCAAAGGACACATGCAGTGAAAGTCATAATGAAACTCATTCTTATTGAAATGAGGTTGTTAATGAATTCCATGATTTGGAACAGGAGTTTCACAGGAGTCTCTTAATACACACACCATTTGTAAAAGCCTTATCTAGCACATACTATAATTTTGTTTTTGATTTCCAGCAAATATTTTTCAACCACATATTTTAGTGAATTGAATTGTTTAATCTTACAATTACTTCTCATGCTACTAACACTGTGAAAACTACTGAAGCTACTTTATCTTAATAGCTCAGTATTTTAGTTGCCTTTCAGTCAGTTATGTGGAAGCAGATGTCTGCTTTCTACTGTAAAGATCATAATGACAAATTTAAGGGCCCTTTTACAAAGGCGCAACAAAAAGTGGCCTACGGTAGTGTGGGTGAGTGTATTGGATGCGCGCTGGACCATTTTTCCACCGCGTCTGGAAAAAAGAGGTTTTGAGGGGGGAGGGGGTCAGGAAATTGACATGCGACAAAATTAAAACTAGAACGCATCTATTTATGGCATGAGCCCTTAATGACACCCATTGATTCAGTGGTAAGGGCTCACGCATTACACGTGCGGTAACCGTACAGTGCATGCCAATTGCCGATACCACCGGGAACACCCCCGTGGTAGGAAATAGAAAATTATTTTCTACCGGTTGTTTTGGGCATGCGTCAGACTCATAATTACTGCCAGGCGCATGCACTAGCTAGGCAGTAATGCTGATTTGATGTACGCTGAATGAGCCTAGGCCCTTTGTAAAAGAGCTCCTTAGTTAATTGGGGCAGTGTGCTAAAGGAAAATATGTGTCTATGGATATTGATTATAGGATTAACATTTCTAAATACTCAGTTAATTGTTGGTGTTCTATAGAACAATTTTTTAAAAATAGAAACAGAATGCTTCAAAATAGGAATCATTTTTCAGTTTAGTACTTTCTATCTCTCTTAATATTTAACTATGGGCCCTGTTTACTAAGACACGCTAGCGTTTTTAGAACTCACCTAAAATTAGCACACGCTAAATGCTAGAGACACCCATATATTCTTATGGATTTCTTTAGTGTTTAGTGCATGCTAAAAACACTAGTGCGTCCTTAGCACAGCTTAGTAATCATGGCACCATATTTTAAAACATTTCTTTTCCCCATCTCCGAAAAATGCAAAGTGGATAATAAAAGACATATAACGTGGAGGGGCATTTTCGATATGACGACTAAATCCAACTTTGGATGTTTTGCTGAAAACATCCAAAAATCAAGTAGTGAAAATGACCATTTTCAAACCAGAAAAAGTCTTTTTTTTTTTTTTAAATTACCATTTCCTAGATGTTGCTGTGCTTAGTATGTCTATCATTTTGGACCATTTTCCCCCAAGAAAACAACTGTCCAAGGAAAAAATGCACAAAATCGAGCCATTGGGATGTAGGAGTCAGGTTTCTTAGTAGACTGCCACGCAGGCACCCCAGCAGAGCAGTAGGATACCCTAGGGGGCACTGCAGTACACATCTCACCATTACCCCCTTATATTGTATAGTGAGCCCTTCAAAACTCATGAAAAACCTACTGTACTCAACTATATACCACTGCAATAGCCTTTATGGCTGTAGGTATCACTTATATGTGGGTACAGTAAGTTTGGGGGAGGGGGGGTTGGAGGGGGATGACACTTTCCTACACAAATATAATAGAGTGAATTATGGTCCTAGCTCACTTTCTCTACAGTGAACTGCACCCACTACTAGGCTATTCCTGGAACCTGCTTGCTGCTCTAATAAGACTAGCCATTACATCTGAAGCTGTAATAGAGGCTGGTATGTACTGTTTCCTTTACATCTTTGCTGGGTGGGAGGGGGTCAGTGATCACTGAATAGTAAGGAGGTATCATTCCTTTATTCTAGCAGTGGTCTTGTCATTTAGGGCACTATTTTGTGGCTTATTCATTAATAAAACAGGTCTAGACCAAAATGTCCAAATTACAGCCCTGGAAGCTTTTGTTTTGATCAATTATGGCAGAAAAGTTCCAAGTGTTAGGAACATGCAGATCCCGCTCTTAACACACCCTTGACATGCCCCTTTGTGATTTGAATGCACTTCTCACCAACTTCATAGAAAAACGTCTAATAATTGGTTTCAAAAATACCAATTTGGATGTTTTTGTGAGAAACACTTCCAAATGCGATTTGAAGATGGGCCCCATTATAACACAGTAACATAGTAGATGATGGCAGATAAAGACCTGTATAGTCCATCCAGTTTGCCCAATAAGATCATGCCTTATGCTTTGGGTTTATATGATACTTCATATGTATACCTGATCTTGACTTGTCCTTGTAGTTTAAAGCACAGACTGTAGAATTCTGCCTAGCACTACCCTTGTTCTAAAACTTCTGAAGTTGTTATTGAAGTCCCACTCCAGCCCATCCATAGTAAACCTTAAGACCTAGATAGATGCTTGGGTGATTGTAAGATCAGCTTGGAAGACACCGGGTGAGGTGAAGATGGTCTGGGGCCTGGAACTGTGACTCCCAGGTACTCTTGCATACTTTTCCTAATCCAGATATGATCATAGAGACCATATTGGGGAATTTGAGTATTCCCTTAGGGGCCCTTATACAAAAGCGCGCTGAAAAATGGCCTGCGGTAGTGTAGACGCGTGTTTTCGACACAAGCAAAATCATTTTACAGCGTACCGGTAAAAAAATGCCTTTTAAAATGTTTTGCCGTCCATTTTGGGTCTGAGAATGTACCACCAGCCATTGACCTAGCAGTAAAATCTCACAAGGTAACCGGGTTGTAATGACCTACGCACATCAAATGCCACTTAGCGCACATCCATTACGCGAGTCCAAAAATAAAAATTATTTTTTGGACGTGCGTAACGGACGCGCACTAAAAATGAAATTACTACAAGAGCCACACGGTAGCCGGGCATTAACTCCATTTTGGTGAGCTTTGGGTGTGTGTAGACGCTTACGTGGTTTAATAAAAGGGCCCCTTAGTATTTCAATCTAAACCTTCAATAGTTGCCCTGGACATATTGTATTAGATTTTATTTATGGCACTTGAAAAATTGGCATCAGATTTAGGCACAGTTTACAGAATTTGTCTAGCCGGTATATAGAATACGCCTAGCTGCCATGTCTGTGCCTAATTCTAAACACATCCATTTGTTCCAAGTAAAACATGGTGTAGATACCGGTGCCTAAATTAAACACAGAGCAGGTGTATTCTATAACTATGCACATAGATTTTTGGAATGCCCATGGTCCATCCATTCCACGTCCATGGTCATGCCCCCTTTTTGGCAGTGCGCATTAGAATTTATGCACACTAGTTTACAGAAAATGCCTAGCAAGTTGTGTTTATACGTTCTAATTAATGACAATTAGTGTCAATAACTGCTTAAGTGGCAATTATCAGCGCTGATTGGCTTGTTATATAATTAAATTGTGCACTCAAATCCAGAATATGATTTTGACTCTCGTTCATAAACGTATTTACTGAAAGGCATCTCCATTGTTATCAGCCTTGTTGAGTGTTATGCATATAGGCAGAGAAAGAAAGAGAGGAGTCAAAGATAACCCAAAATTATGAGCTGGGAGAACCTTGAAAAATGACATTGAGGGGCATAATTGAACGGCGCTGGCCAAATAGATGGCCGGCCATCTATTTGGCCGGCGCCGTAAAGTGGTGCCCCAACCATATTATCAAAAAAATATAGCCAGCTATCTTTCGTTTCGATAATACGGTTGGAGCCGGCCAAATCTCAGTATTTTGGCCGGCTTTAGAGATGGCCGGCATTGGTTTCCGGCGATAATGGAAACTAATGACGGCAATCTTAAACCCGTCCAAATCCAAGGTATTTCGTTGTGGGAGGAGCCAGCATTTGTAGTGCACTGGTCTCCCTCACATGCCAGGACACCAACCGGGCACCCTAGGGGGCACTGCAGTAGACTTCAAAAATAGCTTCCAGGTGTATAGCTCCCTTACCTTGGGTGCTGAGCCCCTCAAATCCTGCCCAAAACCCACTCTCCACAACTCTGCACCACTACCATAGCCCTAAGGGGTGAAGGGGGCATCTACATGTGGGTACAGTGTTTTTGTTTTGGGGGGGGGGGGGTTGGAGGGCTCCCATTTACCACCACAAGTGTAACAGGTGGGGGGGGGGATGGGCCTGGGTCCACCTGCCTGAAGTGCACTGCACCCACTAAAAACTGTTCCAGGGACTTGCATACTGCTGTCATGGAGCTGGGTATGACATTTGAGGCTGGCATAGAGGCTGGCAAAAAAATGTTTTTTATTTTTTTTTGGGTGGGAGGGGGTTGGTGACCACTGGGGGAGTAAGGGGAGGTGATCCCCGATTCCCTCTGGTGGTCATCTGGTCAATTTGGGCACTTTTTTAAAGCTTGGTCCTAAAAATAAATGGACCAAGTGAAGGCGGCCATCTCATAACCACGCCCCCGTCCCGCCTTCCATACCCTTCTGAAAAGCTCACTTTAACTTTTGGCCGGCTCTGCGACAGAAAGCCGTTGGAGATGGCCAAAATTGGCTTTCCATTATACCGATTTTGCCAGGTTCGGGAGATGGCCGGCCATCTCCCCATTTGTGTCGGAAGATGGCCGGCAATCTCTTTCGAAAATAAGCAGGGCTGTTACTTATAGAAAAAGAAAAAGGGGAAAGAGATAATAAGTTTGGGGGTAAAAGATAAGATTTTCTGTGTTGGCCATGCTGAGTTTAAGATGATGGTGGGATCATCCAGGCAGCAATGTCAGACAATCAGTCTGAAATTTGCAACTGGATTGCAGTTGAAACATCTGATGTAATGAAATACAGCTGGGAGTCATCAGAATAAAAATAATAATGAAAGCCACTGGAAGAGCATTAGTTTAGAAAAAGAGGAGAAAAGGTCACATAGTGCTAAAGATGGCAGGCTAAACAAAGTGGAGGGCTAGCTAATGGTTAGAACACCTAGCTGACAACCACAAAACTCAGCTTCAAATCTTGCTGCTGATCTGTGTGATCAACCCTCCAGTGCTTACGTTATAGTATTTGGAAACATAAGTGTTGCCATACTGAAGGTCCATCAAGCCCAGAATCCTGTTTCCAACAGTGGCCAATCCAGGTTACAAGTACCTGGCAAGATCCCAAAACAGTACAATGCATTTTATGTTGCTTATCCTAGAAATAAGTAGTGAATTTTCCCAAGTCCATCTTAATAATGGCTTATAGACTTTTCTTTTAAGAAGATATCCAAACCTTTTTTAAACCCCGCTAAGCTAACCACTTTTACCATATTCTCTGGGAACGAATTCCAGAGTTTAATTACACATTGAGTGAAGAAATATTTTTTTCTGATTTCTTTTAAATTTAATATTTTCTAGCTTCATTGTGTGCCCCCTAGTCCTAGTATTTTTGGAAAGAGTAAACAGGCAATTCACGTCTACCCATTCCACTCCACTCAATATTTTATAAATCCATCATATCTTCCCTCAGCCATCTTTTCTCCCAAGCTGAAGAGCCCTAGCCTCTTTAGCCTTTCCTCATAGGGATGTCATCCCTTTATCAAATTTTCTTAGCATGTTGCATTGAAAATGTGCACCAGCGGACGTCCGCTCTCGTGACGCTTTTGCTCCCCCCTGCGCCGTCAACCAGGCTCCACTTCTGATCTTACCATACTTTAGTAAAAGGGCCTTTTAGATTGCAAGCCCTCTAGGGACAGGAAACTATCTTGTGTACCTGAATGTAGCCCAGCTTGAACTACTACTGAAAAAGGTGTGAGCTAAATCCAAGTATTCATGAAGTTCAGACTTGATTAATAAATGTCTTCATTGTACCTGAACACCTGCATTTTTTCCAGAACTAAAGAAAACATGCAAACACTGTGATTTTCTTAGGACTTTATTTTTCTTGGCTGTACAGAAGAAATGAATATAACATATTCTCAAAAATCCTAATTATGGGGTTATGTTACAATCAGACTCCACAAGTATGCTTCCTATTCTGATTGGATGGCAGCATTTTAGAGATGTTTACATAGTAACAATCAAGCTACCATGCTGAGGTAATCACATGCAAGCATTTCAGTTTAAAATAGAAGCAATCAATGGAAATGTTCCATTTTTCTAATCTCTTTCATGCAAGCAAATACAACCTGTCAAAGGCAGTTCAGAATTCTATCCAGCAATCTCATAAATTCAATCCCATCATTAAACAAATTCAGAAGATAGTGTTTTTAGGGGAAAAAAGAGAAGCTTGCACAAAATGTTAGTGTCAATAACTGTATTATATACACTTTTTATTCGTAATATCCAATCATTATTTCCTTGTCAACCTGAAGAAAACTGCATCAGTAAAGGTTGACAGCTGTGTATGTAAGTCTTACTGTGGACTTTTACTACATGGTCTTAAACATGCTTTTTAATAGTCAAAAACACTGTTGTAAACTGATGAATATTCCTGCACATGCAGATCCAATTGATGGTCTGCAGGGGGGCACCAGAGACCCTAGGCACGGCCCTGAAGGGCATTTTCAATATGACGTCTAAATGACACCAGAGACATTTATGGCAAAATGTCCAAAATCAAAGAGGTATAATCAAACAAAATTATTAACATTTCCAGAGATTCTAAAATAGGTAAAATATATGTCTTGAAAAAATAGATCCACAAACAGTGATGAAAAACATCTCCACCGTTCGAAAATACACTAAACAAAATGTCTACTATAACTATATGTCCCACGTTAAGAAAACATATGTGGGAATGAAAGGACATCCCCTCTACATGCAACAAATGCATATATAGATCTGCATGTGGAGGAATATTCATCAGTTTACAAGGATGTTTCTAAGACATGAACCCAACTACTCTACTGAAGAGATCCAGCTCCTGTGATCTCTTCAAATATCACCACCACCTGCCCCCTTTAAATGTATCATTGAGAAGATGGAGAATGATCAGATCCACCCTGACAATGTAAGTGTCCAGCACTCCCCTCCCCCCAGACCACAGCACCACATGTACAAGCACCAGGAATAGGCAGGGTAAAATGCACTGAGGTCCCTTTCTACTTGTAGGAGATGTGATTGCTCCAACACCAATCCAATTCCTTACTGTATTCCTCAGTCTAAGAGTAATCATGTTTGTAAATGTGCACATCTATAAATACAGAATTGAGAAACAAAACTCACATAATTCATTGCTGAGATTAGAATGTACACCACATTCAATGCCCAGAAAATATGGAGACCATCCTCTACACCAACCAAGCAGACCTATAATGAGGGACTGTACAGACCTGCACCCCTTCCCGCTTAATCCTGGCCCCCATCTACATAGTGACTGGAACATTGGCAGTAGCTCGCTAAAGTACATGCAGATGCCCAAAGAAACACCAGCTTTACTATACTGTTCACCCCCACACCTCTGCAATACTTCATATGCTGCACAGAAAGGTCACCATGCCACTTTCTGTTTCCATGGTGACCCCAGCTCACACAGCACCTGTGCCTCTGCAATGTATTCCCAACCCCTCAGCAGGGGTGTATCTAGGTGGGGCCACGGGGGCATGGGCCTCCACAGATTTAGCCCTGGCCCCCTCTACTTTCAACCCACGCTGCTTTCAACCCCCCACTGCCACTGCCGCCAGGTACCTTTGCTGGCAGCGGTCCCCAACCCCCGCCAGCCTTAGTCTTCTTCAGCGCATTCGCTGATCTATGCTGTGAGTCTTGACTGATGTCCTGCATGCACGTCCAGCAAAGGTACCTGGCGGTGGTGGCAGGGGAGGGGCAGTGGCGGCGGGGGGGTCCAAAAGTGGTGGGGGAGGGTCGGCGGCAGGGGGGTTGGTGGCTGAGGGAAGCAGGCTAAAATGTGCTCCCCCTCCTTGGGCTCTGGACCCCCCTCCTGCCGAAGTCTGGCTACAGCCCTGTCCCTCAGCCCCCCCCCCCCCCCATTTGCCTGTTGCCATCTGTCACAGCCTGTGCTAGGAGCATTGAACATCTTGTCATAAAAAAAGAATAATGTATATGAAGGCAAGAAGGCCCATCACCTAAAACCCATCTCTGCCAATGTGATTTTTGCAGACAGTTTAGTGTTCACAGAGATCTTGAGTCACTCCAACATCAGTATCAGTGCATCCAGAGGGAGAACCCCATGCTGATCCAGCACATGTGGGGAAAGCTTCCAAGTCCAAAGTATAACACACAGAGCACTCCTATAACACCTCTGTTCCATATCAAGGAGTGATGCAGATACCATACTTAGACTATGCCCACAACCCCCATATGTGTTGTACCCACCCCCAACCTATGAGATGAAATGGAAAGGAACAGAGGAGCGGGGAACCCTTGATCACTGTCCACCAGCCACCATTACAAAAGGGCTCTATATGGTACACACAACTACCTAGCACATTGCATCTACTACAGCAGGGGAAATAAAAGAGTCACCCCAAACTTCCAGATTCAATTAAAACCATAACCTTTGTATTAAAGTACCTTACATCAAACACAAAGTTGGCAAAGAGCTGGTCAAGGAGGAAACTACACTGACCTCAGAGGGCCCTCACAGCATCCCTGGCCCCTTAAAAGGCTGCCTTGTGATGGCCCCAAACCACATTCACTGGATAGACCACTGTCAGCTGCAAAGAGACATACTGTACTCTGTCCTGTAAAACATCCCTTAAGGGCCATGCTGGGTGCCCTGGAAATCTCCACATTATGGTGCACCCCCAACATTGCCAATAGAACCCATACCTATGGGTATAAATCCCTCCCTTCCTCCTACCCTTAGCATCTCCAAAATATGGCCTTGAGTTATGTGCTGATGTGCAACCACCGCCATCATTCAGCCCAGTAAAACTGCCAGCAGGACTACCCCACAGATAGATGCCCTCTAGGCAGACCGTTCAGACCTTCACATCTAAAAAATACCATTTACCTGCAGGTCCAGCAGAGGTGTCCAGAAGGATCAGCTGCTACCATAGGGTACACTGCCATCTCAAAGCCAATTTGAGGACACAAATGCATGGGCACACACATACACCCACATCTCTGCCAACAATGACCCCATCCATCCAACTGTGCAGGGCCAACGCAACCAGCATGCCCATTATCACCCTCCAGTGTTCCCTGTTATGTCATCTCCTTGGTGTCACACCTCAGACATGTCCCCCAGGAAACAACAATTGCCCACAGTTGTCCCTGTCCCTGGCTCCAAACAGTCAGCTCTACCACTATGCAAGCCATGTAGGATGTGTTGATCTTAATTGCAAACATGTTACGCACACGGGGCACATTGTAGCAGCTGCTGAGCCAGCCTAAGACCAACCAGCAGCAGCCACCGAGCCACCCCAAGACCAGCCTGCAGCAGCTGCCGGGCCATCCCAAGACCAGCCTACAGCAGCTGCCGGGCCAGTCCAGGACCAACCAGCAGCAGCCACCAAGCCAACCCAGGACCAGCCACCAAGCCATCCCAGGACCAGCCAGCAACAGCCACTGAGCAAGCCCTGGAACAGCTGGCTGCTTAGGAACAGCTAGCAGCCCTGGACCAGCAATCAGCCCTGAACCAGATGGCTGCCCAGGAACATCAAGCAACCCCTGCTGAGGCTGAGGACAATATCCTATATGGTGGAGGTTGAAGAGGAGGAGGGTATGTCCACTCTAGAGGGGGATGAGGAGGAGGAGGAGGAGGAGGAAAAGGAAAAGCAGCACTTCCCCTCCCCCCACAACAGGACACAGATGGCCAGGGCATTGGCCCTACAGCAGACAGGACTGCTGGGGGACCACTGAGAGAGATCCCCAATTGCATCTTCTCCAACAAGTGGCTGCCATGCAAAACCACTTGCTGTAGGCTGGCCTGAGGCAGGTCATAGAGCAGGAGCTGGGAGCACAGCAGCAGATCCTGTTCCTGCTGGTCAAACTGCTTCAGCGGCTCAGTGAAGAATGTACTCACCCTCAATGAGGGGGAACATCCTCCCGACCCCATCCCCAATTTTGTACATAGTTATATTTTTTTATACAAGTTTTATATGTTTTATACTAAAGTCTGTGTTTCTACTTTGTGCACAATGCATTGACAGCATGACATTCCAAGCAAAACGGTATTAGGCAAACACTTTGGAAAAGGGAGACTGCAGCTAGGGGAGGGTGGAGAATCCACAGACTGGGAAGGAATTGTACAAAGGGTCACCTGTGTGCACAATCAGAGCAGCTCTCCCTGAATGTCAAATGCTCTACCACAGGCCGGTTCTATAGGACCAGTCTCCAATGGGTCCTGCAGCAGAGAAAAGCCCTGTAGGTCACAACATCCCCCCCCCCCTCCTTTGCCCAACCCACATCCCAAACCATCATGCTGTGGATCTCTATTAGGCCAAATTAAGGTGACTTCAACTATCTTAGGGACTTCACCAGCTTGTGATACCAGTGAAACTAGGGTGGCCCACTACAGGCCATGATACAGGGGCTCCCAAGGGTGGTAGGGGGTTAGGAATCACATGCCTGCAGTATTCCTTTCCACTCTATCTGCCAGCTCATGGCTGTAGGTCATGTGAGTGTGGCCTTTACCAACCCCTGGCAAGGGACCACATATTAGCCTGCTAGGCCCAGGGGCAGGCTGGCCCTCAGTTGGTGAGATGTGCAGGACACCTGTCTGACAAACATGTTACAGGAATTTTGCTACTGTATGCACATATGCCTGAAGGCAGATTAGTGGCCCATCACCAGGCAGCTGAATATCTGGGTTCTGGCCTATGCTGGGGAAGGAATGCACTTTCCTATATCCTACACTCAGGAGCCTAAACAGTGTCCCTCTAGCGGGTTAGGGTAAGGTGTGAAGATTAAAGCAGTAAAGGTGAAGATCCCCTAATGTGGGTACAGTGATATGCACATAAGGAGATAAACCAGGTCATAGGAACAGCAATGTAGGTAACAGGATGGGCTGGAGTGGTCATCTACCTACTGCTACTATTAGTACTACTAATAATTTCTGTAGTGCTACTAGACATACGCAGCATTGTACACATCATATGCAGGTACTTTCTCTGTCCCTAGAGGGCTCACAATCTAAGTTTTTGTACCTAGGACAGTGGATGGTTTGGTGGCTTGCCCAGGGTCACAGGGAGCTGCAGTGGGGATGAAGCCCAGGTTGCCAGCGTCAAAGCCCACTGCACTGACCATTGGGCTACTCCTCCCTCCCTCCTACCTTACCATCGAACTCTGTAGTGATCTTTCCACAGGGGGTTAACTCTCTGACCTTTCAACAGTACCAATGCTGCCACCTGAGATCAGGTCTGAGAGAGGTTGATGGGACTGCATGGTACATGACAGAAGCACTGGCAAACACTTGGCAATCTGGAACCCAATTTCAGCTCCATGCTAAAGACTGGAACCAGGGTCACATCACAGGTGTTGTTGGCCAAAGAGCATAGATATATTGGTGCCCTGCTGTGGCCAGGTAGAGGGCCACATCTACAAATGTGGTCTGCAGTTTGAATACCCAAACCACTTCCCTGTCTGTTCCTGACAGCTCGCATCAACAGACCAACCCCATAACCCCCCCCCCCCCCGACCCTGCAACCCACACCATTTTGATACACAGCAAAGATCGCCTCAAAATAAGGATATGTTGTCTTACACTAGCAACCTGCCTGGAACCAACCAGCAGATATGTATAGGCAGTGCCTAGACTGAAGTTTACTCTCTGTTCCACATGCTTCCTTATCCACAAGCATACAAACAGCTTAGTCATATGGGGGAGTAGTGGATGAAGGGAGAGATCAATAATAGAAGGGGGGTGGATTATTTGTTGTGAGGTGAGGTAGAGGGTGGTTTGTTCTTGTGTCATGGAAGATTAAATGGTTGGGTTTGGGTGCTTGATTGCCTGAGTTTTATAGTTGGTTATGCTGAAGTCTTGAACTAGTTTGTGTGGGGGGGATTGTGTTGTGTGGGTGAGGATGCTTCATTTCTGTTGTTTGTGGTTAGAAACGTTTTGAACAGGTAAGTCTTGAGGTGTTTCTGAACGTTAGTGTATGGAGTTATGGATCTTTTTGTCATAGGAAGGGCATTCCATAGCTTGGGGCTTTGGTAGGGGATGTTCGCTGAGTGAACAGATTTGGAGAGGATTTAGTGACAACTGGGATAGTGAAGGGTCAGGTAATTCCTCACTTCCTTCAGTGAGATACTAAAAGGTAGGATGATCATGTCTGCAAGACCTTTTTTTTAAATGATGTTAGAGATGTCTTTGTTGTTGTTTTTGAAAGGGATAAAGAAAGTCATGTCATCGACATAGATGAATGGGTTGAGGCCTTCATTGGCTTGCTATTTGGCTAATGGGGTCATCATGATGTTGAATAGGATTGGAGAGATGGAAGGACCCTGTTGAACTCGTTATTGGGCTTGCCAGAGGGAGGATAATTCATTGTTCATTTTGACTTGGTATGATCTTTTGGTCAGGAAGTTTTCAAACCATGTGAGTACTGTCCCACATGTCGAGTATTCATATTAAGGTGTGGTGGTTGGCCATATTGAAGGCTGATGACATGTTGAATTGTAATAAAAGTATGTTCCTTCTCTGACTGATGTATCTTCTGAAGTTGGCGATTAGAGCAGATAGCGTTGTTTCGGTGCTGTGGCGTGACTTGAAGCCTGATTGAGAATCATGGAGAATTGAGAATTTGTTCAAGTATTCGGTAAGTTGCTTGTTGACTATATATTCTACTAGCTTGGCAATGACAGGTACATAAGTACATAAGTACATAAGTAGTGCCATACTGGGAAAGACCAAAGGTCCATCTAGCCCAGCATCCTGTCACCGACAGTGGCCAATCCAGGTCAAGGGCACCTGGCACGCTCCCCAAACGTAAAAACATTCCAGACAAGTTATACCTAAAAATGCGGAATTTTTCCAAGTCCATTTAATAGCGGTCTATGGACTTGTCCTTTAGGAATCTATCTAACCCCTTTTTAAACTCCGTCAAGCTAACCGCCCGTACCACGTTCTCCGGCAACGAATTCCAGAGTCTAATTACACGTTGGGTGAAGAAAAATTTTCTCCGATTCGTTTTAAATTTACCACACTGTAGCTTCAACTCATGCCCTCTAGTCCTAGTATTTTTGGATAGCGTGAACAGTCGCTTCACATCCACCCGATCCATTCCACTCATTATTTTATACACTTCTATCATATCTCCCCTCAGCCGTCTCTTCTCCAAGCTAAAAAGCCCTAGCCTTCTCAGCCTCTCTTCATAGGAAAGTCGTCCCATCCCCACTATCATTTTCGTCGCCCTTCGCTGTACCTTTTCCAATTCTACTATATCTTTTTTGAGATACGGAGACCAGTACTGAACACAATACTCCAGGTGCGGTCGCACCATGGAGCGATACAACGGCATTATAACATCCGCACACCTGGACTCCATACCCTTCCTAATAACACCCAACATTCTATTCGCTTTCCTAGCCGCAGCAGCACACTGAGCAGAAGGTTTCAGCGTATCATCGACGACGACACCCAGATCCCTTTCTTGATCCGTAACTCCTAACGCGGAACCTTGCAAGACGTAGCTATAATTCGGGTTCCTCTTACCCACATGCATCACTTTGCACTTGTCAACATTGAACTTCATCTGCCACTTGCACGCCCAATCTCCCAGTCTCGCAAGGTCCTCCTGTAATCGTTCACATTCCTCCTGCGACTTGACGACCCTGAATAATTTTGTGTCATCGGCGAATTTAATTACCTCACTAGTTATTCCCATCTCTAGGTCATTTATAAATACATTAAAAAGCAACGGACCCAGCACAGACCCCTGCGGGACCCCACTAACTACCCTCCTCCACTGAGAATACTGTCCACGCAATCCTACTCTCTGCTTCCTATCTTTCAACCAGTTCTTAATCCATAATAATACCCTACCTCCGATTCCATGACTCTGCAATTTCTTCAGGAGTCTTTCGTGCGGCACTTTGTCAAACGCCTTCTGAAAAGTCCAGATATACAATATCAACCGGCTCCCCATTGTCCACATGTTTGCTTACCCCCTCAAAAAAATGCATTAGATTGGTGAGGCAAGACTTCCCTTCACTAAATCCGTGCTGACTTTGTCTCATCAGTCCATGTTTTTGTATATGCTCTGCAATTTTATTCTTAATAATAGCCTCCACCATCTTGCCCGGCACCGACGTCAGACTCACCGGTCTATAATTTCCCGGATCTCCTCTGGAACCCTTCTTAAAAATCGGAGTAACATTGGCTACCCTCCAGTCTTCCGGTACTACACTCGATTTTAGGGACAGATTGCATATTTCTAACAGTAGCTCCGCAAGTTCATTTTTTAGTTCTATTAATACTCTGGGATGAATACCATCAGGTCCCGGTGATTTACTACTCTTCAGCTTGCTGAACTGACCCATTACATCCTCCAAGGTTACAGAGAATTCGTTTAGTTTCTCCGACTCCCCCGCTTCAAATATTCTTTCCGGCACCGGTGTCCCCCCCAAATCCTCCTCGGTGAAGACCGAAGCAAAGAATTCATTTAATTTCTCCGCTACGGCTTTGTCCTCCCTGATCGCCCCTTTAACACCATTTTCGTCCAGTGGCCCAACCGACTCTTTGGCCAGTTTCCTGCTTTTAATGTATCTAAAAAAATTTTTACTATGTATTTTTGCTTCCAACGCTAATTTCTTCTCAAAGTCCTTTTTTGCCCTCCTTATCTCCGCTTTGCATTTGGCTTGGCATTCCTTATGATCTATCCTGTTACTTTCAGTTGGTTCTCTTCTCCACTTTCTGAAGGATTGTTTTTTGGCTCTAATGACTTCCTTTATCTTACTGTTTAGCCACGCCGGCTGACGTTTAGTCTTTTTTCCCTTTTTTCTAATACGTGGAATATATTTGTCCTGAACCTCCAGGATGGTGTTTTTAAACAGCATCCACGCCTGACGCAAGTTTTTTACTCTGCGAGCTGCTCCTTTCAGTCTTTTTTTCACCATTTTTCTCATTTTGTCGTAATCACCTTTTCTATAGTTAAACGCTAGCGTACTTGATTTCCTAGTTTCACTTCCTTCAATGCCAATATCAAAACCGATCATATTATGATCACTGTTGTCAAGCGGCCCTCGTACCGTTACCCCCTGCACTAGATCATGAGCACCACTAAGGACTAAGTCTAGTATTTTTCCTTCTCTTGTCGGCTCCTGAACTAGCTGTTCCATGAAGCTGTCCTTGATTTCATCAAGAAATCTTATGTCCCTTGCGTGTACAGATGTTACATTAACCCAGTCTATATGCGGGTAATTGAAATCCCCCATTATTATTGTGTTGCCCAGTTTGTTTGCGTCCCTGATTTCCTTTAACATTTCCGCATCCGTCTGTTCGTCCTGGCCAGGCGGACGGTAGTACACTCCTATCACTATCCTTTTCCCCTTTGCACATGGAATTTCAATCCACAGTGATTCCAAGGAGTGTTTTGTTTCCTGCAGAATTTTCAATCTATTTGATTCAAGGCTCTCGTTAATATACAATGCTACCCCTCCACCAATCCGATTCACCCTATCACTACGATATAATTTGTACCCCGGTATGACAGTGTCCCACTGGTTATCCTCCTTCCACCAGGTCTCAGAGATGCCTATTATATCTAATTTTTCATTTAGTGCAATATATTCTAACTCCCCCATCTTATTTCTTAGGCTCCTGGCATTCGCATATAGACATTTCAAACTATGTTTGTTGTTCCTAAGTACATCATGCTTAGTACTTGACAGTATTAATTGGCAATCTTTTGTCTGATTTTTATTGTTATTTAAGGATACCCGATCTACTACAATCTCTTTTGCAACCTCACTATCAGGATACTCTATCTTCCCTGTTATGGTGATATCTTTGAAAGATACCTTATCCCGAACCATGCTCTTTTGAGCGACTGTCGGCCTTCCCCCCATTTCTAGTTTAAAAGCTGCTCTATCTCCTTCTTAAACGCCGATGCCAGCAGCCTGGTCCCACTCTGGTTAAGATGGAGCCCATCCTTTCGGAATAGGCTCCCCCTTCCCCAGAATGTTGCCCAGTTCCTAACAAATCTAAAGCCCTCCTCCCTGCACCATCGTCTCATCCACGCATTGAGACTCTGGAGCTCTGCCTGTCTCTTGGGCCCTGCGCGTGGCACAGGTAGCATTTCAGAAAATGCTACCCTGGAGGATCTGGATTTCAGCTTTCTACCTAAGAGCCTAAATTTTGCTTCCAGAACCTCTCTCCCACATTTTCCTATGTCATTAGTACCCACATGTACCAAGACAGCCGTCTCCTCCCCAGCACTATATAAAATCCTATCTAGGTGACGCGTGAGGTCCGCCACCTTCGCACCAGGCAGGCAAGTCACCAGGCGATCCTCACGTCCACCAGCCACCCAGCTATCTATATGCCTAATGATCGAATCACCAAGTACAACAGCTGTCCTAACCTTTCCCTCCCGGGCAATATTTGGAGATATATCCTCGGTGCGAAAGGATAGTACATCCCCTGGTGGGCAGGTCCTGGCTACAGGAGTACTTCCTACTTCACCAGGGTGATGCTCTCCTTCTAGGAGACCTCCCTCCTCCAAGGTAGCACAGGGGCTACCTGACTGGAGGTGGGACTTCTCTACAACATCCCTGTAGGTCTCCTCTATGTACCTCTCTGTCTCCCTCAGCTCCATCAAGTCTGCTACTCTAGCCTCAAGAGAACGGACACGTTCTCTGAGAGCTAGGAGCTCTTTGCATCGGGCACACACATATGACACCTCACCAATTGGGAGATAATCATACATGTGACACTCAATGCAAAAGACTGGATAGCACCCCTCTCGCTGCTGGACTGCTGACTCCATCTTAGTGTTTTTTGAGTTTTTCCGTAATTTAAAACTTGCTAAAGTATTAAGGATATCAGCCTATCACTAACTTACAGTTCCTCCTTTAAACCCCAATCTTCAAGGTACAGACACTACTGTCTGTAATTTTTGATGTTGCTTTTGCTTGCTTTAGGATTTTTTGGAATGGGTGTTAGAATGATGTTCCCTTTTTCCTTAGGGAAGGTGCCTGTAGTCAGCAGGTCAGCTAAGTAGGTGGTGATGCGTTCTAGGAATTGTGCAGGAGGTTCTTTTAGTAGGTAGCCGGGGCATACTGTATGTCCAGTGAGCAGTGGGATTTGCTAATTTTAAGTAGTACTTGTCGAACGAAGGTGAAAATGATGATCATGTTCTGACGATGACGTATGGTTCCTCGATTCTGGCGAGCTAGTCCAGAAACAGGTCTAGTTCTTGATAGTCTTTTCGGAAGCAGGTTCTCGTTGATGTTATTTTATCTTCAAAGTAGTTGGCTAGTTCTGTGTTTCGCCTGTCTGTTGATCTGTGGATAGGAGAGAGTTGATTATCCAGCTCATAATCGAATGTGATCTCTGGCCATTTCCCGACACAAATCGGGACATGGCCGGCGATCTGGGAAAAGCAGCAAAATCGCTATAATCGAAAACTGCCTTTTTTGACGATATCGCCGCTTTCCCGTCGCCTCGCTGGTGAAAGTTCAAAGGGGCGTGTCGGCGGCAAAGCAACGGCGGGACATGGGTGGGTATGGGCGTGGCTACCAGATAGCCGGCTTTCGCTGATAATGGAAAAAAAATATGGCGTTAAGCAGTATTTTACGGGGCTACTTGGTCCTTTTATTTTCACGACCAAGCCTCAAAAAGGTGCCCAAACTGACCACATGACCACAGGAAGGAAGCGGAGATGACCTCCCCGTACTCCCCCAGTGGTCACTAACCCCCTCCCACCAAAAAAAAAAAAACACTTTAAACACTTTTTTTCCAGCCTGTATGCCTGCTTGAAATGCCGTACCCACCTCCATGACAGCAGAATGTGTTCTGTCCTCCGACAGCCTTTTCCTGCTTGTGATGTGGCTCTTGGGTGAGTGTGACACGTTTTCTGTTATTTGCACTGCAGGGTCACATCAGCAATGCATTGTGGTGGGTGTAGGTATTGGTAGTTGGTAGGCTCTACTCCCCTGATGCTTTCCCCCTGCTTACTGGGTCAGAGTGTGCCCTGTTTTGTTTCCTGTTGTAATCCATGCGGTAGTGGCCATTTTTGTAAGCCAGTTTTAGTTCCCTTTCCTGTGTTACCCATGTTAGAGAATTTAGTTATTACCTTGAATGGTGCTGAAAGAGGGCATTGTACACCATTGTGCCAGCTCTGACCTACTGCTCATCTTAGTACCAGGGGACTCTTTGTCAGTGGGGCACAACCTCTGATCTGCAGTTAACTGTGAGTAAACGTGGTTATTTCAAGAAAGGACTTTTTCAGAGAGATTAGTCTTCAGGTGTGAACTGCTGTGCCAAAGTTATACAGCAGCAATAAGTCCTAGAGGCTGTACGCAGGTTCCTGGAACAGTTTTAGTGGGTGCAGTACATTTGTGGGTAGTGGGTTTGGGGGGGGGGGGGGGAGCTATGCACATGGGAGCTTTTCTGAAGTCCACTGCAGTGACCCATAGGGAGCTCGGTTGGTGTCCTGCCATGTCAGGGGGGCCAGTGCACTAGAAATGCTGGCTCCTCCCACGGCCAAATGCCTTGGATTTGGTCGGGGGTTGAGATGGCCGACATAACTTTCCATTATCGCTAAAAAACGAAGCTGCCCATCTCAAACCCCGGCCAAATCCAATACATTTGCCTGGCCGGAACCATATTATCGAAACAAAAGATGGCCGGCCATCTTTTTCGAAAATGCAGGTCTGGCCAGCTGTTTGTGGCACCGCCAAAATACATCGCCAGCCATGTATTTCGCCGGCGCCGTTCGATTATTCCCCTCCACATTGTATAATTTTTCCTTGTTTTTGTAGTCGGATCTGATTAGTTGTTTGTAGAAGTTGAATTTAATTTTCCTCAGTATTGACTTGTTATTGTCTATTTCTGATTTCCATTTTGTTTTGTTGTCCTTGGTTTTCTGTTTCTGCCATTGTCTTTCCAGCTTCCTGCATTCTCTTTTGTGTTCCATTAGTTAATTGTACCATGGGTTTCCCTGAGTTCTGGTTGTTCTCTTCGTTTTCAGTGGTGCTATGCTATTGAAGATGGTCTGGTATCTGTACATACAGTGGGGGAAATAAGTATTTGATCCCTTGCTGATTTTGTAAGTTTGCCCACTGACAAAGACATGAGCAGCCCATAATTGAAGGGTAGGTTATTGGTAACAGTGAGAGATAGCACATCACAAATTAAATCCGGAAAATCACATTGTGGAAAGTATATGAATTTATTTGCATTCTGCAGAGGGAAATAAGTATTTGATCCCTCTGGCAAACAAGACCTAATACTTGGTGGCAAAACCCTTGTTGGCAAGCACAGCGGTCAGACGTCTTCTGTAGTTGATGATGAGGTTTGCACACATGTCAGGAGGAATTTTGGTCCACTCCTCTTTGCAGATCATCTCTAAATCATTAAGAGTTCTGGGCTGTCGCTTGGCAACTCGCAGCTTCAGCTCCCTCCATAAGTTTTCAATGGGATTAAGGTCTGGTGACTGGCTAGGCCACTCCATGACCCTAATGTGCTTCTTCCTGAGCCACTCCTTTGTTGCCTTGGCTGTATGTTTTGGGTCATTGTCGTGCTGGAAGACCCAGCCACGACCCATTTTTAAGGCCCTGGCGGAGGGAAGGAGGTTGTCACTCAGAATTGTACGGTACATGCCCCATCCATTCTCCCATTGATGCGGTGAAGTAGTCCTGTGCCCTTAGCAGAGAAACACCCCCAAAACATAACATTTCCACCTCCATGCTTGACAGTGGGGACGGTGTTCTTTGGGTCATAGGCAGCATTTCTCTTCCTCCAAACACGGCGAGTTGAGTTCATGCCAAAGAGCTCAATTTTTGTCTCATCTGACCACAGCACCTTCTCCCAATCACTCTCGGCATCATCCAGGTGTTCACTGGCAAACTTCAGACGGGCCGTCACATGTGCCTTCCGGAGCAGGGGGACCTTGCGGGCACTGCAGGATTGCAATCCGTTATGTCGTAATGTGTTACCAATGGTTTTCGTGGTGACAGTGGTCCCAGCTGCCTTGAGATCATTGACAAGTTCCCCCCTTGTAGTTGTAGGCTGATTTCTAACCTTCCTCATGATCAAGGATACCCCACGAGGTGAGATTTTGCGTGGAGCCCCAGATCTTTGTCGATTGACAGTCATTTTGTACTTCTTCCATTTTCTTACTATGGCACCAACAGTTGTCTCCTTCTCGCCCAGCGTCTTACTGATGGTTTTGTAGCCCATTCCAGCCTTGTGCAGGTGTATGATCTTGTCCCTGACATCCTTAGACAGCTCCTTGCTCTTGGCCATTTTGTAGAGGTTAGAGTCTGACTGATTCACTGAGTCTGTGGACAGGTGTCTTTCATACAGGTGACCATTGCCGACAGCTGTCTGTCATGCAGGTAACGAGTTGATTTGGAGCATCTACCTGGTCTGTAGGGGCCAGATCTCTTACTGGTTGGTGGGGGATCAAATACTTATTTCCCTCTGCAGAATGCAAATAAATTCATATACTTTCCACAATGTGATTTTCCGGATTTAATTTGTGATGTGCTATCTCTCACTGTTACCAATAACCTACCCTTCAATTATGGGCTGCTCATGTCTTTGTCAGTGGGCAAACTTACAAAATCAGCAAGGGATCAAATACTTATTTCCCCCACTGTAAGTACATAAATAGTGCCATACTGAGAAAGACCAAAGCTCCATCAAGCCCAGCATCCTGTTTCCAATAGTGGCCAATCCAGGTCACAATATACCTGGCAAGATCCCAAAAAAGTACAAAACATTCTATACTGCTTATCCCAGAAATAGTGGATTTTCCCCAAGTCCAATAATGATCTATGGACTTTTTCTTTAGGAAGTCGTCCAAACCCTTTTTAAACTCCCCTAAGCTAACTGCCTTTACCACATTCTCTGGCAACGAATTCCAGAATTTAATTACACGTTGAGTGAAGAAACATTTTCTCCGATTTGTTTTAAATTTACTACATTGTAGCTTCATCGCATGCCCCCTAGTCTTAGTATTTTTGGAAAGCGTAAACAGACGCTTCACATCTGCCTGTTCCACTCCACTCATTATTTTATAGACCTCTATCATATCTTCCCTCAGCTGCCTTTTCTCAAAGCTGAAGAGCCCTAGCCGCTTTAGCCTTTCCTCATAGGGAAGTCATCCCATCCCCTTTATCATTTTTGTCGCCCTTCTCTGCACCCTTTCTAATTCCACTATATCTTTTTTGAGATACGGCGACCAGAAGTGAACACAATGTTCGAGGTGTGGTCGCACTATGGTGCAATACAAAGGCATTATAACATCCTCATTTTTGTTTTCCATTCCTTTCCTAATAATACCTAACATTCTATTTGCTTTCTTAGCCGCAGCAGTGCACTGAGCAGAAGGTTTCAACGTATCATCAACGACGACACCTAGATCCCTTTCTTGGTCTGTGACTCCTAACATGGAACCTTGCATGACGTAGCTATAATTCAGGTTCCTCTTTCCCACATGCATCACTTTGCTCTTGCTCACATTAAACGTCATCTGCCATTTAGACGCCCAGTCTCCCAGTCTCGTAATGTCCTCTTGTAATTTTTCACAATCCTCCCGCAATTTAACGACTTTGAATAACATCAGCAAATTTAATTACCTCACTAGTTACTCACATCTCTAGTTCATTTATAAATATGTTTAAAAGCAGCGGTCCCAGCACAGACCCTTGGGGAACCCCACTAACTACTCTTCTCCATTGAGAATACTGACCATTTAACCCTACTGTCCTCCCAGGTTGTTAAGAATTGTGTGATATTATTGGGAGGCGGCCATGAGTTAGCATAGATGTTTGTCCAGAAGGTTTCATTGTCTATTCTGCCTCAGGATTTGTAAGTCGACTGGATGGTGGTGGTTTGAAGGGTGGCCTCTTTCCAGTTGAGGGTCTTGAGTAGTTTGAGGTGGTCGGACCATAGTGTTTCCTCCAATTTTATCTTATTTGGTGTTATGTGGTGTGTTTCTGTGAATTTGTATGTTATTAAAGCTGACAAGACTGTGGTCATGACTCCACTTTCAGTCTCACCTTGTCTTCCGGTGGTCAGCTTCAGAGGTGGCTCTGGTCTGTTCTTTTCTTTCCACTGTTGCCTCTGCTACAGCTTCCTGTATGTTCCAAGTCTCACTTTGGTGCTCAGTGTGTTCCAAGCCTCACTTTGGTGTTCATTGTGTTTCAAGTCTATTTCCTGTGACATCATCAGTGAAGGCCCTCATAAGGAAGGTGAGGACATTCATTCAGGGCCTTTGCAAGGCCCAAGGTCTCCAGGTTTGTCAGTGTGCTTGTGTAGCACTTCTGCCCTGTTTCCTAGTCGGTGTGCTTGTATAGCACTTCTGTCTTGTTTCCTAGTTAGTGTGCCTGTGTAGCATTTCTGCCCTGTTTCCTAGTTGGTGTGCTTGTATAGCACTTCTGTCTTGTTTCCTAGTTAGTGTGCCTGTGTAGCGCTTCTGCCTTGGTTCTTATCTGTCTATCTGTGTGATAGGGTTAGCACTTCTGCTTTAGTTGTTCTGTTTGTCTGTGTGCTAGGGTTAGCACTTCTGCCTTAGTTCTTCAGTTTTTCTGTGTGCCACTGTTAGCATTTCTGTCTTGGTTTTTGTTTGATCTGTTGTTAGTGTGGCCATGTGGCCCAGCCTAGAGCTCTGCCTAGTCTCTTCTGCCTTCTGCTGTTGTGTTTAGGTTCTAGTTTGGCCTTGCAGCCCATACGAGAGGGCTCTGTGTGTATGTGGTTCCAGGTTGGCTTGCGGCCATTTTGAGTGTTTTCTCTTCTGACTTTACTTGGTTCTGTCCCTGTGTTCTCTGCCTAGTCCAGTCCTGGTTTGTTTTGTAGTACTGCTTGTGTGCTTTATGCACTTCTGGTCTGTTTCTGCTTATGTGTTTATTGCACTTCTAGTCTGCTCCAGTCCTGCTTGTTCAGTCCAGTCCTGGTTTGTGTCTTAGTACAGCCTGTGTGCTCTGTGCACTTCTGGTCTTGTATTTGCCTATGTGCAGTCTGTTCCAGTCCTGCTTGTTCAGTCCAGTTCTGGTTGGAGGGTTTGCCTGCTGCTGCCGTTTGACAGCAGCCCAAGAGCTCACGTTGTTCCTAAGATCCTAAGACCGTGACAAAATTGAGTGTGTGGCCTTTGCTGTGGGTTGGTTGAGGAGGTGGATAGTGGAAGTTTCATTGCTGTAGGAAGTTAAGGCATTCTTTGGTGCTTGCTTCATTAGTTTTTTCAAGGTGTATGTTTAAATCTCCAAGCAGCAGAATGTTTGAGTGGGATATGTAAGTGTTGTAAATGAAGTTGGTGAATTTGAGATAGGTTTCTGGCCATTTTCCCAGCGGACGGTAGAAAAGGACGCAGCATAGCTGATCTTATAGGGTGTCAACTTCTATTGTGCAGGATAGAATTTTGAGATGTGGAGAGTTAAATTTGGATATCAATTCTGTCTCCTTTTTTTTTTATATATCTCTTGTGATATGTAGGATTTTGTAGCCTGGGGGGGGGGGGGCATAGCTCATTTAACATCTTCAAATCAAACCCAGATTTCTGTGATGAATAGGGTTCCTAGATTTTCATTCCCTATCCAGTCCCTGATGGTTTCTTTTTTTGTTCTCCACTGATCTGGCATTTATATATGCAATTGGTATTGGTATGTAGCTGGGGTTTGACTCATTGTTGCAGCAAATTTTGATGAGGTTACCATTGCCTGTTTGTTTGGTTTTAAATTTCTGTTGTGTTTGTTTTCTCATTTCAGTGGGTTATGACTGTAGATGCTGTTGTGAGGTTGTGTGAGCTTGGTGATATTGGTGTGTCTAGGTGAGTTATTATGGTGTGAGTGGGCAATGACTGGAATGTTGTCAATCATATTTGAGTAGTGGTTGGGTGAGCTTGAAGTGGGGTAGAGGAGGACTAAGATGATTAGGATTGTGATGAGGTATATGTATTTCTTTGTTTTGGTGTTGGGAATATTCGTCGGTATTCTGCTTCAACTGCTCTCTATTTAACTTATGCATTCAAGCTCACACTTAGATATCACATATGCATGTAACTCACTAGAATACTGCTTTATACATGTGTAGGTGTATAAACATATAGGTGTCTAAATGCCAGAATTATGTCTGCTACTCTGTAACTATGCTACAGAATGCTATTCTGTAACATATATTTGGTAGCACAAAGTTTGCAAGTGAGCATTTGCATGGACAGTGTCTGGGTGGAATAAGGGCAGTGTGCACACTTACATGTATAAACTATGAAATACTGTAAGATACACACACATCTCCTGGAATTGGGCATGTGCATTTACACAAGCTAGATGGCCGGTGCATGTGCTCACTTCTAAACACATATATATGCCTAGTTATAAAGAATTCTACAAAAGAAAGTTGGCATCTACTTTTCTCTATAGAACAGGCCCCCAATACGTATCCTTTATGTACATATATAGAGGCACTTTTTAACATAATTGACCCCTCTCTCACGAATTCTATATAGCTTGCCTAGAGATCCGTGTTGAAATCCAAGAGTATTCTAAAACAACGTGTATAACTTAATTTGCTTAACAAGATAATCAGGGTTGATAACAGCTCTTAACAAGCAATAATGAGCACTAATTGGCAATAATTAGAATTTATGCGCACAACTCGCTAAGCACATTCTGTAATGTAGTGTACCTAAGTTCTAATGTGTGCAGGCAAAAATGGGCATGGTTATGGGTGGGAAAATGGAAGTTTCATGGGTGTTCAAAATTTATGTAGATAATTATAGAATACGGCCCAGTGCACCTAAATCTATACACCAGGATTTATGCCACATTTTCATTGGTGTAAATTGAGGTGTATAGATTTAAGCACTGATATATCAACTAAGCGTATTCTATATACCGCACCTAAATCTAGGTGCCGCTTATAGAATACACTTAGTTGGCATTGATTTTTGTGCCAATTGTTTAGGCACCATATATAGAATCTCCCCCTATATGACCAAATGTATCCATATAATAATGGACTAGGGGTATTCTATGGGTGAAGCCAACATTTATGTAGTTATTTTTTTTAATTTATTTTTTGTTACATTTGTACCCCGCGCTTTCCCACTCATGGCAGGCTCAATGCGACTTACATGGGGCAATGGAGGGCCAGATAACTTGATTCCTGTAAGTGGACTGCGTAACTGGCAGTCCTGACTTTAAACAAATAACTAGAACAAAAGAGCTGATGTTCTTTAATAACTTATTCAGGTATTATGGCAGCTACTCTTATGATGTATGTAAATGTATATATGTTTATATGGAATGACAAGATATAAAGCAGTTTTATGAATGAAGAGT
This sequence comes from Microcaecilia unicolor, assembly GCF_901765095.1. NCBI lineage: Eukaryota > Metazoa > Chordata > Amphibia > Gymnophiona > Siphonopidae > Microcaecilia > Microcaecilia unicolor. Next base: position 468,232,856 of record NC_044033.1, on the reverse strand, counting down.
ATACTATGAAATGCATGAAAATAAATTGTTAGAAAAAGAATGAAAACAAATAGCTGCTTGAAATGCAAGCCACAAGCCATTTAATTATCAAACATCTATTTCTGCTGATTTTACTTGATTGACAATTAAGAAAAATGCAGCAACCAGGTGATAAAAATATTTGCTTTAAGTTTTAATTAATTTTATGATTCCACTTTCCTGTTTAAAATATGATTGAACTGGGTGAATTACTGTTGATGATGGTCCTCCTTCAGGCATCTCAATAAAAGGCAATATATCAATGTCTTGGATGAACATGGGCCCCTCAGTTTTAAATGTAGGGTGTATAACATTTGCAGAGCAACATTGAGCCAAAATAAAGGGGGCATGGAGGATTGGTGGATGCTAGAGTTATGGGAAGGTATGGGTTAAAAGGGGAAAGAAACATTAGTGAGAGGAAAAAGCAGATGATTGGCTGGAATGACTAGAATGGGATAGTGTACTGCTATGGATTTACAGCCTGCTTCACTGACACAGACCACTCAATAATTACTATGGATTCTTTTGGATTTGTATTAGGTAAATGAGACCTTTATTAGATGTTCTAAAATCTACAATGATTAAAATATATACAAAGATTAAGACATATACAATGATTAGCTATACACACACACAATGATTAGCTATATAACTAAAAAGAAACAATACCTAGCTATAATCAACCATTACATCACTGGTCTCTACATCTAAGCAATGCTAAGAGTTCCTAGACCAGGAAAAGAAGCAATAAAACAATCATCACTGGTCCTTACATCATCCAGGCTCTTATCATCAGCTGGGGGGGGGGGGGGGGGAGGGGGCCCTGTACACAGCGAAAGCCAGGAGTTTCTTTGACCAGGAAACATGGTTCTCTGTGCAGTTCGTATGTTACTCACAGATGAGCTCCCACTTCACTGTCAGAGGCCTCCCTTTTTTATTAGGTTTAGAACTCATGTTCAGAGCTAAGGAAAATTACAGAATGCTTCTCTGTTTAGGTAAACAAGCCATACTGTGGGAATGTGGTCACATGTTTCCCAGTCCAGGTGTCCAATCTGAACTCAAAAACAGGCCCTATCTTTCCCTTCACATAACAAATTAATTAAAGCTGTGTCTTATCTTCTACATTCCAACTTATTTTCACACAATCAAAATTAAACAATCATTTCCAAACAGAACCACTTCTAATCAAAAATATAGACTCCAAGTGCACTGGTCGGTCAAAGCAGAGTTGAAAAACAATCTTTAAAATTCACTTTTATTACAGATAGGTAGTGTGGGAGGTATTAAATACTTGGGACTTGATGGGCTTTTGCTATTTTTAGCATGCAGTGGGCAAGGAGGGAGCAGGGAGGTGGTGGCAGTGGAAAAGTTTTCCATCCTCCCCTCCACTCTGGTTGGAGCAGCGTATCAGGGAAGGCATGGTGTTTGGGGATAAACAATTTTCTTTGGATTGGGGTGGATATTGTTTAGGGGTGGTATTTGTCTTTATACAATAAGCAGTGTGCTTTTTGGGGGGGGGGGGGTGGGGTCAGTCACAGCTATGTTTGGTGTATGAAAGTTGAGTGTGGGGGTCCTGAATGTAGCTTGATAAGGGGATGTTGAGAACAATAATATATTTAACTCATGACTTTCACCACCATGAGTGGGGTGCTAGACCCTACAACACAGCAGGTTGACCTTATCTTGATGCTGTAAAGAAGTAATGTTTATTAAGGGGTCCTTTTACTAAGGTGCACTGAAAAATGGCCTGCGGTAGTCTAGACTCGTGTTATGCACATGCAGAATCATTTTTCAGCGCACCTGCAAAAAATGCCTTTTTTACATTTTTGCTGAAAATGGACATGTGGCAAAATGAAAATTGCCGCTCGTCCATTTTGGGTCTGAAACCTTACCACCAGCTTTTGACCTAGTGGTAAAGTCTCACGTGGTAACTGGCTGGTAATGACCTATGCGCGTAAAATGCCACTTGGCACGTGCCCAAAGCGCATGCCCGAAAATAAAAATTATTTTTCTGATGCGTGTATCGGATGCGCACCAAAAATGAATTTAATGCAAGAGCCATGTGGTACCCGGGCGGTAACTCCATGTTGGCGCTCATTGGGCACGCATAGATGCTTATGTGGCTTAGTAAAAGGGCCCCTAAATGAGGTAACTTCAATTCCAACTAGCTACGTTGGGAGGGAAGCATCTCCAGGATAATATAACTATGGGGAATGTTCATTGGAAGTTCTGGAACTTTAAGGTTTGATGTTAGTGTTTGGGATTTAATAAAGTTGTGGTCAATATTTTGCCACACGTCAAGTGTTTGACAGCTGCCATCAGAAAAATGTGAAGTGTACTGCAAGTGCTGATGTTAATGAATGAATCATTTTCTCTTTCTATGTACTTTATTTTTGCTAACCTGCAGATCTTTCTTCTTTCAACCTTTCTCTTCTCACTTCCTATTTTATTTTCTGAAAGGTAAGACATTTCACTAGAACACTTGTTCCCATTTTCTCTAATGGCCATGCCAGGTTTTTAAGCTTTAATTGACTCTAATACTGGATGAACACATGCAAGGGTGTAAAATTGTCATGTTTTAGTGATGCAAACCAGTCTTATTTTCAGAGTATCTATACAAAGGAGATGGCACATTCAAATATATCTCATACATGTTCATAGAGATATCCTGAAAACCCAACAGAAGTGTGGCTCTCCAGGATTGAAGTTTGGCATCCCTAGACTTGTAGGCAGGATATTTCTGGCACCTTGATTATGAGGAATACTGTTGCTATTATCCCAGTTACTGTTAGATGGGAGCACAAAAAGGTGAACTAAATTTCTTGTCAAAGGCAACACCATAACAGAGAGGAGAAATTGAATTCAGATCCTAGGAATACTTGTGATTTGGAAATGCCAGTTGTTTTGTATAGCATACAGGAATGGAAAATGCATTTTCTTATTCTTCTGATCATAACATTTGAAGCTTAACACCATATATCTTCACTTGAACAACTTATAAAATGGGTTCAGTATGAAATCATGTTTTCTAATACCCTTGACATGATTCAGTCTAGCTTTTGCCAAGACTGTCTCATGTATAATCAAGCAAAGTATCAAAAAGTGATGCTGATGTGTAATTAGAAACAGCTGTGAAATTGTTAGTTCTATACAACAGTGAACTGTGAATTTGATTATGACTTTTTGAAAGCAAGAGATAGAAATAATCCCATGAAACTGATACTATATTTCCAGTACTGCTTTTCACTGAATAAGTAATGACCAAGTTCAGCATGTTGCTTATTTCATAGTAGGAAGTTTAAAAAAAAAAGAAAGAAAATTAAATGCCTCACATTGTGCTTATGAACAAGGATGTCAAAATGAATATTAAAGTTGCAGCCTTTTGAGGAAGACTCCTGGGGACAGATCAAAAGATATAGAAGGTCAAATTTCTTACTTTAAAAGCTAATTATGGAATAAAAGTCATGATGGTCAGTGATGGACAAGCTTCTCAAACAGAAAGTCCTTATTTTGAATATAAAGGTCAAGAGTAATGTATATCATATTTTAATATATTTTTTTCCCCAAGGACTATGTTCTGCTCCTGATTTTTTTTTAAACTCAGGTCAGAATAATATCCCCTGAAGTTAAGTAATGAGTTTTTGACTTTTCATTATAGATAAAAAGGTTAGGCACCATTTACGGAAGAGTTTGGAAGGCAGTTTTACATAATGTCCCTTTCAGCTAGGATTTATGTTATGTTCATTACCTGCTCAAGTAAAGCTCTGGATGATAAGTACATGTAGTAAATTATGACCTTTCAGTTTTCATCATTTTATCCATTAGTTAGCTAAAATATTTGTAATGTCTGAAAATGCACTAATGCATGGGGGGGGGGGGGGGGGCAATTTTCAAAATGTTCACCTAGGTGCAAAGTCTGTGGGAAATTTTTACACTTCCCTTTTCAAAACTGCCATTGGTATAATGAAGCTGCAGACTTTTGCACCTGCTTTTTCTACACATTCTTATGGACAAATAAAGCATATGGACTTGAAAATAAAATTTATGCATATAATTTTCTGATCCCATTGCCTTCCTCTAAGATGACTGAAAGCACTTATGCTACAGTACCTTGGGAATAATTTTATCTAAATTAAGAGCAATTCTGACACCATTTATTCAGGGGAAAAATGCTCTTTACCCACAAGAATAACTTTGAAAATTGTCCTTCGTTTTATACATAGTGTATGTACATATCAGCACCATGTTATATTTACAAATGAATAGAAAATAAGACCACACAATTCTTAAATATAAAACAGTAACTCTTTATATGGGATTGTACTTATATTTCTGCAGGAATAATGTGAATAATGTGGAGTGGAGGAGTGGCCTAGTGGTTAGGGTGGTGGACTTTGGTCCTGAGGAACTGAGTTTGATTCCCACTTCAGGCACAGGCAGCTCCTTGTGACTCTGGGCAAGTCACTTAACCCTCCATTGCCCCATGTAAGCTGCATTGAGCCTGCCATGAGTGGGAAAGCACAGGGTACAAATGTAACAAAAAAAAAAAACCTCCAGCCACTATCATTTTCCTTCAAGCCACACAGACAGGTTCATTCTGTGGCTCACTAATCCATAGGGATGTGCATCTGTTAGTGCAGATTTGGTTCACTAGCATGCCTTAAGAATTGATTTAGATCCAGCCCAACTTTTACACATGGCTGAACTGCCCAGAAGGGAAGGTAGCAGTTGTGGTGAAAGGTTATTTATTTGTTTGGATTTGCTCACACTTTTTTTAGTAGTAGCTCAAGGTTAGTTACATTCAGGTACACTGAATATTTCTCTGTCACAGGAGGGCTCACAATCTAAGTTTGTACCTGAGGTAATGGAGGGTTAAGTGACTTGCCCAAGATTGCAAGGAACAGCAGTGGGATTTGAACCAGCCACCTCTGGGTTTCAAGACCAGTGCTCTAACCACTAGGCCACTCCTCCACTCCACTAGGCCACTCCTCCACTCCTAAAGTCAACATAAAGTATTCAGATATTCACTTATATTCGGACTCATCTCTTAAAAGAGTTGTCCTACAACATGTTACCATACTATGTAATAGCCTACAATACTAAGGCTCTTTTGCTTATCCGATTGAACACAAAAATACAATTGAAATACATTGACTTATATAATATTGTAAAATAGTAACATAGTTTATTGAAAGGAAATCGGGGGTTCTTGTGCGGTACCACCAAGGACTTGGGGGGAATGGGTTGGTTCAACGGAACCGCAAACCATACCTTTGGAGTCAGTGAAAATTTAAAATGTCAGAACAAGACCTGTACAGTCTATCCAGTCTACTTAACAAGATAAGCTCGTATGTGCTACTTTACCTTATCTTGATTTGTCCCTGCCATTTTCAGGACACAGATCATAGAAGTCTGACCAGCACTAGCTTTGCTGTGTTTCCACCCAGTCTCCACTAAGCTTCTGTGGATCCTTCTGAACAGGATTCCTTTGTGTTTATCCCACACATTTTTTAATTCCGTTAACGTTTTCATCTCCACCACCTCCCATGGGAGGACATTCTAAGTATCCACCACTCTCTCCATGAAAAAGTACTTTCTGACATTTTTCCTGAGTCTGCCCCCCTTCAATCTCAATTAATGTCCTCTAGTTCTATCACCTTCCCGTCTCTGGAAAAGGTTTGTTTGAGGATTAATACCTTTCAAATATTTGAACGTCTGTATCATATCACGCGTTTCTCCTTTCCTCCAATGTATACATGTTCAGATTAGCAAGTCTCTCCTCCTACTTCTTATAATGCAAGTCCCATACCATTTTTGTAGCTTTTCTTTGCACCACTTCAAGTATTTTTACATCCTTAGCAAGATATGGCCTCCAAAACGGAACACAATTCTCCAGGTGGGGCCTCACCAACAACTTGTACAGGGGCATCAACGCCTCCTTTCTTCTGCTGGTTACACATCTCTCTATACAGCCTAGCATCCTTCTGGCTATGGCCACCACCTTGTCACATTGTTTCATTGCCTTCAGATCCTCAGATACTATAACCCAAAGATCCCTCTCCCTGTCTATGCATATCAGACTCTCACTGCTTAACACATAGGTCTCCTGTGGATTTCTACTCCCTAAGTGCATCAATTTCAATTGAATTTTAATTGCCAAACATTAGACCATTCTTCTAGCTTCTGCAGATCCTTTTTCATGTTTTCCACTCCCTCCGGAGTGTCCACTCTGTAACAAATCTTGGTATCATCCACAAAAAGGCAAACTTTACCTTCTAACCCTTTGGCGGTGTCACTCACAAATATATTGAACAGAATCAGCCCCCAGCACTGATCCTTCAGGCATTCCACCACTCACCTTTTCCTCCTCTGAGTGAATTCCATTAACCACCACCCTTAGATTTTCAAGTTGTTCATAAACACTCTCTTCTGTGAAGGGTGCTATATCTGCTCCATTCTCATATTTACTTTTGACAGTCAATCGTGAGCCTTCACCAAGATTTTATTCTGTGAAAACATAACAGAACTATTTATTTAGCACATTTGCTTTCTCGTCATCATTTTCCACTTAGCGGTTCGTACCATCTTTCAGTCTCACAATTTCATTTTTAGACTTCCTCCTTTCACTAATATACCTGAAGAAATTTTTGTTGCCTCTTCTTACATTTCTAACCATTTATTATTCTGCTTGTGCTTTCGTCAGACGTATCTCTCTCTTGGCTTCTTTCAGTTTCATCCGGTATTTCTTTCTGTGTTCCTCTTCTTTTCTGTATTTCATGAATGCCAGCTCTTTAGCCTTTATTTTCTCAGCCACTTGCTTGGAGAACCATATCGATTGTAGGGAAAGTGGATTGGTTGAGAAAGCTGGGGAGTGAGAACCAATAAGAGAGAACAAAGAAAGAAAAAAATGCAAGGATAATTTAGAACAGGCTTGCAATTCATCATGAGCCAGGGTGGGTGAAAGGTAATTTTTTTTGGCTAACCCACTCAGCCCCCCCCCCCTTTTATTTTATGGGATTTGGGAGATGTTATTGTGGTGTTGAGGTTGTTATAGTTGAGGGTAGTGTGGCTGGGAGGAGAAGGGGGTTTGGTTGTCACAGCATGTGGTTTGAACAATCATTTACTTTATCAGTGTGAATTCAATAATAAACAGTTGGGAGTTTATTGAAAGGGAATCGGGGGTTCATGGACTTGGGGGGAATGGATTGGTTCGGCAGAACCGTAAACCATACTTTTGGGTCAATGAAAATTTGAAATGTCAGAATGAGACCATGGATTTATTGCATTATTGTTGAATTTACCTTTTAAGTGTTAAGTAATTAAAGGAGATTCAAATTTGGTGAATAAAGCTGCAGTCAATTTAATCCACAGTTAGAGTGAAGTGCTATTCATTTCTTTATTAAGAATGTGAATGCTGTTAAAGTAAGAAGGCATGCAAATGCACATGTTAAGCATGTATTAATCTATGAAGTAATACATGTGCAATCAATTTGTTTGCATTAGTAAGTTCTGATATGTGTTAAATTTATTTATTAAAACAAATATTTGAAACTGAAAAAAATGTTTTAAAATTGGAAAAGTATGAAAAATATGAAAATGTGCTAAAGAGTTCTTGACTAAGGCACATCTCCATTCACCACTAGCACTCAGTCTGACTTGCTTTTCTGTTTGACCATCTTCTCCTAAGGTTGCTTCTTCCTCGTATCTCCCTCTTTCCCATTGAGGGCTTATGGGAAAGCGTCAGTAAGCCCAACGAAGGCTTACTGCCATGCTAACCTGGAACTACTGCCAGCCCAACATGGATTTAGTGAAGGGAAATCTTGCCTCATCAATCTACTACATTTCTTTGAAGGGGTGAACAAACATGTGGATAAAGGTGAGCCAGTTGATATTGTGTATCTGGATTTTCAGAAGGCATTTGATAAAGTACCTCATGAAAGACTCCAGAGGAAATTGGAGAGTCATTGGATAGGAGGTACTGTTCTATTGTGGATTAAAACCTGGTTAAAAGACAGAAAACAGAGAGTAGGGTTAAATGGTCAGTTTTCTCAATGGAGAAGGGTAGTTAGTGGGGTTCCCCAGGGGTCTGTGCTGGGACCGCTGCTTTTTAACATATTTATAAATGACCTAGAGATGGGAGTATCTAGTGAGGTAATTAAATTTGCTGATGACACAAAGTTATTTAAAGTCGTTAAATCGCGGGAGGATTGTGAAAAATTACAAGAGGACCTTACGAGACTGGGAAACTGGGTGTCTAAATGGCAGATGATGTTTAATGTGAGCTAGTGCAAAGTGATGCAAATTATAACTACGTAATGCAAAGTTCCACATTAGGAGTCACAGACCAAGAAAGGGATCTAGGTGTCTTCGTTGATGATACGTTGAAACCTTCTGCTCAGTGTGCTGCTGCGGCTAAGAAAGCAAATAAAATGTTAGGTATTATTAGGAAAGGAATGGAAAACAAAAATGAGGATGTTATAATGCCTTTGTATCGCTCCATGGTGCGACCGCACCTCGAATATTGTATTCAATGCTGGTCACCGCATCTCAAAAAAGATATAGTGGAATTAGACAAGGTACAGTGAAGGGTGACGAAAATGATAAAGGGGATAGGACGACTTCCCTATGAGGAAAGGCTAAAGTGGCTAGGGCTCTTCAGCTTGGAGAAAAGGCGGCTGAGGGGAGATATGATAGAGGTCTAAAAAATAATGTGTGGAGTTGAGCTGGTAGATGTGAAGCGTCTGTTTACGCTTTCCAAAAATACTAGGACTAGGGGGCATGCGATGAAGCTACAATGTAGTAAATTTAAAACGAATCGGAGAAAATGTTTCTTCATTCAACGTGTAATTAAACTCTGGAATTCATTGCCAGAAAATGAGATAAAGGCAGTTAGCTTAGCAGAGTTTTAAAAAGATTTGGACGGCTTCCTAAAGAAAAAGTCCATAGACCATTATTAAATGGACTTGGGGAAAATCCACTATTTCTGGGATAAGCATTATAGAATGTTTTGTACTTTTTTGGGATTTTGCCAGGTATTTGTGACCTGGATTAGCCACTTTTAGAAACAGGATGCTGGGCTTGATGGACCTTTGGTCTTTCCCAGTAAGGCAATACTTATGTACTTATGAACATGGCTGCCGGTGGTAGTTTCCAGAACACTGGAAAATGTTTTTTATTATATAGCGTGGCGCTAACCCAGCATTAATCGGACATTGTCACATACTGTCCAGTTACCATTGGGTTACCGCGGAAGCCCTTACCACCACTTCAATGTGTGGCAGTAAGTTCTTCCCATGCATGGCCACATGGTAAGAGTAATCTTACCGCATGGCCATTTTTCTAGAGGCTTTTTACCCGCTACGCTTAATAGGGCCCTAGCATGTGGGAAAAATGGCCGTTGCAACTACTGCATGACCCTTTTTCCTGCAGCTTAGTAAAAGGACCCTTAATTTGTAGACATCAAGAAACTAGAACTGAAGGAGGGGTAACATAGTAACATAGTAACATAGTAGATGACGGCAGAAAAAGACCTGCATGGTCCATCCAGTCTGCCCAAGACAAACTCATATGTGTATACCTTACCTTGAATTTGTACCTGTCCTTTTCAGGGCACAGACCATATAAGTCTGCCCAGCAGTATTTCCCGCCTCCCAACCACCAGTCCCGCCTCCCATCAGCGACTCTGGTACAGACCGTATAAATCTGCCCTCCCCTATCCTCGCCTCCCAACCACCAGTCCCGCCTCCCATCACCGGCTCTGGTACAGACCGTATAAGTCTGCCCTCCCCTATCCTCGCCTCCCAACCACTGGCCCAGGGCAGGAGCAATAGGAGAAAAGGGACTGAAGTATCCATAATCATAATATTAAAAACAGAAACATGTAATAACAAAAACTAAAATATCAGAATATCAGACTATCACAATAAGAGGGAAATACAAAAAAATTATATAAACATACTTGCATAAATAATTATAGACAGTAACATAATTGATCCCCAACACAGAAACATAAATCCTTATAAAAACTCTTTAGAAGTTAGCCAGAAAATACAAAACACAATGACAACTAGATATATAGCACTTCAGTGCAATCTGTTTCCACAGTCTACAAAATAAAATATACATGTATATATAATAGTATGGGACATAATATTTAGCTGGATTAACTCGCAAGTCAATCTCAAATGCTATTATTGATTTAAACTGATAGATATATCCCCTATAACAAAATTTAGTTTGGCAAATCAGTTTCTAAATTCTGCACACAAAGATATATGTAAAAACTTCTGTAGCAAAAAAAGTATATAAATCAATCTCAAAACAAAATTATTGATTTAAAACTACGGATGCAACTTCAAAATTAAAACAAAGTTTATCATGGTAAACCGTACCTTAACTATAAACTTTGAATAATAATAATATGATTGATCTATCTAAACTTCAGAAGCAGTTTTAAAACCACCAATAAGGGAATCTGCTGCATTAAGGCTGTGGGATTATAACACTAACTGAGGCAACATACTTTCGGAAAAGAGGGAGAGAATTTTAGGATTGGGGTAGACAGGAGTGATACAGAAGGGTGTTAGTGTATAGGGGAGATGAGTAGGATGGGATAGTTAGGATCAGGTGAGGATGACATGATAAGGAGATGACAGGATGGATTAGCAGGGTAGCAACAAAGAGAGATAAGGAATGACAATGGGTGAGGCATGGGATTAGGAAAGGATAAAGGAACAGGGCCAGGAGTTAGTGTGATCGGGTTTTTGTGTGGTGAAGGGAAAAGAGTGCGGGGAGCAGTAAATGTTATGCTGAACCCGGCCACCCTCCCTTTGATTGGGCGTGGGGAATTTCTCAAGGGGTGTTATTGGGTGCTGGGGTGTGTGTTGGAGTGGGGTCTGCCCTCGTTGGGGACTTTGATGGGGGGGAGGTGTGCTGTCACAGTTTTTTTTTGGGGGGGAGGTAGTGATATTTGAGAGTAATGGAGACCCAGAAGCAGTACTGTAATCAATTTTAATGTTAAGGGATTATGTTTAGAGGGGTTGGAACTTGCAGGGGCATTACCGCCACAAGGGTTCATATGACTCGGCAACACTGTGGGTCATGCTACTAACTGGTATGACCTGGCGACACCGCAGATCAATGCTACAAATGAGTTTTATTGTTTGTTGTTTATAAATATGTTGGGGGGGGGGGGGGCTAGACTGTTACCAACTAGCTGATGGGATGCTTGACAATTTGGGCTCTGGGCACTTCTACTTTGTTAGATGGATAGTATGCTGATGTTAAAAGACAATATTAATTGAGTTTGGTTGTTAAGCACTGGATAAAGCTACAGTTAATGCATTTGCCACCTGGTTTTACTCAACTTGGGGTGAAAGTGTTCTTTCTGACTTGCTAGTAATAACTGATGTGAAAGTTTGTGAGTGTGAGTGCCAATGTTAAAGGCTTGAATCATTTTTCTAAAAGAAAACTTCTTCAAAAGTCCAAACTATTGTTTATACAACTACATTCTTAAAATCCTTCTCAAAACTTTTTAAAATATGATTTTTAAAAAACAAACAAGCAATACAAAACAAAATGCTGCCTTAAATGGGTCTTTTACTAAAAAGTAGTGAACACTATCTGCCACAGGACCCATTTTATTCATATTTAGTAAAAGGCCCTCAAGTAAATTATATATAAATGTTTTCTCTGTTGACAAAGGGGCTCTTTTATTAAGCTGTGTTAAGCGCTAATGCATGCTAAAAGCAGGAAAATAGCCTAATGCAAGACACAATAAATAATTCTGCTTTAGTTTTGTCATCTGTGCACACTAAGGGCTAGTTTGTTCCTCAAAAATAGACAGTATATTAAATTCAATAAACGATAAATGATAAATGACACCTAAAGTTAGGCACCATTAAAATCTATGCTATGTTAATATTTTGAAAAGGGTGCCCCGCAAAGAGTGTCCTTCACAGAATACTTCTGCAGCGCGCTTGAGGCATGAGGACTTATGCCTGCCAATAGCCAGTATAAATCCTGGCACCCACTGATGACAGCCAAGTATTCTTTAACATCATGCCTAATTTCTGGGAAAGTTTCTGACCCATCCATGCCTCTCCATGGCCATTCCCCCTTTTGAGTTGCATGTTATGAAATTTAGACACCCGTGTTATAGAATAGAGAAGATGTGCATTTAACTCATATTAATACCAATTAAATGCAAATTAACTCCAATAATTGATTGTTAGCACCTAATTGACTAATTTGTTTCCATGCAAATCTTGGAAACAAACCCAAATTTCAGCTCCCAAAGTTTGGCAACCTATTTAGAATTTGGTGGGAAGCCTGCAGTATTTTGGGGGGTGGGGGTGGGGCATGTTGGGGTGGAGAATGGACATGGACGTGCTAACTGGTTCGCACGTCTGTAATGCAGGAGGCACTAAGAGCTTCTGTGTTATTTATTTTAAATGGCTATAAGCTAATGATAACATAAACTCAGCAATTAGAAAAACGCCTCCTTTACAGCTGTATTAGAAATAGTCTTTACTAAGCCATGGTAAAAAGTGGCCTGCAGTAGTGTAGGCATGTGTATTGGGTGAGCACTGGACCAGTTTTTACCGTGTCTGCAAAAAAAGGGCTTTTTTTAATGTCCTCCAATGTCTCAAATCTCTTTTCTGACGCTATGTCATCTGAGTCTGTCAATGAGGCTGTCTCTTCCTACAATGCTATTCTCTCTTCTGCTCTGAACACCCTTGTGCCTCCCGTGTCTCGTCCTATCAGGCGTGCCAAACCCCAGCCGTGGCTGACCGCTGACATCCGCTATTTACGTTCTTGTACCCGCGCTGCCGAACGCCTCTGGCTGAAATCCCGTACCCTTGCCGACTTTGTTCATTTCAAATTCATGCTGACCTCCTTCCGATCTGCCCTTTCACTTGCCGAACAGGACTACTACATCCAGCTGACCAACTCTCTTGGCTCTAACCCTCGCCTTCTCTTTGCCACACTGAACTCCCTCCTTAAAGTGCCTTCGCCCCCTACTCCCCCTTCGCTTTCTCCTCAGACTCTAGCCGAGTACTTTCATGACAAGGTTCAAAAGATTAACCTTGAATTCTCAATCAAACCACCTCCGCCCTCCCCTCCCCTAGTCCATTCCCCCAACCCTCCAACCCCTCCCTCCTTTTCCACCTTCTCTGATGTCACTGATGAGGAAACTGCACATCTTCTTTCCTCGTCCAAACGTACCACCTGCCCCTCTGATCCCATTCCCACTCACCTACTTAACACTATCTCCCCCACTGTCATCCCTTTTATCTGTCATATCCTCAATCTTTCACTTTCCACTGCGATTGTTCCTGATGCTTTCAAACATGCTGTAGTCACACCACTCCTTAAAAAAACCTTCACTGGACCCTACCTGCCCCGCTAGCTATCGGCCCATCTCCCTTCTCCCTTTCCTCTCCAAAATACTTGAACGTGCTGTTCACCACCGCTGCCTCGACTTCCTTTCATCTTGAGCTATTCTTGACCCGCTCCAATCTGGCTTTCGCTCTCTTCACTCGACTGAAACGGCACTTGCCAAAGTCTCCAATGACCTGTTACTGGCCAAATCTAAAGGACTCTATTCTCATCCTCCTTGACCTATCTGCTGCTTTTGATACTGTTGATCACACCTTACTCCTTGATACATTATCCTCTCTTGGATTCCGGGGCCCTGTTCTTTCCTCGATCTCTTCCTATCGCTTCCAACGTACTCTTAGCGTATACTCTGGTGGTTCCTCCTCCACATCTATCCCGCTAACAGTCAGTGTACCCCAAGGATCTGTCCTAGGACCTCTCCTCTTCTCCATCTATACCTCTTCCCTTGGTGCTCTGATCTCATCCCATGGCTTTTAATACCACCTTTACGCTGATGATACCCAGATCTACCTCTCCGCACCGGATATCTCAGCTGAAATCCAGACCAAAGTATCGGCCTGCCTGTCTGACATCGCTGCCTGGATGTCTCGCCGCCACCTGAAACTAAACATGACCAAAACCGAGCTTCTCCTCTTTCCCCCTAAACCTGCCTCTCCTCTCCCCCCATTCTCTATTTCGGTAGATAACACTCTCATCCTCCCTGTCCCGTCTGCGCGCAACCTTGGAGTCATCTTTGACTCCTCTCTCTCCTTCTCTGCTCATATTCAGCAGATTGCCAAAACCTGTCGTTTCTTTCTCTATAATATTAACAAAATTCACCCTTTCCTCTCCGAGGACGCTACCAAAACCCTTACCCACACCCTTATCACCTCTCGCCTAGATTACTGCAATTTGCTTCTCGCTGGTCTCCCGCTCAGCCATCTATCTCCTCTTCAATCTGTCCAAAACTCTGCTGCGCATCTTATATTCCACCAGAGTCGCTATACTCACGTTAGCCCTCTCCTCAAGTCGCTTCACTGGCTTCCTATCCGCTTCCGCATACAGTTCAAACTTCTCCTTTTGACCTACAAGTGCATCCACTCCGCAGCTCCTCAGTACCTTTCCGCTCTCATCTCTCCCTACACTCCTCACAATGAACTCCGTTCGCTGGGTAAATGTCTCCTGTCATCCCCCTTCTCCCCCACTGCTAACTCCCGGCTCCGTTCCTTCTATCTCGCTGCTCCCTATGCCTGGAATAGACTCCCTGAGCCAGTACGTCAGGCTCAGTCTCTGGCTGTCTTCAAGTCTGGCTTAAAGCCCACCTCTTTGCTACTGCTTTCGACTCCTAACCATGACTCTCTTACTCAACACCCTCACTTATCACCCCTACCACTGCAATTTCCCCACCCCTAGCTGTCTGTTCATCTGTCCAATTTAGATTGTAAGCTCTGTTGAGCAGGGACTGTCTTTTCATGTTAATTTGTACAGCGCTGTGTAAGTCTAGTAGCGCTATAGAAATGTTTAATAGTAGTAGTAGTAATAGTAGTAGTGATCCGTTAATGTCACTACATGCGTGGTAACCGGATGGCAAGCACCAACAGCCAATTAAAGTTTGGAAACAACATGCATGGGTGGTAGACTTTGGTCCTGGGGAACTGAGGAACTGAGTTCGATTCCCACTTCATGCACAGGCAGCTCCTTGTGACTCTGGGCAAGTCACTTAACCCTCCATTGCTCCATGTAAGCCGCATTGAGCCTACCATGAGTGGGAAAGCACGGGGTACAAATGTAACTAAATAAATAAATAAACCATCCAGGTATTATGGACATGTGCAAAATCTGGTATCATCTACAAGTATTTGTCTATAAATTGAGCCATGCTCTACAAAAAAAATCCATTTCTTTCTATATCGTAAAAACAAAAATCATCCACTGCACTATATATTAGCACAAAATAAATATATTAGCAAATATATATATACCTTTCAGAATTCTTCAGAAGCAAGCCTTGCCTTAATGTTGGGTGAGTCACTATGGAGGCCAACATTGCTGTGCAAACCCTCCATCATTAAACCTATAACACATCCAATTTAAAATAGTTGTTATTACATTGAAAGCAACATCTGAGAGGACATTTCTGGAAAATTACTTTTTGCAGGAATAAATATAGGTTATTGTACCTTTATACAGAACTGAGGGTTTCTTTTACAAAGCAGCACTAGCAATTCCTGCTTGCCAAATGAGAGAAAGCCCATTCCATTCCCATGAGCTTCCTTTTATTTTCCTTGTGGGAATCACTA
This sequence comes from Microcaecilia unicolor, assembly GCF_901765095.1. Classification (NCBI taxonomy): domain Eukaryota; kingdom Metazoa; phylum Chordata; class Amphibia; order Gymnophiona; family Siphonopidae; genus Microcaecilia; species Microcaecilia unicolor. The sequence continues at coordinate 468,217,158 of NC_044033.1, read as the reverse complement.
TCATGGTTTGGTGAAAAAGATTCTGATTAAATTGTTGTATGCTCTCACAATACAAGCAAACACACCTTACAGAAAATAATCAATTAACAAAAATTGTTTGGCAGAAGGTACTCTTACTCATACCAACATGCATGGTAGGAGCGTAGACATCCATATGGACATCATTGTAGCAGCATATGAACATCCATATTATAAAATGGCCATATACCCCCCAATATTCAAAAGCATTTAACTAGTCAAGATTGGCTCCTGGCTGGCTAAATGCCCCATAACCAGCTATCCAGCGATATTCAGCAGGAGATAGCCAGCTATCTCCTGCTGAATACCACCTTTAAGCGGCTAGCAGATAGCAGGTTATATCGGCCAACATAACCGGCTATTCACTGATTTTCTGCCACACTTTAGCAGCTATATTTGGTCACCTGAATATGTGGGATATCTTTGACCAGTTAGAAGATAACCAGCTAAGTCCAAATATCAACATAGCCGGTTTTCTTCTAACTGACCAAAAATAAACTGGATATTCAATGTTGGTCACCGGAAATGGCCAGGCATTACATATCCGGGTTTAGCGGAGACTATGGGAGTTGGCCCAATAGACTTCTATGCCCCTATACAAATCATTGGTGAATCACCATTTGGAGTATTATGTTCAGTTTTGGAAGCTGTATCTCCCTAAAGATATCAAAAGACTAGGCTATTCAGAGGAAGGCAACAAAAATGATATGGAGCTTATGCCAAAAGACGTATGAGAAGAGAATTGAAGACCCGAAAATGTATACCCTAGAGGAGACAAGGAATTGGGGGGGGGGGGGCACGATACAGATGTTTAAATACTTAAAAAGTGTTAATATTCAAATTTACTTAAGTTGCGCAAGTAAATCTGGTCATATTCTCAATTTGTGTATGCAACTTAATTAACGTCAATCAACACCTGTAATTGGATGTTAACAATTATTCAGCAACAACGAGGGTGAAAATGAGGAAAGTTCCAAATGACCAAGGCAAACAAGGAGTAAGAGCATCCAATAATTTATTTGCCAAAAATATACTGAAACAAAGACCCTAAACGGGCCGTGTTTTGGCACAAAGCCTTCCTCAGGGGTTGTGGCAGTGCAAATAAAGTAAGCTTCACACAGTCTTTAAATAGAAGAAAACCTAAAAGTGCTGGAACAAAATGATTTTTGCAGAGAAATCTGGTTGCTATGCTCTACAGTGCATCCAAATCACAAAGGGGCATGTTGGGGGTGGGATTTGCATGTTCCCAAAACTTGGATATTCTTCTTCCATAATGGAACAAAGTAAAAATGGTCAGGGCTAGAGTTAGATGCATAAGGGGCATGTTTACTAAGGTGCATTAACATTTTTAATGTGCCTGTAAATTTAAGGCACGTTAAACGCTAACGTGCCTATACATTTCTATGGGTGCATTGGAATTTAACGCACGTAAACCATCAGGGCACTCGGTACACACTCAGACGTACTCTCGGTACACACTCAGACGTACTCCTTTATATTAAATACCAGCAACAATAGTCTGATTTCAACAAAAGTGGAATTTATTTTGGCTGCAGCCAGGACTTCAAACATTGTATTTGTAACATAATCCATACACTATTACTTCAATTGCTATATTTTAAACATTTAGCTCTTGCCGAGGTACACAGCCTTTTAACAACTGCTATTTGTTATTACCTCACAGGTGGGCCACCCAAGCACCCTGTGTCTCCTCTCTGTGCTTTCTCTCTGAGCATCCGTTGTTCTTTGGGCGTATCCCGTAGAAGGATGCACCTATACGTCTTTCAAAACACTTGATGATCTACGCCTCCTGACTGTCCGAGCCAGGAGACAAGCTGTGCCACCATTCATTCTGTAATATTCCCACTAACATGCAGTCATATCTTTCTTTAATTATATTTCAACATTATTCCAAAGATTTAACATCAAACTTATAAATGTTTTATGCTCAGATGCTGTGTATCCGGCGCTGGCAATGTATAACTGAACATAACGTAATGCCTGGCCACGACATCTACCGCTCTGGCTATAGGGTGGGTGGGCTGGGTCAGTATTGCTCTCCCTATGCTCATTAATCTCCAACTGCCTCTACCCTGGTTTCTTTCTTGCTTTTCAAGCCCCCTTTCATGCTCCTCCCATATTTTCCTTAACCCTTTCGTCACCCTGATTGTTCTGCATTCTGTACTCATTTACCTTGCTAACTCAAACCCCCCTCCCCCTTCCCTGTCTTCCCTAGCCTTCAGCCCATTTGTAGACGGCCTCCCCTTAATGGGTTTGCCTAGGTCTTTACGTGCATTAAAAACGCTAATGTGCCCATTGTGCCGCTTAGTAAACATAGATCTAAGTCACAAAAATATGCCCTAAATGATGAGATGACCACTTCCACCCCCGAAGATGTGAAAGAAACAGTACATGCCAGCCTCTATGAAAGCTTCAAATGTTATGACCATTCCTAGTCCTATTAAAGCATCAAACAGGTTCCTGGAGTAATCTAGTGGACACTGCAGTGCACTGTAGAGAAAGGGACCCAAGCCCATATCCCACTCTAACTAGTACACTTGTGGTGGAAAGTGTTAATCCTCCAAAACCCACCAAAAACCTACTATACCTACATATAGGAGATATTGCAACAATAAGGGCTATTGTAGTGGTGTTAAGTTGGGTACAATAGGTTATCCGGGAGTTTTGCAGGGCTCACTATTAAGGGGGTAATGGCGAGATATATAACTAGGACCTTTTATGTGCCCAGGTATACATCCCCCTAGGGTGCCACGCTGCTCTGCTGAGATATCTGTGTATCTGTGTGGCCAGTTTACTAAGAATGCTGCCCCCCCCCCCCCCCCCAATATATCCCAAAATGTGTTTTCATGCATTTTTCCCATTGTTTTTTTTTCTTTCAGAAATGGTCCTAAAAGATAGGTGCATTGAGTACAAAAATGTCTTGCAAATAGCCATTTTTTAATCAAAAAGTAGGACATTTTTTTCTGGTTTGAAAATGGCCATGTTTGTTATTGGATTTTTGGATGTTTTTCACAAAATGTCCAAAATCAGATTTAGACATATCAAAAATGCCCCTCCATGTGTCAGTATATCAGAACACCACAGTAGAATCAAACATATAAACGGCAAGTGACCGGCTCACCTGCAAATGCGCAGTAGAGTCGGAACGCTGAGAGTGTAGAAGTCCAAGCCCCGCCTCCACCAGCAGTACAGCCCAATAGGGAGGAGGGCTTGGACATGGGCATGGAAATCAGAGGAGGAGGGAGCAGGGAGGGAAGGAGGGGGCGGAACTGAGGGAAACATGCTGGGGGGAGGGCAGGGGAGAGAGCAGGGTTGGTGGACGGGGGGGCATAGGAAAACAAAAAACTAGCTCGTTGTTACGGGCTTAACGGCTAGTATTCTATATAACAAAAAATATTCATTAATGTCAGCAGAATACAAAAGAAAGAACTTAAAAGGTAGCACAGTAGAACATTCATACAACATAACTATCACATATCCATTTGCCAAAGATTGCACACCTACAGGGTTCCAGATTTAGCCGCTTGTCAATAGCTGGGCTAAGTAGGGGATTAAAACATAAGGAGAAACCCTTAATTCATGGCATCATAACTGATACAGAAATGTTTTGATTAAGTTGAAACTCCAGAGTGGAAGGTAAAGACTGCTAGACCAAAATAAAGAATACGCTTTCATTATCTGTTTAATAATAATATCTGACATATTTGAATCTTTCTTATTTGTCTCCTTCCCCCTTTTAGGGTATACATATTTAGGTCCATAAATCTCTTTTCAAAGAGCTTATGATACAGACTGCACCATTTTGGTAGCCCTGTTTGGACTACCTCTATCTCTGTAGAGTAGGATGACTATCATCAGTGAGAGGCTCTGTTAATTCATATTTTTCTTCCATATCTATAGATTTAAAGTCTATACATACAGTGAGGCAAAACCTGATCTGACTCATCTTGTTCCTGATGACATATGTAGCTATCTGATAAACTTAGCTTTATAAATCCCCTTTAACTAAGTATTTATTTTTGGACTGTGCTGTGTATTTTCCAAACACTGCAATGCACTTTAGATCAGATAATGAAATCCCTCAACTAACTTGATATTTTGATTAGATGCTACCTTGTGCAATAGAATTCACTTTGACAATGTTTAGATTGTAGGGTGAATTAGACCAAACCCCGTACCTTTAAATAAGTAAATGACTGGAGGAAAAATGAAATGTTGACAGCTCAGGATTAATGCAGTGGAAGTCCTCCTTCCTTTCATTCCCTAATTGAGAAGCTTGGTTATAAAAAAAAAAAACTGATTGTTTGCAAAAGCTGTGACCTATTCAATTGCTAATTCCCTACCCCTTATAGCGATCTGTCATTTAAAGTAAGTTGAATACGGCAACCTTTACAGCTCAAGAGACAAGTAATTGCTTTTTACCCCTTCTATGGCGTTTTCTGGGAAAAGAATTTCTTTCAGTAGAGCTGGCAGTGTTGCTATTTGTGCTATCGGTGCTAATTTGTTGATAATTAAGCCATCCACAGAAAAGTTATGTGTCTCCCCAGGCTGAATGGGAAAGCAGCCTGAGTCCCAATTTCCAACCTGACTAATTTGCATTCTTCCATGGGAAATATCACATAATAAAAAAAAAAGATAAGTTAGTAAATAACCCCTCTGAGTTTAATTGCATAGCCTGCAAGAAAAACAGGCAAACATTTCTCTTTCAATGGACAGAGAAAAATATGTGTTGTATATTATCTATTCATATCTATATAGATATGGATAGAAATACTTTTATTTTAATCAAGTGGCTTATCTTGTATTCAAAAGAAGGCTTCTGCATGAATGCCAAGTATATTTACATCTTAATTTCTTTGATTTTATAACTAGGTGTTTATGCTTTATAAGATTACATTGCATTGTTGAGCTTATAAAACATTATTTGAATGCTGAAGAAACAGGAAATGAAGACAGTTCATAATTCATATAAAACAAAAACAATCTACATAAAATAGTGAAATGATACAAAATGTAATCCCCTCTAGTAAGTATGTTCACTGGCAGCCAGTGAGTCCACCTGGGATTGAAACTCCTAGTTCTTGAAGGGGTCTTTTACTAAAGATTAGCTCGCGTTATCTGCAGCAGAGCACACAGGAATAAAATGGGCCCTGCTGCAAATAACTCGAGCTAATCTTTAGTAAAAGACCCCTTGAGTGAACAAGGAGGTCTAGTGTTCGGAATGCCTGCAATAAATATTCACAAGATTTAATTGTGTGCAGTGGCTCTAATTCATGGTTTATGCACTGTACATATTTTGGTTATGCTCAAAAATGGATCTGTTTTGTGGCCTTTTAAGACTGGAGTGAGGACCTTCTGAGTTAACAGATAATTCCATGTCTCCTACGGTTATATTTGTTCAGGAATTACTTTTTTTACTAAGGGAAAGCAAAGCTGTATCTCCAGGAATGCAATGGGAGAAAAAGCAAAACTAACTTATCCTGTGCTAGGTAACATGGAGTCAACCTGATATTCTAAGACAAGTTGATGTCTATTGGTAAATCCATTGATATTTGACACAGGCAGAAGATGAGTTTTGGGGGGGGCTCAGCAGACAAGATAAGGGAGCAACAGTGAGTTATGTACCTGGGAGCAATTTTTTAAAAGTCTACTACAGTACCCCCTAGGATGCCCCATTGCTGTCCTGGGATGTCTGGAGAACCAGTCTGCTAAAAATGCTGGCCCCTCCTACATCCCAATGGCTTTATTTTATGCATTTTTAACTTGAGGTTTTTTTTTTAATGTTTGAAATAAAATAAAAAAAAATCCTCAAGTTAAAAATGCATAAAATAAAGCCATTGGGATGTAGGAGGGGCCAGCATTTTTAGCAGACTGGTATTTAAAAAAATATATAGATGTTTTTCTTTTTCCAAAAATGGGTATATTTCCTATTTGGATTTGGAACATTTAGCTTAAAACATTCAAATTCTAAGATACACTATGAAAAATGACCCTCCATGTATATTGTAAACAGTTACTATATTCTGAAAAAAAGATTAAATGGATTGTCAGGAACACATCATGCAAACTTAAAAGATTATCATAAAAGCTTTAAAACTTAAAAATAGATGAATACACAAAATGATATAAAATAATAAAGAGGTACAAATGAAACCAAATGTATATATGATGTCCAACATAATCACAGGAATATAAAATACATTACTGTTCTATACATTGAAAACTGTTGGAAAAACGTCATTATATATATATATATATATATATTTACCCCCCCCCCCCCCCTGTTTACTAAGCCGCACTAGTGGTTGGCGGTGCGCTAATGCCGACACAAACCATTCTGCTCTGCCTACATATTTATGAAAGCAGGGTGTATTGTTGTATGCATTTGAGTATTATTTGTATTTAATTGCATTGTTTGTGTAATAGATAGCACTGTATATTAGGATGGCTTTTCCTTTAGTTTGCTGTTCCTGTGATTGACTCCTTGTGAGTTTTCCCTATTGGCTTTTAGCTCTGAGCTAGGGTCAGCCCTCACTCTCTGCCCCTGCAGGCTGTGTGAGAGAGCCAAGTCTTCCTAGCATGCTTTTCTGATCAGCAGTTGTTCTAGGGGTTGATCCCTCCATAATCTACTGTAATTCCATTCAGAGTTTCCACCATCTCCTCAAGTCTTTCCCCAGGACTTTCTTCGAGACATCTTTCCCCAAAGCTCTCACAAAAACTTACCCAAGTCATTCCCCATTTATTTTCTCTGAGTTCTCTCCCTTATTTTCCTTGAGTTTTACAGCTTTTCCTCTCAGCTGGACTGAGGTTCTGGCCATCTCCTTGCCTCTGAGGTGGCTAATCACAGACTCTATGAGTAGAAGGCCACAATTCTTTTACAAGCAACTGAACTGTAAATTGGATTTTCTTTGTTTATTCTGAGTACTACAATAAAGAAGATTTGCTTAAGAATTGCAAGTCTACTGGTGAAGCTTCTTCTTGGGGATGGTTTGTACTGGCTGTTTAAGTTACACTATACTTTGCCTTCAACAGTATACTTGTCTATAATAGTACACATTCACTTTTAATGGGCAATGTCGGCATTGCCGCACAGCAGCTGCTAGTGTGGCTTAGTAAACAGGGAGGAGGGGGGGGTTAGCGTTTTATCTTTATTCTTGTATCTTTTTATGTATTTTGACTACGCATTTAATTGCAACTTCTAGACTCCTGTGACAGGCATGTTTAGCTGAAACACAGTGCCATGTCGAATCCTTAACTGTCATCAATAAAGAGTGTTTATGCAACATCCTGGTACTCCATGGTTAGTTTATGAGGAGCCTCATCCTCGCTGCCTTGTATTGGTACTGCCAATTATGATGCTGCTTTAGCAATCTTCTAGTACCTTGGGATGTTAATGTTGAAAATTCTAAGAAAGAGGAAGGGATTGTTGACATGGAGGGGCATTTTCAATATGATGTCTAAGTCCGACTTTGGACGTTTTGCACAAAACATCCAAAATCTGAATAGGAAAGAAGGTAATTTTCGAAAAATTAAAAAGTCTATCTTTTTTTTAATACCATTTTGAACAAGGGTTTGTGCTTTGTACATGGTTTGTTTGTTTTTTTACCATTGTCCCGTTCCGGGTCTTTACCTGCGCTCCCGCGGCGGGGAGCGATGATCGACGGGGGCCGCGGGCTCCAGTGCGGCAGAGACAAGCCACCGACGGGGCCAGCGCTTCTGCGGGTCGGCCCGAGGCTGGCGACTCGCGGGAGCGAACGCCGGCCTCAGGGAAGGGAGGACGCCGGCCAAGATGGCGGCGCCGGCGTCGTTGTCTTCCCGGCCAGAGCTAGGCAGCAAGCAAGTCCCACCCACTGGCGCCGGATTGGCGCATGGAAGAAGGAACTCCGCCTGCGAGGCAGGTCCACCAATCCAGGCCCTCCTTGCCTGTCAGGGCTGAAAGGATTGGCTCCTCTCTAGGGAGGGGATGGACTGGCGGGGGATTTAAACCCCGGAACAAGAAGGGTTCAGCGCTTCTGTTTCTATTGCCAGGAGCCGACACAGTGGAGTGCGGAGCGTGTCCTTCAGAGACTGTGTTCCTCTTCAAGCTAGCCGTCCTTGCTAGCCACCTTCAGAGACTGTGTTCCTCTTCAGCTAGCCGTCCTTGCTAGCCACCTTCAGAGACTGTGTTCCTCTTCCAGCTAGCCATCCTTGCTAGCCACCTTCAGAGACTGTGTTCCTCTTCCAGCTAGCCGTCCTTGCTAGCCACCTTCAGAGACTGTGTTCCTCTTCCAGCTAGCCGTCCTTGCTAGCCACCTTCAGAGACTGTGTTCCTCTTCAAGCTAGCCGTCCTTGCTAGCCACCTTCAGAGACTGTGTTCCTCTTCCAGCTCGCCGTCCTTGCTAGCCACCTTCAGAGACTGTGTTCCTCTTCAGCTGGCCGTCCTTGCTAGCCACCTTCAGAGACTGTGTTCCTCTTCCAGCTAGCCGTCCTTGCTAGCCACCTTCAGAGACTGTGTTCCTCTTCCAGCTAGCCGTCCTTGCTAGCCACCTTCAGAGACTGTGTTCCTCTTCAAGCTAGCCGTCCTTGCTAGCCACCTTCAGAGACTGTGTTCCTCTTCAAGCTAGCCGTCCTTGCTAGCCACCCTCAAACCTTGAGTGCCTCTCTCAGCTAGCCGCCCTTGCTAGCTGCCCTTTAGAGACTGAGTTGCTGACTACCAGCCAGGCCGGCCGTCACCCCGTGGTTCCAGCAGTCCTGCTGGCCGCCTGCAGCTGAGGGCTCAACCCTTGGTGAACGGCGGTCGCCGCGGGTGAAGATTCGGGGTGCGCGGCGGTCCTCGGAGGTCTTACCGGGCCTCCAGGAACCTAAGGGCTCACCAATAACCGCGCCAGGACAGGAAACAGAAGCCATGAGCTCGCCTACGCAGCCTGATCTACGGGACCTGGCCAAGGTACTCCAGCAGCAGCAGGAGCAGCTGAATGCCCTGTCGGGGGCGCTCCAAAACGTATGCTCCCAACTTTCAACGCTTCAGGTACAGAACCAGGCCGCTGCGGTCCAGGGGGCCGCAGCAGCTCCCCGTTCGGGAGGGTTCCGCACGGGACCTCGGTTCCCTGAGCCGGCACGATACGATGCGGCCCCCGGAGGGTGCCGGGGGTTCCTCAATCAGTGCAATCTGGCCTTCCGGATGCAACCGGAGACCTTTGCTTCGGACCAAAGTAAAGTGGGATATATTATGGGCCTGTGCGAAGGGAAGGCCCTAGCCTGGGTGGCCCCACTAAACGAACAGCAGGACCCCATCTTGGATGACTATAGTGAATTTCAGCGCCGTTTCCGTATGGTGTTCGACCTGCCTGGGAGACCATCTTCCGTGGCGTCGGAGCTGCTGCGAATTCATCAGGGGGACAGGACGGTGGCCGATTATGCCATTCGGTTCCGGACTTTAGCTACGGAGCTCCGTTGGAACCCGGAGTCCCTAATGGCAATTTTTATGGAGGGGTTACAAGAACGAATCAAGGACGAATTGGCAGGACGGGAAGTCCCGGGCCAATTGGATGCCCTGATTTCACTCTGTATCCGAGTTGATACCTGGTTCCAGGAGCGAGCTAGAGCCCGGTCCAAACGGCAGAAGTGGGCGCGGGGAACGTCCCGGACTGCTAAGGGGCCGTCCCCTCGCCGTGGGAACCGGGACTCCAAGGACAATGGAGAGGAGCCGATGGTGATGGGCCGTCAGCGGCTGGCTCCCTCCGACCGGAAGAAACGCTTATGGGACGGACTGTGCCTCTATTGTGGTGAGGCTGGACATTTTATCCGAGCCTGTCCCTCCCGGGCGGGAAACGTCTCCCCCAAGGCACCTTGAGGGGAGGGGTCTTGGGGCATTCCGCTCCCCTGCCGGATTCCCTAATCACACTGCCAGTAATACTACGATGGCACGAGACCACGATCCAGACCCGAGCCCTAGTGGACTCTGGGTCGGGGGGCAACTTCATCGGGCACGAACTACTGCAACAGATGGGCTGGCCCACGCTCCCACGACGGCCGGCGCTGCAAATAACCTCCATCCAGGGAACTACATTACCGCAGCCAGTCACGGAGATCACCCCCTTTTTGGGATTACAGGTGGGGGAGGATCACCGGGAAGAAGTTCAATTCCTGGTTCTATCCCGGACCATCCATCCGGTGGTCCTAGGATTGCCATGGCTACGGAGTCATAGCCCGGTTATTGACTGGACCGGGGGAAGCATCCGAGCTTGGGGTAGTTCCTGTCGGGAGAACTGTTGTAAGGGCCGGACCGGCAGCTGCCCTGCCTTAGCTAGTGTGCCCGGGGGGGCACGGGTTGAGCTGGGCTCCCTGCCTATGGACTATAGAGACTTTGCAGATGTGTTTAGTCCAATAGAGGCGGAGGTTCTACCGCCTCATCGGTCGTTCGACTGTGCCATTAACTTGATGGCAGATACCATGCCACCGCGGGGCCGACTGTACACCTTGTCCCGAGGGGAGTCCAAGGCAATGCAGGAGTACATCCGGGAGAATCTGCGAAGAGGCTTCATCCGGCCTTCTACGTCCGCGGCTGGGGCAGGATTCTTTTTTGTTACTAAGAAGGATGGCTCCTTGAGGCCCTGTATTGATTATCGGGGGTTAAATGCCATCACGGTAAAGGATCGCTTTCCTCTACCGCTCATTCCCGAACTCTTTGACAGGCTGCAAGGAGCCCAGATGTTTACTAAGTTGGACTTACGGGGGGCCTACAACTTAGTGCGAATCCGGCGAGGGGACGAATGGAAGACGGCTTTTAACACCCACGAGGGACATTTTGAGTATCGGGTGATGCCGTTTGGCCTATGTAATGCCCCGGCGGTGTTTCAGCGACTTATTAATTTTGTGCTCGAGGATTTGCTGAACTCCACGGTGATTGTATATCTGGACGACATCTTGGTGTTTTCCCAAAATCCCGCGGAACATGTGAGTCATGTTCGCGCAGTGCTCCAGCGGTTACGACAATACCGCCTGTTTGCTAAGCTCAGCAAGTGCGCTTTTCATCAGAGGTCGCTACCATTTTTGGGACACATTCTGTTACCCGGGGGGCTACAGATGGAGCCGGACAAACTCCGGGCGATTCGAGAATGGCCACAACCGCTGGGATTGAAAGCACTACAACGTTTCTTGGGATTCGCGAAGTACTATCGCCAGTTTATTCCCCGGTATTCACAACTGACGGCGCCATTGACAGCGCTCACTAGAAAAAACGCGAAGGTCCGGGACTGGCCGCCCGAGGCGCAGGTGGCTTTTCGCCAGGTAAAGGAGGCATTCAACTCAGCGTCCATTTTGTTAGCCCCGGATCCAGAAAAACCCTTTATCGTGGAAGTGGACGCGTCCGCGTTGGGAGCCGGGGCGGTCCTCTCACAAGTGAATTCCAAGGGCCGGCGCCAGCCTTGCTCTTTCTTCTCTCGGAGATTCTCCCCGGCGGAATGTAATTATACAGTAGGGGACAGAGAGCTCTTAGCATTGAAATTAGCCCTGCAGGAATGGAGACATCTGCTGGAGGGAGCAGAACATCAATTCACGGTGATCACTGACCACAAAAATCTACTGTATCTACAAGAGGCTCAACGGCTCAATCCCCGACAAGCCCGGTGGTCATTGTTTTTCGCCAGATTTCATTTTCAATTGGTCTTTCGGGCTGCGGCTCAGAATACCCCTGCGGACTCCCTCTCCAGAGCATTTGAGGTTCCAGAGGAGACTAAGGAGACCCATTCCATGTTGGATCCGGCATGCCTCAGCGCGGCCGTGGGGGAGGTCGCTCCTACGAAAGAACTAGTGCCGGCCGCTGAGCGAGCGAAGGTAATGCAATGGGGGCATTCATCCAGATGGGCGGGACATTTTGGGTATCAAAAGATTCTGCGTCTCATTACCAGACAGTATCAATGGCCTCAGATGAGGCGGGACATTCTTCAATTTGTCACCACCTGTCCTGTGTGCGCCCGGACCAAACCGGTAATCGGGACCCCCATGGGGAAGCTACAACCACTGCCCGTACCGACAGGCCCCTGGACGGAGCTTTCCATGGATTTTATCACCGACCTCCCCAGTTCCCGGGGACAGACGGTGATTTGGGTGGTAATTGACCGTTTCTCCCGAATGGCCCATTTCGTGCCCTTGCCGGGACTTCCTTCGGTGGTCGTATTGGCCCAACTCTTCATTCAACACATTTTTCGACTTCATGGGCTGCCTCTTCGGATTATTAGTGACCGAGGCCCCCAATTCACCTCGCGTTTCTGGAGGGCCTTGTGTACAGCATTGGGGGTGAAGACCCATTTCTCATCAGCATACCATCCCCAAACCAATGGCATGGTCGAGAGGACGAACCAAATGTTAAAAGGGTTCCTACGAGTATTTGTCAACAAACGCCAAGATAACTGGGTCTCCCTACTTCCTTGGGCCGAGTTTGCATATAACCACAGTGTCCACTCGGCCTCGGGAGACTCTCCATTCTTCTTGGTGTATGGACGACATCCTCGACTTCCAGCACCTTTCCCGTCTGGATCTCCGACCCCCATGGTGAATGTAAATCTGGCAGATCTGCAAAGAGTCTGGGAAATGGCCCGAGAACAACTGCAGAAGGCAGCCACCAAATACAAGGTCTTCGCAGATCGGCATCGGAAAACCGCTCCCGACTTGCAACCAGGGCAGAAGGTATGGTTAAGCACCAAATATCTCCGACTGCGGGTGCCCTCTCGGAGATTGGGACCTCGGTATATTGGACCGTTTGCAATCCAATCACGAATTGGAGCTGTGACATATCGGTTGCGATTGCCTAGTACCCTGCGGGTGCATAACGCCTTCCATGTTTCCCTATTGAAACGTTTTTGGGGGTCTCGATGGCACCCCCAACGGCAGGAGTCCGAAGAACTTGAAGCAGATCCCGATCCAGAGTATGAGGTGGAGGATGTTCTGGATTCAAAGAAGCGGCGGGGAAAGCTATATTACTTATTGTCTTGGAAGAATTTTGGCCCCGAAGACAACTCCTGGGAGCCCGCGGTGAATGTACATGCTCCGGAGTTGGTCAAAGCCTTCCACGCCCGGTACCCTTCCAAACCCGGGCCCGGGGGAAAGGGGGCATCCGGGGAGGATACTGTCCCATTCCGGGTCTTTACCTGCGCTCCCGCGGCAGGGAGCGATGATCGACGGGGGCCGCGGGCTCCAGTGCGGCAGAGACAAGCCGCCGACGGGGCCAGCGCTTCCGTGGGTCGGCCCGAGGCTGGCGACTCGCGGGAGCGAACGCCGGCCTCAGGGAAGGGAGGACGCCGGCCAAGATGGCGGCGCCGGTGTCGTTGTCTCCCTGGCCAGAGCTAGGCAGCAAGCAAGTCCCGCCCACTGGCGCCGGATTGGCGCATGGAAGAAGGAACTCCGCCTGCGAGGCAGGTCCACCAATCCAGGCCCTCCTTGCCTGTCAGGGCTGAAAGGATTGGCTCCTCTCTAGGGAGGGGATGGACTGGCGGGGGATTTAAACCCCGGAACAAGAAGGGTTCAGCGCTTCTGTTTCTATTGCCAGGAGCCGACACAGTGGAGTGCGGAGCGTGTCCTTCAGAGACTGTGTTCCTCTTCAAGCTAGCCGTTCTTGCTAGCCACCTTCAGAGACTGTGTTCCTCTTCCAGCTAGCCGTCCTTGCTAGCCACCTTCAGAGACTGTGTTCCTCTTCCAGCTAGCCGTCCTTGCTAGCCACCTTCAGAGACTGTGTTCCTCTTCCAGCTAGCCGTCCTTGCTAGCCACCTTCAGAGACTGTGTTCCTCTTCAGCTGGCCGTCCTTGCTAGCCACCTTCAGAGACTGTGTTCCTCTTCCAGCTAGCCGTCCTTGCTAGCCACCTTCAGAGACTGTGTTCCTCTTCCAGCTAGCCGTCCTTGCTAGCCACCTTCAGAGACTGTGTTCCTCTTCCAGCTAGCCGTCCTTGCTAGCCACCTTCAGAGACTGTGTTCCTCTTCAAGCTAGCCGTCCTTGCTAGCCACCCTCAAACCTTGAGTGCCTCTCTCAGGTAGCCGCCCTTGCTAGCCGCCCTTTAGAGACTGAGTTGCTGACTACCAGCCAGGCCGGCCGTTACCCCGTGGTTCCAGCAGTCCTGCTGGCCGCCTGCAGCTGAGGGCTCAACCCTCGGTGAACGGCGGTCGCCGCGGGTGAAGATTCGGGGTGCGCGGCGGTCCTCGGAGGTCTTACCGGGCCTCCAGGAACCTAAGGGCTCACCAATAACCGCGCCAGGACACCATTTTTGGAAAAAAAAAACATCCAAGTGAAAAATGTAGGAAGTCAAGCCATTGGGATGTAGGAGGTGCCAGCATTTTTAGTAAACTGGTCCAACAGACATCCCAGGAGAGCAATGGGGGCACTGCAGTAGAGTTCAAAAAATGCTCCCAGGTACACAACTCACTGTTGCTACCTTGTCTTGTCTGCTGAGCCCTCCAAAACTCACCTAAAACCCACTACTCCCAACTGTAGACCACTCCAATAGCCCTTATGGGTGAAGGGGACACCTATATTTGGGTGCAGTGGCTTTCTTGTGAATTTTGGAGGGCTCAGAGTTTCCACCACAAATGTAACAAGTAGGGGTAGATATGGGCATGGGTAACCTATCTGCAGTGCACTGCACCCACCACTAGACTACTCCAGGGACCTGCTTGCTGCTCTAATGGACCTGAGTATAACATCTGAGGCTGGGAAGTAATATTTTTAATCATATTCTTGGGAGTGGGAGGGGGTCAGTGTCCACTGGAGGAGTAAGGGGGGGGGGGGTCATTCCTAATTCCCTTCAGTGGTCATTGGCACCTTTTTGTGCCTTATTCATTATAACTACTTACTACTACTTAACATGTCTAAAGCACTACTAGGGTTACGCAGCGCTGTACAATTTAACATAGAGGGACAGTCCCTGCTCAATGAGCTTACAATCTAAAAAGACAAATGAACAGTCAGTCCGAAAGGGGCAGTCAAATTGGGGCAGTCTGGATTTACTGACGGTAAGAGTTAGGTGCCGAACGCAGCATTGAAGAGGTGGGCTTTAAGCAAAGACTTGAAGATGGGCAGGGAGGGGGCTTGGCGTAAGGGCTCAGGAAGGTTGTTCCAAGCATAGGGTGAGGCGAGGCAGAAGGAGCGGAGCCTGGAGTTGGCGGTGGTGGAGAAGGGTACTGAGAGGAGGGATTTGTCCTGTGAATGGAGGTTTCGGGTGGGAACGTAAGGGAAGATGAGTGTAGAGAGGTAGTGAGGGGCGGCAGACTGAGTGCATTTGTAGGTAAGAAGGAGAAGCTTGAATTGAATGCGGTATCTGATAGGAAGCCAGTGAAGTGACCTGAGGAGAGGGGTGATATGAGTATAACGGTTTTGGTGGAATATAAGACGTGCAGCAGAGTTCTGAACAGATTGAAGGAGGGATAGATGGCTAAGTGGGAGGCCGGTGAGGAGTAAGTTGCAGTAGTCAAGGCGAGATGTAATGAGAGCGTGGACGAGAGTTTGGGTGGTGTGTTCAGAGAGGAAAGGGCGAATTTTGCTGATGTTAAAGAGGAAGAAGCGACAGGTCTTGGCTATCTGCTGGATATGCACAGAGAAGGAGAGGGAGGAGTCAAAGATGACTCCGAGGTTGCGGGCAGATGAGACGGGGAGGATGAGGGTGTTATCAACTGAGATAGAAAGTGGAGGAAGAGGAGAAGTGGGTTTTGGTGGAAAGACGATGAGCTCGGTCTTGGACATGTTCAGTTTCAGGTGGCGGTTGGACATCCAGGCAGCAATGTCGGATAAGCAGGCTGATACCTTTGCCTGGGTCTCCGCGGTGATGTCTGGTGTGGAGAGATACAGCTGGGTGTCATCAGCATAGAGATGATACTGGAAACCATGAGATGAGATCAGGGAGCCCAGGGAAGAGGTATAGATTGAGAAGAGAAGGGGTCCAAGGACAGATCCCTGGGGGACACCAACAGATAGCGGGATGGGGGTGGAGGAAGATCCATGAGAGTGAACCCTAAAGGTGCGGTGGGAGAGATAGGAGGAGAACCAGGAGAGGACAGAGCCCTGGAACCCAAATGAGGACAGTGTGGCAAGGAGTAAGTCATGATTGACCGTGTCAAAAGCAGTGGATAGATCGAGGAGGATGAGGATGGACTAGTGGCCTCTGGATTTGGCCAGGAACAGGTCATTACAGACTTTAGAGAATGCTGTTTCTGTCGAGTGTAGAGGGCGAAAACAGGATTGAAGTGGATTGAGGATGGCATGAGAGGAGAGAAAATCAAGGCAGCGGTTGTGAACAGCACGCTCAAGTATTTTGGAGAGGAAGGGTAGGAGGGAGATGGGGCGGTAGTTGGAGGGACAGGTAGGGTCAAGTGATGGTTTTTTGAGGATTATAAAAACAGGTCAAGCTCAAAACATCTTAGTTTTAGTCCTGGACAGTTTTGTTTTCTTTCATTATGGCTGAAAAAATCTTAAACACCCAAATCCCACCCTTAACATGACCCCACACACCCCTTTGAGATTTGGATGCACTGCAGAAGAACAGCATAGAAAAACATCTGAAAATAGGTTTTGAAAATATTGATATGGACGTTTTTGTGAGAAAAATGTCTAAATGCTACTTTATAAACATTTTTCTCTTACATTTGTACCCTGCGCTTTCTCACTCATGGCAGGCTCAATGTGGTGGGCAATGGAGGGTTAAGTGACTTGCCCAGAGTCACAAGGAGCTGCCTGTGCTGGGAATTGAACTCAGTTCCTCAATTCCCCAGGAACTGAGTCTACCACCCTAACCACTAGGCCACTCCTCCACTTTCATATATGAGCCCCATAATATGCTAAATGGTTTTTATCTGCTATCAGTTTCTCTGTTTCTGTGTTCCTGCCACTATTTATTGATGATCTGACATGTTCCAATGCTATTCTCCAAGAGACTATATTTTGTAGTGCTCAATGATATCTCATTTGTGTCAAGGGAACAGTACAGATGAACCTTTAAGCTCTGTTGCCTACACCTGCTTCTTCCCTTTACTGCGGCTGCCTTTCTGATGTAACTTCCTGTTTCATCAGAGGCTCAGGTGGCCGCAGTAAAGGGTAGAGGCTGGTGCTAGCAGCATGGCAGTGAATGGAAATCACTGCCACTGCCATCTTTTGGAATATGACAAAACAACAAGGTAAACACCGCGAGCAGGGTGGAGGAAGGAAGAGGGCAGCATCTCGGCATGGAAGGGAGTGTCATCTTGACCCGGGGAGGCGACATCTTACTTCCACCTCAGTCGGCATCTTGCCTTGGGTGGCCCCTGCCTGATGGCGTCGGTGATGATGCTGTTGAGAGGCCTCCTCTGCCATCTTGCGCTCTCATACACTCTGTCATGGTTTGTTGTCATGTCAGCATGCCATTTTTCACTGGGAGAGGAGTTGTTTTTGTTGGTTTCTTTGTATTCACTTTCATTATTTTTTTTTTTAATATTTTGGGTCAGCTCTTGGTTGCTCTGCACTGGTTGGCTTTTCAGCGGTTTGTGGTCAGTGGGATGTAGGGTTCCCATATGTCTGGATTTACCTGGACATGTCCTCTTTTTGAGGACATGGCCGGCCAACCGGGCAGGTTTTGCCAATCTGCCCATTTGTCCGAATTTCTGGACAAACGGCCAGGCTAGTGGGCAGACAAACGGGCAGATTGCTAGCCTCCTCTCCCCTTACTTACTACTGCCCTGGTGGTCTAGTGACCTTTTCCGCCTTCAGGGCAGGAAAGAGCCCCCTCTTTCCTGCCCGGAGCGCTGCCCTGCATGCATCCTTCCTGTTGCTGATCTCGGCGCCGATTCAAAATGGCCACCAAGAGCTGAAGTAACCTCGCGAGCCTTCAAATCTCGATGGCCATTTTGAATCGGCGCCAAGATTAGAAACAGGAAGGATGCATGCAGGGCAGCGCTCCGGGCAGGAAAGAGAGGGCTCTTTCCTGCCCCAAGAGGTCACTAGACCACCAGGGCAGTAGTAAGGTAAGGGGAGGGGGTGACGGGGAGGGGGTGACGGGGAGGGGGGGTGACGGGGTGTGTGACAGGGGGGAAGGGGAAAATGTGACAGGGGTCAGATTGGGCATGAAAGGGGGCAGGTTGGGGCGTGAAAGGGGGCGGGATGGGGTGTGTGGTGGGGGCGGGGCATGTGTCCTCCTTTTTGTGGGACAAAATATGGTAACCCTAGTGGGATGGGAGCTTCCTGGGGTTGCAACTGCTTTCTAGCTGTGCAACATTATCATGGAATGAATATTACCCCCTTATTATTTATCATTGATGTTTTAGTTGTACCCAAAATTCTTCTCATTCACACATTTTGCAAAATAACATACTTCTAACAGGCTCTGAAACTGGTAACTTCCATACAGAAAACAGAATTTAGTAAAATAAATATAAATCAGATTGAGGTTTTTACTAACATAGTTTAATGTGTGAAACGTACTAAGCCACTAAAGAAAAATGGAGTAATTTCCCCCTTTGCTGTTTTGTTATTCTCTTCACTTATTTTATATGCAGTGAGATTTCTAGTCATGGTAGCTAGAGCAAATACTAAGAGATATAGGACCTGATTTATTAAGCTTTCTTTTTTTCGTCATAGACACAGAAGGAAAGAATTGATAAATCAGACCTTTAATAAAGAAAATCATCAACCCTGGAAAATAAGTTAAAAAAAGAAAAATAGCAATTTGATGGGGTTTTATTCACTTTTTCACATTTCTAAGAATAAAATGGCAATAAAGAATCTTGATGTCAAGTGACAAGACCTCTGGAATATAAATATTTGTGGGAGAGCAGAAAGCTTTTGTTTCCCTGCTGCATAATAATTGCATTGATGGGCTTTATGCATTGTACAAGCCTAAGTCAAGAAAACTAGCACATTTCAAATGCATCCAGTGCATAAAGTCCCTTTATAGGGACCATGGGGATGTTTACTAAACCGTTCTAAACAATTACTGTGTGTATTAGTGGGTGGTAACCATTAGCATGAATCCATACTAACAGTTATCACATGCTAAATCCAACTAGGGTGATTAAAATCCAACTTTGTTTAATACAGGTAGAGGTGGGATTTGGGCATGTGATGGGTACAGGCTGGCTGAGGCCAGCCCTGACAGCTAGTGTGTGGGACACTGCTGAATGCTAGCCCATAATGATTTAAAGATCTTGTCTAAACACCTTTTAAAGCCAGTCAAGCTATCTGTATTGACCAGCAAATTCTATAGCTTAATTGTGTTCTGAGTAAATAAATGCTTTCTCTAATTTGTTTTAAATCTGTCACATATTAGTTTCATAGAATAACACCTCATGTTGCTACTGTTTGAAAGGGTAAAGAACCATTCCCCTTTTCCCTTTCATACACCATTTATGATTTTATAGACATCTATAATTAAGAGGAGATATATTTCTTCATTTGGGAGCCATTTCCACTGTTTTATCCTTTTTTTTTTTGTCTGTCTTTCTGTACCTTTCCTAGTTCCACTGTATCATTTTTGAAAAAGACAGACAAGAACAGCACACAAAACTTACTTTGTGTTTACATCACGGATCAATACAGAGGCAATATAATATTTGTATTTTGTTCTCCATTCCTTGCAAAATAATTTGTGGTGTTCTATCATTTTTTTACATCTTTCACATCAAAATCTCAATGTATTTTCCACAATGACACCTTTTCATGGGTGATAACTTCTTTTTTTTGGAACCTAGCATTGCGCACCCATGGGAAGATCTTTCTCCAGTGACCAGAGATGCATGGCAGAGCGCAGGCCTACACTGTGGAGCAGCACCCGACCACAGCCACTCTAAGGGGAGCCTCCAACAATGCATGGCGCAGCACGGCTGAGACCAAAGAGTCAACCAACTGAAGAGAACACTGCATGGCAGAGCCTCATGGCAGAGTGTGGGCCTGTAGTGTGAAGCAGTGCCAGACCACTACCACTCAGAAGGGAGCCTCTGACAATGCATGGCATGGCACGGCAAAATGCCGCAGAGTGGACCGACCGAGTGATCTAACCTGGCCCCTATGGTGAGGGGAGATTGCCCACTTGCTACCTCGCCAGAGGAACTCCCTCTATGAGCTCAGACCGACGCAACCAATGGAACCGAACCTACAGCAACTACAGGCAGGATGAGCCGTGAACCCCCAAAGACAAAGAAGAAGCCAAAACCGAAGAAGAGAATCCCAAGAGGAAAAGAAGCCATATTTGAAAATTACCCACACTGCAGGCAGCTTTAGAGATAGACATAACACTGAGCAGTACCAAACACTGTCACATACACATATACACACACACACATTCAAACGCTAAGAAATCTTTCTGCACCTTTCTTAACTTACACTTCCCCAGCTGTAAAGGACTAAAATACAAACTAACACACGCAACCAACTTTACTTATATGTGTACGCAGCTATGGAATTCACTTCCAACCCACCTGAGAAAGATCAACAAATTAACTAACTTCCGCAAAGCCTTGAAGACTTACCTCTTTAACAAAGCCTACCAATTGAACCCTTAACTAACTATAACACAATACATATCCTACTTTATTCAGGATGCATCCTTCTACAACTGCTTGAACAAACCCTCTTGTCTTCTTTAACTTTAACTTCTTTGTAACACCAATTGTATGATTTAACCTGGTTTGGAATTGCCATAACAGGTCTCTGTAAGCCACATTGAGCCTGCAAATAGGTGGGAAAATGTGGGATACAAATGCATTAAATAAATAATAAATAAATTGAGTTTCTCCCTTATATGGTGTGTAGCCCCGCCCAGTGCATCCCAGGATACACTGGGCAGGACTGGGCGCCACCATTTTGCGACATCGAAGGAAGAGGAGGGAGGCAGGCTAACCTCCCTCCTCTGACCCACAAGGTAGGGGTAGGGAGGGGATGCGTAAGCAGGGAGAGGGGGGCGGATTGATCACTGGACCACCAGGGACCCTTTGCTGGGGGGTTGGGGGGCTGGAGACCCACCGGATCTCTAGCCATCCGTGAACCTAGGGGGGAATCATCGGGGGGGGGGGACCGGTGGTCCAGCGGACCTCCAGCCCCCCTGTTGCTGGGGGGGGGGGTTGGTCGCTCACTGGGCCACCAGGGACTGGGTGCACATGTTGAGGGGAGTTAGGGGAGCTGGAGACTTACTGGATCTCCAGCCATCCCTGAACCTGGGGGGGGGGGGGGAATCGTCGGGGGACCGGAGGTCCACCGGACCTCCAGCTCCCTGTCGCTGACAGGTTTGCCTTGTTGGGGGGAATGGGGGCCTGCCAGCATGCAAATGCATGCTGGACAGGGCTCACCATTCCTCCCCAATGATCTGCAAACCCGAACACCAGCTCGGAGCTGGCGTAGAGTTTGCCGCGGCCAGCGACCCATTTGGCGTGTTGGTCACTGATCATTGGGGATGAATATGTTTAGCCCTGTTTAGCATGCATTTGCATGCTAGTTGCGTTCAGAGCCCTCGAGCGCATTGTTTCACGCACTCAAGGGCTTTGATCATGGGGTGGTAGCAAACGCCAGTGCTAGTATGGCGCTAGCAGCCTCTAGCACCGGCGTTCGCTTCTGATCATCCCCTTGTAATTGAACCACTTGCTGCGTGGCCATTTCAGGGGGAGAACTTACCGCCACCCATTGAGGTGGTGGTAAGGGCTCTCATACTAACCCAGCAGTAACAGGGCAGGAGCGGCACTAAAATAAAATATATTTTTGTAGCTCTGGAAATGGCACATGCTGGGGGTGGGAACTACCACTGGGCTGCTGCTGTAGCCCGGTGGTATCTCCAGATTAGCGAGCGGTAAGCCCATGTTGGGTTTCGCCACTTAGTAAAAGACCCCTTAATAAGCTATCCACATGATATAAACTATGAAGATCAGAGACGAGAGTGAAGGGTATAGACAATTTAGTGACACAATAGGAAACTGATTTAGGAAAAGAATATACAAAACAGTTTATGGAATTCTTTTTGATAATCTGTTCTCCTTCGCTAGCTCTGCAGACATGCAAGAGACCCAATTTAAAATATTTAACAAAGCATAAGTTACAAGAGCCTGGGGAGCATTCATTGGACTATAGGAGGACAGCACTTGCATCAAGTGCAAACATGTTGTAGAACCATATGTGGACTCATTTTTGGAATGTACTAAACTGTCATTATGCAACAAAACTTTGGAGGTATTTGAGAAAGTGCTCCAATTGCAGCTTGAATGGGACTATGGTCTCCATCTTTTAGGAGATCAACAAATCCTTGTAGACAAACACATCACAATGCTAGGGAGATGCTTTATAAATAATGTTCTTCTGTTGTAAAAAAAAAAAAAAAGATGATTCTTAACTCCTAAATATCAGAAGAGGAACCTGCAGGGGTGGGAACACTGTATAAGGGACTTGGCCAAGTTCTAAACAGCAACATATAAAAATTTACGAAGAAGGAACAAACTTATATGGCAATATGGAAAAAATCACTAGAGGTTATATCATGTTAGGCACTGTCATAGGTAGGAACACAGATTCTTTCACTCTGTGATATATGGGGGGTGTTAGGTGGTAGTATATGTGGAGGGGCATAATCGAACGGGGCACCAAAGTTTTCCTGAGGGCATCCTAGCAGGACATCCCTGCGAAAGGGTGGGGAAACCCGTATTATTGAAAGAAGATGGGCGTCCATCTTTCATTTTGATAATAAGGTTGGAGATGCCCAAATCTCAACAGTTAGGTCGACCTTAGATATGGTCGTCCCCAGTTTTTGGCGATAATGGAAACCGAGGACGCCCATCTCAAAAATGACCAAATCAAAGTCATTTGGTCGTGGGAGGAGCCAGCATTCGTAGTGAACTGATCCCCCTGACATGCCGGGACACCAACTGGGCACCCTAGGGGGCACTGCAGTGGACTAACTGATGCACTAACTGAATGGAAAAAGGCATGCAGTGGTCACTAACCACCTTCCACCCTGAAACAAAACAACTTTAAAAGCTTTTGTCTTTTTAGAGTATTGGTGAAGGACGTCCTTCGCTATGCCTCCGTCCCTACGACAGCAGTTGAGGATGTCCTTTGCTATTTATTTAGATTTTGCTCACACCTTTTTCAGTAGTAGCTCAAGGTGAGTTACATTCAGGTACACTGGATATTTATATGTCTCTGTCCCTGCAATGGCAGTTGAAGACGTCCAAAATGTGGATGTTTGTGAGAAGGACATCCATGCGTGCTATGCCTCTGAAACCCCTTTATTTATTTGGATTACAACTAGCAACAGTGGGATATGAACCAGCCATCTCTGGATTGCAAGACCAGTGCTCTAACCACTAGGCCACTCCACTGTACTGCCCTCCACTCCCTTGAAATTTGGCCATCTCTGTGGGGGGGGGGGCAGTTGAGGACATCCAAAATGTTTGAAAGAAGGACGCTCACGCCTTTGTTATGCCTCCGCTGACACACACATACCTCCCCCCCAGGGACCTACATACTGCCACCCCCCCCCCCCCACACACACACACAGGGATGGCCAACTTTTAAGGGTGAGGAGTGGCCTAGTGGTTATAGCCCTGGTCTTGCAATCCAGAAGTCGGCAGTTCAAATCCTACTGTTGCTACTTGTGATCCAGAAATCCAAATAAATAAAGGGGGTGTCAGAGGCATAGCAGGCATGGATATCCTTCTCACCAAAACATCTAGGGATGGACATTCTTCTCACAAACATTCACATTTTGAACATCTTCAACTGCAATCAAAGGGACAGAGGAATAGAGAAGGAGGTCCTTCACCCATACTCTAAAAAAAAAAAAAAAAAAGACAAAAGTTTTTAAAGTTATTTTTTTGAGGGGTGGGAGGTGGTTAGTGACCACTGAGGGAAAAAGGGGAGGTCATCCCTGATTCTCTCTGGTGGTCATCTGGTCATTTAGGGCACATTTTTGAGGCTTGGTCATTAAAAAAAAGGACCAAGTAAAGTCAGCCAAGTGTTCATCAGGAACGCCCTTATTTTTTCCATTATTGCTTTCGCTACACCTCCAACACCCCCCCCCCCCCCGGGAACTTTGGTCATCCCTGCGACAGGAAGCAGTTGGGGACACCCAAAATCGGCTTTCGATTATGCCGATTTGGGTGACCCTGAGAGAAGAATGCCCATCTCCTGATTTGTGTTGAAAGATGGGCATCCTTCTCTTTCGAAAATAAGCCTGATATTGATAATGTGAGTGAGATTTGTTTTTTCTTATGTGACTGTTCAAGGTTACAGCTTTACTAAACAAACAAAAATATTAAAAAAGAGCAATGGCACAGGAACTGACAAGGAACTGTTCTACTTCAAGGATCCAGTTTTGTATACTAATATTGGATAACCTCAGAGTTTTGTATGTTAATATCTGCTTTGAGCTTTATATGTTAATGTCTGCATTGATGTTATGATTTGGGAGGCCGAATGTACTGTTCTTCTGTATTGCCATTATAAATTAAAAAAATAAAAAATAAATTAAAAAAACAAGATCTCAACTGCAAATCACATACCAAGTCCTTCAGTCTTGCAGCTGTTCCTGCCAGACTTCATAATCCTTTCCTTTTGCTAATGCATGTTGGCTGTGGCCCATTAGCAATGTCTATCCATATGGTCAGTAATTTGTTTTTCAAAAATGCTTCTACCATTTTGCCTGACACTGACATCAAGCTCACTGCTCTGTAATTTCTCTTCTTAATGTAGTGTAAGAATATAAGTGGAAATGCATATCTCTTCTCATTCCTATTGTTAACACTATTCATGCACCATTCTTTTGGCTTTCAAGAGAGCCCATTGGTCCACCAGAGCATTCATGGAATGCACATTGAATCTTTTGAAAACCTTTTTATTTTTTGTTTAAATCTGGACCACACTAGAGTTTTTCTGCATTCAGGGACCCTTTTACTATGCCGCATAAGCATGTCCGCATGCCCAACGCATGCCAAAATGGAGTTACCACATGGCAACTGCGTGGGTCTTGTGATAATTTTATTTTTGGCACGTAGCCGAAAAATAATTTTTATTTTCTGCTGCATGTATCGGACACGCGCCAAGTGGCATTTAGCACAAGTAGGTCATTACTGCCCAGTTACTGCCTGAGACTTTACCGCTAAGTCAATGGCTGGCGGTAAGGTTTCAGACCCAAAATAGACACGCGGCAATTTTAATTTTGATGCACGTCCATTTTTGGCAAAAAAAATTTAAAAGCCCTTTTTTACAGGCGTGCTGAAAAATGATTCTGCACACACCCAAAACCCACGCCTACACTACTACAGGCCATTTTTCAGTGTACCTTAGTAAAAGGACCCCTTAAATCAAGGGGAAACTAATAAATGTGAGTACTGGGCAGCATTTTTGCAAAACTACTGGTATTCAGTCTTGTCTTATTTGCAGGAAAAGGCAAAGGAGACTTGGACATAGGAACCTCAGGACAAAGCAGTATAAATACATAAGTAATACCACACTGGGAAAAGACCAAGGCTCCATCGAGCCCAGCATCCTGTCCATGACAGCGGCCAATCCAGGCCAAGGGCACCTGGCAAGTATAATAGAAGCAGAAACTTTAAATGCAATTGCAATACTTAGAGTGCAAACTGATTGAATTAGATCAAAATATCAGGATTGCTGAAAAACTAAAGAAGGCGTTATTGTATGAGGGAAAGATAGATAGCAAGATAGATAGATAGATAGAAATAGGGGTGGGGACTGATGTACTGTAACTTCAGCTCCCATTAGTTCTTCTGGGAGTCATATTGACCTTTATAAAAATGTTTGATTCTTGTTGAAAAATAGGAAATCATGCAGGACAAATCCTCTTTTTTATTCTATCAGATAGCACACTTCCTATACTTTTAAAGAGGCTTATATTTTCCATGCATAATCCCTCAGATTCTATAAATGGCACTCAAAATTGCTCACAGAAATTTGGATGCACACCCAAATTCCGTGTGCAATTTAATTGCTTAATGACCGTGTTAGCACCGATAACTGGGTGCCAACAATCATTTATTGGCACTATTTGGCAATAAATTGGAGTTACTCATGCAACTTGCTACGTGCTATTCTATAAAGATGATCATTTAAATTTTCTTAGGATGTAACTGAAAAGGGGGCACGGCTATGACAGGAACATGGGTGGGTCAGGGGCATTAAATATGTGGGCAGTATTATATAATTCAGAGGATCTGTGCCTAATTTAGGTATGCTAAACGATGCCTAATTCAACCCGCTGTTTATAGTCAGAGCCAAATATTTTTAGCACTGATGTTTTTAATAGGTCAGTGCTTCTCTTTTTTTATTTTTTTACATATCTAAGGGCCCTGTTTACTAAGGTGTGTTAATGTTTTTAGCGCGCCTACACTTAGCGCACACGCTAACCATGTAGGTGCCTATAGGGATATTGTAGGCACGTACATGGTTATCACGCATGCATGGTTATCGTGCGCTAAAAATGTTAACATGCCTGTAACACTGCTTAGTAAACAGGGCCCTAAGTCTAGAACACAATCTGCAACATATGCACCAAACTTGTTCTAGGTTTCCTTATTGCATCATCAGTTCCTTTCTCTCACACACACACTCACTTTCAACTTATACACTTACAGTTTCACTTCATAAACTTTACTCTCACGGACATATCCATCTCTCATTTTAAAGTACAGTGCCTATATCTATGTGGCATGACAAAAACAATAACAGCAGTTATTCTTAAATAGTACTATTAAAGAAAGCTCAAATGGTGTTAACACACCATTTAAAAAACATTAAGAAGTCCTTTTACAAAGCTGCGGTAAAAAGTGGCCTGTGGTAGTGTGGGTGCATCTCTTTGGCACACGCTGAGCCACTTTTTACCATGGCCAGTTTGTAATGGGCTGGGAAATGGGTGTGCACAAAAATTAAAAGTAGTGCTCGCCCAGCCTGGGCCCTTACCACCAACCATTGACCTAGCGTTAAGAGCTCATGCACTACCCACACTGTAACCATGCAGTGCGCACTAACGTGGCTGCACTGCCACCTACCATTGGGAATGCCCTCCGTATTAGAAAATAGAAAAATATGTCAAACTCGGATGTTACCCTGGCAGTAGTGCCAATTTGACGCATGCTAGCCACACGATAGTCCTCCCGCAGCTTTGTAAAAGGGCTCTTACAACGGTAGTTACTCAGCTGCTTTGAGAAATGAAGGAGTAGCCTAATGGTTAGAGCAGCAAGCTGAGAACCAGGGGAGCCTGTTGCAGATCCTACTGTGGATCCTTGGTATCTTGAGCAAATTACTTAACCCTCCGTTGCCTCATACAAACTTAGGACCCCTTTTACTACGCCGCGTTGGTCACATGTTAACACCTAATGCAGGACTACCGTGCAGGACATGCTACAGCATCATGTGATAGCTTTTGAATGTGCACTAAATAATTTTTTGTACTTTTGAGGAGGCATATCGGAGTGGAGGTGGGCATTTCTGTGCTGACCATTTAGCACATCTACATTACTGCATGATAAATGATTATATTTATGTTTATTGGTAGCTTAATATACCACCATTTATTTTTTTAAAAATCACAATGGTTAAGGAACTCCAATTTTAAACAGAAAATAAACTATCAACCAGCAGTCACAGGTATACCATGGTAAAAAGGGAAAGAAAGGACTCTTGCAAAAGGGTGCCCAGCATTGGGTTCTAGCTGGCTGAAGGGGCAGCGCCAAAAATGAGGGTAAACAAATGGGTTTGAGGAGAATTTTGAAGTGCACAAATAATGCAAAAGCCCTTATCACCTACAAAATAGGAAGTGGTAAATGCTCCCATGTTAATTTTTACAAATGTAGGATGATCTGGCTCTTTCAATAACCCAGGGAGGCGTATGTCGTTACAAAGTCTTTATTAATGTTCTTTTTTGCTGCACTACTGTTACATAGGAATTGAGGGTTCCTCCACCTCCGGTGGCTGCACCTCACAATTTTTTACAAATGGCCACACGTTAATGGAAATATTAGCTCATGGCCATTAATGGGAAAAGTGGAAAATCAGGGATTTTACAGCCATGGTAAAAATGGCCTCAGTGCGGGGCAAAGACCTGCATAAGAACATGCTAAGGCCCATTTTTACTGCAGCTTAGTAAAATGCCCCCTTAGATTGTGAGTCCCCCGGGGATTGAAAATTACCTACTATACTTGATTGTACACCACTTTGATAGCTTTCAAGCTTGCAGATGGTATATATGAAATTGAATAAATGCATATTAAATGGAAACATAATAATAAGATACAAAATACCTTATTAGTTTTCAACTATTTTATTGAGTAATTACTGCAATACAAACAAGCATGATAATATAATACAAGAAATCACCAGAGTATCATGAAAATATGCTTTTGTTAAAACAACAAATAAAAGATCCATTCAATGTGCAATTAGTTATTATTTTCATTGCTCCCCCTTCCCTCCAAGCTACAGTTTTTCCTGCCCAAAGTCTAATGCCTACTTGTGGGGCATACACAACTACCTTATACCCCAGATAGAGGGCGGACAATGAGGGAGCATGCAAACAGTGACAAAGTAAAGTAAGGTAGGACTCTGGGATTTAGATCAGGTCAAAATCATCCCTCCAACTACAGAGCTGAATTTGTTACAGCCCAAAAATACACACTGAAAAGAATGGAACACAAAGTTCAGATATTATAAAAAATGAAAGCTAATTTATTATATTGGCAGCAGTAGAAACAGTTTAAATCAGAAGTAATGCTCATATTCTAACGCTAAACTGATGGTAAAGCAGTGAGTATTTATGTACTTGTCAAGGCAAGGTGAAGATAATGCACATGTTATCCTAGCCCTGAACTGATTAGGGCTCCCAGGCACCATGAAAACGAACAGTTACATCCTGACAGATGACAAAAGGCTTTTCCACTCTCATTGATGCTGGAGGTAGAGGCAGCCAGGGAGTTGTTGAATCTCTCGGGAGAACACAGGAGCCGCAGCAGGAATGGTCAAACAGCAGGCAGGTACTCTTTTTCTCTCTCTCTCTGTCTCTCTGGCTGATGTCCCCGGCCAGCAAGCAGATAGGAGCAGGTAGACAGTAGGGCTACATTGAATGAGCCTCAGATATTTTCATGATGTGGCAGGCTAAGATGTGGGCTGTCATCTACTTCATTGCTCTCGCATGCACTGCTCCAGATAACACCCAAATAACATCACGCTTTTTCAGAGGCTTCTTATACCCTTCCATTGGGTATAAGCCAGATTGACATGGGTCTAGCCAGTACTTTCATTTAGCCAGTTATAGACTCTCTGTTCTATAAGTTTTGCCAGGAAAGGAATGCTAGAGACTGGTCGGCAGTTTTCAAGGTTGTCCTGGTCTAGAGAGCTCTTTTTCAGTAGGGATCGCACCACCACTGTTTTCTCTAAGCTGAGCAGAAGTACACTGACTGCATTGCTGCCAGTGGGGGTGGTGCTTCCATATAATGTTTTCAATGGCTAGGGACAGGCAGGCTCCATGGAGTCCTGCAGAGCTTGCCTGTCCCTCACTATTAAAAATTTGATAGTGAAATAGCACTTCCTACTGGCAATACTTTAGAAGGAGGACTCCTGCTCAGCTTAGAGAGAACAGTGTGCACCACACTTTTTAGTGTTGTTGGCAGCTGCCCTTCCACAAAAGAGGAGTTAACAATTTTAGTAGCCCTCTATGTTCTCTCATTGTACTATCTTTGCTGAGGGCGGATTGTTGGTTTAGTTGGTGGTAGCTCTGATGGGATTATCTGTAGGTCCTGGTGGAGACTTTCAATTTTGTTGACAGAGGGGCATAATCGAAAGGGACGGCCAAGTTTTTCTGAGGATGTCCTCGCAGGTCGTCCCCATGAAGGGGTGGGGGAAGTGTCCATCTTTCATTTCGATAATACGGTCGGGGATGCCCAAATCTGGAAATTTAGGTCGACCTTAGAGATGGTCATCCTTAGACTTGGTCGTTTCTGATTTTTGGCGATAATGTAAACTAAGGACACCCGTCTCAGAAATGACCAAATCCAAGCCCTTTGGTTGTGGGAGGAGCCAGCATTCGTAGTGCACTGGTCCCCCTGACATGCCAGAACACCAACTGGGCACCCTAGGGAGCACTGCAGTGGACTTCAGAAAAAGCTCCAAGGAACATAGCTTCCTTACCTTGTCTGCTGAGCCCCCCAAAACCCACTCCCCACAACTGTACACCACTACCATAGCCCTTATGGGTAAAGGGGGCACCTAGATGTGGGTACAGTGGGTTTCTGGTGTGTTTTGGAGGGCTCACATTTACCACCACAAGTGTAACAGGTGGGGGGGGGGGTGGGCCTGGGTCTGCCTGCCTAAAGTGCACTGCACCCACTAAAACTGCTCCAGGGACCTGCATACTGCTGCAATGGACCCAAGTATGACATTTGAGGCTGGCATAGAGGCTGGCAAAAAATATTTTTAAAGAATTTTTTTTGAGGGTGGGAGAGGGTTAGTAACCACTGGGGGAGTAAGGGGAGATCATCCCCGATTCCCTCCGGTGGTCATCTGCTCAGTTCAGGTACCTTTTTGTGACTTGGTCATAACAAAAAAAGGACCAAGTAAAGTCGTTCAAGTGCTCATCAGGGACGCCCTTCTTTTTTCAATTATGGGTTGAAGATGTCCATGTGTTAGGCATGCCCAAGTCCCGCCTATGCGATGCCTCCGACACGCCTCGGAAACTTTGGTCGTCCCCCTGATGGAAAGCAGTTGGGGATGCCCAAAATCAGCTTCAGATTATGCTAATTTGGGCGACCCTGGGAGAAGGATGCCCATCTTCCCATTTGTGTCGAAAGATTGGTGTTCTTCTATTTCGAAAATAAGCCTGAAAGTATGTGGCAAAATCATAGCTGGTTACTTGTGACTAGGAAAGCTGGTTCTGTTGTGGGGTTTGTAGTAGGCTGTTTACTATTGTAAATAGTTGCTTTGTTGAATTTGCAGCTTGTTCAATGTGTTGAGAGAAATATTCTTTTTTTGGCTGTTGTTAAGGCTTGGCCATGTGTTTCTTACAGTTGAGCCTGTCTTCATCTAGGTGAGATTTTCACCATTTTCTTTCAATTTGATGTCCTTGATGCTTAAGGACCCATAGCTCTATGGAGAGCCAGAGGGAACATTTGTACATAGATCATAGGACCTTCTTTAGAGGGGCCATTTTTTTCTAATGCCATCGCTAAGTGTGCCTTCCAGATATCAACCTGTTCTGACACTGTTGTCATTTTTTCATCCAAATGGGGATAGGGCAAGGCCTCTATGAAGTTATCAGCAGTAAGATTTCTCATGTCTCAGATTTCCTTCCAAACTTTGGTTGTGCCCATCTGTTTAGATAGTCTCTAATAGAAAAATTGATTAGAAAATGATCTGTCCATGATAGGGATGTTATCCCAATGCCATCAGCCTTGTGTTCAGAGATGTCAACAACTTTGTAGAACACCAAGTCTAGCATATAGCCTTTTTCATGGGTTGAATATTTGATCACCTGAGTGAATCCTAGAGTTGCCATTGTATCAAGGAAGGCATCAGTGGTGGTGTCTGGAGTTTTTTTTTTTTAATTTATTATTTATTAGTTTTAATCAAATTAAACAAATTATTACATTTGAACAGGTAATACAGATAAGAAAAAATTTAAACATAATTTTCTTCCTAAAAGGGAAGCAAAATTAACAAAAGAGGAAAATTCTTAAATCTTCTTCAGACCACAATAAGTGGGGGGAGGGTCATAAACTAAAATTTTTCAAGTAATTAGATAACAAAATATGCATAGCATGCAACCTAACTCACTTATTTTCCCATTATCTTCAAGTGGATTAACGGCTGGCCAATTTCTTTGCACTTATAAATGCCTTCAACTGTTCTGGTTGATAAAAAAATATACTTTAAACCCAAATACTTTACAGCGCATTTACAGGGGTAATTAAGGTAAAAGGAGGCCCCTATAGATACAACCTCTGTTCTCAATGATAAGAACAATTTTCTCCTTTCTTGAGTTTGTTTGGTTATATCGAGGTATATCCATACTTTCTTACCCCTGAACAATGCCTGCATTTTTTAAAAATATAAACGTAGCACAGCGTCCAAGTCTTGCTGAAAAATAAACGACACTATTAATGTTGATCTTTCAGTGTTCACGTTTAGTGTTGTCTCTAATATCTCAGTGATGTTTAAAGAGTCCTCTTGATTTTCCCTTGGATTGGCCGGAAGAGAAGTTACAGATGGTTTCTTATGAGGAATATAGTATACTTTATTGAGTGGTGGAATGGATTCCGAGGAAAAACTTAATACTTCCATCAAATATAATGGAGTTTTGATGTGTAGGTTAAAGTAACCCATGATCAGTAACCTAGGGTATCTCATGGATTTCTCAGTCACCAGATTGCAAAGATGATGTGTTGTTTGTGAGGTGCTCTGTGGACTATTAGCATACAGCAGTGAGATAAGTAACATTAATTACTTATCTCACTTGTGTATTAAGAGGCATTCTGACTCAGACAGGTGGGGGATGGAGACTCTGCACAGTTTGAGTATCTGTCAGACAAGGACTGCTACCCCTCCACCCTGCTTCCTTGTCTTGGTTGAAGCAGGATAGTGAATCCCTTGGGATAGTTCAGCCAGTGGGACTCCTCCACTTTTATCCAGCCAGGTCTCAGTTATTCCCAGGATGTCTAGGTGGTATTCACTGATGGCATCATGGATAAATGGAATTTTTTATTGACTGATCTGGAATTTACTAGGCCCAAGTTTCCAAGCAGTGGCTAGTTATGGATGTTACTTGATGGTAGTAGGCAAGTATTTGTGTGGGTATAGTTAGATTGGTGTTTTGTCTTTTGAGTTAGTGTCTTCTTGAGTTGAGAAGTCTATGTAAATGTCTGCACCTGCAAGATAGGTGTGATTTCTGCTGTTTACATTGAGCATTCTGTTCTTAAGCTACCTTCTAGATGTCAGGTAATTTTTTTACAGTAACTATTTTCTCTTCTACCTCCACCTCACATGTACTCCTGAGTGAAGTCCCCCAGGGATTGGTCCTGTCACCACTTTTATTCAATATCGGTCTTAACCCCTTTACCATCCCTATCCAGGAACATCACATTGCAGCACGTTTTTACTTTTGTGCAGATGATATTCTGCAGCTTTCATTGCTGGATCCTGATGCCCTTGATCTAAATCTGTTGCAATAATGTTTGGACTCCATTTCATTTTGGCTACATGAAAATTATCTGGTACTCAACCCTCAAAAACAATTGGATCATGGATTACAGGCTGTCCATTATGACTAACATTTGCCACACTATTCTTGGACTTCCTAGTGGTTAGGGTGGTGGACTTTGGTCCTGGGGAGCTGAGTTTGATTCCCAGCACAGGCAGCTCCTTGTGACTCTGGGCAAGTCACTTAACCCTCCATTGCCCCATGTAAGCCGCATTGAGCCTGCCATGAGTGGGAAAGCGCGGGGTACAAATGTAATAAAAAATATTGACTACCAACTCTCGTTTCATCAATAGATACCTTTAATTTAGAATCATGACAGCAGATAAAGGCCAAATGGCCCGTCAAGTCTGCCCATCCTCTGTAACCCCTAACTCTTCCTTTTCCTAAGGGATCCCACGTGCTTATCCAACACTTTCAATATTTTGTTTTACCGTTCTTCATTTTATTCGTTCAGTACACAATTATATTGATAATTTGACTTCATGCAACCTCAATGTATGCCTTTAGTAACATGTAGGCTTGATTATTGCAATCCTATTTATGTGGGCTTTCATTCCACTCTTTTATAAAGATTTCAATCTGTTCAACATCCACATATAGAGTGTTATTACATGCAAAACACTTTGACCGGAACACCCCTTTATTTATCCAACATCACTGGCTTCAAGTCAAATATGGAATAAATCATAAAATTCTGACCCTGATGCATAGAGCACTTCACACTGAAATCCATCTTATCTAGCATCTGCCATTACACCATATATTCCTCAGAGAACTGTTTGTTCACTTTTAGAAAACTGTTTATTCCATCAATGTTTTGCTCACAGTTTGTATCTACTAGGCAGAGAGGTGTGGTAGCCGTGTTAGTCCACTCTTAAAGGTTATCAATAGAAATCAAACAAAATAAAACATGGACAAGAAAATAAGGTGATACCTTTTTTATTGGACATAACTTAAGTTATGTCCAATAAAAAAGGTATCATCTTATTTTCTTTTCCCATGTTTTATTTTGTTTGATTTCTATTGATATCTACTAGGCAAAACACTTTCTTTTACTTCTTGCCAGCATTATGAAAGGCACTTCCTCTCTCAATTCATGAGGAATTATTCTTCCCCAAATTTAAGGCAGCTGTGAAGACATATTTGCTCTCCCTTGCCTTGCCTAGTGCAGCAATTGTGAAGTAGTTGTTGATAGTAAGGTAGGTATTCATATCTTTGTCTTTGTTTTTCTTTTCTACCTTTCTCCCTATTCCTATTTACTGTCCTATACAATTTATAGTTCCTTTCCTTTTTTTTATTGATTTTATTAGCATTGCAAATTGCCCTGCTGACACTGGACTAAGAGAGCTACAGCAAGTGCCCAATAAACAAACATGTTGCACTGAAAAATGACTATGATTTCCTACCACCCAAAGAATGTAAACTTGTTCATTATATCATCCCAAATTCAGCTGATCTGGGGAAGACAAATCTGGCCCAGAACTGAACCCAAGTTCTCTGCATGATCATTTTCATCACTTGCTCTTGAACTACCAGATTAGTCTGTAGAGTCTGGCTACTTACGTCAATGAGAAAAAGTGAAAGCATATTAATGGGTGAGACATTTTATTAAACTTAATTTTATTCCGCATGCATTAGAACTTTCCTTAATGCCAATATTAGCATTGCAATAAACTTGCTTCCAATAATAGCAGAATTGTTTATACAAGGAATAATAAGTTTTCCTTTTTTTTTTTTCATTTCCCCCACTGAAAATGATGAAATACAGATAAGTACTTTAAACACATTTAAAAGAAACAGTAGAGCAACTGAAGTGCTGCATGTGGTCTTGGTTTCATGCCCTTTTATTATGGACACTTCTTGATGCTAGCATGCTCAGGTTGCATCTAGCATCCTGTTCTAGATATTGGTCATGTCAGGGGTGTAATTGTTCAAGGGTATTAAGAGCTACATCTATCTGACCCTATAACTGAAGGCTGCAAGATGGCCAATGCAAAACTCCCATATCTGTAGATTGTTTTAGAAATTATACAGATAGTATTGGGCCATTTAAATTGCTAAATGACCAATACTACCTATGTAATTATGGGCCAGATTAGGGGAAGAGGAAAAGCAAAGACATGAATCATCCATCCCATGGCAATATTCAGCCATGTGAAGGGCAATTTTATAAATAGGTGCTTACTGGGAGTGTAAAAGCACAGAAAAGCAGCACTTATACATATAAAAGTCCTAAATACCATTGTATAAGAGCCCGCATGACTGCAAGAGGACACATATGTGGGTGGAGTTTGGTTGGGAATCCCAATTAGTTATGCTCCCTTGCACAATCTGGACACCTCAGTTACATCAAGTCTATAGTTGGTGGAACTACAGGTTCCAAGCTGTAAAGCTAGCTGATGTCAGGGTTATACTAGTACTCTATAATGAAATCAGGGTGCCTGGATGACATTATAGAATAGGCCAGTGGTTCCCAAACCTGGTCCTGGAGGCACCCCACCCCAGGTTTTCAAGATACCCACAATGAATATTCATGAGAAAGATTTGCATGCAGTGGAGGCAGTGCATGCAAATCTCTCTCATGAATATTCATTGTGGGTATCCTGAAAACCTGACTGGCTGGAGTGCCTCCAGGACCAGGTTTGGGAACCACTGGAATAGGCTCTCACAGTAGTGCATTGGAGCACCTAACACAGGGGGGTCTTTCACTAAAGCTTACCTTGAGTTATCTGCAGTAGGGCCCATCTTATTCCTATGGGCTATGCTGCAGATAACTCGAGTTAACCTTTAGTAAAAGACCCTCACAAAGTGCCAATTTATAGATTGGAGTCCTAAATGGATAGCATTGGCAGAGTCACTGTCAGTCTGTATATTCAGCATCACTACCTATACAGAGAGCAGCACTGAATATAAGAATTAAGTTAAGCACCACTAGGATCGAGAGGGCTCCTTTTGTGCATTGGCTGTGCTCATTGCTCAATGGAATGCAGAACTGCAGCTCCAGTTAAATGAGGTAGACTGAGAGGGCAAGGGCTCACACCATTTCTACATGTTTCAAGAGAATTGAGATGTTTATTAGATTGTTGCATCACACTAACCTTTACTCCAATTTCTTTATTAATTCTGCCCCTCTTCCAGTGATTTATACAGGAGTGAATATGAAGAACAGGGCATGCATTTGGTCTTGCCTACTCATGTCCGCTTTCTGGGATCAAGTGGGAGCAGAGCTAGCAGATATTTTTGCACTGCTGTACAACTATCACCACAAAATTTGTCTGTTGGTAATATGCAGATGCAAATATCCCTGATGGGGACAAGATGCTCTTTACTCAGTTAATTCATGTAGCCCAGGGGTGGGCAACCATGGTCCATAAGGGCCTCAACCCAATTGGGTTTTCAGGATTTCCCCAATTAAAATAGAAACAGAGAAATATGATGGCAAAAAAGGGCCAAGTGGCCCATCCAGTATGCCCATCCTCAGTAACCACTAACTCTTCCTTTCCTAAAGGATCCCACTTTCTTAAATTCTGACACAGTCTTCGTCTTCACGACCCCCGCCGGGAGGCCATTCCACGCATCTACCACCCTTTCTGTGATAATATTTTGTTATATTCCTCCTAAGCCTATTTCCTCTTAACTTCATCGTATGCCCCTTCATTCCAGAATTTTCCTTCATTTGAAAGAGGCTCACTTCCTGTAACTTAATGCCACTGAGGTATTTAAATATATCTATCATATCCCTCTCATATGCCTCTCTTCCAGCGTATACATGTTGAGGTTCTAAACTTGTCCTTATATGTTTTATGACCAAGACCACTTACGAATTTGTAGCTGCCCTCTGGACTGACTCCATTCTGTTTATATAGTTCCATAGTTGCAGTCTCCAGAATTGCACACAGTACTCTAAGTGGGGCCTCACCAGGGACTTATACAAGGGCACTATCACCTCTTTCTTCCTGCTGGTCATCCCTCTCCCTATGCACCCAATCATCCTTCTGGCTTTGACCATCACTTTTTCTACATGTTTGGAGACCTTAAGGTCATCAGATACAATCACCGCCAAATCGCTCTTCTTTTATACACATAAGCAGTTCACCTCCTATATTGTACCGCTCCCCTGGATTCTTGTAACCTAAGTGAATGACCCTGCATTTCTTAGCATTAAATCTTAGTTGCTAATTATCAGACCATTCTTCAAGCTTCACCAGATCCTTCCTCGTGTCATCCACACCCTCTGGGGTGTCCACCCTATTACAAAGTTTAGTATCATCCGCAAAAAGACAAACCTTACCAGACAGCCCTTCCGCAATATGTTAAATGTTAAAAAGAGCTGGCCTGAGGACCAACCCCTGCGATACACCACTGATAACATCCTTTTCCTCAGAGCAAGCTCTATTTACCACTACCCTCTGTCTCCTTCCATTTAACCAATTTTAACCCAGTCAATTACTGTAGATCCCATTCCAAAATATGCATGAGATCTATTTACATATGCATGGTATGCAAATAGATCCCATGCATATTCATTGCCCATCAACTCGACTACATAAATGTTGTATATATCAAAATATAACTACTCTTTATTGCTCATCACATTATTACTCATAAACAATTGATCTCACATATACCATCAAGTCCCTTTAAGTGTTCAAACATACAAACTGTAAAAATACATACATGTCCTACATCATATGTAGTTTATAGCAAGTCTTCTCTGCTACAACCACCCTGGTTGTTGTAGCGGTGTGATCTTCAGTGTATTTGATGTCCACACACTGTATCCCAAACTTCTAATCCAATTTCTGGTCAATTCAATTCAGTTCAAATGTTGAAAACTTAATCTTGAGCAGCAACAGATGTGAAATCTTCATTGCTCACATCTCCTCTCTACACAGAGACTTGTCTGGTCATAAATCACTCTTCTCAGACACATTTCAAACATCCATCCAGTCTCAACACTGGGCGTGTTTCATATTCTTCCTCAGGAGACCTTCTACAAAACATCAACAATTATCCTACATATCATACATACCGATTTTTTAAAAGTACATTGAATCAAAAAGTTATTAACAATACCTTTAACAGCCTCATGTAACTGTCTGGGACACCAAGGTTACCCTCTGCATACGCTATACCAGCTTGTGTTGATTAGATAAACCTCCATCTGATCTTCCTGCTCTTTTATAGCGTCATCAATAGTGGCCAATCCACCTCCTTATTCAAACCATATGGCTCCACCGTACCCCAATTATAATCAGATCTACAGCATGATTGTATATGTACATGTGAGACCAATACTGGGACTATTTTCAGAAGTGTGGAGACACACATAAGGTGGATCAGAGAAGGATTTCTTAAGTTCTTGCATGCTGTACTTGTGAGTTATGTGAGTCTAATGTCTAATGTTTGTATAATAAACAAAATCAATTAGAGGGTAAAAGAGACCAATTCAAATCTCATGAGGAAACTCTTCTACAAATGCTGGTTATAACTTACGTTCTTTAATTATAAGTTAATTAAAGCTATAGAGTATGATGCAATCAGGAGAAAAAAAGCCTCACAACCCCTCCTATACCTTATATGTGTTTCTTATCAGTATTAGGTTACATGGGATGATTACCAGCATAAAAAAAACTCCAACTGAACTCATTAGAACTCTGTTTTTAAACTATTGAATGGTGAACCAAAAAACAAACTGTGACTCGAATTGAAAAGACTTAGCTTTCAAAATGATGTGCTTTGCTATAGACTGCCCATCACTAAGGCCAAAGTTTTGCCCGCTGGCAGTTTCATGATGTGTCAAGCCAGTTTAGTACTTTTGCACTGCTCCACATTTCAGCATCACTAAGAGGAGAACCTTGTGATGCTGAAATATGGAGCATTGCAAAAGAGCTGAATTGACTTGACACATCTTGAAACATCCAACGGGCGAAACTTTGACCTTAGTCAATGGGCAGTCTATAGCACATCACTTTAAAAGCTAAGTCTTTTTGATTTGAGTCACAGTTTGTTTTTTGGTTCATGGTTCAATAGTTTAAGTTTAGAACTTTAATGAGTTCAGGCGAAAGATTTTTATGCCAGTGATCACCTCAAGTAACCTAATACCAATAAGAAAGACATATAAGGTATAGGAGGGGTTCTAAGGCTTTTTCCTTCTGCTTTTATCATAGTCTGTAGCTTTAATTTACATATAATTAAAGAGTGTAATGCTTGTACAATGCCAACTATCATTGTTAAGTAAAAAGGTTTTTTGTTTTTTTTAAGTTAAGTGCTAGTAAAGGCACAACTTAATTCAGTGACTGTGGTGGCTAAAAATTCAACCCATTCTAATTAAAATAATGCATTATAGATTCTGAATATGAGTCACTGTAAAAAGTTATATATAGTGGGTTTGTATGACTTTTATGAAATACGCAATTATTTTGAGTCATATTTCATTCAATGAGCTTGACAATTTTGAATGTGATTTTTTCTAGGTTTTAAACAGGTGTGATTGAACTACATAATGAATATAATTCAATTTGTAATCTTTTAATCCATCATCCATCAATCATTTCCATCTATTAGTTTGGCTATTAGCTAAAAAAATATACTTGAAAACTTAAGAGAACTATAAAGCTCAGCATTACTTCACAGTTCTAGAAGCAGAAGTACCTTCCAAACATAGCGCATGTGAGAACAAACGTTAAAGAAGAAGTAGGTACATGGGCCCAAATGTTTGCACATGTGCACGTAAATGTATACGATATATGCACTGGCATCATAGGAACAGTGGCAATCACAAAATTGCTGCCAAAGGCAGAAAGCCCAATTGGTAGGGTGTGGACACTCGCCTCCTGGTCAGGCTGTTCCTGTGACAAGAATGACATCTGTTCCAACTGTGGGCAAAGGAGGGACAGTCAGAGGATTTGTAGGCCTGAGAAAGGCTGAAGAGCAGGTCAAACAGGAAAGCATCATACCCCAGAGAGGTCTAAGTGCCAACAGGGGTCGGAGCTGGGAAGGGATGAATTTGATCAGATGTGCATGGCAAACAGATGCATCTGGCAGTGTCTCCTGCTATCAAAAGGCCAACATGCAAGGAATAGACAGGTGTTCAAAAGACAAATCACCTACACTTATGAGAGCAGGATTTCATCGTGGCTTGGAAAGGGAAATAGAGTGGAGGCAATATGAGGACAGGTTATAAAACAACCAAGCCACACTGAAAAAGGAAAAATCAACCTCACCTACCCAAATACAAGGAGAGTCATTTTCAAAAAGTCCTCAGTCAGAACTGGAATAACCTGCTCATAATGTCCACAATTTTTTTTTTATCTCATAGCCATTTTCAAACAGGAAACACATCCAGATTTATAGTTCAAAAATGGGTGTGAGATGGACGTTTTTGTGCTGAGAACATCCAAAGTCAATAGACAATTTCCAAACTGAAATGTCCAACTTATGAACGATATAAATCCAGGGATAGGGAAGCCTGGCATCATTTTGAGAAAAATGGCCACACAGGCATCCAAGCAGAGCAGAGCAGAGGGGTAGCCTAGTGATTAGTGCAGTGAATTTTAAACCAAGGAGCCCTGGTTCAAAGCCCTCCAGGAACAGAAAAATACCCCCTGTACCTGAATGTACACTGCCTTAATAGCTGTCAGGTTTGCAGGTGGCTTATATATTTTTACATTACATTACAAATTGCATTTATCATCTGCTAATACCACAAAGTTGAAGGCGACTCACAATAAGAAATAAATGAGCATTCTCAGGAGTAAAACATTAACTAAGTGCAGCATTCTAATCAAATCTCACTTAACACAAATTTCTGAAATAAAAAAAGCTTTTAAAGCTTTTTGAAATTGTTTATAATCAGTTACACATCTTAGATTTAAAGGTAGAACATTAAAATTCATTACAGCCAGGAATATAAAAGATGTAGAAAATAATCTCCTATATCCAACCTTTGTACTGCTAGGGTATTGGAACATTAAAAATATGTTTAGAAGCATCACAATTTTTTACTAACATTTTGACTAAGCTTGATACATATTCAGGAGCTTGTCCATGCAAAATCAGAAATACAGTTCTGCAAATTTTGAATATTACCCTAGCCTCTATAAGTAACCAAGAGCCAATACCCAGACCACAGCAAGTAGCTGGGCTGCCTCTTGTAGTCAGCGCTGGGCCTGGATATTCAATGCTGGGTCATACCTGGGTGTTTTTTGGCCAGTTTCAACTTAATCGGCCAAGTCGATATTCAGCACTGGCTGGTTAAGTTGAAACCAACCAAGGATAGACCTGCTCTTTCAGCCACCTAATTTGGCCACCAAATGTAGCTGGTGATGTGCTGAATATCAGCAGATAGTCAGTTTATATCGTGCGATATAACTGGCTATCTGCTAAGCGCTAACCAGGGATATTCAGTAAGAGATAGCTGGCTATCTCCCACTGAATATCATCAGATAGCCAATTAAGTGTCATTCCATGGTTTTAAATATCTGGGGGTTGATGTAGCTTAGCTAGTAAAGGCAAACCACTGATAAAAATTGACATCTGACGAGGCACGCTACAGCATGTTTGAAACCTTCCGCAGTAAATACTTATGACACCCAGAGTATACCATATTTCAATAGTCCACAAATGTGTTACAATCAAAACCTGCACAATTATCCGAAATACTTCAGGTGTAAAATTAGAATGAATTCTCCTAAGTCTCCATAATGCCCTGAACACTATAACAGAGACTGCTTTACTTGAGATTGAAAAGTGAGATGATCATCAAATATAATACCCGGTATTTTAAGCTCCTTCTCCAGCAAATATGTTGTTCCATTTACAATGAAATATTTTAGTGGCAGATGAATAAAACTGCTACTCAGTACTAAAACCTTAGGGGCTCTTTTACTAAGTCATGGTAGGCACTAGCACGTGCCTACTGCATGCCAAAAAGAACTGCCACATGATATGCCGAAGCATCCCACAGTAGTATGCCAATCAGCATGTGCTAATCCCGCACTAAAAAAGTTTATATTTTTTGGTGTGGGTGGTGCGTCTATGGGCGGAGAGTAGGCGTGCCCAGCACTAATCGAGTAGCGAGGATACATTGCCGTGCACTGCCTGATTAACATGAGAGTAGTGTGGGAGCCCTTTCCACCTAGTAAATGGGTAATGGCAAGGGCTCCTGTGGTAATGGCCACATGCTAATTGTGAAATTAGCGCAAGGCCATTAGAGGAAAGTATACAAATGCAACCATTTTACTACTCTGCTAAAAGTGGCTGCAGCATGCAGCAAAACCCACACACTATAAAGATCGCAGGCCACTTTTGAGCATGGTTTAGTAAAAGAGTCCCTTAGTTTTATTCCTATTGAGTTTCAATTTAAACAATAAAGCCCAATGTTCCAACACATCCAAACCTCTTTTAATATCTAGCAAAAATCCTTCTATGTCCCCAGTCAATGGTATATACATTGAGATATCATCTGCATATATAAAGGGTCAAAAGCCCAATTTAGTCAGTATAACACCCAAAGGAGCCATAAGAACATAAGAGTAGCCATGCTGGGTCAGACCAATGGTCCATCTAGCCCAGTATCCTGTTTCCAACAGTGGCCAAGCCAGGTCACAATTATCTGGCAGACACCTAAATAGTGGCAACATTCCATTCTGCAAATCCCAGGCCAAGCAGTTGCTTCTCCAAACAGTTTACATAATATATTACAGTTACTTATTTGTACCTTGGGCAATGGAGGATTAAGTGACTTGCCCAGACTCACATGCAGCTGCAGTGGGAATCAAACCCAGTTCCCCAGGGTCAAAGTCCGCTGCACTAACCACTAGACTACTCCTCTGGTAAAATATTATATATAGAATTGACAATATTTGGTGAGCCCTGGGGTACTCGTCAATCAGGAACCCAGGGAGTAGAATACATCTGATTCATTTTAACCTGGTATGATCTGTTCCTCAAAAAACCTTGGAACCAATGCAAAACTGTCTCCTATCCCAAAATAGCAGAGTAAATATATTAAAATAAAATGATCAACCAAATCAAATGCCATTGACATGTCAAATTGCATTAGTAATACTCACTT
The DNA here is from genome assembly GCF_901765095.1 of Microcaecilia unicolor. Lineage (NCBI taxonomy): Eukaryota > Metazoa > Chordata > Amphibia > Gymnophiona > Siphonopidae > Microcaecilia > Microcaecilia unicolor. The sequence goes on along the minus strand of NC_044033.1, from coordinate 468,173,871 downwards.
ACGAAGGCTAACTTCACTTCTAATCTTTGTTTGAAGTGTACCTAAAGCTGTTTCAGTACTATATCCTTTTTCTAAATCCAGACTGAGACCTATGCAAGATGTCAAAGTGTTACAAAATTTCACTAAGCTGTTCAGTAACAATTCCCTCCATCGCTTTAGTTAATAGTGGAATAGATGCAGTGCTGTGCTGGTAAATGTTTAACAACAGACTTTCTCCCCGGTCCCCCTCTGCGCCCCCCCCCCCCAAATTGCAGAGCTGGCTATAGCCGGGGAGAGAGCCTGGGGGAGGTGGGGTGGCAATGCATTACTCCAGGCAAAAAAATGATCCCAGGTTCCAATCTAATTCATGTTTAATTTGCGATAAAATGCCATAAATAAGTAAATAAATATAAACTTTTAATGTTGAGCACCTGATTCTCAAAGTGAACATATTCCAAACACTATAATGAAAATAAAATGATTTTTTTTCTACCTTTGTTGTCTGGTGACTGTTTTTCTGATCATGCTGGCCCAGTATCCGATTCTGCTGCTATCTGTCCTCTTAACTCTGTTTCCAGGGCTTCCTTTCCATTTCTTTCTTTCCTTTCCTCCTTTATTCTTCATTTCTGGTCCTCAGCTTCTGCCTATTTTCTTCATTCATGTGGAGTTTTTCTCTTCTCTTCCTTTTCCCTCATCTCATCTCCTTCCTCTCTCTTCCCTCCCCTCCATCCATGTCCAGCATTTCTTCTCTCTCCCCTCCTCTCCCCTGCTCTCCATCCACCCATGTCCAGCAGTGACCCTCCTCTCCCCTGTCCTCCATCCACCCATGCCCAGCAGTGACACTCCTCTCCCCTGCCCTCCATCCACCCATGTCCAGCAGTGACCCTCCTCTCCCCTGCCCTGCATGCGCCCATACCCAGTGACCCTCCTCTCCCCTGCCTTCCATCCACCCATGCCCAGCAGTGACCCTCCTCTCCCCTGCCCTCCATCCACCCATGTCCAGCAGTGACCTTCCTCTCCCCTGCCCTGCATGCACCCATACCCAGCGCGACCCTTAGTTCTATCCCCTCCATCCACCCATGCCCAGGGACTCCCTTCTCTCCCCTGCCATACCTCCCGAGTTGTTCACCGGCAACTTCTCCTCCTTCCCTCCGGATCCGTCCCTAACCGACCTGACTCTTCTAATTCTTTGGCGGGGCAGGCAGTCTTGCCTGCCCGCTACCAGCGCTGACTCTCCTCTGCCGGTTCGCACTTCAAAATGGTCGCCGAGACTTCAGTAGAAGTCTCAGCGGCCATTTTTAAAGCACGAACTGACAGGGGAGAGTCAACGCTGGTAGCGGGCAGGCAAGACTGCCTGCCCCGCCGAAGAATTAGAAGAGTCAGGTGACGGTCGGTGACAGTGAGAGACCGGATCGGGTGGGTGGGCAGGCGAGAGGAGAGCCGGCTCGCAATAGGAAACAACCGGCTCGCAAGTCGGTACAAAATGTAACAACCGGCTCTTGCGAGCCGGTGCAAGCCGGCTCCAGCACACCACTGAATAGATGCCACTGGTGTTTAATTACTAACCTCAGTTGATTTTAGTGATGTGCTTTTAGGAATTGGTGTAAATATCATGTGACTGATATCCTCAGGGGGAAAAAAGCCTTATTTAATATATTCTCTAAAGATTGCGTTAAATGACTAATAAAATTGTCAGAAACTGCTTTCATCAGATAAACTGGTCAAAGTCCATTCTAAAATGAAGAATACTTCTTTGTATACCAATGAACTGTTCATTCTGTGGGAGTCTGAAAATGTGTCCAAATTCTGTCCACTGACACGTCTTCTCTAATGTAGAAATACTACAATCCAGTTCCCCTAGATCAGTTTGAGAAGGATTCAGAGGTTCCCTTATCTTAACTTTTAAAAAAACTGAGCAAGATCCTCTGCTGAGGGAGGGGAATCATTGGAAACAGTTTTAGATCGAGAATAAGTTGATTAATTAATTCAAACAGCTTTATAACACTAAATCCATCATTTCTTACTTGTGATGTAAAGAATGACTGCTTTGCTTCTGTAATCTTTAATTTATAAATATTAATCATAGATCTCCATTTTACTGTGTTATATTCTGTTTTATTATTTATACCACTTTCTTTCCAATTTTCCTATATGATCTCTATTAATTCTTGCAATTCAGCTGTAAACCACCCATCTTTCCTTCTCTTCATGCATGTTTTTGTCCTCATTGGTGCTTCCTCATCCAAGATTTCTATACTGAGATCATTCCATTTCCACAATAGACTATAGAGCTGATTTTCAAAGTGATTTAAGCAGGCAGGAGCCTCTCCTGCCCACTTAAATTGATTTCTGCCACCTAAGTGGGGATATTCAACAGCACTTAACGGGAGAGTGCTGCTGAATATCCCCTCAGATTGCCCAACTAAGAAGTGAGAAGGTCAGGAGTGGCACTAAGGAGGAGCCCCAGGTTATGCAGGTGCTGGCAATATTCAGTGCTGGCACCCGCATAGCTATGCAGCTTAATTTAAATAAGGTCACTTAGCTATGCGGGTGCTGGCTCTAAATATTGGGCCAGGACCTGTATAACTTTTTTGTAACGGAATTCATATTTGACAATATGTAAAATTAATTTTTAGACTCAGATGAAACATTTGTGCATCAAAAAGGAATATCTGACCCACAAAATACCACGTCATGTCTTGGCACCACTGTGATTTCTCAAATTAAAGATCAAACAATTCCTGTTCCCTAGAAATCTAATCTGTGTAAGATATATGATTAAGGTCATTGAATCAGTACTGCAGCCAGAGCCATTCCTTGAATATTTAATGTTGTTATTTCCCTTCATCATCATAGACAGAAGAAAAATAAATATTGAACAACTCCAGGGCATGATTAGGATGATGGAATTGTAAAGGACGCAAGGGAAAAGTAAAAAGCAAAACTAAAATGCAAATGCTAATCTATTTAGAGAATATAGTAAGTAACAAACAACTGGAGAGACCTAACATAACCTTCCTTGTACTCTGGTTCAGATTATGAAGACTTAAAGAAGAAAACAAGACATCAACATGGATTGAAAGAAAAAAAAAACAAACATTAGGTCCAATTTTCAGCAGTAGTTGCCAATCAGGGGAATTTTCGAAAGAGAAGGGCGCCCATCTTCTGACACAAATCGGGAGATGGGTGTCCTTCTCTCAGGGTCGCCCAAATCGGCATATTCTAAAGCCGATTTTGGGCACTATCAACTGCTTTACTCGCAGGGACGACCAAAGTTCACGGGGGCGTGTCAGCACCGTAGCGAAGGCAAGACTGGGTAGTGATTAAGAGATGGGCATCCTCGGCCGATAATGGAAAAAAGAAGGGCATCCCTGACAAGCATTTGGCCGACTTTACTTGATCCATTTTTTTTCACAACCAAGCCTCGAAAAGGTGCCCGAACTGACCAGATGACCACTAGAGGGAATCAGGGATCACCTCCCCTTACAACCCCAGTGGTCACCAACCCCCTCCCACCCAAAATAAAACTTTAAAAACATTTTTCCAGCATCTATGCCAGCCTCAAATATCATACCCAGCTCCATCATAGCAGTATGCAGGTCCCTGGAGCAGTTTTTAGTGGATGCAGTGCACTTCAGGCAGGTGGACCCAGGCCCATCCCCCCACCTGTTACTCTTGTGGTGGTAAATGTGAGCCCTTCAAAACCCACCACAAACCCACTGTACCCACATGTAGGTGCCCCCCTTCATCCCTAAGGGCTATGGTAGTGGTGTACAGTTGTGGGGAGTGGGTTTTTGGGGGGCTCAGCACACAAGGTAAAGGAGCAATGTACCTGGGAGCAATTTCTGAAGTCTACTGCAGTGCCCCCTAGGGTGCCCGGTTGGTGTCCTGGCATGTCAGGGGGACTAGTGCATTACGAATACTGGCTCCTCCTATGACCAAATTACTTGGATTTGGTCGTTTTTGAGATGGGCGTCCTCGGTTTCCATTATTGGCGAGAACCGAGGTCACCCATCTTTAAGGTCGACGCTCTCAACATTTAGGTCGACCATCTCTTAGGTCAACCTAAATGTTGAGATTTGGGCGTCCCCGACCGTATTATTGAAACAAAAGATGGATGCCCATCTTGTTTCTATAATATGGGTTGCCCCGCCCCTTTGCAGCGCCGTCCTTAGAGATGGTCGTCCCCATTCGAAAATGCCCCTCCACGTCTAAAGTTAAGCACAGGCACTTAAATTTATTCTTGTATTTAGGGACACTATCCTTTTCATTTGTGTGCTAAAGATACATATGGGCCGATATTCAAAGTAATTTAAGCAAGCAGGAGCCTCTCCTACCCGCTTAAATCATTTTTCTGCCACTTAAGTGAAGATATTCAGCAGCACTTAATCAGAGAGTGTTGCTGAATATTCCCTCAGACCACCGAACTAAAAAGTGGGCAGGTCAGGGTTGGCACTGAGGACGGCACTAGGGAGGATCCCCAGGTTATGCATGTGCTGGCTGTATTCATTGCTGGCACCTGCATAGCTAAGTGGTTTAATTGAGGACAGCTCAAAAGCTATGCATGTACTGGCTCTGCATATCGAGCCGGCACCCACATACCTTTTTTGTTTTTCCTTTAAAAAAATAAAAGCTCCTTCCACCTCCCCCCAGCCTGAGTCAACCCCCCCCCCCCCCAGAATATCCCCTCCCCCAGCCATGCAACTAGGCCCTCCCCCCAGGCCTACCAGTATCCCTGGTGGTCTAGCAGGGTTGCTAGGGGCAGGAGCACAGCCCCCTTGCTCCTGCCTCTTGTGGTGCCTCTCTAAAATCGCTGTCCCGACCTCTCACAGCAGTTTGCACTACTACATGAAGTACCGTGAACTGCTGCAAGAGGTCGCGGCAGCCATTTTAAAGAGGTGACACAAGAGGCAAGAGCAAGATGCCTGTGCTCCTGCTCTCAAAGACCCCACTGGACCACCAGGGATACAGGTAGGCTCGGGTTGATGGCTTACTTGCACGGCTGGGTGGCAGGGGAATTGATGCAGGCTACAGGGAGAGGAAGGGGAAAAGAAAGAGGAGTCATTGGTAGGGGTCAGAGGGGGCACGGGGCCTTTTTTTTAAAGTTATGTGTGCCCTGCCCGATGTTCAGCTTGGGCCACATAATTCTTATGCGGCCTCAGCTGAATAGCAACAGGGCCCATATAAGTGCCAGTGCCCAGCCTACCAAAAATTATCCCCCAATTTTCAGTGCTAGTAACCGAACATGAACCAGCATTGACTTATTGGGGGATTCTTTGGCTGGCGACAATCAGCGTTTTAAAAAATGCTGACTGCCGCCGGCTGAATATCAGGGGGATAGATCCAGTGACTTCATTGGCATTTAAAGTGAGCAGGGCTAATATAAATGCAAACTCCATTTTCATCACTTTTCTCTGAACTGCTTCAAGTCTTTTTATGTCCTTAGGATGATACAGCCTCCAAAACTGAACAAAATACTCCAAGTGGGGCCTCACCAATGATTTGTATAGGGGCATCAACACTTAATTTCTTCTGCTGGTTATCTCTCTCTCTCTCTCTCTCTCTCTCTCTCTGCAGCCTAGCATCATTCTGACCATGGCCACTACCCTGTTGCATTGTTTTGCCACCTTGAGATCCTCAGACACCTTCATCCCAAGGCCCCTCTCCTGAACTATGTTTATCAATTTCTTGCCTCCTATCTCATACATCCCCTTTGGATTTCTGCACCCCAAGTGCATCACTCTGCACTTTTTTACATTAAAGTTTAAAATCCATTGATGAAATAAAAAGTTTTACCTTGCTCAGTAGGCATAACTTGAAAAAAATAGTTTTTAACCATGAATCAAATCTGTTGTTTCAAAGAACATTTGGAGGTTAACATGACCCCTAAACTCTGAACCAGCTGAGCAATGTGAATCCCCTGACTACATAAATATATTCTGTCTGGAATATTCTGCACTGCAGCCTCATTCACAAGCATCACTTCTGTCTTTGCAACATTTAGGGGGGAAGTTTTCAAGGTGCGGAAAAAGGCAAGCTTTTACCACACCTTGATTTATCAGTCAGAAACATGATGTATAGGAGTCCTGAAGGTTGCAGATTACCATGATAAATACATAATAGTGCTTGCGAGCTACTTTGCAAACAGCATTATTCCAGTGACCCAAGAGCATCAGGCCTCAAAGCCACAGCCCAATACTCCTGGGCCTGATGCTATTCTCTCTGATTGCCCTGAGGAGATCCACTGACTCCCCTGATGCTCCCAGGACATTCCCTAACCACCCACTGAGGAGATCACCCATTCTCAGAGAACATCTCCCCAAAGGGCACCCCACCATCATGCTGGGCTTCAAAGCCTATTACCTGGTGTTCCTGTGGTGTTAAGGCAGGAGCGGTAGGATCATGTTCCCTTATATATGGTACTACCACCAGTGCTTTTTTTGTAGAAAAAAAGGTGCCGGTACTCATTATGGGCGGGGTCACCACATATGGCTCCACCCCTATGATAGCCACACCCCCTATACCAGCCATGGCGCATATAAACAGACTGTGAGGAGAATGGTTGAGGATACCAACACTTGTATATTTTATTTAAAAATGAAAAATAAAAAATAACACCATACATAAAAATGACCCGACACGTGTCGGGTCATTTTTATGTATAGTGTTATTTTTTATTTTTCATTTTTAAATAAAATATACAAGTGTTGGTATCCTCAACCATTCTCCTCACTTTTTGTTTTATATTCCACGGTTTCGTGAGGGTTTCACCTCCTTTTTTGTTTTTGCATATAAACAGACATCATTGAAAATATTACAGTACTATAGGAGAAAAAAATAACGTGATTTTTTTTCATTATAAATAATCTCTGTAAGCTCTTACAGCTCCAGTATACCCAGTGCAAAATAAGACAGCCAATGTAAATTCTCAAATTGGACATATTACAAACACTAAAATGAAAATAAAATGATTTTTTTCTACCTTTGTTGTCTGGTGACTGTTTTTCTTTCCATATTGGTCCCAGTCTGTGATTCTCCTTTCCTTTGTTTTCGCTTAACTCTTCTGTGCCATTTGTCATTTTTGTCTCCTTTTTCTTTGCTTTCTTCAATATTTTTCAGGCTCTCTCTCTGTCAAGATTTAATTCATTCTTACTATCCATTCTTTAATTTCCTTCATCTACCTGTGGCCTTTCATCTTTTCCTCACCCTTGTTCTCCCCATGCCCCTTCCTCTTATTCTCCAGTCTTTCTCTATTCCCCTTTTCCATCCAGCAACTCTTCTTTCTCTCCCCATCCTTCCAGTGTCTCCCCTATTTCTTTCTGCATTCTTCCATCCAGCGTCTTCCCTCTTTCTCTCCCTATCCTTCCGTTTTCCCTCTCTCTCTCCCCATCCTTCCATCTGTTTTTCCCTCTCTCTCTTTCCCCATCCTTCCATCCATCTGTTTTTCCCCCTCTCTCTCCCCATCCTTCCATCTGTTTTCCCTCTCTCTTTCCCCATCCTTCCATCTGTTTTTCCCCCTCTCCCCAATCCTTCCATCTGTTTTTCCCCTCTCTCCCCAATCCTTCCATCTGTTTTTCCCTCTCTCTCCCCATCCTTCCATCTGTTTTCCCCTTTCCTCTCCCCAATCCTTCCCTCTGTTGTTTTCCCTCTCTCTCTCTCCCCAATCCTTCCCTCTGTTGGTTTCCCTCTTTCTCTCTCTCCCCAATCCTTCCCTCTGTTGGTTTCCCTCTTTCTCTCTCTCCCCAATCCTTCCCTCTGTTGGTTTCCCTCTCCCTGCCAAGTTTCCCATGAACAGCGCGAAGTTGCGACGCACGCGGCACCAGCCCCTATTTCCGGCCACTGCTGCTTCTCCTGTTGAGCAGCAGCGGTCGCTACACAAAGAAAAAGAAGATAAAAAAAAAATTTAAACCTGGCTGAAACGCAGCACCCCGGCACTGTAGACAGCCATTAGGCATTGGCTGTTGCTCCGCAGCCGCTCCTCCTCTTGCCTCTACGTCACTGCCCCTGGAGGAAGACCCCGGAGGAGCGCAGTGATGTAGAGGCAAGAGGAGGAGTGGCTGCGGGGCAACAGCCAATGCCTAATGGCTGTATACAGTGCTGGGGTGCCGCGTTTCAGCCAGGTTTGAAGTTTTTTTAAAAAAATCTTTTTCTTTGTGTAGCGGCTGCTGCTGCTCAACAGGAGAAGCAGCAGCGGCCGGAAATGGGGGCTGGCACTGCTTGCGGGACATAGACTCACGGGGCGGGGGGAGCAAAAAAAAAAAGGTGCCGGTACGCCGTACCGTTGCGTACCTGCACAAAAAAAGCACTGACTACCACTAAAGGCGCTATTTTGTAAATCGCACCAGCAGGTCAGCAGTGACTGGGTATCGCTTCTGCCCTAACACCACTGGATCACCAGGTAATTGAGTTTTAGTCCCACCATGATGTTGGGAGTCTACACGGAAGGGGGTTCAAGGGATCTGCTCAAGAGGGTCAGGGATCTCCTTAAGGGAGTGAGAGATCTCTTTGAGAGGATCAGATGATATCCTCATTGAGGTCTGGAGATCTCTTTGGTGGATAGGAGGATCTTTTGTGTTTGGTTGGGGTTATTTTACTATCATTTTAAGCTCTGAACATTACTTGTGGTGTTCACCTAGTACACTCTGCAGTTCATGTTATTTTTTTTTATCTAGTAATGGGGTGGCCAATGTAACGCCCATTTTTAAAAAAGGCTCCAGGGGAGATTCAGGAAATTATAGACCGGTGAGTCTGACGTCAGTGCCGGGGAAAATGGTAGAGGCTATTATTAAAAACAAAATTACAGAGCACATCCGAGGACATGGATTACTGAGACTGAGTCAGCACGGCTTTTGTGTGGGGAAATCTTGCCTGACCAATTTACTTCAATTCTTTGAAGGAGTAAACAAACATGTGGACAAAGGGGAGCCGGTTGATATTGTGTATCTGGATTTTCAAAAGGCGTTTGACAAGGTACCTCATGAAAGGCTACAGAGGAAATTGGAGGGTCATGGGATAGGAGAAAATGTCCTATTGTGGATTAAAAACTGGTTGAAGGATAGGAAACAGAGAGTGGGGTTAAATGGGCAGTATTCACAATGGAGAAGGGTAGTTAGTGGGGTTCCTCAGGGGTCTGTGCTAGGACTGCTGCTTTTTAATATATTTATAAATGATTTAGAGATGGGAGTAACTAGCGAGGTAATTAAATTTGCTGATGACACAAAGTTATTCAAAGTCGTTAACTCGCGACAGGATTGTGAAAAATTACAAGAGGACCTTACGAGACTGGGAGACTGGGCGGCTAAATGGCAGATGACGTTTAATGTGAGCAAGTGCAAGGTGATGCATGTGGGAAAAAAGAACCCGAATTATAGCTACGTCATGCAAGGTTCCACGTTAGGAGTTACGGACCAAGAAAGGGATCTGGGTGTCGTCGTCGATAGCACACTGAAACCTTCTGCTCAGTGTGCTGCTGCGGCTAGGAAAGCGAATAGAATGTTGGGTATTATTAGGAAAGGTATGGAAAACAGGTGTGAGGATGTTATAATGCCGTTGTATCGCTCCATGGTGCGACCGCACCTTGAGTATTGTGTTCAATTCTGGTCGCCGCATCTCAAGAAAGATATAGTAGAATTGGAAAAGGTGCAGCGAAGGGTGACTAAAATGATAGCGGGGATGGGACGACTTCCCTATGAAGAAAGACTAAGGAGGCTAGGGCTATTCAGCTTGGAGAAGAGACGGCTGAGGGGAGACATGATAGAGGTATATAAAATAATGAGTGGAGTGGAACAGGTGGATGTGAAGCGTCTGTTCACGCTTTCCAAAAATACTAGGACTAGGGGGCATGCGATTAAACTACAGTGTAGTAAATTTAAAACAAATTGGAGAAAATTTTTCTTCACCCAACGTGTAATTAAACTCTGGAATTCATTGCCGGAAAATGTGGTGAAGGCAGTTAGCTTAGCAGAGTTTAAAAAGGGGTTGGACGGTTTCCTAAAGGACAAGTCCATAAACCGCTACTAAACGGACTTGGAAAAATCCAAAATCCCAGGAATAACATGTATAGAATGTTTGTACGTTTGGGAAGCTTGCCAGGTGCCCTTGGCCTGGATTGGCCGCTGTCGTGGACAAGATGCTGGGCTCGATGGACCCTTGGTCTTTTCCCAGTATGGCATTACTTATGTACTTATGTACTTATGAGCTCTTTTACATGCATTTGAAAGCTTTGCATCTCATTACCATGTAACCCTCAGTAACCTAAATATCACTGTGGTAGGGCAAAACAAGCTGTATAAGAGCCCTTTAATTTATATTAAGGGGCAAATAATGATACTTAAAGGGACTGACACAGCTTGACAACTCCCCCCCCCCCCCCCCCCACAGCCACACCCTTAATGCCAAATTATATTCTCTCAGCCACAGTACAACACTAGTGAAAGTACACCTTAACCCCTCACATTCTATAACAGGTTGCCTAAAGTTAGGTGCCAATTTGCACACTCAAATTACAGAATACTAGCACTTATGCACTTGAATGTTATAGACTCACATATAAGTGCTAGTTGAGAGCTAAATGGTATTCTATAATTTTAGTATACAACTTGCATAGTGTGCAATTGCAAGGGGGGATTCATGTGGGCAGGGAATGGGCATCTCTCATAATTACATGTATATGTTATAGGATACTGTCATTTACACACCACAATGCATCATTTAGGTACAGCATTCATGTCTGTCATTGACATGGAATATGCGGGAGCACCAAAATGTTGGCATGTAAATGCCGACTGATACTAGTGTAAACCCCCTAGGGCATGTTCAGCTAGGTGGATGCCTGGTGTAAACCTGATAATCTGGGATGGCACATGCTCTTATTTCTTTGCTGAGGGACCAGAGCCAGGACTAGGATTTCCCTAAGAGGCTAGACAAGTGGCATCAGACTTGACAAGCACACTTTATATCAATAAACCAGACCACACAAAGGGGCTCATTTTCAAAAGAGAAAAACATCTAAAAAGTGGTATAAAGCAGCATATGGATCTGTATTTTTCACTGTTGATGAGCAAGTGGTGTCTATCTGAAAGTGCTGAGCTTTGGCTTCTAATGTGGGCGCACATTCCTTTTACTTCTTTCCTTATGGATTCAGAAAATTCAATCATCTTATTTTTGTAGCAGACTGTTTTAAATACACCTTTCATGCAGGCTTGGATTTGAAACATGCCCAATTTTTTTTGTGCATTTCAGAATAAATTCTACAGGTGCTATCTTAACTTGAAAATTAGCTAGATTAAGCAGTTTTTCTCAACTGTGTTACTTACCATTGCTCTTATTTTCTCTGCTTGAATCTGCAGGTGATTTGCCTCTGTTTTTACCTTCTTTAGGAATAGTAAACCATTAGATGGTGTATATCTTCAGTGCATGCTGTGCACTGTGATTGCTTGCTTCTATGTCAGCAGCAGAATTAGTCAATAGTCATCACTAGTGTTTCTGAATGGGTGCCTTTACTCGTTTAACAGTGGCATTGGCAGTGTGTCTTGAGAACCTGAAGAAGAATTGCTGTGAAGCAGGTAGTGAGTACAAATGGCTACAGCTGTACTGAAGAATTGCATAATATGACTAATTCATCGTTTCAATACACCTGTTGCATTTAATACCAAGTGATAACCTACTCATAGTATGAAAATACGATTGCATCAAATTGACTTATGCCTCCCCAGCTGTTCCATCCCCTTCCTCCAGTTCAGCAATACCAATTTCTTAATTAATTCATAGATCAGAACAAGTAAAATATGCAGCACAGAAATATAGACCAGTTCAGAACAAAGCTCGCAAAGATAATAAGAGTCACTAATGTTCTATTGTAAGGAATACAAGCACAAAATTGCTATCCAGCAGAGAAATCCCACTACAAACAAGTCTTGTGATAATGAACATCTGTTACATTTACTAAGATGTATTTATTAACACAGCTTCCTTCCTGTGATTCACTTCTATGAGACACTTCTGTCATATGTCTTCTGAGTCATTCTTTGCTAACAGTATTCCTGATTATGAACTCTCAGTTCTTGCGCAAATTTTTATTACATGCCTTTGTTAACTTTTCATTAAAAGGGCACATTACTTTACAAGACAAACTGCAGGTAAATGATTCAGAAAGAAGGATGTGATCCAGTTTTGCCGATGTGTCAGTTTAATTAGCTATTGATTTGACATGTGTCGGGTTAATTATTTGATGAAGAAGAGTGTAAGTAGAATTGTAACCTTCTGAAAGGTTTTTACAGTAAACTAAGCCTATCATTGCTAACAATCTTTTGTTTTAAAATTTGGAGTGACAAAGTATGAACCGATGAACATCTTTCATTGGGAAAGTGCATTCTACATTTGCACAGTGCTTAACGTTTACCAGAGACAGAGACAATTTAGCACTCTTTTTAAAGCTGATTACATTTTTCAGTTATTTTAGAACTATGATTATATTAAAGGAAAAATAAAACAAAAAGAGAACACAAGGTGCGAAACGAACATCTCAGTACACCATGACTGTTCAAGATACAGTGGGCTATATATAACACCAACCCACTACTGAGAGTCCTAGGACTCAGGCTATTATTGTTTTATACAAGTCACTATAAGCCCAATGCTATATCCACACCAGTGCCCTCATATGTACTCTTAACTACCCACAGCCTCATCTTTATCACTAACTCACACCTTAGCATCAAATGCAAGGCCCTACAACAGTATAAATTCCCTCTCACCCCATCCTTCTCAACATCTCCCCACCCCTAAGCCAAGCACCCCTGTAGAACTTGCCCTCTATATATAGATTCCCCCTTCATCCTGTCCTAGCATGAGCAATTTCCAGGTGCTTTAATACCAACTCCCACCACCCTCCCACTCCTTACATCACCTCTAATATTTCCCCTTACAATGCACATTTAGCAAATCTAATTCCATTGTCATATTCAGCTGCCTATAAAACACCTGTATACTAGAGACCTCTTTACCCTAATATTTCAAGATGACCCTTCTCTAGCCATTAGGAGGGTCTTAAATGTCAGTTTCCCCACCACTTTGTCATAGAAAATATTACAGTACATAAGGCATTGGATCCCCAGGCAAATCCACCCATAACATCTTACACACTTGCCCTCTTTATCCAGGCCCAAACATTGCATAAATGAGGGCACTGATATTTCACATGAGTATGATGCACTTTCTCCCTACACTTATCTGTCTTTGATGACTTAATAGCATGCAATCTTGTTGGACTAAAGTATGTTTGCAAGAACAACTTGTACTGCTTATAATCACATCTATACAGATTAAACTTTTCCACAAATCTACTATAATCTGGGACCAACTTTCCTTGGGAAGCAAAGTCTCCCACTCCTTCATCCAGGAGTGGCCTAGTGGTTAGGGTGGTGGACTTTGGTCCTGGGGAACTGAGGAACTGAGTTTGATTCCTGGCACAGGCAGCTCCTTGTGATTCTGTGCAAGTCACTTAACCCTCCATTGCCCACCGCATAGAGCCTGCCATGAGTGGGAAAAGCGCGGGGTACAAATGTAAAAAAAAAAATCCAGACCACCCAGGAAAGGACGAAACCATTCCCCTATCCTCATTCAACACTCTATATATCTACCCGACATGATTCTAAAAAGAGCTTAGAGTAGAACAGTGTTTGATCCAATTCCTTGAGCAGTCTAGAGTGGTGATCAGCCAGTGCTGAATTGGTAGCAATGTGAAGCAACTGAATAAATGCAAATAATGAGAAATTCACCAACTCAGACTCCTTCTGGAACTCTGTCCAAGAACAGAAATTACCTTTAAAGAACATTTGTCAGAACAGCTGCAATTGGAGTCGACCAATCTGACCTTATCAGAATCAAACTACACACTACAGACAACCTCATATGCTAACACGAGCATCCCAGGGGCAATACCTGTCTTCTTCAAAGCACTCTGAACTCTCCATCATAATATTCAGTAGTTGCGAACCCTAACCCAATGAGTCATCATAAGTTCTGCATTTCCATGTTAACAAGGCCCCAATCCCCTACTTGCCTGCAATATTTCACTTTCAACTTTCACCTGGTGCTGATTAGCTCCATCCTCACCCTTAGGCTGCTTCAGCATCTTCAAACTAACCTGAACTTTCTTATTGTACCAAAAAATGAGAATTGAATTATGTTCAAGGTCTGAAAAAAGACAAAGGAATCCTAATGGACAAGCACTTATAACTGTACCTTTGTTTTGGAACATTTAACTGTACACAATCTGATCAAAGATTTTTAGTGTGAATGGACCCCTACTCTGGAACTCCTTGCCACTTCCATCTTCGCTTAGAAGAATCCCTTGATAAATTCAGAAGTATGCTGAAGACATTTTTGTTTAGCGACACCTTTGGATTCGAACCTGGCTAAATTTTTGGCCTGTTCTTTTGCGGTGTGATGGCACAGGTACAGTAGTGGGACCCTGTGAGACATATTTTTCCCTATTCTTCTCTTCAATTCTTTCCTTTCTGTCTCATTAATTATTGTAGTTCTTTTTCCTTTTTCAGGAATTGTAATTATTGCAAACTGTACAGACAGTTTGTACTTATAGTGCGGCATATCAAGTAAAATAAACCTTGAAACCTTGAGAAAATAGATGCAAAGCCCTTGGGAGCCAACTCATCATATTCACATGACATCTAGAAGGTCAGAAAAAGAAGAAAACTGTACAGTTCCCACAAAACACAAACAGTGACATTTTGCAGAAAAACACAGTGGGAACGATCAAATATAAAAGCTGATGATCCAAGAATTTCCAAAATAAAAACTTTTATTGTAAAACACCTTATGATGTACAGTGATTGGGAGATACAGACTTGACATGGTCCATGTTTTTGCACAGTAGCCTTTGTCAGGAATCCAACAATCAACTAAGAATAAATATATAATAATCATCTAGAAAAATTAACATCATATGGGTTAAAATATTTAAAAATATATAAGATTATTGTAACGCCCCTTTGCCTGGGTGTGCTTCTGGGTCCAGGGTCCAAGTGAGCTGGAGCTCCTATGAAAGGCAGACTCCGTCAGACCCTCACTCACTCACTAGGTGCGCTGTACCTCCACCTGGGGAAAGAAATGTTAGCGGCTAGAGTGTCCCTGTTCTCCCCCAGGAAACTGAAAGTCAAGGTCTGAATCTCTGTACACCTTACAATCCAAATGACCTCTATGCAGTCAGCAGCTTAAACTCAGTTTATTCTTCAACTTCAAACCACAGGAACATCCAACTGCATGAACTCTTCATTATATAGTACAATCCTTAAGTAAATCTTCCTCTGGTATTCCCCCAGCAGAACTCCTGTACTCTCCTCCTAATGGGGTATATGTTACAAGGAACTCTTAAACAGGGTTATTTACACTTTGTACAGCTCCAGTCCATGCCTATCCCCAAAGATAGTGTCCCAAAGACTGTGCTCCTTTCTGTATCTCAGGTGCAGACCCTCATGGTCAAACCTCCACCCAGGGTGACCTTTGCATTGGCTCACCCAGACCAGGGATGCCAAAGGGGGGGGGGGCAGGGGGAACAAATTTCCCCGGGCCTCCAAGGGGGGGCTGGGCGCCGCAGTCTCACCCGCCCTCCTTCATCGACCATCTGCCACCAGGCCGGGCCCCCTGCATTGAAATCACAGTGCCTCTCACCTCCGTGTGAAGTGCTGCAGGCAGCAGGGCAGCAGATTGCCTCCCTTCAGGCCTCCTTCCCTCCCTGTGTCCCTGTTGGATTATTTGTAGTAAATAATTAGCAGATTTTAGTACACACAGCTTCAGCTTTAGAAATGTTAATTTCTTTCTTCATCTCTCTCTCATACACCCCTGAATAATTCACTGCTGAGTCACTTTAAAGTTGAAGTAACAAAACATCTGTTTACTCACAGTTTGTAGTTAGATTATAATCAGACAGGCTTATATATACATATTACTATACATTTGTATTATCAGCTCCTTCCATGTGCTTAGATGGTAATGGATGCTCACACCACCATAGATCCTCTCAGGTTAGGAGAGATCATGAGCTCCATGTGCTCCATGTGCTGCATCTGCTGTATCTAACCCCCACAGGAAGTTGCATAGCTGTGTGACCTCTCTAAGTAATTCACATCAGAGGTCACAGAGTAATCACAGAGAAATAATAGGTGACAGGCAATGCATGTAAAATACAATTACATTCCAACAAACCCCTTCTCATGCATAACTGTCATGCAATTATTTATTCATACAAAGTCCAAGCTTTATACGCAGATTCACAAAATGTTCTCTGGGTAACGGTTTGGTCATGATGTCAGCTGTCATCTCACTGGTGTGACAATAGTGTAGACTGATGACCCCTTCTTTCGCCAACTCTCGCACGTTGTGGTATTTCGTTGCGATGTGCTTGGTGCGTGACTGAACCTTGTCATTCTGTGACAGTCGGATGCAGCTCTGATTATCTTCCATTATCTGGATTGGTCTCTTTTCAGCTATTCCAAAATCCAGCATAAGTTTTTCAATCCACATCAGTTCTCTGCACGCTTCCGATACAGCCACGTATTCAGCTTCTGTAGAAGACAAACTCACAATACTTTGTTTATGACTGGCCCATGAAATTTGTACATTTCCATACATAAACACATATCCACTTGTGGATTTATAATCAGAATGATCCCCTGCCCAATCTGAATCACAGTAACATATTAGTTTTGGATTACTATTGGCTGAAATCTTTAATTTACAATCAATGGTACCCTTTAAATACCTTACCATCCTTTTAACTGCAGTCCAATCTGATTTGGTAGGTGAGCTGACCCTTCTGCTCAAAATTCCTACTGCATTTGCTATATCAGCCCTGTATGTGGTAGCTAGATATAAAAGCTTACCTATGGCTGATCTATATTGGATGTTATCTGGTAAAGGTTCTCTTACTGTTTCATCCTTCAGAAAATCAGTGATCATGGGAGTGCTTACAACTTGGGCATCTTGCATACCTAAACTTTCAATAAGCTCATTTATTTTCTGCTTCTGGCTTAGAAGATAAGAACCATCATTTTGTTTCTCAATTTCTATACCAAGATAGTATGACACATTACCAAGTTCTTTTATCTCAACATTGAGGTTTAAACATTTTACAATGTCCTTGTACTCTTGCTCACTTTTGCTTGCAATGAGCAGATCATCAACAAAAGCTAAAATGTATGCATATTGTCCATTTCTGCACCTAGTGTACAAGCATTTATCTGCTTCACCTTGCTTAAATCCTAAATTTGTCAATATTTCATGCAATTTTTCATTCCAACATTTTGCACTTTGCTTTAATCCATAAAGACCTTTGTTTAATTTACACACTAGCTGTCTTTGTTTTGTATTTATGAAACCTGTTGGCTGTTCCATGTACAAGTCTTCAGTTATTTCTCCGTGAAGAAATGCTGTTTTCACATCAACGTGGTTGACTTGCATGCCTTTTGAGACTGCAATGCTCAGAAGTGTTCTGATTGTCGTGTGTTTCACTACAGGTGCAAACACTTCATCAAAATCTTCTCCATATTTTTGAAGATATCCCTTTGCCACTAATCTGGCTTTATACCTTTCCACTTTTCCTTGTGCATTCCTTTTTAACTTGAATACCCATTTGCATCCTATAGCTTTCTTGCCAGGAGGTAATTTTGTAAGAATCCAAGTATTATTTTTATCCAATGCATCAATTTCTTCTTGTGCAGCTTTATGCCATTCAGCAGCTTCTTCTGCTGGCATTTTCTCAATCTCATCCCATGTTAAGGGCTCTTGAGCTTCTGCTGACTTTGTTAGGTAAGACAGTCTTGGGGGTGGAACACCTTTGTTTTCCCTGGATGAGCGTCTGACTACAGGTTGGTCCGACCTTTCCGCATCCTCTAAATCTGAGAGTTCTTCTCCAATTGATTCCCCTTCTCCAACTGTACTGTCTTCTTCAATGATCCTTTCTGTGTCTGTTTCCTCTGCCTGTTCCTCGTTAGATACAGGTGAGTTGCTTTCAGACATCTGCCTTGGTATGGCATTTATATACACTGGCATGTCTATTATGGTTCTAGTTTCATATTCTGGATGATAAGGCTCATCTGGGATAATCCAGCCTTTATCAACCCTTTTGTTTTCATCAAAATATGTAACATGTCTTATGCCAACAATGCCAGTTTTCAGATTTAAAATTCTATATCCTTTGTGTCCTGGAGTATAGCCAACTAAAATGCCCCTTTCTGTTGTGGAATCCAGCTTATGCCTTCTTTGCTTTGGTATATGAGCATATGCTGTACTTCCAAATGTTCTTATGTGTGAAAGGTTTGGCTTCCTACCATGCCATGTCTCATGTGGTGTGCGCTCAGCGCCTTTAGTTGGCATTCTGTTTTGTAGGTACACTGCTGTGAGAATGGCTTCCCCCCATAGTCTTTTAGGGAGATTGCTATCTGACAGCATACATCTGGTCATTTCCACAAGTGACCTAAATTTTCTCTCTGCAACAGAATTTTGCTCTGGTGTATAAGCTACTGTTGTGATATGCTGAATGCCTTCTTGTTCTAGAAATGTGCGCATGCTGTGTGAAGTGAACTCACCACCATTGTCGGTCTGAAGAACCTTTGGTTTTCTTTCAAATTTATTGCTCACCATGGCTACGTATTTCTTCAGCATGTCTGTGACTTGACTTTTCTCTTTCAGCAAATAGGCCACACAATATCTAGAGAAATCATCCAAGAATATTAGCACAAATCTGTTATTTCCCAATGATGGGATATTAAACGGTCCACATAAGTCACTGTGTATTAAGTCCAGCACTTTATTACTCCTATTTCCTGTGTATGCAGGAAATGAGGGTCTCACACCTTTTTGAGTAACACAGTCTATGCATTTCTCCATTTTACCAGCATCTGTACTTATCTGAATGCCAGTGGCTAGTTGCTTACTGTAAAGATCCTGGATCACCTTAGAATCACGATGTCCCAGGCGGCGATGCCAGATTTCCAGACTACATTTACCATCATTCTTCCTTACTTGCGCCATATGTGAGGCTTCACCTGAAATGCTCAGTTTATAAACATCATTATGCATAAAAGCTTCAGCATACACTTCATCATTTTTAGAGATTGTGCACTTACTGTTTTCAAAATGAATCACAAATCCCTTCTTATCTAATGTAGATACACTAAGCATATTGCAAACTGCTTGGGGAATATACAAGACATCACTTACAGGAATTTCTTTAACTTCATTAGACACTTTGCATTTTAAGAATCCAATACCTTTTGCTTGGATCTTAGCAGTCCCTGCGTTTGCAGTTTTAAGAATACCTTCCTCTGGACACATTTCCTGAAAGAAATTCTTACAATTGGTTAAATGGCATGTGCTCCCTGAATCCAAAATCCAAGTACTTTCATTTGAATTATTATTTACCATAGTCAAAGATTTTTCTGCCATTAGAAAGCCCTTGTGTTTATCTTTGTCCTTCATACATTTCCTGGTTTGAAAATTCTTTAGTTCCATTGGCTTAGGTGAGCTAGAGGGAGTGTTTTGTGTTTCCTTACACCATTTAGATACATGTCCCTCCTTTCCACATGAGTAGCAAATCAGCTTGCCCTTGGGTGGAGTTTTCCCATAGCTCCGCCTTCCTCTGTTCTTTGCCAAGAAATTTGTTTCATTTCTCTCTGACTTGCTTTGAGAACACATCTCCTCAGAATCATTTATTATGCATTCCTGCCTTAGTTTTGATGTTGCCTGTTCAAAAGATTGCCCTTCAATGGCCTCATTTACAGACCTAAAAACATCAAACTTCTTTGATAGTGAGGTAAAAAGAAATGCTCTTTTCAATGCATCACACATGGGAATTCCAGAAAGTTCTAGCTTTTGAAATGAAGACATAAGATGCATAATGTGATCATTACATTTACTTTTATCCCTTAATTTGGTTTCATTCAACTCTGCCAGCCAAATTGGTTGCTGCTTTGCATATGTAGTTGCATACATAGTTCTCAGTTTATATAAAATGTCCTTTGGTGTATCTTTTCCCTCCACTAATATGGCTTGTTTCTCTGAGAGAGCTTCCAAAAACATGCACTTCACATAATAGTTTGCATTGTCCCATTCAGCCATATTTTCAGCTGTTCTGTCTTGGTCTAAGCATATATCTAATCTTTTTGCTCGAAGGAAACATATGAATCTTAATTCCCACTGCTGATAATTAAACTCAGTTAATCTAGGCACCTTGAGAGAATAGAACAATGGTGAATTTCTTCCCTCAGCCATTTTCTTAGCCTTCTGTCTGCTGTGTGGGGGGAGAGAGAGACAGACTGAATCTTTCCTTTAAAACTTAAGAGAAAAATGTGGCCTTTTTTTTCTGCCTGGTAATATTTCTCTTCTTTTTCAATTCCTGAGCCCTGGGCCCATAACCCTTTTGTTGGATTATTTGTAGTAAATAATTAGCAGATTTTAGTACACACAGCTTCAGCTTTAGAAATGTTAATTTCTTTCTTCATCTCTCTCTCATACACCCCTGAATAATTCACTGCTGAGTCACTTTAAAGTTGAAGTAACAAAACATCTGTTTACTCACAGTTTGTAGTTAGATTATAATCAGACAGGCTTATATATACATATTACTATACATTTGTATTATCAGCTCCTTCCATGTGCTTAGATGGTAATGGATGCTCACACCACCATAGATCCTCTCAGGTTAGGAGAGATCATGAGCTCCATGTGCTCCATGTGCTGCATCTGCTGTATCTAACCCCCACAGGAAGTTGCATAGCTGTGTGACCTCTCTAAGTAATTCACATCAGAGGTCACAGAGTAATCACAGAGAAATAATAGGTGACAGGCAATGCATGTAAAATACAATTACATTCCAACAGTCCCGCCCTCATCTGACGTAACTTCCGCAAGGGCAGGATACAGGGAGGGAAGGAGGCCCGAAGGGAAGCGATCTGGTGCCTGCAGCGTTTTCACATGGAGGTGAGAGGTGCTGTGATTTCAATGCAGGGGGCCCAGCCCGGTGGCAGACAGAGGGGGGCGGTGGGAGGGGGAGCAGTGACCTCGGGGGGGGGGGGGGGGCGGCGGCAGTGGGGGCAGGGCCCCGGAGGCATCCTTGCCCCGGGCCCGGCCCAGTCTCTTGGTGACCCTGACCCTATGAGTTGGGCACTCCCTGGCTCCTATCCTGTGTTCCAGGATGGGTCTCTCCTCTGCCCAACGAGCTCTCCTTCACAGTTACTGCTTCTCGTAATAACAACTCTCCTTTTCTTCAGCCAATGGATTCACTTCTTTTCAATGGGATCCCCCTTCTCATTCTTTTGGTCACTTGGCAGGGGCTTGCAAGCAACTAAAGACCCCTCAGCAGTAAATAGAAAACCAAAATCCAAAAGAAAAGCAAGACCCTCCCGATCTCAGATAGCCTGAAAAGAGTCATAATCAACCGAAATCTAACACTCGAAGAACATGCAAAAATTACTGCAAAGAAAATTGCCCAGATAATCCCAAGAGTGCACTAAAGAGCATTCCAGTTCCTGCACCAAGGCTGGTGGCTTTCATGGGTGGCTCCAGTCCCACGAAGGAGGCCCACACAGTTGCCGCAGCACAAAAAGTTATTGGTCATTCATCAAGCAAGGAAGTAGATGGATTTCCACAACACTACAGCACTCCAGTAACTGTGAACCAGAGCCAGGTGGCTGGGCTTGTGGACACTGGCTCTAGCATGACTGTTACAAGCAGAGCTAGTACCAGAAGATACTATTCTACCAGGGCACACTGCAGAGATAGTGCTAGCCAATAGATCCAGAGAGACTGTTCCCATTGCTCAAATGTTCCTGGAAACAGAGAAGTAGGCATAATGTTGTGTGGGACCAATATGGGTCCAATGAACATTACCCTTGATAGCAAAGTCAGCATTTCTGCCATGGTGACCCGTATTCAGGCCAGGTTGGCCCAACAAGCAGAAGCAGTAGAGATCACCTCTCCAGTTCCAGATCCTGAGCAAGTCCTGGTGGAACTAGCTGACCAAGTGACAGGAGGAGGTGCTCCGGTGTTTCCAGCAGCACCAGTTCCAGAGGTGACCAGGGCCATGAGTATTGAACAGCCTGACAGCTGACACACCTATTGATCAGACTGATGACTCTGATTTGGCACAGTCACCAGCAGAGACCCTTCCTGTTATGGATACTGATATAGGACAGAGACATGCTTTTCAGGAAGCACAGCTTTTTGACCCTGACCTGGAAGCCCTAAGGCAGGGGGCAGGTCAGCTAACCAATGAGACTGGTAATGATCACATCCTATGGAAAAGGGGCTTGTTCTATAGAGAGACTGATCCTGCTGATCCTAGTAGGCTCTGAAGAGCAGGTAAGCAGCTTATAGTGCCCAAGGTATATAGAGAACAAGTCTTACAGATTGCACATGATATTCCAGTAGCAGGACATCAGGGGGTGACATGCACAAGCACTAGATTGACACAAAACGTCTTTTGGCCGGGAGCATCTCAAGCCATAGCTGACTATTGTCAAACCTGTGATGCATGCCAAAGAGTGGGTAAGACCCAAGATCACCCCCGAGCTTAACTGAAACCTTTACCCATTATCAGTGAGCCCTGTTAGAGAATAGCTGTGGATATAGTGGGGCCTTTAGCTGTCCCTAGTCAGACTGGGAAAAGATATATATTGACAGTGGTGGACTTTGCTACCAGATATCCTGAAGCGGAAGCCTTAACCTCCTTAGAATCAGAGTAAATTGCCACCGCCCTGCTAGAAATATTTTCCCAGGTAGGATTTCTATGAGAAATACTCTCAGACCAAGGGGCACAGTTTATGTATGAGCTGATCCAGAATCTGTGGGCACACTGTTGAGTGAAATTTGTATGTACTACCCCATATCAGCCTGAAACTAATGGGTTGATGGAGAGATTTAATGGTACATTAAACCACCTGTTAAAGACTTTTGTAGAAACAGGAGACCAAGACTGGGAAAAATGTTTACCTTACCTGCTGTTTGCATACAGAGAAGCACCTCAGGAGTCTACAGGGTTCTCCCCATTTGAGTTGCTTTATGGTCAGAGGGTGAGAGAGCCCCTTGGCCTACTAAAGAACATTGGGAGGGGAAGGTTGATACCTCTGACACCCTTGTAACTGAATATGTAGTTAATATGCGGCAGAGATGAGAAGGATTTGTAGGCTTTCTCAGAGATAATTTGCAGATAGCTCAGACTAAGCAAAAGACCTGGTATGATCGTAAGGCCTGAAATACAGAGTTTTAATAGGGCCAGCAGGTACTTGTTTTAGTCCCAGTTTGTCTGAAAGTAAGAGTGAGGCTTAAAACCCTACAGCCTACAGGAATTATTCTGGCCTGGCCTGCACCCAGCTCAATAGAAATAAAACTTTTATTTGTGGTCCTGATTCGGGTACTGACCGGAACTTTGTGGTGAGACCAGGGTTACATTAGCTTTTAGGCATGCAGTGCTCCAAAACACAAGCATGTGCTTCTCAGGAATTCACAACTCTCCAGGAAGCTGTACAAGTACCAATATAGGGAAAACCCAGGATGGATCCCTATCCAAAGATTGTCTTTTCAAGGGAGTGGTTAGAGAAGAAACTTCTTGTACATGCAAATATCACGTGACTACTTTTTGGACTATATTATATGTTTATTAATATCATTTCACATATTTATGGGAAATTCCATTTTGTTCAGGTTTTAAAAAAATGTTTTCATTATGGGATCAATATCAATTATAGCATACAATCTTTCAGAAGAGTGTGCACTGTTTTGGAAAAAGTTCACACTCCTCTGAAAGAGTACACAATTTTCAAATAGAGCATTCACTATTCGTGAAGAGTTTGTACTTTTTCAGAAGAATATATAATGTACACATGCATGCACTATTCATGCTGCACATTATTAGGACAGAGTCCGCATTCTGTGAAAAATGTATACTCTTTTAGAAGAGAGAACACTACTAATGAAACATGAAAAACCCTGAAATTGTTTTTTCTGGCATTCTGGACAAAAAAAAAAAAGACATGGAATGACATGGGAAATGTCTACATTTCTCATTCATTTCAAATGAAAGCACATTCCTACTGTATGAATTTTATTCTGTATGGACTGCATCAGAATGTATCCATTAGTCAATCAATTCATTTGCATCAAGTTCCACAGTAAACTGTTTATTTTAGGAAAGGTTTAATCCAGAATGATTGCGTGATTTCTGTAGCCTTACTGGAGCTGTAGTGGATTTCCAATAAGCCTAAAAAGGCAAGTCTGTTAGCTGGTGCCTAGAGGAATACACTACTTACATGCATCAAAGACTCCTATATGCACTAGGCAGTATTCTATAAGGTAACACCAAAGTTTCATAGCCTAACTCAGGGGTGGGCAACGTTTTTACGAAGATGGCTGCATGAATGTAAGTACTATCCCTAGAGGGCTACACACAGAAAATTAACAAATGTACCATATAATGCTCTGCCAACAAATCTCAATGAGATGACTGAATGAATATCAACTATTACCAGAATGGTCTGTACAGATGAATTATTACTAAAATGATTAAAGCTGCCATCTAAGAACTTTCAGTTACCAGCGACCATCTGTGTCCCTCTACCCCTTCCATGTCAGCATCTCCTCTACTTCCTCATTCCTTGGTCACATGTGCAGAACACGGATAGATCTTCTTCAAAAACAGCAAAAGTGACCACAAACAAAAAGCAGAGATGTGTAGACAACAATTAATCTGAAATCCCAAGAAGCCAGACTCTGTATACAACACAATGTAATAAAAACAGAATAAATAATATTTCCTCTTGTATAGTGCAAAATATAGAGTGCAGATGCAAATTCTCAAAACAGACATATTCCAATTACTCAAATTATAATTAATGTTTTTCTACCATTGTTGTCTGGTTCTTATCTATGCCTATTCATGTGCATTAGTTCCTTTCTCTCTTCCCTTCCTCTCCATCCATATGCTGCAGTTCCCCTCTCTCTTCTCTTCCCCTCTACGTGCACAGTTCCCCCCTCTCTCTTCCTTTTCTCACTATCCATGTGCCACAATTCTCCTCTCTCTTATCTTCCCCAATATCCATGTGCCACATTTCCCTTCTCTATCTTCCATTCCCTCCATCCATGTGCCACATTTCCCCTCTCTCTAACCCCTTCCCCCACCCACCAAATATCACCCCTCTCTATTTCCCCACCTCCCCTTATCCCAACATTGTCCCTTGTCTCTTTTTCCATCACTCACCCCAAATGCAGCATCTCAACCTAAATTTATCTCCCTCCCTTTTGCTGCCACTACCATGCCTATGAGCCCAGGCCTGTGGAAGTGACAAAAGTACCAGCACCGGTGATAACTTCAATGCTAAGGAGCTTTGGCACCCAGGTGCACAAAGCCCTGCTGGTCTCAATTCCTCTGATGTATTCCGTATGTGTTCTGTATGCATCAGAGGGAATGGAGCATGCAGACCCTTAGCACTTGTGGGCACCAAGACTCATTGGTACTGGTACTTTTCTTCCTTCATGCATAAACTTCCCTAAGGTATATCAGCTGGCGGTCCACAGGTTGCCCACCCCACCCCTGGCCTAACTGCAAGGTAGAGTACATATGAGCTGAGCATGGATGGACTATTGGGCCGCTGGACGAAAATGGTGTTAAAGGGGCGATCAAGGAGGACAAAGCCGTAGCGGAGAAATTAAATGAATTCTTTGCTTCGGTCTTCACCGAGGAGGATTTGGGGGGGTCACCAGTGCCGGAAAGAATATTTGAAGCGGGGGAGTCGGAGAAACTAAACAAATTCTCTGTAACCTTGGAGGATGTAATGGGTCAGTTCAGCAAGCTGAAGAGTAGTAAATCACCGGGACCTGATGGTATTCATCCCAGAGTATTAATAGAACTAAAAAATGAACTTGCGGAGCTACTGTTAGAAATATGCAATCTGTCCCTAAATCGAGTGTAGTACCGGAAGACTGGAGGGTAGCCAATGTTACTCCGATTTTTAAGAAGGGTTCCAGAGGAGATCCGGGAAATTATAGACCGGTGAGTCTGACGTCGGTGCCGGGCAAGATGGTGGAGGCTATTATTAAGAATAAAATTGCAGAGCATATACAAAAACATGGACTGATGAGACAAAGTCAGCACGGATTTAGTGAAGGGAAGTCTTGCCTCACCAATCTAATGCATTTTTTTGAGGGGGTAAGCAAACATGTGGACAATGGGGAGCCGGTTGATATTGTATATCTGGATTTTCAGAAGGCGTTTGACAAAGTGCCGCACGAAAGACTCCTGAAGAAATTGCAGAGTCATGGAATCGGAGGTAGGGTATTATTATGGATTAAGAACTGGTTGAAAGATAGGAAGCAGAGAGTAGGATTGCGTGGCCAGTATTCTCAGTGGAGGAGGGTAGTTAGTGGGGTCCCGCAGGGGTCTGTGCTGGGTCCGTTGCTTTTTAATGTATTTATAAATGACCTAGAGATGGGAATAACTAGTGAGGTAATTAAATTCGCCGATGACACAAAATTATTCAGGGTCGTCAAGTCGCAGGAGGAATGTGAACGATTACAGGAGGACCTTGCGAGACTGGGAGAATGGGCGTGCAAGTGGCAGATGAAGTTCAATGTTGACAAGTGCAAAGTGATGCATGTGGGTAAGAGGAACCCGAATTATAGCTACGTCTTGCAAGGTTCCGCGTTAGGAGTTACGGATCAAGAAAGGGATCTGGGTGTCGTCGTCGATGATACGCTGAAACCTTCTGCTCAGTGTGCTGCTGCGGCTAGGAAAGCGAATAGAATGTTGGGTGTTATTAGGAAGGGTATGGAGTCCAGGTGTGCGGATGTTATAATGCCGTTGTATCACTCCATGGTGCGACCGCACCTGGAGTATTGTGTTCAGTACTGGTCTCCGTATCTCAAAAAAGATATAGTAGAATTGGAAAAGGTACAGCGAAGGGCGACGAAAATGATAGTGGGGATGGGACGACTTTCCTACGAAGAGAGGCTGAGAAGGCTAGGGCTTTTCAGCTTGGAGAAGAGACGGCTGAGGGGAGATATGATAGAAGTGTATAAAATAATGAGTGGAATGGATCGGGTGGATGTGAAGCGACTGTTCACGCTATCCAAAAATACTAGGACTAGAGGGCATGAGTTGAAGCTACAGTGTGGTAAATTTAAAACGAATCGGAGAAAATTTTTCTTCACCCAACGTGTAATTAGACTCTGGAATTCGTTGCCGGAGAACGTGGTACGGGCGGTTAGCTTGACGGAGTTTAAAAAGGGGTTAGATAGATTCCTAAAGGACAAGTCCATAGACCGCTATTAAATGGACTTGGAATAATTTCGCATTTTTAGGTATAACTTGTCTGGAATGTTTTTACGTTTGGGGAGCGTGCCAGGTGCCCTTGACCTGGATTGGCCACTGTCGGTGACAGGATGCTGGGCTAGATGGACCTTTGGTCTTTCCCAGTATGGCACTACTTATGTACTTATGTACTTATGTAGGTAATTTAATTTATGCCTGCCATCAACATGGCATAAGAAGAAACACTTAAACTTGAGAATGCCAACCTACCTAAGTTAGTATCTTGGTGCCAAGATGACATTCTGGCATTGGCACTAAGTATACGGCCTTGGGGCACCTAAAGTGAGGGACCAATTTATCGAATTATCCCATTAGCATTTTGAAAGACTGCCATATCCTCTGCTAGGAAAAGCCCTGGAAACGCTGGTTTCAGATGGCTGCTGAAATCCCTGAAGATCCACTGTGTCTGGTCAGAGGATACATCAAGGGGAGTCACTATTGAAGCAACCCTAAAAACTGTACAAATCCTATTTGAAGAATACTTGAAACTGCATTTTATTCCAGGATTAGTATGTGCAGGTGCTGATTTATATCCCTGAACCAAGAGGGACTCTAGCAATGAAAGATTTACCCTCTTGTGTATATAATCTAGGATATACCTGTAATTAGATATAACAAATTTCAACTAAGAATGTTACAGTAATTCCAAGTAGCAAAACAAATTATTAAAGCTTAAACAAACTAATATGTGCATATAAAGATTACATAAACACCTTATTAATAAGAAAAATGTTTATAAACATTGCATATCCATAAAAATATTTAAATTAAAAGGATATGCAGAGTAACATCTCGTTCTATGAGGCTTTGGACTGCTGCAGTGCAATAAAAGGGACCACCTGCATAGATACATAAATAGCCAAGGAGGGAGGATGACTAATGTAATCAATGATCCCTGTGCCGACTGTAAAAATCATTTAGGGCCTATTTGAACTTAAATTTAAAACATAAATCTTTGCCACCCACCTATACGTACTGAAACTGTTCATATAAAGTGATAAGGAAAAGTGAAATCTTAGATGCAGTTCTGTAATTATGGCAATTTATAATTAGAATGAAAGCATTTTCTGATTCAGTATTGCATAATATTACCTGGTATAAGGATGAGAGGGCTTCCTCCCACCTAGTTTAAATGAAGATTGGTTCTCAAATATTTTCCAAGGATATGCATTCTTTTCAAAACAAACGGTAAAATATGACAAATGAGGGCATATTCAAACCCCTTAAAGCAAACCAAACAGAAATGGGTATGGAATAAACCAAAAATAATCCATTTCCTGTTTATTTTCAGCAGTATACATAGACATTCATCTTCTTTCTTAAAAGCATGCTTATTTGACATTTACAACAGGACTGCCTCATAGTGAATAGCCTTGTTAATGGCATACCTGTCACTGTTTGACACAGAACTTTACAGACTCCTGTGACCCTTGAGACAGGCAAATTGTCACCGAAACACGACCCATGTCGGGTCTTTACAATAAAGAATCTTCCATTGTCCTGCTCCTGAAGGTCTTTGTTGTGCTTTCTGCTTTGTATTTTTTTGTGTACTCTGGGCCCTCTCTTTTCCACTGTTATAATGTTTCAGAACAATTGTCCACGGGGGTCATGTATACAGTGTGTCACATATGTGCGTAAAGTGGAGGAGTAGCTTAACGGTTAATACAGTGAGTTAAGAACCTGGAGAACTGGGTTCAAATCCCACTGCAGATCCTTGTGACTCTGGGTAAGTCACATAACCCTTCCATTTACCCAGATACTAAAACACCTTAGATTGTGAGCCCAATAGAGACAGAGAAAGTACCTTCATATAATGTGTAAATCTAGTAGCACCATAGAAATGATAAGTAGTATTGTATATCAGGTGTGTTCTGACTAAAACAAGGTTGAGAAACACTGCTCTAGGACATATATTATATGACAATGGGGTTCAAACAAGTATTCTCAAGTCTGGGGCACTTGACACTGATAGTATTTAAAGTAAATTCTGAACTACGAACTGTGAAGAAGGATGTTCTTTTAGTATTCTATCTACTGAGAGGAGTCTGGGGTGCCCAGCTTGGGATCTTGAAGAACAGAAGTAGTGGGACTGAGCTATCCAGGTCCCCAGAAGAGTAAGAAATTAATTTTTCTAATAGGATTTGTATTCACAACTAAGGACTTGAAACAAGGCCTCTCTCTTTAGAACTTTGATTGACTGTTACCCTTTTTGTTTTTCATGTGGTTTAGTTTTTTTTTATCTTGTCACTCCAGCTTCGAATTTGAAGTGCTGATTTCTCTCATGCTTCTTAGACCCTTCATTTTAACTGTCTTGGTAATTTTTGCTGGTTGGGCCCATCTTTCTAGTTTACCTTTCTTTCATGTAGCACCTCTGGGGCTACCTTATTCCTTAAGGGGCCCTTTTACTAAGTCATGGTAAAAAGTGTCCTGCGCTAGTTTTGGCATGTGAAATTGGCGCATTCTGGGCCACTTTTACCCTCAGTGGGAAAAAGGAATTTTTAAAAATAGTGCAGTAAATACTCATGCGCTAATATTAAAATTATCGTGCAGTTATTTACTGCCTAAGCCCTTACTGTCACCTATTTAGTAGGTGGTAAGGGCTCATGCGATAACCCCTCACTAATCAAGCAACATACAGCAATGTGGGCACACTGCTGATTACCACCGGGAATGCCCCCTGTGGTAGAAAATAGAAAATTATTTTCTACTGCAGGAAACAGCATGAGCCAACTTCAAAACTACTGCAGTGCTCCCACCCCAGTGGTAGGGCCAATTTAGCACACACTACCCACGCGGTAGCCCTATCACACCTTTGTAAAAGGGCCCCTTAGAGAGGCAGAGTACAGTGGTACTGGACAAAATCATAAAAACAAATCCTCAGTTTGAAATGAAAGTTGCTGGTGCTGAATCCCAGCCCCCATTCTAAGTACATAAGTAATGCCACACTGGGAAAAGACCAAGGGTCCATCGAGCCCAGCATCCTGTCCATGACAGCAGCCAATCCAGGCCAAGGGCACCTGGCAAGCTTCCCAAACGTACAAACATTCTATACATGTTATTCCTGGAATCGCGGATTTTTCCCAAGTCCATTTAGTAGCGGTTTATGGACTTGTCCTTTAGGAAACCGTCTAACCCCCTTTTAAACTCTGCCAAGCTAACCGCCTTCACCACGTTCTCCGGCAACGAATTCCAGAGTTTAATTACGCGTTGGGTGAAGAAACATTTTCTCCGATTTGTTTTAAATTTACTACACTGTAGTATCATCGCATGCCCCCTAGTCCTAGTATTTTTGGAAAGCGTGAACAGACGCTTCACATCCACCTGTTCCACTCCACTCATTATTTTATATACCTCTATCATGTCTCCCCTCAGCCGTCTCTTCTCCAAGCTGAAAAGCCCTAGCCTCCTTAGTCTTTCTTCATAGGGAAGTCGTCCCATCCCAGCTATCATTTTAGTTACCTTTCACTGCACCTTTTCCAATTCCATTATATCTTTCTTGAGATGCGGCGATCAGAATTGAACACAATACTCAAGGTGCGGTCGCACCATGGAGCGATGTAACGACATTATAACATCCTCACACCTGTTTTCCATACCTTTCCTAATAATACCCAACATTCTATTCGCTTTCCGAGCCACAGCAGCACACTGAGCAGAAGGTTTCAGTGTATTATCGACGACAACACCCAGATCCCTTTCTTGGTCCGTAACTCCTAACGTGGAACCTTGCATGACGTAGCTATAATTCGAGTTCTTTTTTCCCACATGCATCACCTTGCACTTGCTCACATTAAATGTCATCTGCCATCTAGCCGCCCACTCTCCCAGTCTCGTAAGGTCCTTCTGTAATTTTTTGCAATCCTGTCGCGAGTTAATGACTTTGAATAACTTTGTGTCATCAGCAAATTTAATTACCTCGCTAGTTACTCCCATCTCTAAATCATTTATAAATATATATTAAAAAGCAGCAGTCCTAGCACAGACCCCTGAGGAACCCCACTAACTACCCTTCTCCATTGTGAATACTGCCCATTTAACCCCACTCTCTGTTTCCTATTTTTCAACCAGCTTTTAATCCACAATAGGACTTTTCCTCCTATCCCATGACCCTCCAATTTCCTCTGTAGCCTTTCATGAGGTACCTTGTCAAACGCCTTTTGAAAATCCAGATACACAATATCAACCGGCTCCCCTTTGTCCACATGTTTGTTTACTCCTTCAGAGAATTGAAGTAAATTGATCAGGCAAGATTCCCCCACACAAAAGCCGTGCTGACTCGGTCTCAGTAATCCATGTCCTCGGATGTGCTCTGTAATTTTGTTTTTAATAATAGCCTCTACCATTTTCCCCGGCACCGACGTCAGACTCACCGGTCTATAATTTCCCGGATCTCCCTTGGAGCCTTTTTAAAAAATGGGCGTTACATTGGCCACCTTCCAATCTTCCGGTACCACGCTCAATTTTAAGGATAAATTGCATATCACTAGCAGTAGCTCCGCAAGCTCATTTTTCAGTTCTATCAGTACTCTAGGATGAATACCATCCGGTCCAGGATATTTGCTACTCTTCAGTTTGCCGTACTGCCCCATTACGTCCTCCAGGTTTACTGTGAAGTCAGTACGTTTCTCCGACTCGTCCCCTTGAAATATCATTTCCGACACCGGTATCCCACTCAAATCTTCCTCGGTGAAGACCGAAGCAAAGAATTCATTCAATCTCTCTGCTACATCTTTGTCTTCCTTGATCGCCCCTTTTACCCCTCGGTCATCCAGCAGCCCAACCGATTCTTTTGCCGGCTTCCTGCTTTTAATTTAACGAAAAAAAATTTACTATGGTTTTTTGCCTCTAATGCTATCTTTTTTTTCGTAATCCCTCTTGGCTCTGATAGAGCTGGAAGCTGGGTCCAAAAATATAACTGAAATTATCTGAAAGAAGTAACCTCCCAACACAGACTCAAAAAGGAGAGAATGGCACACATCCTTGCAATATATCCAGCTGCAAACTATGCCAAAACATTTCACAGGACCCCACAGTCATTCACAAAAGAAAAATAGTAAACATTAAGTGTAAAAAATGCAATGAAGGGTGCTACATTGGAGAAACAAGTCAGATTTAATTTACATAGACACCATATGAAAAATGCCAGTACCAACCAGGATGTCACCTCTTTGGGGCAGCACTTTACAAAACCAGAACACTGTACCAATGTTTTTATTGTAAGAATCCTAAAAGGGAACTTTAAAATAATACAGGAACATGAGACAAAATGATTAAATATTTTTTTGTTACATTTGTGCCCCGCGCTTTCCCACTCATGGCAGACTCAATGTGGCTTACATGGGGCAATGGAGGGTTAAGTGACTTGCCCAGAGTCACAAGGAGCTGCCTGTGCCTGAAGTGGGAATCGAACTGAGTTCCTCAGTTCCCCAGACAGGACTTAACAAAGATCTGGGTTTTCTAGCCCATTATAAACCATAAAATTGTACTGCTTTGTCACCCTCTTTTCTCCATGCATATCTCCCTGTCCCTCATCCACCCAGCTCTCCCTGTCTCTCACCTAACCCACCCTTATCCTGTTAGACTGTCACTGAAATGTTTTGATGTTTCACTTATATATACTGTCATCTACCAACCTTTGCTTATTTCTGATCTGATGAAGAAGGGCTAATTAAAAAATGTATTAAGTTATGTCCAATAAAAAAGGTATCAACTTATTTTATTTTCCTTGTTTTATTTTGTTTTATTTCTATTGATTATCTGAAAATACAAAACCACTGAAATGTAATGAAACCAGCCTCAAATCACACTTCTGAAAAGACTGCAAATTTTACAAGGTGACTTTAGATCTCATTCATAACCATTTTACTTCCAAATGCCTTTTACACCTACCTCAATGCAATTAAAAATGCAAAAGGCTCACACATTAAAAGAAAGAGATACAAATAGACAGAATGTAAGAAAGAAAAGATTTTTTTTAAATATCAGAAACTTGGGTTTCTGCCAGGTACTTTGAGTTTCTGTCAAATGCTTGTGACATGGCTTGACCACAGTTAGAAACAGGATACTGGGCTAGATGGACCATTGTTCTGACCCAGAATGTTTATTCATATGTTTTAATGTTCTTATGAGCAAACCTTTTCCTATTATGTATATTTAAAAAAATACAAGCCAGCTTTTTATAGTGCTCTAAACAGAACAATCAGTACTCAAAAAATGGTAGCTGAAAATCCCAAAGCTCTTTTAATAAAGTAACATAAAGGAGAGAAAACAGCAGCATAAGCAAAAGAACATGGCAGCTACAAACAAGAAACCCTGATAAATGAGAATGAGATTCTAATTCAGTAATTTGTATCTATGGAACAAACAGATAATGTTGCCCCTTCTTGAGGCCTAGATATGCCTAGTGTAGACCTATGGGAGGAAGTTAGAGACATAGATATGAGAAACAATTCTTACAATGAACCAAATTAAGCCCTTAGATCAAAATCAAACAAAATTGTCAAACATTTGACTGAAAGTAAGCTAAAGGGAACAATTAATGCCACATACAAAAAGGTGAAAACATATATTATAGTCAGCAATACAGGTCAATGGTGTGCATACAGTAATACTTTAGCTAACAGCACAACAATGTAATGTAATTCAACCTTGTATGAAGCTAGTGGTCACTCTACAATACTGATGCAATATTAAACCATTAATCTATTTGTGCCTTCAGGTACACTTGTACCATTAAATCTAATGTATATTTTAACCTGACTGAAGAACTAGAAGAAGAACTGATAAATATGGAAGGTCACAAAGTTACCATAAGAGAAAATGAGTCCCTCGAAATCACCCTGACTCAGATTAATGTGTTTATAACAAATTAGGTTTTTGGCCTCAGATCAATCTTGGCTTTCTTTTTTTTTAGACGAGAGCTTTGACCCTAGAATTAAAACATTTGTACTTTTTGTTCACCCGCTGAATGATTAAGGCTTAACAAAAAGACTTGATCATACCCCAACAGTGTATCCAGAAAGGAAAAAATAAATAAATATATGTATTTAACCCTGAGGAGGGTGCCAGGGATTGGAGGAGCTCTGAGGGTGCTGTTGCGGGTGATGCTGAGATTTTCACAGCAGAAGAGAAGGCTGGCACTGTAAAGCATGGGACTCCATTTTTGAGCCACATGGGGTTCATTCCACTCAGGGGAGCTGTGATAGGCTAGTCCCTGACTCTGCCGGAGCCATGGGGCCACTTCCAGAGATTGTCCGTGCATGTGCGTGATGTCATCGCACAAGTATGGAGATGATGTAGCAGGTCACGTATGCATGGAGGCACTGGGATATGACCTGGAGCTTTGGGTAGGCCAAAAAGGGAGGATTGGGATGCAGGAGCTTAAATTTTAAATTATTAAAGCACCAGAGGAGCAAGGGAAGTTAAATGAAAAGCAGCCTTTAGTGGTCACGCTGACAACGCGAATCGTGTAATTTGCATTTTTGAATGCATAAAACACACAATTTAGAAGAAAAGTGGTCCCAGGAAGTTATGGGAGAACAAGGGAGACCAGAAATGCCTAGAATTGGTGTTTTGGTGCGATTTTCTCGCTTATGTCCAGTAGGGTCAAAGGAGAGTGGCATTTAGACCAGCTCCTTATTAAAAATGTAAAAATTCAGTTGTAATAATTTTAGACCATCTAAGGTGGCCAGAAAAGATGCTGCAAGTCCCTTAAGATGTGTTATGAGGTTGCAGCTTTCCAAAAATGTTGCAAAAGACTGAAAATTGCAGGAGATAGAGTCAAAAATAAAAATAAAATAATTTCAAAGTTTGGAAATTTTTAGATAAATGTGAGTTTTGATGCTAGTACTCTTCAGTTATTCTAGTTTAAACCAAAAAATGAAGTTTTTAAATATTTATTTTAACTTGAAATAGAGTAATGGAATGTATGTGGGCTTTCGAGTGTTTGTAAACTGTTCTCTGATTGGCTGCACTAGTGATAAAAGGAACCTTCACAGAAACAGTTGGAGGAGAGCAATAGACACCACTGAGGAGAGCAGAGGTGCTGCTAAGAGTGTAAGAAAAAATGTTAGGTCTTGAAAGTGGGTGTTTGATGACAAATAATAAACTCTAAAGTGTTTGATAAAATTTATAAAAGGGAATTTCCAAAGTTTAGATTAATTCTGAGGAAGACAATTCTTCAGAGAGTAGTATCTGAGCTGATATTTGGTATAACTTGAAAACTTATTGAGAAGGAGTTTAAAATAGATGAAAGGAATATTTTCTGAGAAATTGGTCTGTTTCAGGTCTGTCAGTTTACAAATAAGAGTAGTTTTCTGACAGAAAGTCAATTGATATAGACTCTAAATTATGAAGTAAAGTTTGATCCATAAAAGAAGTTTTAAACTCAGTTAGACAGTGGCAGACTGATCATACAATCGGGCAGTGCATGATAGCCCAGAGGGTCTGGGGTGCAAAGTGCCTCTTTTCCCCCTGTACACTACAGCCCCTTGAGCCTCAGTTTGCCCTCTTCAGGCATACTTTGAAGGGCCCTGGCAGTCTAGTAGCTTCTTTGGGGGAAGAAAAGAACCCCACTCTTTCCTGCCCGCTGTGCTGCTCTGTCCAGCACCACCGTGTCTTCAAAATGGCTGCTGAGACATCCTGTGGCAGTCTCGCAAGACTGCTGACACCCGCATGACTGCTGCAGGAAGTCTTGGCAGCCATTAGAAGTGGTGATACTGGGCAGGAAAGAGTGGCGTTCTTTCCTGCCTCCTGAAGAGGCTATTAGACCACCAGGGCTCTTCAATGTAGGACTGGAGGGGGGAGGGGCTATAGTGTGCAAGGGGGTGCTGGAAACAAAAGGAGGTGACGGCAGTGGTAGGGGCACCAATGACCCTTTCTGGCCAGGGCCCCAGCCTCCAATGACCTTTTCTGCCTAGGGGCCCAGATCACTGTCAGTCCACCCCTGCAGATAGATAAGTCTGACAGTTGAAGAAAAGTACCAATTTTGTCTGAAACTTAGTAGTCTTTTTACTAAGGTACTCTAACTGCTTTAGCACATGCTTAGCACACGCTAAGTAATAAGACTCATAGGAATATAATGGGGGTCTTAGCATTTAGCACATGTTAAATCCATTAGCGCACCTTAATAAAAGGATCCCTTAATTTGTTCTTTTAGTCAGAGTAAAAAAATTTAATAGTTACAGAAAGAATTGAATCCTTTAAAATAGGAGGAGAAAGAATATGCCCAAGAACCGAACCGAACCTGGTAACATCCTTTTCCTCAAAATGAGCTCCATTTACCACTACCTTCTGTCGCCTTCCACTCAACCAGTTCCTAACCCAGTCAGTCACTTTAGGGCCCACACCGAGGGCATTCAATTTATTTTTTAGATGTCTATGCAGAACCATGTCAAAGGCTTTGCTAAAATCTAAATACACCTCGTCTAGCACTCTTCCTCGATGCAACTCTATGTCACCCAGTAAAAGAAATGAGTCAGATTTGACTGACAAGATTAGCCTCTAGTGAAACCATGTCACCTCAGGTCCTGTATCCATGAATTCCAAAAACGTTACTATTCTCTGTTTTAAAAACATTTGCATTAGTTTACTTACCAGCAGTGATGATCCTAGGTCGGCTGCCACCCAGGGCGGATCACCGATCGACCCTCCCTCCTGGTGCAATGTCATCCCACCAGCGCATCAACCCCCCCTCCCCCAGGTGCATTCTTGGCTGCTGGGAGCAGCCGCGCGGGCTCTCGGCTCCACTGGCTCCCTGTTCCCTCTGCCCCGGAACAGGAAGTAACCTGTTCCGGGGCAGAAGGAGCAGGGAACCAGCAGAGCCGACAGGCGCATGGCTGCTCTCTGCACCCCTCCAGCGGTGTGCACCCGGGGCAGACCGCCCCACCCTTGGTACGCCGCTGCTTACCAGAGAAGTCAAACTTACCAGCCTGTAATTCCCAGCCTCTTTCTTACTTCTGCTTTTTTGGAGAGGGATCACATTCCCAGTATTCTGGGACCACTCCCGACACTAAAGAAGCATTGAAAAGGTCAGCCAGCAGAGCTGCTAGAACTTCCCTAACTTTCTTCAGTACCCTCAGATGTATGCCATCCAGTTCCAACGCACTGTCCACCTTTAGCTTAGCCAGCTCCTCATAAACAGTAATAAATAAGAATAGTAAGGAAATATAGTCAGAGTTTTCTAAAAAAAAAAAAGTACTTCTTATTTTTTTAGTCAGAAAACAACTTCAGGTATATAGTGACAGGAAGGCAAATAATTTACTGACACACACACAGGGAGAAGGAGTCTCTCCTATGATTTTTATTTAAAAGTGAGATTATTTATTTATTTATTTATTTATGGTTTGCTTATATCCCACATTTTCCCACACATGCAGGCACAATGTGGCTTACATAAAGTTAAGTAAAAGGGTTAAGATTACAGGGTGAAGACACAGATGAATTCAACTGAGATGAAGAGAAGATGAATTAAAGAAAGCTTAGAGACTCTAGGACTCTAATTAAAACAAAAAAAACAACAACAACATAGATACCATACTTACCTGTACTCACCAGTCACAAATCTGCTGAGTAA
The DNA here is from genome assembly GCF_901765095.1 of Microcaecilia unicolor. NCBI lineage: Eukaryota > Metazoa > Chordata > Amphibia > Gymnophiona > Siphonopidae > Microcaecilia > Microcaecilia unicolor. Next base: position 468,135,940 of record NC_044033.1, on the reverse strand, counting down.
TCATGAAAAGGTTCTGAGAAAGAATACGGAATACATTTTAAAACACTAAAGTAAATTTCAGTTATAACAAATAACAAGTATAACAAGTTATACTTACTTCATACAAAGAGAAGCCCTTTTATGAAGTGGTGGTAAGCCCAACATGGGCATACTGCATAATATTCCTGGACTACTGCTGGCCCAACGTAGCTGCCGGTAGTAGTTCCGGGTCAAGTGTGTACCATTTCCAGGGAAAATATTAAAACCCCAGAAATGGTTAGCACGGTGGTAACCCGGCAATAATCGAGCATCACCGCACGCTGCCCAGTTACCTCTGGGTTACCGCAGGAGCCCTAACCGCCACCCAAATGGGTGGCAGTAAGTGCTCCCCACTGCATGGCCATGGAGTAAGAGTTATCTTACCGTGTGGCCATATTTTGAGGGAAGCTTTTTACCCACTGGGGTAAAAAGGGCCCTGGCGCATGGGAAAAATTGCATCCACCACTACCACAGGGCCCTTTTTCCCGCAGCTCGGTAAAAGGATCCCAGAGTTACTGGAGACCCTGTAAAAAGAGAAAATTGATCTTAAATTATTCACTTAAAGTGAATAAACTTCAAACTAGTGGCTTGAAGTTAATTATTCACTTTAAGTAAATTGAAATATACTTACCTGAGTTGAATTACTTAAATGTAACCTGCTATTTCACCATTTTACTATTTTAAAATATTTAGGGCCCTGTTTACAAAGGTGCACTAGCATTTTTAGTGTGCATTAAAAATTAGCGCACGCTAACCGCGTCTACACGGTTAGTGTGCCTTTGTAAACAGGGCCCTTAGAATTTTGTTAAATTAGATCCAGTAGGCAGTTTTTAACATTGCTTAAAAATATTTATTCTACATTTTAAACTTTCTATCCATTTTAAGGTTTTAAAAAGAAAACAAATATTTGTGTAATAAATTTTATTGTTTGCACTTTATTTCAGTGTGGTGAACATCTTTGCACTGAGTGGAAAGTTAAAAATATTGTGACACTTATTCATTCTGTTTAACATCAAGGACTCACACACTTTAACCATGTTACTCTAGTTTTCATCTGTTCTTGGCATTGAATAATTAGATGGAGTCATTTCTTTTGTACCACCTCACTCCTGAAAGCTGACTTAGTCTAAGGTAACTCGCCTGTTCACGACAACAGATAGATAAAAGTAGGACTGAGTTCTCCTCTCAATAGAGGGAAGCTACATTAGTACAGGCCAAACATTTCAGTGGATGAGCAAGAAGTAAAAAACCTTGACTTTAAGGGGAAGTTCCTGGTTCCAGAGAGCTGGGGAAAGGCAGGCATCAGCCCTGTTTATTCCTGTCTGGTGGCAATAGCAAGGGAGTTAGTAGCTGCAGACCAATTAGTCTGACCTTGGTGATGGTTAAAATTATTAATTTTGATATTTATCCCATTTTCCAAGGTTATTTAAAGCCGGTAACACCAAAATATAAACAATCAAATATAATAATGTAAATTGAACTGGGAGGAGGAAGAGGACATTTGCTAAAGTATGTTAAAATTAAAATTTACTTTTTTTACATTAAAGAAATAGTGAAGAAAGAAAGGCATTTGGAAGGTAGATCTGGTAGCTTGGATATGTCTAAGGGCCTGTTTTACCAAATCGTGCCAGTGATCCCGGCACGGCAGTGCGGACAAAGGCTTCATCTGCATTGCCGCATGGGAATCGCTAGCGCAGTTTGGTATAAGAAGTCCGAAGTTATTAGAATCATCTATGACAGAGGTTCTGAATAGAGCAAACCTTTTGGTCAGTCTGGTATCTGCACTGGACTTAAACATGCTACTGCACCTTTACTTCTGAAATGCATAAGGGCCCCTTTTACAAAGGTGTATTAGCGTTTTTAGTGCTCTAAAAATTAGTGTGCACTAAATGCTAAGATGCCTATTCCTATGGGCATCAGCATTCAGAATGCAGTATAAATGCTAGTGTGCCTTTGTAAAAGACCCCCTAAGTTTCTTTTCTGGGACAAAGTATTTGGATATTTCCAGAAGTAGCTCATGCCACGCAAGAGAGAGGGAAAATGTTGCTGGCACTGCACCAAGAGACTTTAGCTCTAGGTCCTACGTTCCTGCTATGGTATCCAAGTAAATGTATTGTAATATGTTTGTTAGGTATCTCCGATACCACCTTTTTGGCAGAGCTATCAAAGCAGTTTATAAAACAGTTTATAAAACAGAAAGAAATGAACTACAATATTCTTGAAGGACAAAACAGAAAATACAGCAGGAGGAAAAAAAGAGAGAAAAGGCAAGCAATAGGTCATATAGGACTAAATTTAGTAAATGGTGCTCAATAAATGGTGCCAACAAAAATCCATTTGGAGCACTATTCTATAAATGGCACTCTGAGTTGCATGATGTTTATAGAATATCACTTAGAGCCAATTTCCATGCTGAATTTTGGGTGTGAGGATTTACACCAACTGAAACCTGGCACAGGACACATGACTTGCAAAAGAATTATCATGTGCTAATGTGAACATGCTAGCTGGATAACACTTATATCCACTCCCAGCCCATGACAAATCCTCTCCCAAATGTTAATAAATAAAATAAATAAATAATTTGCAACTAGCAAAAGCAAACTGGCAAATTAACCTAATCAGTCATTAACACATTTTGTGTTAAGCCTTTTTTCATGCACAAACAGCCTGTGAGAACTTAACCACCTTTAGTAACTTAGGGGGTCTTTTACTAAAGCTTTGCTCAAGTTATCTGCAGCAGGGCCCACAGGAATAAAATGGGCCCTGCTGAAGATAACTCGAGCTAAACTTTAGTAAAAGATCCCTTTACTAACTTAATTCTACAGTTGGAGGGATGAGAATGAATCAGAACCTCACCTCCTATAACCCCAAATGCTACCCAAGACGCAAGCTGGGTCCCACAACTTGAGGGACACAACCACAACTGGAGACCCACCTCCTAAAATCTAAAATGCATACCTAAACGCAAGCAGCATCTCACAAAAGAGGGACATGACCTCAACAGGAGATTTAGGATCATAGAATTTTAGGAGAAAGCAGAAAGCAGATCACCAATTAGTCCAGTGTTGAACCTAGAAGGAACTCAACACCTGTGACATAAAATGAGCCGAAAATGACCAACATAAGGGAATGAATCTTCCTCTAGTTGATACTACTATGGATAATCAAGCTGCAAGCTACAGTGCTGAACGAATGGAACAAAATACTGGTATTTTTATCAGAAAGATGGTACCCCTACATTCTACTAGAAGAATAGAACTACGAAAACCAAAAGCAAAATGATCATATAGCTAAAAAAGAAAGAACAGACAACTACAACCAGTCAAATACAGCAACACAAAAAACAAAACATATGTCCCAATCCCAGTAAGTTATATAAATGTGAGGTGAGTAATTAACAAGTCAAACACAATCATAGACTAGATCAAAAACGAACAACTAGGGCTGCTAGTCATAACAGAAACATGGCTGCACCTCAAAGATGATCTGGTTATACAAGACTACAAAATAATATATAGCAGCAGAATCAAAAGGAAAGGAGGCAGAGTTGCCTTAATATACAATCATCAGTAGAACACATTGCGGAACACAAAACCTCCACAATTGAACTTTTGGCATGCAAAATCACAGATCCAATACTAACAGGCCCATTAAATTTCATACTCATTTATCATCCTCCGGGTAGCTGGTCCAATCCTCAAGAGGACTTTATGGAATTTGTATCAACCATCTGCACTAACTTCTCCAATGTCCTTCTACTAGGTGATACTAACCTGCACCTAGAAAACCAGTAATACCATAACACTAGAAATCTCTTGACCTTCCTGACCCAATGGGACTTCAAAACACCACAAGGCACATTATCACACACAAAAGGTCATCTACTGGACATACTTGCCTACAGATTCTCAGTGGAAAACAACCACAAATTAGAAAATCACAAATGGGAAGAAGTGATATGGTCAGATTCACACTTCATTGGAAAGAAAATGGCAAGAAAAGAGAAACAAAAAAATGGACAACCACACCTTCTGGCAAACAGTGCTACATAAACAAATTAGCATACCACCCAACATCTACTTCATGAGTAAATGGGATGAACTAAGCACAAACACACTGAACAAAATAGCACCACTTAAAACAAAAACATGTAAGAAACAACCACACCCATGGTTCAGTAATGAGCTAGGAGAAATGAAAAAAATATGTAGAAACTAGAAAGAAACTGTACCAAAAAGACTTAAACAAAACCAAATGGAGTAAAGCAATACGAACATATAAACACAAGATAAAAAGAACAAAAGCCGAATATTACAGCACGTACATGAGCCAAGATCAGATTAACACAAAAAAAGTATACAAACTCATGGATAACTTACTAATCACCAAAAAGCTACTAGTATCAAACTGCGAGCAAGCTTGCAAAAAACCTTGAACAAAAAATAACTAACCTACGCTCAAACCTAGTTAAAACATATACATCCATCAAGGACTTTCTACACAACTACGAGTGGACATCATTCATGGTACCTACAACCAAATCAGTTAAAACAATGCTAACAAAATACACACATGCCAAATACCTACTGGACAAGTGTCCCAACTACCTCATGAAAATCCACTAGACTGATTCATCAACTGCCTCACTGAACATATAAAATACATGTTTATAAATGGTCAATTCCCCCGGGACAAGGGCAATATCTCACTGACCCCAATCCCCCAAAACACAACGAATAAGATCAATGAACTCACAAATTATGGACTAGTGGCCTCAATATCACTACTGACCAAAACGATGGAGGGATTAGTAGCTCAATAACTAATGGAATATCTAACAAACTTTTCAATCCTTTACAAATCACAATCAGTATTCAGACCACTACACAGCACTGAAACACTCTTAACTAAGCTGATAACAAAATTCAGAAGGCTGATGAGCCAAGGCCAGAGAATCTTACTACTACAATTTGACATGTCGAGTGCCTTCAATATGGTAGACCACACAACACTAATGACCCTACTTGACAACATGGGAATCAATGGGGCAGTTGCAAACTGGTTCAATGGATTCTTAAGGTAGACTCAAATTGGTGGAAGGGTGGAGACCTCTCATGGTTAGGGAGAATTGCCATTATTAAAATGAATGTGCTCCCTAGGTTAGTTTACATTTTACAGACTCCCCCCCCCCCCCCCATCTCACTTCCCAGCACAATGCTAAATGATTTTCAGTGGAAACTTGTGACTTTGTGTAGAAGTGTTGGAAGCCAAGTTCCACAAAAAAATAAATGCTATATGCTTCCAGAGAGTATTGGGTAGGGAGTCCCAGATTTGTGGGCTTATTATGTGGCAGCCCAATTGCAACATATCTGGGATTGGAGGCAGGTGATTCAGGTTAAGAGATGTGTGCAAATTGAGGGGCTCTTTTATTAAGCCATGCCTTGGCAGTAATTTCATTTTTTTATGCGTGTCCAGTATGCGCACTGGAAAATAAATTTTATTTTCCGGTGCGTGGTGCTAACTAGGCGGTAATTGGCATTGTATGTGTGCTGACAATTACCGCCCGGTTAGCGTATGAGACCCTACCACTAAGTGAATGGGTGGTGGTAAGGTCTCAGGCTCAAAATGGAAACACACGCCAATTTTTATTTTCCCACATGCCCATTTTTGGCCAAAAAAAGGCCTTTTTTGAAGGCACGCTGAAAAATGGACCTGAAAGCGTCCAATGCATGCATTTACAACAGCGCAGGCCAGTTTTTGGCACACCTTAGTAAAAGGACCCCTGAATAATGTCATACAAGGGTAACTCCACTTTATTATGTACTGTGGGGAAGGGAGGGGGAAACATGTGATTGGGGAAGGGAGGGGGAAACGTGTGATTCCGACAGACAACTCTTATGTGAGACATTTGTGGTTTGTGGACAAGGGAGCGGCACCAAGCACAGAGGGGTAAGGACTTCTCCCTAGTTATACTGCTAAAGTATAAAATACATTTTTCTCTGGCCCTAACCAGTACAGTATTTCAAAACTGGGAGTAGAAGGAGCTTTATACATTTTTTTCAATTTGTGCAAGAAGGGAAAGTATAGTCATTTGAGGACCTGCAGGAGGAATCTGAGTTGCAGGAGGTGGGAGTGGGGGGGGGGGGGGGGGGGGGGATTTTTCCAATATCAGCAAGACAGACATTTCATACAAGGGAGGAAATGTTGGGGAGCTTTCACAAGAGGTTAACACCCCTGGAAAGCATTTGGAAAAGAGGTGAGTCCCAGAGCTTGTTTTGGCATTATACAAAATAGTATCACAGGATGACTTTCAAGAATTTCCCCAAATGTTGGCCTTGGAGGAAAATATTGGGGAAGAATTGAAAGGAAAAGAGCTAGATAAAGGTGTTCAATAGCACTCATGAAAATCAATGAGAATAGGATAAAAATATTGACTTGATGATATATACCCACTGAGAGATTAACAAAGATGTATTCCAAATTACATAACATTTCAATAGTAGCTCAAGGTGAGTTACATTCAGGTACACTGGTTATTTCCCCTCTCACTGGAAGGCTCACAATCTAATTTTGAACCTAAGGTAATGGAGGGTTAAGTAACTTGCCCAAGATCAAAAGAAGCAGCAGCAAGATTTGAACTGGTGACCTCTGGACGTCAAGACTGGTGCTCTAACCACTAGGTCACTCCTCCACTCAGGGTGCAAAAGTATACTAATCAAGGAGCCCTTTTACTAAGACTCATAGGCACCTATGCGCGTCCAATGTGTGCTAATTTTGAACTACCGCCCGGCTACCGTCTTTTTCCTCCTTTCCCGAAATCACTGTCGAGGAAACAACACATCTTCTTTCCTCCTCAAAACGAACTACCTGTTCCTCTGATCCCATTCCTACCCACCTTCTTAACACCATCTCTCCTACTCTCATTCTTTTTATCTGTCATATCCTCAATCTTTCAATTTCCACTGCAACCATTCCTGATGCCTTCAAACATGCCATGGTCACACCACTCCTTAAGAAGCTTTCACTTGACCCTACCTGTCCTTCCAACTATCAACCCATCTCCCTCCTCCCCTTCCTCTCCAAGATACTTGAACGTGCCGTTCACCGCTGCTGTCTTGACTTTCTGTCATCTCAAGCTGTTCTTGACCCAGTCCAATCTGGCTTTCGCCCTCTTCATTCAACTTCAACTGTACTTACAAAAGTTTCCAATGACATTTTACTGGTCAAATTCAAAGGTCTCTATTCTATCCTCATCCTTCTCAATCTATCCACCGCTTTTGACACTGTTGATCACAGCTTACTCCTTGATACGTTGTCTTCACTTGGATTCCAGGTCTCTGTCCTTTCCTGGTTCTCCTCCTACCTCTCGCTTCGCACCTTTAGTGTACACTCTGGTGGATCCTCTTCCACTTCTATCCCACTACCAATCGGTGTACCTCAAGGTTCTGTTCTCAGTCCTCTCCTGTTCTCCATCTACACTTCTTCCCTTGGCTCTCAGATATCATCCCATGGCTTTCAATACCATCTATACGCTGACGACTCCCAGATCTACCTCTCTACCCCCAAAATCTCAACCAGCATCCAGACCAATGTATCAGCTTGCCTATCGGATATCACTGCCTGGATGTCTCAACGTCATCTGAAACTTAACATGGCCAAAACTGAGCTTCTCATCGTTCCCCCTAAACCCACCTCTCCTCTCCCCCCTTTCTCTATTTCTGTGGATGGCACTCTCATTCTCCCTGTCTCATCAGCTCGTAACCTTGGGGTCATCTTCGACTCCTCTCTCTCTCCTTCTCTGCTCACATTCAGCAGATTGCCAAAACCTGTCATTTCTTTCTCTATAACATCAGTAAAATCCGTCCCTTCCTCTTTGAGCACTCTACCAGAACCCTTATCCACACTCTTATCACCTCTCGCCTTGATTTTTGCAACCTGCTACTCACCGGCCTCCCACTTAGCCATCTCTCTCCCCTTCAATTAGTCCAAAACTCTGCTGCGTGACTCATTTTCTGCCAGAGTCGCTATGCTCACATTAGCCCTCTCTTCAAGTCACTTCACTGGCTCCTTATCCATTTCTGCATTCAATTCAAACTTCTCTTACTGACCTATAAGTGCATTCACTGTACAGGTCCCCAGTACCTCTCCACTCTTGTCTCTCCCTACGCCCCCCCCCCCTCGGGTACTCCATTCTATGGATAAATCTCTCTTGTCTGTCCCCTTCTCCTCTACTGCTAATTCCAGACTCCGTTCCTTTTATCTCACTGCACCTCACGCCTGGAATAGACTTCCCGAGCCTGTACGTCTAGCCCCGTCTTTGGCCGTTTTCAAATCCAGGGTAAAAGCCCACCTCTTTACCGCTGCTTTTGACTCCTAACCATTACTCACTTCATTTGTATCCTCTTATCCCCACCTCTTTAATTCCCTTACCTCTTAGTTGTTCTGTCTGTTTACTTGTCATACTTAGATTGTGAGCTCTTTGAGCAGGGACTGTCTTTGTGATATATGGTGTACAGCGCTGTGTATGCCTTGTAGCGCTATAAAAGTGATAAGTAGTAGTAGTAGTACCGCATTCCCCGGGCGATAATTCCATTTTTTACATGTGTCAGAAAATATTTTTTTATTTTCTACCAAGTGGCGCTAACCAGGCAGTAATTGGCAGAAAATGCATGCTGATGATTACTGCCCAGTTAACGCATGAGACCTTACCACTAAGTCAATGGGTGACGGTAGGGACTAATGCCAAAAATGGATGCATGGCAATTTTTATTTTGCCACAGATCCATTTTCAGCTGAACAAAAAAGATCTTTTTTTGCAGGCGTGCTGAAAAATGGACCTGCACATGTCTAATAAATGTGCCTACAACAGTGCAGGCCATTTTTTGGTGCACCTTAGTAAAAGGACCCCCAAGACAGCAAACAAAGCACAAAGGAGCCCTCAAAACTGGAACAGTGTAGAAATTTTTAATGCCAAAGACCAGACATGGGCAGTGTTTTGGTGCAAAAAGGTGCCTGCGTCAGGGGTCAAAATAATATTCTGTTTGATAGAAAATGAAATCCAAAGCCATCCTTCTATAACCTACTGCCTAACTTGATGTGCCTTTAGAAGGTCTTTCAATAATCTTCAAATCATCCCAGACACTAAAGAATTAAATCATTTATAGTCTTTTCACAGTGTATTCATTATTAACTCCTTCATGTTTTAATACGCGGGGATCTTCAGAATTAATAACAGCAGAGAGCCATCTAAAAAACTTTTCAGTTATAATGATGGAGCTGTTCACCTCGTCATAGATCAACCCGTTTTCTCCTAATTTCTTACTTATTTATATTTATTTATTCATTTATTTTCAGTCGTTTCTTAAATGAGTTTCTTCTTGAAAATTTTCCTAAATACTTTTTAAATCTTTTTCCAGAAGAAATAAAATAATATAACTTAGCTTTTGAAGAAGCTTAAAGCAGCATTATATCTCCAAAATAAACCTCTACCGACTTGGCCAGGTTTCAGAGGTCTTCTTCAGGGAAGAGGTTTACATTTAAAACTTCATTAGTTTGTACAAACAAAATGGCTGCCATTAAAAAGTATTTAGGAAAATTTTCAAGAAGAAACTCATTTAAGAAACGACTGAAAATAAATGAATAAATAAATATAAATAAGTAAGAAATTAGGAGAAAACGGGTTGATCTATGATGAGGTGAATAGCTCCATCATTATAACTGAAAAGTTTGTTAGATGGCTCTCTGCTGTTATTAATTCTGAAGATCCCCGCGTATTAAAACATGAAGGAGTTAATAATGAATACACTGTGAAAAGACTATAAATGATTTAATTCTTTAGTGTCTGGGATGATTTGAAGATTATTGATTGACTTAGAGGGGCATAATCGACCAGAAACGCCTATCTCCATGGGCGTTAATCTCCGAGAACGGGTCCGTGAAGGGGTGGAGTGAACCGTATTTTTTAAAAAAAATAGACGCCCATGCTTTATTCGCCAAGGTGTGAGCTGGGCGTTTTTGCTTTTCACCGATAATGGAAAATGAAATCGCCCAGCTCAAAAACGAATAAATGCAAGGCATTTGTTCGTGGGAGGGGCCAGGATTCATAGTGCACTGGTCCCCCTCACATGCCAGGACACCAACCGGGCACCCTAGGGGGCACTTTTACAAAAACAAAAAAAAAGGTAAAAGAGCTCCCAGGTGCATAGCACCCTTCCCTTGGGTGTTGAGCCCCCCAAATCCCCCTCAAAACCCACTGCCCACAAGTCTACACCAGTACTATAGCCCTAAGCGGTGAAGGGGGGCACCTACATGTGGGTACAGGGGGTTTGGGGGGGGTTGGACGACTAGTAGCATTAAGCAGCACAATTGTAACAGGTAAGGGGGGGATGGGCCTGGGTCCACCTGCCTGACGTCCACTGCACCCCCTAACAACTGTTCCAGGGACCTGCATACTGCTGCTTGGGAGGAGGGTATGAAATTTGAGGGTGAAAGTAAAAAGTTGTGAAACATCATTTGTTGTGGTGGGAGGGGGTTAGTGACCACTGGGGGAGTCAGGGGAGGTCATCCCCGACTCCCTCTGGGGGTCATCTGGTCATTTAGGGCACTTTTTGGGGCCTTATTCGTCAAAAAACAGGGTCCAGGAAAAGTGCCCTAAATTCTAGCTACAAACGCATCCATTATCGGCGAAGGGCGCCCATCTCTGTTCGGGTGATAACCACACCCCAGTTCCGCCTTCACCACGCCTCCGACACTCCCCCGTCAACTTTGTCCGCATCCGCGACGGAGTGCAGTTGAAAGCGTCCAAAGTTCGGCTTTCGATTATGCCGCTTTATTTGTTTTTGTGAGAAGAACGCCCATCTCCCGATTTAGGTCGGAACTTGGGCGTTATTCTCGTTCGATTATAAGCAGGTTAATCCTCACACTTATTTTATATGGTCCCCTTAAAGTAGATTGTTTAGAAGGTCTTTGGCATTAAAGTTTTCTACACTGTTCTAGTCTTGAGGGCTCCTTTGTGCTTTTTTTGCTGGCTATATTTGTCATCTTGACCGCATCCTCTTCTTGTTTCTGTGTTGTTTGACAGATTAAACAACCATTCCTCATTTAACCATTCTACTCCACTTATAATTTTATTTCCCAGCTGGAAAGCACTTACCTGTTTAGCCGTTATTCATACCATAGGTGTTACATTCCCTTTATCATGTTTGTTGCACTTCTCTGAATCTTTCCCAATTCCACTACGTCCTTTTTCAAATGAGGTGACCACAATGGCACACCAGGGACCTATGCAGACGCTTAATGATAGTTTTATTCTCCACCCCTTTTTTTTTTTTTTAGATAATTCCTACTATTCCATTTTCTTATTTAGCAGCCAAAGCAAATGGAGCAGAGATTTTGAATGTATTTATCCACAATGACTGCTGTCAAAAAATTACTAAGAACAACTAAATAGTGATACATTGGGCTGACCTTTCTTCTAAAGTGTGCGACAGAGGCCCTGAAGCAGCCTTGTGAAACGCTGGCCATCGTCGGCCCCGCACATGTACCTGAGAGAGAAGAATTCAGCAATATACGCGATCCATGAAGCACCCACTATAAAGATAAGTGTGGTGTTTATCTAACATTGATAGTAACATTAGTAAAATAAAACCAATAAGTAAAACAATTAAAAACTAAGCAAAATAATTAAAAACAGTCTAAGCAGCAGCAGCGTTTTTTTGTGCCAATGATGAAAGCAGGGTCCTTTTGACCCGATATAGCTTCAACAGATCAATTCAAGACCTGGAAGCTCTTTGAGGCCTTTTCCGCTAGCGTGGCATACTATTTAGTTGTTCTTAGTCATTTTTTGACAGCAGTTCTTTTGTTTGTATAATAGTGAAGTCGATCTGCAACCGGACAAACATTTGGATATTAGTTTATCCACAATGACTCCATGATCTTTTTCTGGGGTAGTGACTCTTAATTTAGAAGCCAAGAATTTGTACTTCTAGTAGGATTATTGCTCCCTACAGGCATCACAATGCTCTTGTCCACATTAAATTCAATCTGCCATTTAGATGCTCAGTCTCACAAGATCTCCACAATTCTCAGCCATTAAAACAGCTTTGAATAATTTAGAGTTATGCTGAATATGCATCTAAATGTCTCTCAAGTAGTCCTTTATATAACATTTTCTATTTGGGAAGACCTAAATATGTGCCTCTGCGCACCTAAGGTGGGTTAAACACAGTCAATCAACCTCATTGTTCAGTACAAAGAAATCTGCTGGCCTTCGAAAGAAACTAGCCTCAGTTCAAAGTTAGTTTACTAATAAAATGGATGTGTCCATGAATCATTGCATTTTCACTGCTAATGAAAATGTGAACTGGAGGCTCACTGCATGATTCTTCTATTGACAAACCACTTTAAACATAAAGAAATATAAATGGAGAGCTGTTTTTTACCTTTTATGGAGCCTTGTTGCTCAGGAAACCATCCCCTTGGTATGTTTGGAGTTTTTGCACACTGTGTCATCCTGATATTGATTGTTGGTTTCTACAAATGAGGTGTATTTTTCACTCATATAGGTGAGTATAATATAAGAAAAGGAGAAGGAGAAGGGATTTGTTTAAATGACTACCTGATTACCACAGTAATTATTTCATACAGGGGCTCACAATCAAAAGAAAAACAAACATACAAAAAATAGCATAAGGGGCAGATGGGCATGCTTCTCACATAAAGCATATAATCAAACAAGAAAAAGTTTAAGTTTGATATTCAAAAAAGAAAAACCTTTTGAGAGTGTGTTTCAGGGGGGTGTTGTGGGTGTGAGATGGGTGGTGTTATGTAACGTGCTTTTTTTTTTTTTCAATAACAGCAAAATTATTTCCTTGTGCTGGAAAGAAAAACATCATGATTTAGACATGCCTTAAAAGCAACTAGCTCAAGACCAAACTTGTCTTTGGACCCATTTGTGATTTTGCTGAGTTGGAGAGTGAAGAGGTGGAATTGTTGGTTTATGTTAATGTGGAAAGTTGCTGAATGGTCTGTAACCTTTGTTTCTTTGCCCCTGTCTGAACCTTTTGATCCTCACATCTCCTGCCATGCCTCCACTGTGTCTCACCTCCTGAGGTCCTTGGCCACACCTGCTAGCCCCCCAGCCACACCCATCCCTTGCTCTATAGCTTGCCCCCCACCAAACCCTCACTGTCCCAAACCCTCACACTTCCCATTCAAACTCCTTACCTGCTTGTCTTCTGTCTCTCATTGTTCCTTTGTTTGTCCACTTCCAGTTTGTCACTATGCCTTGTGTTGCTGCTGTTTGTGTGAAGACTGTTTGCTGTTGTTGGGAGAGTGAGTGTTGAGTGCTAGTGCTGGGTCTCACTGGGTTCAGTAGGTAGAGGAGTACACAGTGGTATATTGGGCTAGTGGGTTGCACCTGTGATGGTGGGACATCTGTACATCAATCATGGCTGTGCTGAATGCTATTGTGGTTGAAGCTTTGCTGGATATGGATGAGAGTTTGGAGAGAGGACTCAGGAGGAGATATCCCAGTCTAAGATTATTTAGGCCCAGAACCTGCTTCATGGACCTCACTGACCAGCAATGCCTTACTAGATACTGCTTTGACAGGCCTGCCATATAGCAGCAGAAACAACCCCTCCTCCAGGCCATGACACACAGGAATAGTCCAATGCCAGTCCATTTTAAGGTCGCTGCCTCATTCACCTTTCTTGCCACCAGCACTTTTCAGTTAGTGCACAGTTAATGCAGACCTCACCCAGCTTACCTTCTCCAACTGTGTTACCCAGTTTCTCGATGCCTTCCTCACCCACACCTCACACTATACTACCTTCCCCGCTACCACCCAGGTCCTACAGAACAAATTGACTTAGTTCTACACCATAGACCACTTCCCCTCACACATCAAACTCAGACCTCCCCCCCCCCCCCCCCCAAGCACATAAAAGCAAAGACCAATGCGGAGTGAATTCCTGAGTCTCTTGAACCGCAGAGATTCTACAGGACTGGCTCACAGATACACTTCAGCCCTCTTCTTTTTATTGATAAGAATCAAAGCCACATCATCATTAGATTCAGGAATCACATGCTATCAGCATCACATGTTATCAGCATATGGAAAACATTACTCACTAATCATTATCTTTCTTATAAAAGTTCAGCAGAATCATGGAAATGTTGGGATAAAACACAAACATACTTGAATGAATTTATTATGTGAAACTAAGAAATACAATAAGATAGGGTATCTGAATTATACTGTATAGAATTGAAGTGGCTTGAAAAGGGATAGGGGAGAAGTGAGGCAGGAGGAAACATGAAGAACAGGGGAAGAGTGGCAGAGTGGGCAGGTAGATCTATTAGCAGAAGGTAATGAGGGGTCATGAACAGGCAAGGGATAGAGGAGACATTGCTGAGTAAGAGTGATGGCTAGTCAAAGCTAATTCACAGTGGAGTTTTGTGGAAGGATTTTTTGAAGAAGTGGGCCTTTCTTTTTTACGGAAGATCAGGTAAGTATCTAGGCTCCTCCATGATTTAGGCAGTACATTCCAGCTGTTAGTGCATAGGTAGGTGAAGCCTGTTGAGTAAACTGTCTTGTATCATACACTCCAGCAGTTGGGGAAGTGGAGTGTGAGATAGCTTTGTGCTTCCGTGTGTATGTTGCATAGCAGTAGGTTTATTAAGTTCTACATGTATTCCGGAGCCATACCGAAGATGATTCTGTATGCTAGTGTATAGAGCTTGAATGTTATCCTTGCCTACATAGGAAGCCAGTACAAGGCTTGCAGCAGTGGGTTGGCTCTTTCAAAAGTGCGATTTTCCAAAGATCAGTAGGGCGGTAGTGTTTTGTGCTGTTTGAAGTTTTTTTTTTTTTTTTTAATAACTGAATCTTTGCAGCCTGCATAGACACTGTTACAGTAGTCAATGTGTGCAAGGGTTAGGGTTTGTACAAGCATTTGGAAGACTTCTCTTGGAAAGTAGCTTCTGTTGTGCCTCAATTTACACAGTGTATGGAATATTTTGGTCACAGTATTCTTTCTTTGTACTTTGAAGGACAGGTATCAGTCTAGTGCAATTCTTAGGATTTTCAGGTTGTCTGCTATTGGGTAGGTGGTGCTGTCAAGGGTAATACTGGAGAAGGACTCCTTGCAATAACTGGATGTGAACACTAAGAATTTAATCTGTTCTCTGTTGAGTTTGAGTTTGAATATTGTGGTCCAGGATTCCAAGATATTGAGTTATTAAGGTGTTTATTTCTGACATGTCTTGACTAAATGGGATGTGTATAGATACAAACCACAAACAATGGCGGAAGATGAACCAAAACAGACCAGAAAAACCATAAGGAGTAAGAGCACCAGAAAGGTTTAATGGGTCCCATTAAACTTGTCTGGTGCTCTTACTCCTTATGGTTTTTCTGGTCTGTTTTGGTTTATCTTCCGCCATTTTTTGTGGTTTGTGTTTGATTTTATGGGAGATTTGGACTTTCCTTTTGTTTGTATGTGTATAGATACATCATCAGCATAGATTAAAAGGTTGAAGCCATGCTTTGGTAGTGTCCTTGCCAGTGGTATCATCATTATGTTGAACAGTGCGGGTGAGATTGGTGAGCCTTGCAGTACCCCACTGTCTGCCTTCCATGAGGGGAGAGTATATTGTTCATTTTGACCTGGTAGGATCTTGATGATAGGAATCCTTTAAACCATTGTAGTACCTCGCCTCTGATACACAGTTTGTCTAGCATTCTTAGTAGGATTTGGAAGTCGACCATGTTAAATGTGCTTGACATGTCAAATTGTAGAAGCAGGACTTTCTTGCCCTTGCTGATTTCACTTTTGAAGTTGACTAGTAAGATTGTAAGAACAGTTTTAGTGCTGAACTGAAGCCTTAATCCTGATTGGGAATTATAGATTATGGAGAAGTTGTTGAGGTAGTCTATTAGTTGACTGGAGACCAGGCATTCAGTTACCTTGGTCATGAGTGAGATGGAGGTCATTGGTCTGTAGTTCAAGATTTCACTTCTGCTCTTTTGCATAGTCTTTGGGATTGGTGTCAGTACTATTATACCTCTCTCCATTGGGAATAGGCCGTTGGTTAGCATGAATGATATGTGGGAGTGAATTTGAATTGTAAAGTGTGCTGGGGCATCTTTCATTAGGTAGTTGGGGCAGGGATCTAATATGCAGTAGGTCCTGGAGAGCTTCTTCACAGAGTGGGCAACTGCTTCGAGTGTGGGTGGAGACTGTCTGCTATGATTCCTATTTGCTGTTCTTCTAGTTCTTCGATGTAAAGTTCTAGGTTTCTACTGTCTTGTATTAGTCCCTTTCTTAGGTCAATGATCTTTTTTTCAAAGTATTATGCTAAATCAATTGCAGATGGGGCTGCCTCAGTTTTTGATGTCACAAGATTTTTATCTATTAGATTGTTTATTAGTCCATATAAGTTCTTTACGTTTCTGTAGTCGGTTCCAACCTGCTCGCTTTAGTATTTCCATTTTGCGTCTTATACTCACCATGTAGCATTTGATGATATCTTTCCATGCAAGTTTTGATTTTTCATCTCTACATTTTTGCCATTTTTGCTCTAGCTTCCTGCATTAGAGTTTAAGCTTTTTTCAGTACCTCGTGGAACTAGGGGGATGGTTTCACTCTGGGTTGCTGTTTCATCTTTAAAGGGGTGATTTTGTCTATTATTTGCAATTTTCATCCTAGGTTGTGAGGAATTCAGTGGCCTCTGTTGGGATACATTTGGTGTCATTATGGATTCTGTCCCAGAATTTCTCACTAGTGATTTTTTTCTCGGGATATGTATTGTGTTTGTGTTTTCTTTGGTTGAGTCGGTGTATGCCTCCAGTTTAATGTTAGATGAAGTCTGTGGTGATCTGACCAAGGTACTTGTTCCCACTTGTAGTCTCCCACATAAAGGTCTTGATTGGTGGTGAACCTGTAGGTAAAGAGGTCCAGTGGGTGACTTTTAATATGTGTTTTTGGAGCTGGGGGGTATGGAAGTCCCACATTAGGAATTCTTTGCATTCCTTGGTGTTTTCATCTGCCATGTTTCTAGATGAAGGTTGATGTCTCCTGTGACCAAGATATTTGAGTAAGACATGCTGACATTTGAGATAAAGTCCATGAAGTCCGATTGAAACTGTCCACCTGGTGGTCTATATATCAAAGCATCACAAAGGTGGCCTGAGCATGAGTCATCTCTTATTTTGATGGCAGATATTTCCAGTTGTGAGGTTATGAGTTCTGCAATAGTTTCGGTCTGAAAAAAGAATCTGTATAGGACTGCTATTCCTCCTCTTTTTTCTGTGCCCTGGTCTAATGGGATATTTTATATCCCATAGGGCATATTTAATTGAGGATTGTGTTATCCTTAGAGCAGTCATGTTTCAGTAATGAAGACCAGGCCTAGTTTTTCTTGTTCAATCCAGTCTCTGATTATCTCAGCTTCATTTATCACTGATCGTGCATTAATATATCCAATGGGAATAGGAAGTTAGTTTTCCTCTTTTGAGGGTTCTGCTGAAACCCTGATCAGCTGCCTTTGGATTCATTTCCTGGAGTTATTGTGGTATGTTTGGCTTCCTTCTTTGTTCTGGTTTATCAAATGGTTGAGTTCACATGCGGTATCAGTTAGGCTGTTTGTGGTATGCGTTAGTCTGAACTCTGTGAGGGTGATAAAACACCAGCTGTGGTGTGTGAGGATCAGGATCATCTGTTCATCCCCCCATACAAGTGTGGAAGTCCTGATTGTAAGGATGAGCAGTGTTAGTATTAGGAGCATCTGGTAAAGTGTTTTTTGAGGTGTCATTGCACATTGGTCATTCATACTTAAATTCATCATGGTTTTCTAGGTGAGGTTCTTAGTGTTGTCTATTGCTGCATGGTCGGGGTCTCTCTCCGACCACTGAGAAGATATACAGATGGACTGCAAGTCCTCCACAGCACCTGGCAGGCAACTGGAGGGAGTTCTAGGCACCTGAAATGGAGGCTCTAGGTGGATTGGGGTGGACCAGGGAGTAACCCTGGAGTAGGCTAGGAGGATAAGCAGATGGGCTGCAAGTCCTCCACAGCACCTGTGGCATATTGTCATCGATTCTTTCTGCTTGGTCTAAGTAGAAATTATTTGTCCCTTGGGAGCAAATAGATTGACTATGAGCTCAATCTCAGCATTGCTGAAGTTGGGCTTCCTGCTAGGGGCCCTTTTTTTAGGATGTCGTTGCAAGTGGGGGCTGTGGAGGTTTGAAAATCCCTAGATGCACATTTTTATAGGGCATAACATTTTATCTGCAGGCACTTAGATGTTTGAGAGATAAAGGTATTTTTTAAATAATGGCTCACACATGAAAATGTTTTGGGGAGAATGACAGCTAAATAAAGTGATTTAGATGCCATTTTGGCCCTCAACATTGTATCAACATTGCTAAGGTGGAGGTGGATTATCATCAGCCTTGAATCCTCAGCACCTTAGAAGCTGACTCTTATGCTCTCCATTCTTTCCCCTCATTATCAGGCAGTTGAACCCTGGGAGCCATGACCAACTGAAGTCCCCATTTGCCACTGTCTCCAGGTAGGCAGAAACCTTTGATTCTACCCTTCCCCTTCAGGCAGAGGGAAATGACCTGAGATCTGGTCTGCCTCATGTCTCTGCTAACAAAGGACTCCTTGCTTTTTGTAGTATCTGGCTGCTGGACAAGATACAGCACAGGCACTGGTCAGCACAAGGGACAGAAGTGGACTTTGCAAGACACTGTTTTATGCTATTTATGTATTTACTGTTTTAATGCTGAAACTAAGTAACTGTAGGGATATGTGCATATTGTACTATAGTGGACACACCCTTTTGTGTCTGCCTGCATGAGAAGCTGGGTGGAGTTTGGAGTCCCTGGGAATAGGCCTCTGTACCATGTGCACCTCAAGGCTGAGCTTCATAGGGTCCACATCTGATGGCTTTTCTCCAGCCTTGCGCTTCACATCCCTCTTCAGTTCTCTCCCATTTTTTTGGCCAATCCTCCACATCTCCTTTTGAGTAATAGATTTCATTTAGTTGGGGACATATGGCCATCCATTCCCATCATTGAGGTTTACAATGTCCAGGATCATGTACCTATATCCCTGTACTGGCCCTCATGTTCAGTAGACCTTGAGGCCGGGGCCCCCTGCCCTAGGTATTATTTATTTTAAAAAATTTATATTCCACACTATCCTACAACCATAGGTGAATCACAATATCACATACATATAAAAATATATAAACATACAAAATAAATTCCAAGCAGATGAAGTGCAGTAATAAAAGAGAATCCAATCAGTTCAAATGCAGTAACGAAAACAGCTAACATCAGCATCTCATTAAACATATCTCTAAGCAGCATCAAAAGCATGAGTAAAAAGATGTGCTTTTAAATGTTTGCTAAATTGAAAAACCAGGTAATACTTCGTAAACTGAAAGATAAAAAATTCCATAGTTTTGCCCCCTCAATATAATACGTGGAAGCACAATATTCTGTTAATCTGATGTGGTGAAAATAATGAATATTAAGTATTAGTTTATCTATAGAACTCAAGGTCCAAGGTCCAAGAAGGACGACAGATTCTCAAGGAGCTGGCAACAATGATAGGAACATCATTATTCAGTGCCTTGAAAATCAACGTAAAAACCTAAAATCTAATCCTCCACTGAATAGGCAACCAGTGCAGATCTTTAAGAATCGGTGTTATGTGAGATAATCAAGGTGTATCTGTAAGTAAATGGGCAGTGGCATTCAATAGTGAAAAAACAAAAACTTGAGAAATAATCCACTCCCTACATATACAACCTGAGCTTTTGTGGTGAGAAGTAAGGTTTTGTTTCTACTTTTTGGTTGTTTTGGCTTGTAGTGACATTCTGTGCAATTTGCAAAGACCAAATCCTACCTAAAGGTCCTCCTAGATACAGAGAACAATGGTGTAATTACACACGGTAGAACAGTTCTAAAATTAACATAAGATAAATACTTCAGTCTTCTGACTAGTCACAGTATAAAGAAAATGTTCCAGAAAGCAGTTCTAACTTGAATTACCAAAGATACATTAGTTTCCATCCAGATGCCAAGATACTTTAAACTCTTAAGAACTGGAAAAAACTTCTGGAACCAAAGAAGGGAAGGCCTTGCCAGACAGAAACAAGATCTGTGATTTAAAGACATTCCCCTTGTCATGAAATGCCTAGCCACCAGCCTGGATTATTCCGTGGGCACTTAGAGGGTCTATCCCCAGCACAGCTCAGGTCCACCTGCCACTTGTGATCTATACTAGCACCCTCCTCCCACTAACTGGGTCACAACCATCTCTGGGTGAGTATCTCTCAAATTATCCCCAATGATTTCTAGGTTACTGGGGCCACACTCCCAGTGGTCCCACAGTTCCCAAAAAGCACTCACAAACCCAACACACAAACCACCAGGATTCTTTATCAGTCCAGACAGACAGAGGCAACAACTTAAATTGTTTATTGTCTTTAAAATTGAACAATGAACAAAAAAAGTGCAATCAGCACTGAAACAGTACTACTCACTCTCCTAACCAAATTCAGACCGTTATCAGTTATATGTAAGCCACACTGAGCCTGCAAAAAGGTGGGAAAATGTGGGATACAAATGTAACAAATAACTAACTAACTAACTAACTAACATATAACTGATATATGGATCAATTATAAAATTATCCAAACATTTGTTTACTTTCTAAAAAGTATCTGGGAAGATCAGGACATATAACTGTTCAGAGAGCCGCAGTAAGGAGATCTGTCACTCTTTTCTTCCTGAATAAGACTGGAAAAAAAAGCCAGTAAAACCCAGGTCAAAATGCGCTTCTGGGTCAATCAGAACCCAGAGCAACAGTCTTCAAAAATAACTGGTTACATCACTGCAAGCATGTCCTTTATCTGTGTTAAATAGAGAAGGAAAGGTCAGTTTTTTGTAATAGCATACAAAGAACTGGCCTTTCTTTTTTTAGTTAACACAGTAGATTAACACAGCTTAAAACATAACAACTGCAAGCCGGCTATTGTAAGCGGTCAAAATAGTACAGACAAAAAAGCTCTGAAAAAAAGGCCCAAATACAAAATAGCCCCCCCCCCCCAAAAAAAAAAAAACAACCAACCAAACTAAAATGCCCTGACAAAATAGCTCCCGGCAAATCAGTACCTGACAAAAGGGCCTGCCCAAATTTGGCCACTGACAAATAAGCCCCTTGACAAAAGGGCCCACCCCTCTGCCTGATCCTCCAACATTCCTGTGGGCCATCAGCCGCATCAAAAGAAAAACAAGCTGCTTCAGGCAGCTCCTGAAGCGTTCCCTCTGTTGTGTCCTGCCTCACCTGATACAATGTCCTGTGTCCATGTAAGCAGGACACAACAGAGAAAATGCTTCTGGGGCCAGCTAAAGCCATAGGCGTAGTTTGACTGTTTCATTTGGGGGGGCAAAGAATGGGCGGAGCATATTAGCATATCATTTGCATATATAAATATGCAAATGAATATGCTAATATGGAGGAAGGAAATGAAATTTACAGGCAAAATATCACAGATGCACATTTCAAAAAGCTGACACATTTCAATTAATAAATTATGAATAAAATACTTTTATTTACCTTTGTTGTCTGATCATTTAGTTTTTCTATTCGCTTTGATCCCAGTGTCTTCTGTTTTATGCAGTGTCTTCTTTCCAGTAGGCTTCCCTCTGCTCCCCACCCTCCCAGTCCCATCCATCTCTTGCTCCTTCCCTCTGCTCCCCAACCCTCCCAGTTCCATCCATCTTCTGTTCCTTCCCTCTGCTCACCATCCCTCCGTCCCATCCATCTTCTGCTCCTTCCCTCTGCTGTGCCTGACCTCTCCCAATTCCATCCATCTCCTGGTCCATCCCTCTGCTCCCCACCCCTCGCAGTCCCATCCATCTCTTGCTCCTTCCCTCTGCTTCCCACCCCTCCCAGTCCCATTCATCTCTTGCTCCTTCCCTCTGCTTCCCACCCCTCCCAGTCCCATCCATCTCTTGCTCCTTCCCTCTGCTTCCCACCCCTCCCAGTCCCATTCATTTCCTGCTCCTTCCCTCTGCTTCCCACCCCTCCCAGTCCCATTCATTTCTTGCTCCTTCCCTCTGCTTCCCACCCCTCCCAGTCCCATCCATCTCTTGCTCCTTCCCTCTGCTTCCCACCCCTCCCAGTCCCATTCATCTCCTGCTCCTTCCCTCTGCTTCCCACCCCTCCCAGTCCCATCCATCTCTTGCTCCTTCCCTCTGCTTCCCACCCCTCTCAGTCCCATCCATCTCTTGCTCCTTCCCTCTGCTTCCCACCCCTCCCAGTCCCATTCATCTCCTGCTCCTTCCCTGTGCTTCCCACCCCTCCCAGTCCCATCCATCTCTTGCTCCTTCCCTCTGCTTCCCACCCCTCCCAGTCCCATTCATCTCCTGCTCCTTCCCTCTGCTTCCCACCCCTCCCAGTCCCATCCATCTCTTGCTCCTTCCCTCTGCTTCCCACCCCTCCCAGTCCCATTCATCTCCTGCTCCTTCCCTCTGCTTCCCACCCCTCCCAGTCCCATCCATCTCTTGCTCCTTCCCTCTGCTTCCCACCCCTCCCAGTCCCATCCATCTCTTGCTCCTTCCCTCTGCTTCCCACCCCTCCCAGTCCCATTCATCTCCTGCTCCTTCCCTCTGTTTCCCACCCCTCCCAGTCCCATCCATCTCTTGCTCCTTCCCTCTGCTTCCCACCCCTCCCAGTCCCATTCATCTCCTGCTCCTTCCCTCTGCTTCCCACCCCTCCCAGTCCCATTCATCTCCTGCTCCTTCCCTCTGCTTCCCACCCCTCCCAGTCCCATCCATCTCTTGCTCCTTCCCTCTGCTTCCCACCCCTCCCAGTCCCATTCAACTCCTGCTCCTTCCCTCTGCTTCCCACCCCTCCCAGTCCCATCCATCTTCCCTCTGCTCCCCCCCCCCCGAGGTCCAAGATGGTGACTCCGTTTACCCCCTCTCTTCCTCCCTCCGGTGCAGGCAACAGTCTTCAGCTTTTCCAGCGTTCCTGGCAGTGGTAGCGATGTACACGCTGCCTTCGGTCTGCCCCGGAAGCCTTCTCTTCAAGTTCCTGTTCCCACCTATGCGGGAACAGGAACTTGAAGAGAAGGCTTCGGGGCAGAGCCAAAGGCAGCGTGTACAACGCTACCGCTGCCAGGAACGCTGGAAGACTGCTGCCTGCGCCGGAGGGAGGGAGGAAGAGAGAGGGGTAGACGGACACGCTCCTCTCCGTCCGCTTGGCTTCCCTGCCCTCTCTGTCTGCGTCCCGCCCGAAAGGAAATGACGTCAGAGGAAGGCGGGACGCAGATAGAGAGGGCAGGGAAGCCAAGCGGACGGAGAGGAGCGCGTGCCTGCATGTTTTTTTTTTTTTTTTTTAAGTAATGGCACGGCGGCGCCTCGCGTCGTTTGGGGGGGCATTGCCCCCCCTCGCCCCCCCCAGTCTACGCCTATGGCTAAAGCAGCTTGTTGATGCTGCCGGTGGACCACAGGAATATTGGAGGATTGCCGGGGGGAGGGGGGGAGAGATACCAAACTGTGGAGAGTTAGGCAGAAGGAAGAGGGAGACATGCTGGAGTATGTTGGGAGGTAGGTGGGAAGGAAGGAAGGGTAAGAGATGCATTTCCAGACCATGGGAAGGGGGTAGAATGGAGATAGGTGCCAGAATACAGGAAAGGGGGTAATAGGACAGAGATGAGGGAGAGGGGGATAGAGGGGGAGAAGGGAAGCTGGACCCCCAGAGGGATGGAGACAGAGTTTTTACTATATTTCTTAATTTTGTAAAGGGCTATGGACTATTTTGTTAGAGCTATTTTGTCCAGGTTATTATGTTAAGGTGCCAGCTGGCTATCCGTGAATATTAAGTGCATAGCCGGCTATTGTAAGCAGCCACATTGGGTTGCATAAATAGCTGGAATATCTTTGGTTGGTTTAAATTTAACTGGCTATCTCTGAATATTAACATAGCTGCTTAAGTTTAAACCAGCCAAAAATAAACCAGATATTCAATACCAATCACCGGAAATGTCCCGGCATTGAATTTCAGGGCTGACCACCAACTGTGGGAATTAGCCAGGTTGCCTCCCATGGTCTAAATATGGGCCCCATTCAATTCAAAGTGATTAGCACTCATTCAAGCCCTCACTGACTGAAGACAGATAGTTAAAAATTGCAAACTCTTCTCAACAGACTCAGTGGCCATAAAAAAAGAACTGCATATCATCTGTATAAAGTCTGATTTGAACATCTAGACATAGAAGAAATTGACAAACAGGTCAGTGTGAAGCTGTTACTGGGGCCACACAGGACCTGCTTGGTTGCTACCTGCTATCTGTGGTGGCTGTTGCCTCTGGGGGCTTACCAGTTCCAGTGGGAAGGTCATGTACTTGCTGGGGGGTAGCATTGCCAGTGCTTGCACATACCTCTCAGACAGATTATTTGAGCATCTCCTCACCACCTAAGGGACTAGGGTGTTCCCAGGACCTGACAGGGCGATATCTGACCAAAGGTCTCCTCTCAGGAAAGGTCCCACTAACATGCCTTACAGCCATGAGCTTGGGAGAAAGGACTGGAAAGGGAGATTGCAGTCATGTGCCCCCCCCCCCCCCCATTGTGAAAGCTGGCAGTAGCTTCCATATACCTTACATCTGCGTCAGGTGTTGGCGTGGACAACCTAGGTTCAAAGGCTATTTCTGGCTGTAGTAGCCCATTACACGTTCCTTGTCACCTCTTTTCTAGCTACTGAAGGCATGGCATAATGTTTTGGGGAATGGTGTGGGATCCTGGGTATGCCAGGTTTGAGTCCCACTGGGTCTTCTTATGATGTAGGACACATTGGATCCCCCTCAAGTAGGTAGCCCTCTGGTTAAGCTGCTCTGAATGTGTACACTGAGGGCCCTTTGGACACCTCTGTCTCTCCTGACTCTCTTTCTATAGTCTCCCTTTTCCAGGGTTTGCCTAGTATCACTAACATTAACAATGAAACTTGTATTCCACTAATTACTCACGGTTCAAAGTGGATCCCAGTATACGAAAAGCTGGACATTTCCAGGAATTACAAGAAATAATCAGCAAGGTTTACATACACATTAAAAAAACAAATAGTCTTAGATAAGCTAATCCATACTATTTATTAGATTGCAAAACAAATTTCTTGAATACATGAGCTTTTCTATATTTCAAAAATTAAAAATAACTTAAAATAGTAAGTTTAAAAAAAAAGGCCTGAACATCTTTGCTAAGATGAGCTGCTTGGAGAGAAAAAATAATAATCTGAGTATTTTCATAATTTTTTAGTAGTGTTTAAACCACAGCATTTGTCAGCCTTGCATATCAGGGAATGTACACCTTTTTTAGAGAGTGGAGGCAGAGACCTTTGTATGCAAATAACTGTGAACATTGTATTTGTGACAAAAATAAAACAGCAAACTATGTAACAAAAATTAGGTTCATGGCCTTCATTCTGGCTGCCCTGGTCTTCACAGAGCACCCTTAACTCTGTGAGGATTTCCCCCTGTATGTTGTGCAGCGTCCCAGCTCCTGTTGTATGTCTCTGTGTAAGGGTTGGATCACCTACAGGTGTGACAGCCATTTCTAGGGGGCTCAGCTGCAGTCACATGCTGCATTGTTGCCTGGGCGGAGGTGGGGGGTCTCTTCTTCCACACCTTCTTCCCTCCCCCCCCCTTACTTGGATAAGCACTGATGTATTGATGTAAATTCACCAGGCCTAAATTTGCAGCCGTCTGACCTGCTAAAAGTAGGCATCAGCATCCAAAGAATGCATAGGGTTTTTTTTTTTTTTTTGCTATAGGAATGCATGATTTTATCCTAAACTTTCTACCAGCACAGATAAATACAAAGTACATGCATCCTTTGCATGTAGATACTTTATGCTGGATATATTGGTTTAAGCATCAGTGCATCAAACTGGAAGCTCTTATCTCGGAGACAGACCTTTGTCTGTGGCAGCTCCTATGAGATGGAGAAGATTAACACCCGAACTCTGAATGATTGAATATTATGAAGGGTTCAGAAAGCCTTAAATACCTGGCCATTCCCTGGAGAGAGTGGTGTCAGCTGAAGAGGAGTTTCATTAGGCTATTTGTAAGGGAAGAGAAATGAACTAAATTTTTCTAATGACTTTTAGGATTTTTAAAGTCGAGGGTTAATTGTATATGTTATACTGGGTATAGAAAGGAGGAACGTTGTAGTTTTATTGCTGCTTGTACTTCTCTTTGATTGTTTTTTATTAACTTGTAAGTGGTATACAAATTACTTATTTTTCAAGGAGAAACTACCAGAGTCAGATCTAATTCTAACAATCTGTAATATGACCATGGTACCATAATTCCTTTTAAATCCTTAATCTTTTCCCACCAGCCAAGTGAGACCTCTTACCAATTGTTCCAATTCAACAACCACAAAAGCAGCAAGAATTCCTGATCCATAGCACAACCTGGTTCATTGAGATAGTGGTCAATATGCTTGAAAACAAAAAGGGCAGATAAGGTCATATGAAGTATGGTAATCTCTTCAATAATGGTATGCTTCAGTGCAGTACATTTTTCTAAAGGAGAAATAAAACAATTCAAACTCAAAATGATTTGTCGCCACCTCAGGTAGTAGAAAAAAAGAAATTCACCTGAAAATCGGCTACAGCAGTGATATTCACTCCTACCCACCCTGTTTACTAAGCCGAGCTAGCGGCTGCCGTGTGGCATTGCTGGCACAGCCCATTCAAGTGGCAGCTACATGCAGACCTGAGCTGTGCTAGGGATAGACCCTCTAAGTGGCTATGGGGAAGCCCCAGGCGGATGGCTAGGCATTTTGTGATGGTAATTACATGTTATTTAATAATAAGATGATGACTAAATAAGTATGTAAAATTTGTCATTGAAATTCAAAGCAGTTGCTAAGAAAATGGCAACAAAAAACCTCTAGGGTTTTGGGTTTTTTTTTTTTTTTTGCCCCACCCTTTATATATGAGTTCTCACTATCACCTCTTTTTTTTTCTGCTGGTCATTCCTTTCTCTATGCATCCAATATCTTTCTGACTTTTGTCGTTGCCTTTTCTACCTCTTTGACCACCTTAAGATCATCACATACAAAGTCCTGCTCTTCTTTCATGCACAGAAACACTTTGTTCCCTAAACTAACCTTGGAATTTTGTGGCCTAAATGCATTTTTTAGCATTTAATCTTAGGTGACAAATTCTGGAGAATACGTAGAGGACAACTAAGAACACTTCATGAATGAAGCACTCACCATGTATTTTTATACTGTCATTTTATTTTTTTTTTCTCCTGATTGGTGTCTGTGAAGTATCAAATGAACTATTTTATTTTATTTTAACTACCCAGCAAATTACATTTTCAACCAAATTTGTTAGCATGGACAGTTGTTTTCTTTGTGCTTTACTATACTATACTAAGCTATACTGTACACAGTATCTCCATATAGATTCAGTGTGGTTTAGAGTAGAGAGGTGTGGTTTAGAAAAAGAGGACCATCCCAGCCAATGGAATTACATAGTGTAAGTAAAATCAAGGACATTGCAACTAAAACATATTATAAACAATAAAATATATCATAGATCAATCAGTATCAATATCTGAGAACAAAGAAGTCTTCAATTTTTTTCTAAACAAAAAAATAAGAGTCAACATATGCTATACAACTCGGTATCCTGTTCCAGACCTTTGCAGCTAAATATTTAAAAGAGGAGTATAAATATCTCTTTAATTTCACTACTTTACTACTACTAGTGCTCATTTCTTTAGTGCTACTAGACATACGCAGTGCTGAACACTAGACACAGAAATACCAGGGTATAAGAATGTACTAATCAAGAATCTCTACCACTAGATAATAAAAGACAGTATCTTTGTTACCAAATTTTGACCTGCAAGTGATTTAAAAAACATACAAGCAATCAAACTATATATGAGAGGAAACTGGAAGCCAATGCAACACTTTGAGAAGAGATGCTCTCTCAAATTTATTCACTCAAGTCAACCAAGCTGCTGTATTTTGAAGCAGTTGTATCTATTCAGCAGCTTCACAGTGACTACTACTACTACTACTACTACTATTTAGCATTTCTATAGCGCTACAAGGCATACGCAGCGCTGTACAAACATAGAAGAAAGACAGTCCCTGCTCAAAGAGCTTACAATCTAATAGACAAAAAATAAATAAAGTAAGCAAATCAGATCAATTAATGTGAACGGGAAGGAAGAGAGGAGGGTAGGTGGAGGCGAGTGGTTACAAGTGGTTACGAGTCAAAAGCAATGTTAAAGAGGTGGGTTTTCAGTCTAGATTTAAAGGTGGCCAAGGATGGGGCAAGACGTAGGGGCTCAGGAAGTTTATTCCAGGCGTAGGGTGCAGCGAGACAGAAGGCGCGAAGTCTGGAGTTGGCAGTACTGGAGAAGGGAACAGATAAGAAGGATTTATCCATGGAGCGGAGTGCACGGGAAGGGGTGTAGGGAAGGACGAGTGTGGAGAGATACTGGGGAGCAGCAGAGTGAGTACATTTATAGGTTAGTAGAAGAAGTTTGAACAGGATGCGAAAACGGATAGGGAGCCAGTGAAGGGTCTTGAGGAGAGGGGTAGTATGAGTAAAGCGACCCTGGCGGAAGATGAGACGGGCAGCAGAGTTTTGAACCGACTGGAGAGGGGAGAGGTGACTAAGTGGGAGGCCAGCAAGAAGCAGATTGCAGTAGTCTAAACGAGAGGTGACAAGGGTGTGGATGAGGGTTTTGGTAGAGTGCTCGGAAAGAAAGGGGCGGATTTTACGGATGTTGTAAAGAAAGAAACGACAGGTCTTGGCGGTCTGCTGGATATGAGCAGAGAAGGAGAGAGAAGAGTCAAAGATGACCCCAAGGTTTCGAGCTGAGGAGACAGGGAGAATGAGAGAGCCATCAACAGAAATAGAAAACGGGGGGAGCGGGGAGGTGGGTTTGGGGGGGAAAATGAGAAGCTCGGTTTTGGTCATATTTAATTTCAGGTGGCGTTGAGACATCCAGGCAGCAATGTCAGACAAGCACGCTGAAACTTTGGTTTGGATGCAAGGTGAGATATCAGGGGTAGAAAGGTAGATTTGGGAGTCATCAGCATAGAGGTGGTAGGAAAAGCCATGGGATGAGATTAATGAACCAAGGGAAGAAGTGTAGATAGAAAAGAGGAGGGGACCAAGAACAGAACCCTGGGGTACGCCGACAGGCAGAGGGATAGAAGTAGAAGAGGATCCACCAGAGTGAACACTAAAGGTGCGGAGGGAGAGGTAGGAAGAGAACCAGGAAAGGACAGAGCCCTGGAATCCAAGTGAGGACAGGGTATCGAGAAGTATGCTGTGATCGACAGTGTCAAAAGCAGCGGAAAGATCAAGAAGAATGAGGATGGAATATTGACCTCTGGATTTAGCCAGTAATAGGTCATTGGAGACTTTAGTAAGCGCAGTTTCGGTTGAGTGGAGAGGGCGAAAACCAGATTGTAATGGGTCAAGAATAGCATGTGAGGAGAGAAAATCAAGGCAGCGGCGGTGAACAGCACGCTCAAGTAATTTGGAGAGAAAAGGAAGGAGGGAGATGGGTCGGTAATTAGAGGGACAAGTAGGGTCAAGTGAAGGCTTCTTAAGGAGAGGTGTGACCACAGCATGTTTAAAGGCAGCAGGGACAGTCGCAGTGGAAAGTGAGAGGTTGAGAATGTGACAGATAAAAGGAATAAGAGTAGGAGAGATGGCATTAAGAAGGTGGGTGGGAATGGGATCAGAGGAACAGGTGGTACATTTTGAGGAAGAAAGGAGAAGTGTAGTTTCCTCAATAGTAACTTCAGGAAAGGAGGAAAGGGAATGAGGGGAAGGAGAGAGAGGGGAACGGACTAGTGGAGGGAGAGCTGGTGAGGTAGAGAAAGCAAGGTTTATCTTTTGACTCCCTCATATGAAGAGTTGCAGTAGTCCAAATAAGGTAAAATAACCACCTGAGAAATGCTTCTAATACTTTGGATACTCTTAATTGTTGAGGATGAAAATTAAACTTCTTAACAAGAACATTAATTTAATACTCAAGGGTGAATTTGAATCTAGTATTATACCAAACACTTCAGATTTATTCTCAATCTTTAAAGTTTCACCACCGGTGAGCTGCAAAAATTTCTGTGGTAAAGAATCAAAATCCCGCCCTCGCCGACGTTACGTCACATGAGGGCAGGACACAGGCAGAGAAGGAAGGCCGACGGGAGCTCTGCTGATCTGCGTGTTGCGTTTCGGCGACATAAGTTCAATAGCGAAGAGATGGCCCGGGCCAGGTGGAGGGGTGGCGACGGCGGCGGCGACTCCGGGGGGGGGGGACTGGTAGCGGCGACCTTGGGGGGGGGCCTGCAGCGGCAAGGGGAGGGGGCCTTGGAAAAACCCCATACTAGCCCGTTTTAATGGGCTCAACGGCTAGTAAGAACATAAGCACCACCATACTGGGAAAAGACCAAGGGTCCATCAAGCCCAGCATCCTGTCTCCAACAGTGGCCAATCCAGGCCTCAGGAACCAGTCAAAACCCCCAAAACAAAACAAAAATTTTAATTAATAATGTTCATTGGACTTTTCCTTCAGGAATCTGTCCAAACCCCCTTTAAACTCAGCACGGCCAACTGCTGTTACTACATTTTCCAGCAATGAGTTCCAGAGTCTAACTATGCGCTGAGTAAAGAAAAACTTTCTCCTATTTGTTTTAAATCTACCACATTCTAGCTTCATCTTATGTCCTCTGGTTCTATTATTGTTAGAAAGTGTAAATAAATGCTTCACGCCTCTCCACTCCATTCCACTCATTATCTTGTAGACTTCTATCATATCACCCCTCAGCCGCCTCTTCTCTAAGCTGAAGAGCCCTAACCGACTTAGCCTTTCCTAACCAGTTAGTGGACTAAATATCACTGCTAACTAGTTAAATACTGGCTCCTTCCAAGGTCTCTCCATGAACCACCCCAACACTAACTTTACTACTTTCTAGCTTCATTGTGTGCCCCCTGGTTCTATTTTTGGAAAGAGTAAACAAGCGATTCATGTCTACCCGTTCTACTCCACTCATTATTTTATCTCCCCTAGCTGCTTTAGTCTTTTCTCTTAGAGAAGTCGTCCAATCCCCTTTATCATTTTCGTTGCCCTTCTCTGTACCTTTTCTAATTAAACTATATATATTTTTTGCATCACATTGAAAGTGTAAAGTATGTTGTGTAGATCAGTGAAACTAACTTCTAATGTAATGCAGTAATATTTAGATAACATAATGCAAAACCTGTACATGGGTATGAATACTTTTGCAAGGCATTGTACCTGTTTAGCTATGACAAAATGTTAACATACAATCTGCTTGCTTATTAACACATGCTAACAGGGATAGACATGTTTGTTAATTTTACTGTGCTTTTAGTGGATATGCCCCATTGTTCCAAGCTTTAACTGCTGAGCTTTTGCTGACAGAGGAAAAGAAGTTAATGAGTTTTCCATTTGACAGGCGATCTGTTAAGCCTCAGTCCCAGTCATCAAAATTTTTAAGCTTTGCTTTCTTATCAAATTCAGTACTGACCTGTTATTATTTCAGAATCTTTATCCAGCCGATCGCTTTAAGTCCAACTATTGATTGCAAATCTAATTTCCAATTACATTTCTGGCTTAAATGCATGTATCTTTACAAATAGGAGAACCAGTTCAAGTTTAGAAGCCTGCACATTAAAACACCTGTTAAGTTATAAATGGCCATTTACCTGGGTAAAAGGCTTTTTTGAAAATTGTCTACCCTATACATTTTTTTTATTACATTTGTACCCTGTGCTTTCCCACTCATGGCAGGCTTAATGTGGCTTACATGGGGCAACTGAGGGTTAAGTGACTTGCCCAGAGTCACAAGGAGCTGCCTGTGCTTGAAGTGGGAATTGAACTCAGTTCCTCAGGACCAAAGTCCACCACCCTAACCACTAGGCCACTCCTCCACTCCATCCACTATGTGTGGATGAAAGTATCACAACCTGTCTCACAACAGGTGTACTTTATTATGTATTTCTGGAAGTGTTCCTGGGTGTAGTTAGGTCAAGGGAACATAGTTTTTCATTTTAAAATTACATATAATTTTTTTGGGGAGGCAAATACAAATTTCAGCTGAGACTTTTTATCCCTTTGTAGTTGTCCCTTTGTAATTTTTTAGGAGCTGCTTCTCCATTGATCAATATGCACTGGGTCTGAGCACTATAATTCATAATTTTTATTATTTTATATTTTAGTTGATATTTGAATTATTGTGGTTTTTGTGATTTTAGTTAAAATGTAATTCCAAGAAGTGCAAAGTGATGCATTTTGGGGTGCATAAATTCAAAGATATACCAGATAGGAGGAGAGAGATTGATAAGCCAAGTTTAGGAAAGGGACCTTGGGGTGATGATGTCTGGAGACCTCAAAGTGACAAAACAAACAAGGTGGATGTTGCATCCCTACCTTGTTCTTCTGGCAGCGGCCATATTGGCAGGATCATCTGAGCAGCAACCATTTTGGGAAGATCATCTGAGGGGCAGCGACCTTGGAAGGATCATTTGAGGAGCAGCCATCTTAGGTAGCTCATCAAGGAGGCAGCCATCTTGAATGTCTTTTGGGCATGCCCTATGAGATTTCTCGCCTCTCAGCTGAGACCAGGATCCTCTAATTGGAGGCCTATTTAAGAGCTGGCCTGGGACACCATCTTTACTTCGGCTTCTATCTTGTTAGAGGTTTGGTGCTTGTATTGTATGCTTCACTACTACTCATCTGCTTTACCTGCTTTGACCTTTGGAACGTTCCTGACTACCCGCTGTTTTGCTGCCTGCCTTGACCGTTGGACCTAACCTGACTACCCGCTGTATCGTTGCTTGCCTTTACTTTTGGACCGGACCTGATTACTCGCTGTGTTGCTGCCTGCCTTGACCCTTGGACCATACCTGATTACCCACTGTAGTGCTGCCTGCCTTGATCTCTGGACTGAACCTGCCTACCCACCAAGTTAAGCCCGCTCTTACCACTAGCCAGGTCAGTGGCTGCCCAACCCCATCCGGATCCCGACATCCTATTGGCCACCTGCACCTGGGTGCTCAACTCCTGGGGAATGGTGGTCGCTTCCCAGGTGAAGCTAGGGGTTGTCTGGCTGCCTTACCGAGTGCAGTACTGCTCTTCATCCACCATGCTCAGTCGTGGCACAAGGGCTCACTACCCAGTCCTAACAGTGGAAGCCACAGCCAGAATGATGCTAGGCTGAATAGAGAGGGGTATAATCAACAAAAGAAAGGAGGTGTTGATGCTCCTGTACAAGTCATTGGTGAGGTCTCACTTGGAATATTGTGTTCAGTTTTGTAAGCCATATGGAATTTGCATCACAAGATGTATGAGGAGAGATTTGAAGACCTAAACATGTATACCCTGGAAGAAAGGAGGGACAAAGGTGATATGATACAAATATTCAAATATTTGAAAGGTTTTAATCTACAAACCTTTTCCAGAGACAGAAAGGTAGTAGAACTAGATGACATGAATTGAGGTTGCAAGGGTGCTGACTCAGGAATAATTTCAGGAAGTACTTTTTTACAGAGAGGGTGGTAGATATCTGGAATGCCCTCCCGTGAGAGATGGTAGAGATGAAAGTGGTAACAGAATTCAAAAATGCATGAAATAAACACAAAGGAAACCTTCATAAAAGGCATGGAACCAAGCAAGCTTAGCTGGGATTAGAGGACAACACCAGTAGTTGGGAAGCAAAGCCAGTGCTGAGCAGACTTCTACAATCTGTGCCCTGATTATGCCTGGACAGATTCAGCTTCAGTAGCTGGAGAACAAGGCCAGTGGTGGACAGATTTGGATGGGCTGGAGTGCAGTTTTGATGATATCTTAGAAGTTGGAGAATAAGGCCAGTAGCGGGTAGACTTCTACAGTTCGTGCCCTGAAAATGGTAAGAACAAATCAAGATCAAGTATAAATATGTATTATCGCATCATACCTTATGCTATGAGTTTATATTGTTGAGCAGACTGAATGGACCATACAGGTCTTTATCAGCCATCATATACTATGTTACTATGTGCTATATCTGACTGATCACTAAGTGGTGCATACGTACCAAATTGAGCAGTTACAGTTCTCTTTTCCATATGGGTCATCCCTTTTATAAACCTGGAATGGGTTGTTAGTGCTAACATTCAGAAGCAGAAGGGAAGTGAAAGAAAAGTCTTCTAAGAGAGGTAAAACCAGACCAAACACATATCTCCAGTGTCATCCAAGAACATAGAGGACAAAGAATAGCAGGAGAAGAAGAAAGGGTTAGAGAAAAGGGAATAGATAGTATCATTCTGAATGCAGTGTCACACCCTTCGTGAATGACTTACTCATATCAACAAACAACATCTAGCAAGTGGATTTTGTATAGAGGAGAAGTTCTGATAGCAAGAAGGAGAAGGAAAAAGACTTCACGAATGGTGCAAACCATATAGTCAAAAAGTGGAGTTAGTGGATAAAAGTGGAACCAGATGAATCTTTATTAGGCTCAGCAACTATGAATAAGGATAAACCCGACACAGCTGTGTTTTGGCATACAAATATGCCTGTGTCAGGGGTAACTTCTCTACAAACAAAAAATAAAAACTATATAAATGACCAAAAAAGTGAAAATAAACATAACATTTGATTGATATACATTAGAACACCCAAAACATAAATGATCATCATAAATTACTATTGCACCAAAACATATGTAATGTAGCTTTCAAACAAATATAAAGATAAGAATAAGAACAATGATTTGACAAATGAAATTACTTTGATAAAAATGTGCTTAATTCAACATGAGGAGCATACCTTGTATTAAAATTGTGGGTGCTGAAAGAAGAATCATAAACTCTGGTTCTATATTCAATAATGCACTTGGAAATAACTTCAATGAAGCTCAGCGAGTTAAAATCCTCTTAAAATAAAGCAGCTTGATTTGAAAATAAAGATTACTCCACTGAACTGTGTATATGGAATGAACATGAAGTGAAATGAAAAATGTAAAAGATTCCATACAGGATATCATATCAGAATATCCTTCAATCAGTTGTGGCACATCCATTCTATTGATGCCAGGAAGGGAAACTATCCAGGCCCAACTATGATGAATCCTGGCATCTGAACCTCCTCCATCTACAAGTAATCTTCAACACAAGCAAGGGGAAATTAACCCTCACTGTGCAGCAGGTTCAACTCCAACAACTAAAGCACAGAAATAGTAACCATTGCGTGGCGTATACAGCCCCAACAACCTTCCTGAGCAGACCTGATGGGCTATGTTGGGATTTTTTCTATCATCATTTATTATATGACTATCAGGACCCTTTCTTAATGGTGCTAAAGCTAGCACTAGCCTCAGCAGCATCTTGTATGGGTAAACTTAAGATAATGGAAGGCAATTCAATACTATGTGTTCCTGCATTTATATGCCCCTTGCACACATAAATGTCTAGAATACTAGCACTTATATGTGTAACTGTACATTTATGCAGGGTGCCTATACATTATTTTGTAATGGTATGCCTGACCTTCATTGTGCATAAATGCAAGCGGTATGCACATGGGCAGGGCTCCAAGTTATGCATCTTTGCCACATATAGGTGCCTGCATTTACTCCAGATCTAGGGGAGATATAACTTCAGGTGCCTAAATATTAAGCACTCCAATATTGGGTTACTCTGGTATTCTATAATAGAATCTGGGTGCCCAGATTCTATTGTAGAACAGGGTCCTACCTCTCATCCTCAGGGTGTCTACACCAAGGAGGTTTTATGACAGGAGACGGCTGCCTTCAGCCCATTATCTGGGCTGAAGACAGTAGGTGGAACTTGCTGCCATATTGAGTGATCCCAATCATTCACCGACATTATTGAAAACAATTGCAAACTTGTGAGGTTTATATTGTTTTAGTAAATCTCCTTGGTTTTTGCATTTTTCCTGTTAGGAGGAGATTGGGGGGGGGGGGGTGTTCCTGCAGGTGACTCAGCTGCCTTTTTCCTCCTTCCTTCTCATTCTTGATCTGGAGTTGCACACAGCTGAAATCTGAATTATGCATACTTTCAAAGAGCTGATGCTTAACTTTGCATCTCTGTTCAGTTCAAACAGCTGATGTACTAATCATGTGGGACTCTATAGATACAAAGCCCCATGGTTCAAACAATTAAGTCTGAATTGTGCTGGCTGCAGGGGAGAGGAGAGAAGATACATACAAGCTGGAAGCAGGGATAGCAGAAAGTTTCAGATCATAATGTCATGTGAAACAACCAGAGAAAGGGAAGGAATGATATCAAGGACTTAGAATTTGGGGAGATCAAATAGTCAGAAATTGATTGGCAGAATGGGGAAGGGAAGGGAAGGGAATGGAGAGAATGGACTCAGCAAATAGGTGAGAACGCAAGGCCAAAATTAGAACTTGGGAATGGGAAATCAAAATTAGAGAGCAGTAGCTCAGGGTCCAGTGCTCCAAGACTGGAGATAGGAATAGTGAATAATTGTCAATTGAGAAGATATTTGAGTTGGACAGTAAGGACTCAAATTATGTGATTATGGTCTAAGGTATGTGTAAAATGAAGGTATGTTATGGAGGTTGAAGGGTGGGGAGATGAGAGCAGTATGAAAGACAAAAAGGACTTCAGATGGGCTGAGTTAATGAGAAGAGTTTGTAAAGAGGTAAAGGAGGGTAGGAATAAGGCTGGTTAGGCAGTGAAGGAAGGATAATGGGAGGGCTGATAACAGGTACGAGACAGAAGAAATGGGCTGAAGGACAAAGAAAGAATGAGTGATTGAGTGGGAGGTGACTTAGGTGAAGGGATGAGAGGCAGGGGAAGGTAGATGATGATTGAAAATGAGGTGACTAGAGAGTAGAGCCTTGCATGGGAACGGGGTTCACAGGAGTCCCATGGAACCCGTGGGATTCCTGCATGGATGGAAGCAGTTCTGCGGGGATCCCGTGGGGACGGAAGCAGTTCCTGTGGGATTCCCGCCTGGATGGAAGCAGTTCTGCTGAGATCCTGTGGCGACAGAAGCAGTTCCTGCAGGGTTCCCACGGGGACGGAAGCAGTTCTGTTGGGTTCCCATGGAACTGTATGCTGCACTTTCTCCAGCCTCTCACCTCCCGAGTACCAAGTTCTTTGAGTTTTGTCTCCTCCTCCTCCTCCTTCTTGCTTTAACAGCACAGATGTGGAAAGTCTCCATTAAGGAGGTGGCAGAGATACAAATGGTGATGAAATTCAAAAAGGCATGGAATGAACACAGAGGACCTCTAATTAGAAAGTGGAAGTTATGAAAAAACTGAACTTAAATGGCTAAATGTGTGTGGATGTGTCAAGTGATAGATGGCAACTCTGGCTGTGATGAACTAGGGCCAATACCGTGAGACCTGTGTGGTCTGTGTCTCATATATGGCAATCTGGTTTAAGATGGGCTGGAAAGGGCTTAGACAGCAACCTTTGTGGCTGGAATATGAGGACAGTGCTGAACAGACTTTTACGGTCTGTGTCCAGCAAATGAGAAGATAAATAGGTTGGAGTGGACTTCGAGGGCAACTCCAGCAGTTGGAACATAAGGATAGGGCCAGGCAGACTTCTATGGTCTATGTCCCAGAAACGCTACAGAAATGCACAACTTGTTCCTCTGATCCCATCCCCACCAATTTACTTAACACCATCTCTCATACTGTCACCCCCTCCATCTGTCATATCCTCAACCTCTCTCTCTCCACTGCAACTGTCCCTGACACCTTCAAGCACGCCGTAGTCACACCTCTCCTCAAAAAACTATCACTTGACCCTATCTGTCCCTCCAACTACCGCCCCATCTCCCTCCTACCCTTCCTCTCCAAAATACTTGAGCGCGCCGTTCACAGCCGCTGCCTTGATTTCCTCTCCTCTCATTCCATCCTCGATCCACTTCAATCCGGTTTTCATCCTCTACACTCGACAGAAACAGCACTCTCTAAAGTCTGTAATGACCTGTTCCTTGCCAAATTCAGAGGCCACTACTCCATCCTTATTCTCCTCAATCTATCTGCCGCTTTTGACACTGTCAATCATGATTTACTTCTTGCCACACTGTCCTCATTTGAGTTCCAGGGCTCTGTCCTCTCTTGGTTCTCCTCCTATCTCTCCCACCGCACCTTCAGAGTACACTCTCATGGTTCTTTTTCCACCCCATCCCGCTCTCTGTTGGAGTTCCCCAGGGATCTGTTCTTGACCCCTTCTTTTTTCAATCTATACCTCTTCCCTGGGCTCACTGATCTCATCTCATGGTTTCCAGTATCATCTTTATGCTGATGTCACCCAACTGTATCTCTCCACACCAGACATCACCATGGAGACCCAGGCCAAGGTATCGGCCTGCTTATCCAACATTGCTGCATGGATGTCCAACCGCCACCTGAAACTGAACATGGCCAAGACCGAGCTTATCGTCTTTCCACCAAAACCCACTTCTCCTCTTCCTCCGCTCTCGATCTCAGTTGATAACACCCTCATCCTCCCTGTCTCATCTGCCCACAACCTCAGAGTCATCTTCGACTCCTCCCTCTCATTCTCTGCGCATATCCAGCAGACAGCCAAAACCTGTCACTTCTTCCTCTTTAACATCAGCAAAATTTGCCCTTTCCTCTCTGAGCACACCACCCGAATTCTCATCCACGCCCTCATTACCTCTCGCCTTGACTACTGCAACCTTCTCCTCACTGGCCTCCCACTTAGCCATCTATCCCCCCTTCAATCCGTTCAGAACTCTACTGCACGTCTTATATTATGAGTGGAGTTGAACGGGTAGATGTGAAGCGTCTGGTTACGCTTTCCAAAAATACTAGGACTAGGGGGCATGTGATGAAGCTACAATGTAGTAAATTTAAAACGAATCTGAGAAATGATTCGCCTGAACCGATATACTCATATCACCCCTCTCCTCAGGTCGCTTCACTGGCTTCCGATCAGATACCGCATACAGTTCAAGCTTCTCCTTCTCACCTACAAATGCACTCAGTCTGCAGCCCCTCATTACCTCTCTACCCTCATCTCCCCTTACGTTCCCGCCCGAAACTCTGCTCACAGGACAAATCCCTCCTCTCAGTACCCTTCTCCACCACCATCAACTCCAGGCTTCGCCCATTCTGCCTCACCTCACCCTTTGTGTGGAGTCAACTTCCTGAGCCCCTACGCCAAGCCCCCCCCCTACCCATCTTCAAATCCTTGCTCAAAGCCCACCTCTTCAATGTTGCCTTCGGCACCTAACCTTTATACCTTTCAGGAAATCTAGACTGCCCTAATTTGACTGTCCCTACTTGACTGACTGTACATTTGTCTATTAGATTGTAAGCTCTTTGAGCAGGGACTGTCCTATGTTAAATTGTACAGCGCTGCATAACCCTAGTAGCGCTTTAGAAATGTTAAATAGTAGTAGTAGTAAAGACCATAATCAAGTATATAATATCACATTCATTATTGATTTAATAATGAATTGATAATGATTTTATCTATTGGGCAGACTGGATGGATCGTTCCGGTTTTTATCTGCTGTCAATTACTATGTTACTATTAATCCTCTCTGCTCCCGGGATGATGTGCAAACCTCAGCTCTGACATAGGCACGAGCATCAGATGTCACCTGACCTATTGGTGTGTGCATTTGGTGATCTCTTAGCACACAGTGCCAGTGAATCAGAGAAATCTTACATGTACGCACCAGCGTATTCCAACTTCCATTCCTTCCTTGCCTGCAGTGCTGTGGCTCGAACCCAGAGAGCAGACAGGAATTTTTTTTTAATGCACTATTAAATTCTGGTGGGGACGGGTTAGATTCCCCACGGGGACAGATGGGGATCGGTTAGATTCCATAGGGGATGAGTGGGGATGGGTTGGATCTCTGTCCCTGTGCAACTCTCTAATAGAGAGGGTGGAAATGGGGAGATGAAAAATACAGGGGTAATAGGAGATTTAGGAAGGTATGTGTAATAAAAGTGAATTTTGAAGATTGTTTTTCAACTCTGTCTTAACCGACCAGTGCACTTGGGGTCTGTATTGTTGATTAGAAGTAATTCTGTTTAAATGATTGTTTAACTTTGATTCTGTGAAAATAAGTTGGAATGCAGAAGATAAGACACAGCTCTAATTAATTTGGTATGTGAAGAGGGGGATGGTGCTTGTTTTTGGAGTTCAGCCTGTCCACCGGGACTTGGAAAACATGTGACCATGTTCCCACAGTACCTAAACAGAGAAGCATTCTTTAATTTTCCTTAGCTCTGAACATGAGTTCTGAGCCTAATAAAAAGGGGAGTTTCTTTCCATGAAATTGGGGGCTCATCTGTGGGTAGATGTACCGCGCAGAGGACTTGTTCCTGGTCAAAGAAGCTCCTGGCTTTCATTGTGAAGCGGGTCCCCCAGCTGATGTTAAGAGCCTGGATGATGTAAGGACCAATGGCGTTGTATGTATAGTGTATTATTGCTTTTTTTCCTGGTCTAAGAACTCTTAGCATTGCTTAGATGTAGAGACCTGTGATGTAATGATTGTTTTTATAGCTAATCATTGTGTTTATATAGCTAACCATTGTATATATCTTAATCATTGTAGATTTTAGCACCTCTAATAAAAGTCTCATTTACCTAATACGAATCCAAAAGAATCCACGGTAATTATTGAGTAGTCTGTGTCAGTGAGACTCGGGAAGGGTAAGAATAGGAGATGGAAAGTTGGTAGGTAAGTTAGAGATGGAAAAAGGGATATTGATGACTGAAGGACTTAAGAGAGGGAATAGAATAAGTGAAATTCAGCTATGAATAGGTACAGAGATAAAGAAGGAAGAAAGAAAGAAAGATAAAGAATTAAATATCAATATCAGATATGTGGAGTGGCATTTTCAATATGATGTTTAAATTGGTCTTTGGACGATATGCGCTAAATGTCCCAAACCTGAATAGCAAATGTAACCATTTTCAAAAAAAGCAAAACATCTATATTTTTTTTCAAAAATACCATTTGTAACAAGATTTTGTGCTCTGTGCATTTATTTTTCAGGCCATTAAAAAAAAGGACAAGTGAAAAACATAGAAAATCAAGCCATTGGGATATAGGAGGGGGCAGCATTTTTAACAGACTGATCACCCAGACATCCCAGGAGAGCAATGGGGCACCCTGGGGGGCATTGCTGTGAACTTTACATAAATGCTTTCAGGTACACATCTCACCATTGTTCCCTTATGTTGTCTGCTGAGCCCTCCAAAAGTCACTGCTTCCAACTGTACATCACTACAATAGCCCTTATGGGTGAAGGGGGCACCTATATGTGGGTACAGTGGGTTTCTGGTAAGTTTTGAAGGGCTCACAGTTTTCATCACAGGTGTAACAGGTAGGGGGAGGTATGGGCCTGGGCCCACTTGTATACAGTGCACTGCACCCACCACTGCACTACTTCAGGGACCTGTATGCTGCTCTAATGGACCTGGCTGTAACATCTGAGGCTGTCATAGAGGCTGGTGAGTACTATTTTTATTCACATTTTTGGAAGGTGGGAGGGGGTTATCCCTGAATCACTGGAGAAGTAAGGGGGTGATTCCTGAATCCATCCAGTGGCAATCTGGTCATTTAGGGCACCTTTTTGTGTCTTATTCATTAGAAAAACAGTTCTAGACCAAAACATTGAAGTTTTCACCCTAAGCGTTTTGGTTTTGTTCCATTATGGCTGTAAAACCTGCAAGTGTTAGGCATTCCCTAAGCCAGTGATGGTGAACCTATTTCACGCGTGCCAGAGAGGGCATGAAGAGCCCTCTCTGTTGGCACGTGCACTGTCGCCCAGGGGCGTAGCCATGAGCAGGCCTGGACGGGCCCAGGCCCAGCCACTTTCCCTCCAGGCCCACCCACCCAACATCCCCTCGCATGTCCTTCCTGCCAGCACTGATTACCTACGTCGAAGCGGCTGCATCTTTGAAAGCCCTGCCCATCTCTACCCGTCCCTTCATGAGTTCATTCCCTCAGAGTCAGTCCTGCCTTCTGACATCATTTCCGCGAGGGCTGGACTGACTCTGAGGGAACGAACTCACGAAGGGACAGCTAGAGACGGGAAGGGCTTTCAAAGACACGGTCACTTCGACGGAGGTAATAAAAAAGAGTTACATGCAGGGCATGGATGGGAGCAGGAGGGGAGGGCAAGGGAGAGAAGAGAATCGCTGGGTATGGATGGATGGAGGGGGCAGGGGAGAGAAGAGTTGCTGGACATAGGTGGATGGGTGGATGGAGGGGAGGGCTGGGGAGAGAGAAAAGTATGAGCCAAGGTTAGACAAGTTATCAGCATGCATGCAACAGCAAAAATCACATTAATTATTCAAAAGCATGCCAAATGCTTTTAAAGTTCTGTTATTTAGGTTAAATTGCCCTGTTGGCACTTTGCGATAAATAATTAGATTTTGGGTTGCTGTTTGGGCACTCTGTCTCTGAAATGTTCGCCATCACTGCCCTAAGCCCACCCTAATCCAGCCTTCAAAATGCCCCCAACATGCCCACTTGTGATTTAGACACACTGCAGATGAAATGCTTAGATAGATAGATGTCTGCAAAATAAGTTTCAAAAATACTGATTTGGACGTTTTGAGAAAAAATCTGTCCAAATAGTTAGTTATGACACTTTTTGGATGTTCTCCTCTTTCAAAAATGAGCTACAAAGTATAAGGAAGGTAGAGATGATAACAGAATAGAAAAGAAATGGAAAATGAAAAGAAGACCCTGGAAATGAGTTTAGAAGACAAAAAAAAAAAGAGACCAAAACCACCCAATTAATAAAAATAAAAGTAGAAAAGATCGTTTTTGCATTCAGTTTAGAGTGGAATGCAAATTTTCAAAATGTGCATTTCTTTTATATTTGTATTTTTATCAGTAGAAGTGGAATGCATTTTTGTTTCCCTCATAAGTACATAAGTATTGCCATACAGGGAAAGACCAAAGGTCCATCGAGTCCAGCATCCTGTTTCCAACAGTGGCCAAGCCAGGTCACAAATACCTGGCAAGATCCCAAAAATGTACAAAACATTTTATACTGCTTATCCTAGAAATAGTGGATTTTCCCCAAGTCCATTTAATAACGGTCTATGGACTTTTCCTGTAGGAAGCCGTCCAAACCCTTTTTAAACTCCGCTAAGCTAACCGCCTTTACCACATTCTCTGGCAACGAATTCCAGAGTTTAATTACATGTTGAGTGAAGAAAACATTTCTCAGATTCATTTTAAATTTACTACATTGTAGCTTCATCGCATGCCCCCTAGTCCTAGTATTTTTGGAAAGCATAAACAGACGCTTCACATCTACCCGTTCAACTCCACTCATTATTTTATAGACCTCTATCATATCTTCCCTCAGCTGCCTTTTCTCCAAGCTGAAGAGCCCTAGCCGCTTTAGCCTTTCCTCATAGGGAAGTCGTCCCATCCCCTTTATCATTTTTGTTGCCCTTCTCTGCACCTTTTCTAATTCCACTATATCCTTTTTGAGATGCGGCGACCAGAATTGAACACAATATTCGAGGTGCGGTCACACCATGGAGTGATACAAAGGCATTATAGCATCCTCATTTTTGTTTTCCATTCCTTTCCTAATAATACCTAACTGTGCCGTGCCTTGGTAGATCATTATTAGCCCCTATAAATGGCTTTGACATTTGTTCTCAGTGTACCAGCGAGTACATAGACTCATTTTAATTGCAAAGGAAAGATTCAATATCAGATATACTGAACAAGAGAAGAGACTGATATAAAGGGGTGGATATATTGGCAACTGTAAAAAATAAAAAAAAAAAGCAAAGTAGATGATATAAATTAGAAAGGGGTGAAAAGGAATATTCTGTCATTAGATTTATCATAATATATTTTATGCAGCAAATTTTATTTTACATACAACAAAAGATCCTGTTATTGTTAGTCTAGGCCTGCAGACTAAATCAACATCTCATTTTGCTGGCACCTAGTCCAGCAGTTTTTGAAGCAATTTAATTATCTGCCTGTTGCTCCCTTGATTGGCTTCCTTCGTGCCATTTACCATCTTACTGCACGGTCGCTTGTAAAACACATGAGCTGTGAAAGTTGATGCTCAGCTCTTGGCTACTGTCTTCTCCTGTCTAATATTTTATAATATTCTGAATTATTTTCCCCTGTTGATGACACTTGAGC
This sequence comes from Microcaecilia unicolor, assembly GCF_901765095.1. Lineage (NCBI taxonomy): Eukaryota > Metazoa > Chordata > Amphibia > Gymnophiona > Siphonopidae > Microcaecilia > Microcaecilia unicolor. The sequence goes on along the minus strand of NC_044033.1, from coordinate 468,091,663 downwards.
CATATTTTTCAGAAACTTCATTAAAGGAAGGCAATAAAGTCAATGCACTTGAACTCACATTTGCAAAGCTATTGTACTAGATACCAGAACAACTTGGACAAACTTTAGTAGAGAAAAAAATAGAATGACTTTTTTATAAAGAACACTACAACAGAAAGATGGATAGAGAAAGAAAGTATGCCAAGAAAGAAAGGTGCTTTTTAAAACAAGGTTCTATAACTGATCATTAAAAAAAAACATTTTTAATGTTAAAATTACCAAAAGAGCAGCACAATTTTCTAGAACAGTTCACACATCATAGATACATTACAGGTGGGAAGATGGATCTACTTTGGACTTGATTTACTAAGCTTTTATTCCACAGACAGAGAATGACAGAGAATGGGAGGAACGATTTAACTAAGCCATACTTAAAAAGTGGACTGCTCTATTTTCAACGTGTGGGTTTCCCACGCGTTGAAACCACTTTTAGTGTGGCTATAAAATGGCCGCAATTTCTTACCACCACCAATTTACTAGGCGGTAAAGGCAGGGCTGGTCTTAGCAAGTGCGGGGCCCTATGCAGACCAATTTGATGGGGCCCCATCCTAGCCCGCCACCACCCTAGCTCCACCCTACCCTAGCTCCACCCCCACCCTAGCTCCAGGGCTGGCCACCCCTCCCTCTGAGCTCCAGGGTGGCCACCCCACCCTCCGAGCTCCCAGGCCATCCCCTCCGAGCTCCCTCCCAGCTCCAAGGCCCACAACTCCAGGGCTCTCCTCCCCCCAGCTCCGCCAATGGGACCAGAGTTGAGAGAGGGAAAGGAAGGCTCCCGAAGTGCCGAACAGCTCGCACGCTTTTCAATGCTGCTGCTACCTGCTGTCCACTGTAACCTGACGTCGACGAGGTAACTTTTAAAATTAAGAGGGACTCGGGAGGGGGGACTGGAGCTCGGGGCGGGGTGACTTCAGGTACGCCGTGCGGGGCCCCCTTGAGCGCAAGGCCCTATGCGGTCGCCTCGGTCGCCTCGCCCTAAGACCGGCCCTGGGTAAAGGCTCTTGTGCTAATCTGCAGTGCATGACAATTTGCCAATTAGCACAGGGCACACCTACTCTTTGCCCCCAAACACACTCCCTTGCTAAAAAATATTTTCTATTTTTTAGCATGGGATTGGTGCTTGCCAATCCCAGAAATACCGCGGAACACCTGAGCGCATCCTGCGGTAGTGCCTTTTAGCATGAAGTAAGCATTCATTAGTGTTTACCACTTGTTAGTAAAAGGGCCCCTTAGTAGATTAAGCCCTTAATTATTCAAATGATTTATAATCAATTACCTCATAATTGAAGATCATCATGCAGGAAGTATATCTTATTTTTTTAAATGTGCTTTTTTTTCTCCAACAAATTAAAATCTTGCCAGTTCCTTGCCTTAGTCTTTTAAACTCAAATTGAACTTTCACTGCCATCCTTGTAAAACAGTGCTGAATTTTATATACCTATGCTGAATACATTCAAGGTCATTGAGATACAGACGGTGGTGAATATTAATGCATCTTCCTCATCTAAAAGCATTTTGGTGTTCTCCACTTTCTTTGCTACAGTTTTCTAAAACCTGGAGGTGTTAAAGTTCACTTTCATAGCTTAAACCCATACCCAGTAAAGTATTCAGAACATGGTAGAAGAGGAGCATTAAACAAACAGAACCAATAAAACATGACTGGTGGCAGTGCTAGACTAGGTCAAGAAAAGGGATTTTCAGAATCACTGCTATTTGTCTTAATAGGATTACCCCCAAAATCTAAAAGTGGTGGCTTAAATTGTGCACGTCAATTGAGCTTGCATGGCCAAATTGTGTGCACAACTTATCAGTGCCGATAACTGGTACTTAACCAATTAGCAGCACTAATTGGCTTTAATTAGAATTTGGCGCACAATTTTCTAGGCATATTCTATAACATGGTGCATGTAAATTTTAGTGTGCACAGCCAAAAAGGGGGCATGGCCATGGGCATGGAATGGGCGGGGCATGGGCATTTCAAAAAACTATGCACACAATTATAGAATATACCTGACCTGCGTCTAAGTTAGGTGCAGGTATTTAGGCCTGGTTTTATATGACCTAAATGGGTGTGCCTAAATTTTAGTAACAAAAGCAGCTGCTAAGCTTATTTTATAACTTTAGGCGTAGTTTATAGAATCACGCTAAGCATATCGTTTTTCGGCACCATTTATAGAATTTGGCTCCTACTGAATAGGTTTGTCAATGATTGCTTATTGTTCTTCTGCTCCTAGTCATAATACATCTGTACAGTGGCTTCCCTCACAACCTTATAGGGTCTTTTACGAACACTTAGTGCATGTTAATGCCCTTTAGTATATGCTATCTGCTGCATGTTTCATAATAATAAAATGGGCCACGCAGTAGATAGCAGGTACTAATTCCAATTAAGATGCACTAAGCATTACACCGTGTATAGAAAAAATGGGACCCCAATATTTTTCCAAAAATATCATATTGCAGCAGAAGCTTCTGTTTGAAATTCAAGACATTTCTGAATAGTTTATTTTTCAACAAGATAGAGCTCCAGCACATCAAGCTTGCAAAACTGTTTAGCTCTTAATTAATGAAACCCCAGAATTCATTGAGCCAACAGCTCAGTGGTGTCAAAGACTTTGTGAATGTGTCAAGGTTGAAGGAGGACACTTTGAACACAAATTATAAATTAACTAAGAAAAAAGCCCATTATACTAATGTATTTTCAAAGGTCATACTAAATGATTAAACAATTGCAAAGTATTTTGAGATTATATAAGAGGTCCCGTTCTTTTCCGGACACTGTGTAGTAAAAGAACTCCTTAATTTTAATAACTCACATGAAAAACTATTTCACACTAGAATCCAGCTTTCACTTGAATCCTTAGGTGTTTCATAAAATATGAATATATCAGCCTACAGCAGTTGTATGATCTGAAATATACTATATCCCGAATGAATACAATAATTATTTTCACCTGCTTATCTTTCCTATGCCATGATGAGATCTTAAATATTTAAACACCTATTATAGCTCTAGCTACGTGCATAATATATGCACATAGTCACAACTCCTATGGTTTTAAAACATAAAAGATTGCCAAATTAGCTTATTTTATTGCTAGCTTCTGATGCAGCGTCAACAGTTAATTGGATCTGCTCACATGTATGTGGCCATTTCAAGTGTGAACATAAGAACATATGAATTCCCACACTCGGTCAGACCAATTTGTCTAAACCTTTTTTAAACCCAGCTACACCTATTGCCTTTACCACATCCTCCAGCAATGAGTTCCAGATCTTAACTATGTGCTGAATGAAAAAAAAAAAGAATTCCTCATATTTGATTTCAATGTATGACTTAGTAAATTCATGATTTGTCCCCTAGTTTCTAAACAATCATAAGAACATAAGAATAAGACCGATGGTTCATCTAACCTAGTATTCTGCTTCCAACAGTGGCCAATCCAGATCACAAGTACTATTGAGGTAGCGTTAAGGGCTCCCACGCTAACCCGGCAGTACAAAAATAAATATATTTTTGAAACGCCGGATATGACAGCACATTGGGTACTGCTGGGCTGCTGTGGTAGCCTAATGGTACTTCCTGTTTAGCAAGCGATAAGCCCGTATTGGGCTTACCACCGTTTTGTACAAGGGCTCCAAAGTTCTGTATCCTGAGGCTGTGATGGAAGATGGTGATTTAGATTTAGTGGTGGTCACAGAGATGTGGTTCATAGAGAATCTGACTGGGATATATTTATACCAGACTATAATGCATTCAGGAAAGACAAGGAAGAATGAAAGGGAGGTGGAGTGGCTTTATATGTTAAAGATAATTTTAACGCAACAGAACTGCAGGAGTTACAGGGCGAGTAAGAAGCACTGTAGGTCAATCTGGAAAGATGAAATGGAAAATATATTTACACTTATGTGATTATGAAGGCCTCCTTCACAGACAGAAAAGATGGACAAAGAGTTAATTGAAGACGTTCAAAATATAGCTGGGAAAGGGAAAATACTACTAATAGGTGATTTTTAATAAGCCAGATTTTGATTGGGGTATCCCTTTTAATGGGTCTTCTAAATATAAGGAGGTCCTGGATTTTCTACAAGGAGAACTGTGCCAGCAGTCGGTAATGGAACCCACACAGGATGAGGCCATACTGGAATTTGTGGTTATGAATGTGGAAATAATTTCTGATGTTATAGTGGGTGATCATTTGGTATCCAGTGATCACCGGATAGTGTGGTTCAATATTAAAACAGGTGTGGAAAGGGTTCATTCAAATGTGAAGGTTCTAGTCTTTAAAAAAAAAAGATGAGAGTTTACCTCTAGGAGTTGTTAGCTGGGTGGGATCATCTGGAAAAAGAAGGAAAACAGTAGGGAAAATTAAAAGGAGCTATTTTAAGGGCAATAAAACTTTTTTTGTAAGGAAAGTAAATAAAAGTAAGAGGAAAAGAAGTCTGCTTTGGTTCTCAAAAGTAGTAGCTGAAAAAGTAAGGAACAGATGTTAGCCTTCATAAACTACACGAGATCACAGAAAAAGGAAGACAATTGACAATATCTGGAAAAGCTAAGAGAAGCTGTTAGTCAAAAAAGCAAAGAAGAAGACAAACACAAACAGGAATGGAGGTGTGGTAAACCCTAAACAATTTTCAGAGGACTATGTTTGTGGAAAGCTGGCTAAAGGATTAGGGCTGAATGGCATACCTCTGAGGATATTGAAGGAATTTAGGGAAGTCCATTGGCTGACCATTTTCAATGCTTCTCTAGAATAGGGAGTGGTCTCAGAGGATTGAAGAAGGGCAGATGTGGTCCCTCTCCACAAAAGTAGAATTAAGGAGGAGGTTGAGAACTACAGACTAGTAAGTCTGACCTCTGTGGTAAGTAAATTAATGAAAATGCTTTAAAAACAGAGAATAGTGAGATTTCTGGAATCAAATGGAATGCAGGTCCTGAGGCAACATGGTTTCACTAGAGGCAGGTCTTGACAGACAAATCTGATTAATTTATTTGACTGTGATCTCTAAAGGAGGGGAAGGGATAGTAGATATTATAGATGAGCTGATTGGATAGGCCATATGGTCTTTATCTGCCTTTGGTTTGTCTATGTTTCTTCATGGAGTATCCTCATTGTATTTGTACTTTTTGAAAGTGTAAACAATCAATTCATGTTTACCCATTCTACTTCACTCAGGATTTTGTAGACTTACATAAGTACATAAGTATTTCCTTACTGGGAAAGACCAAAGGTCCATTAAGCTGTTATGACCCGGTAGTGGTGAGCCCCTGTACCCCGACTGAGCACAGCAGAGATGGAGTGACACCGCACTCGGTCAGGCAGCCAGACAACCCCTAGCTTCACCTGGGAAGCAACCACCGTTCACCGGGAGTTGAGCCCCCAGCTGCAGGCGGCCACCAGGACTTCAGGAACCGGCGGGGTTGCACAGCCGCTGACCAGGATAGCAGGAAACAGACACAGTCCAGAACCAGTACTCCAACAGGCAAAGAAATAGTCAAATCAGTCCAGAGTCAAGGCAGGCAGCAGACAAGCGAAATCCGAGATAACTAGCCAAGGTCTGATACACAGGAAAAACAGGAACAGAAGGAAGTCGGTGAACAGCACTCCGACAGCAACTCCTCAGAACAAATGAGGCCGAAGCAATGAAGGCCTGGAGGCAGTGCTTTAAATAGTGAAGAAATCTGAGCAAACCAAACTCAGGTGAAGCCAACATGGCTGCCCCATAGGAGATCCTCCCAAGACCAAATATGGAGTTCCTTCCTGATCTCGTTTATACAAGATGGCCGCCCCCTCCTGAGCTAGCCAAGATGGCCACTGCCCTTGCTCTAAGCCGGATGATGGCTGCCAGACTTTGGACACTGAAACCGGCCCATCCTGGAGAAACATCAAAAAGCCGGCTAGCTCTGCTGGACTGCACCTCGCCGGCAAATCAGACGCGCAGGCCTGGAATCAGGTGAGGAACGTAACATAAGCCTTGTATCCTGTTTCCAACAGTGACCAAGCCAGGTCACAAATACCTGGCAAGATCCCAAAAAAGTACAAAACATTTTATACTGCTTATCCCAGAAATAGTGGATTTTCCCCAAGTCCATTTAATAATGGTCTATGGACTTTTCCTTTAGGAAGCTGTCCAAACCTTTTTTAAACTCCGCTAAGCTAACTGCCTTTACCACCTTCTCTGGCAATGAATTCCAGAGTTTAACTACACGTTGGGTGAAGAAAATTTTCTCCGATTCGTTTTAAATTTACTACATTGTAGCTTCATCGCATGCCCCCTAGTCCTAGTATTTTTGGAAAGCATAAACAGATGCTTTACATCTCCCCGTTCAACTCCACTCATTATTTTATAGACCTCTATCATATCTTCCCTCAGCCGCCTTTTCTCCAAGCTGAAGAGCCCTAACTGCTTTAACCTTTCCTCATAAGGAAGTCGTCCCATCCCCTTTATCATTTTCGTTGCCCTTCTCTGCACCTTTTCTAATTCCACTATATCCTTTATGAGATGCGGTGACCAGAATTGAACACAATATTTGAGGTGCGGTCGCACCATGGAGCGATACAAAGGCATTATAACATCCTCATTTTTGTTTTCCATTCCTTTCCTAATAATACCTAACATTCTATTTGCTTTCTTAGCCGCAGCAGCACACTGAGCAGAAGGTTTCAACGTATCATCAACGACGACACCTAGATCCCTTTCTTGGTCTGTGATTCCTAACGTGGAACTTTGCATGACGTAGCTATAATTTGGATTCCTCTTTCCCACATGTATCACTTTGCACTTGCTCACATTAAACGTTATCTGCCATTTAGACACCCAGCTCCCAGTCTCGTAAGGTCCTCTTGTAATTTTTCACAATCCTCCCGCGATTTAACGACTTTGAATAACTTTGTGTCATCAGCAAATTTAATTACCTCACTAGTTACTCCCATCTCTAGGCCATTTATAAATATGTTAAAAAGCAGTGGTCCCAGCACAGACCCCTGGGAAACCCCATTAACTACCCTTCTCCACTGAGAATACTGACCATTTAACCCTACTCTCTGTGTTCTATCTTTTAACCAGTTTTTATTCCACAATGGAACACTACCTCCTATTCAATGACTCTCCAGTTTACTCTGGAGTCTTTCATGAGGTACTTTGTCAAACGCCTACACAATATCAACCGGCTCACCTTTATCCACATGTTTGTTCACCCCTTCAAAGAAAGATGATCTCAGTCACCTCATTCCAACTATTTATCAACTGCAGAAGCCTGCAGTTAGGACCAAGGAACCCTGGTTCACAGCACCCCTTTATGATCTCATCCAACAGTTATGGTGATGTCATTCTACTCTGATAACATTTGTAGCTTATAGAACCATAGCCATGACCTACAAAATATCCCTGTTCTCCACTAAGCAACACTATTATTCAGAACGCATTTCCACTGCACCAAATATGGCCACACTTTAGAAAGTACTTTCCTCACTAACTGCATCCCCTAGTGTTTGGCAACACAGCAACCTGGTTCCCTTGGCACAGGCCCTAGCATTTCATTTTGAATATAAGATTTTATCTTCTCACCGTGCTCTGCCCACAACTAGTACTTTTTCCCTGAGTCTCCCCACTTTATCCTCCACTACTACTCATCAGGAAACTATCTCTTGTTTTGTACCACCCACATAGTCCGAGTTGGGTAGGGCCCTTGGAGCTCTCAAACCCACCACTAGTGCTCTTGACCCCACTCCCTTCTCATCTTGTTGTGCTGATACCTTACTTCCTTTTCTGCATTCCATGATCACTGCCTCATTAGTAGAGGGTTATATGCCCTCGACTTGGAAAACAACACTGGTATGTCCCAAACAAAAAGATCCTTCTGGATCTTCTGGTCATTGTGAAAATTATCGCCCCATAGCCACTTTGCCTTTCACTGCTAAATTAGTGGAATCCATAGTTTATATTTAGTTGGCTGATGTCGTCAAGTGTACTCATGTTCTTCATCCTCAGCAAACTGGCTTCCAGCCACATCATAACACAGAGACCACCCTCTTGGGTATAATCAATTACATCAAAACTAACATTAGTAATGTTCACTCCATTCTACCGCTCTCTAGTGATCTTACTGCAGCATTTGATACTGTAGATCATTCACTTTTACTACAACATCTGTCAGACTTTGGCCTTAAATGTATTGCATTCTCCTGATTTGCCTCTTATTTTGCTGAGCGCTCCTATATGGTCTCTTTTCAGGACTCACAATCTACTCCCCTCCCCTCCAACATGTCTCAAGATTCAGTATTGTCCCCCTTCTTATTTAATGTTTTTCTGGCCCTGTTACTATTTTATTTTAGTTACGTTTGTACCCCACGCTTTCCCACTCACGGCAGGCTCAATGCGGCTTACATGGGGCAATGGAGAGTTACAGTAAGTGACTTTCCCAGAGTCACAAGGAGCTGCCTGTGCCTGAAGTGGGAATCAAACTCAGTTCCTCAGTTCCCCAGGACCAAAGTCCACCACCCTAACCACTAGGCCACTCCTCCACTCCTCCACTATCTCTTCTTTACTCCCTTGGATTTCTTGTTTTGTGTATGCTTACAACATCCAACTTCTAACCACCAAAAATCTCTCGGATAGTTCTGAGATAACTGCCACTAATCAAAAATTCACTTGTGTGCTCTTGACTTAAGCAGCATTGGCTGGTACTTAATCCAGGTAAATAATGTGCTATCCTTTTCTCCTCTAAGCCAGCAGCTATGCCAGTTAGTCCGATTCTTTTGGACACTGTTCCAATTCCTCGAACAAATCAAGTCAAAATTCTTGGTGTTCTCCTTGACAGTGCATTAACTTTCACCCCTCAAATCTCCTCAGTAATGCATCGGGCATTTTTTCATCTCAGGTGTATTCAATCTATTCCTCCTGTGTGCTGCAGTAACAATCCTGGTTCACTCATTTGTCATATCACAAATAGATTACTGTAACCCTCTCTATGCTGGCCTTCCTTAACATGAGATGAGATGCCTACAACTAATCCAGAATACCTCAATTAAACTTATCACCGGACACAAAAAAATACAATCATGTTACTCCACTCCTAAAAGATGCACACTGGCAACCCTTTCAATACCGCATTCCAACATAAACTGCTCTCTCTGGTATACAAAATTCAGAGTACAGAAGAACCATACTTTCTCTTTGCTCTTTTTCTTCCTTATGCTCCCTCTTGATCTTTGTGCTCCTCCTCCCAGGATCTTCTCACTGATCCTTCCTTCCACAAAATTCCCCTCACAACTATTTGTTGCTCTGTTTTCTCAGTACAGGGTCTGCAACTCTGGAACTCTCTTCCACAGAGCATAAAAACAATCTCCACTCTCTCTCAATTTAAAACTAACCTGAAAACCCACCTATTTTTCAAGGCTTATGGAGCTTAGCCTGGACTGCATGACAGCAAAGGTTTTCCCATCCCACAGTTTTTCCCTCCCTCCTCTCTTACTTTCCTTTAAAAATATTGTAGTTATCCCCCTTTTGCCTCATGTATCAGTTTGTCCTAGTAGTTCAATGTCTGTCTGTATCCATCTCTCTCCTCCCCTTCAGAAAGGAAGATACTCAGATACCAGTTTGATGGGATAGTAAGCCCATATTAAACTTGAAACCTGAACTTGATATACCTTCATCCCACAAAGTACATAAGTATTGCCATACTGGGAAAGACTAAAGGTCCATCAAGCCCAGCATCCTGTTTCCAACAGTGGCCAATCCAGGTCACAAATACCTGGCAAGATCCCCAAAAAGTACAAAACATTCTATACTGCTTATCACAGAAATAGTGGATTTTCCCCAAATCCATTTAATAATGGTCTATGGACATTTTCTTTAGGAAGCCGCCCAACCCTTTTTTAAACTCCGCTAAGCTAACCACCTTTACCACATTCTCTGGCAACGAATTCCAGCGTTTAATTACACTGAGAGTAAAGTATTAAATATTAATCTATATCTTAGCACCCCTACCAGCTAGTAATAAGTAAATGGCTGGGACTCAATTAAAAAAAAAGATTGTTCTCATCACTTTGTAGTAAGCATGCCTCAAATAGTTCATGTTGATATCATTGCCTCTGCCCTCTCTAAGGGCTTTACCAAGGGCAGGGAATGAATGACAACATGATTAAAGCGACTTCTCTAGGCCCCAGATCTACCAGACCTCTTTTGAGTATTATCTAATACCAAATAGATTTCGAGAAATTAAATATGATGTATGTCCTTCTTCTGTCTTTCTCACAAATCAGTGACAAAAAGGTGCATCTTAATCACAGATTCATAAGAATCTGAGACGGGCTGCACGCTAACTTACCTTTATCAAAACAATAAATGTACAGCTTACTGGTATGTGCACCTCACTCTCCCAGAGCTGTTCATAAAAGACCACAGATGGCAACATTTATTTAGTTACATAGAATAAACCTATACACCTAGAAGCTGCTACTTTATTTTTACATCTACCATCTAATTTCTATGTTATCGTTCTGTTGCAGTGTGCATGATAAAGGATTGGGTTTCTCTAGCAAGGAAGCTATATGAATTATTAACAAGCTATGTTTCAAAACTAACTGGCTAGAAAACAATCACAAATTAGCAACAGTCCAGTATGTGGGTACTTAGGCAGATGAAAGATGGGAATTGGATGAGCGGTGGCTGCAGTCCTTGGGATCTTAATTCAGATACAGGCGCTCTATTTGAAAAATATATATTTTGCTTTCCTATTTTGTTTCTCATAGAATATAAGTTCACCCATACGTAGTTGATAATTTTTTGTGTGAGCCCATAAAACTGCATTAAAACAAGCCTAATATGTTTTATCTTTATTGTGAGAATCATTTTTGTTCCTTGTTCCAACATGTAATAATGATAAGGTCAATGAAGCCTGTAATCTCAGAAGAGTAAAATTCGTAAGGTTTTCTCTTCAAGCTATTGTCTTTCTTTGTTTCAACATGCCAATCATGTAGTAGCAGCATTCATCTATGAAGCATTAGGACAATGCCAATAACATAATGCTTGTTCAATAAAGAGTTTCTTTTATTGTGTTCCTTTCAAAGAACCACTAGGGAGTAGGGCCCTGTTCAGTAAGGAAGCTGCTCAAAAGATTATTGCTTGAAATAAGCCCCATCCCTTCTAAAGAACGCTGCATGAATACAGCACAGTGTAAGTAAGATCTGAAGGAGGAATGATGTTTGAATTGCAGTTTCTCATGATATTAGTCTTCATGGTTCTCTAAACTAAAATACATGGTTTCAGAGTATTGTTTTAGAAAAAAGATCAAATTAAAAATATAAGCTAGGATGACCTCAAGGTACTATGGAGTCTGAAGATGTTTGGGCTCTGGGTGACAGACATTGAGGCTTCTATTCATTAAACTGCATTGTTTATATAGTTATTTGATTTTACTGCAAGTATTAACTCACAATAGCTGCAAAACTTCCACAGTAATTTTGAGGGTGTTCTTGGCATTTGTGGGAAAGTAGCTGTGCCACTGTTGCAGGGGAATGGTTACTAGTATGTTAATGGAATGTCTGCTAATGCAAAACACAAGTAACAGCATTTATTTATTTATTTACTTACTTACTTACTTGCTTATTTATTTATTTATTTATTGGGACTTATTAACCACCTTTAGTAAGAGATTCATCCAAGCCAGTTTTATTGAAGCACATTAATTGCATGGCACACTTTCTGCTCCCTAATATGAAATTGAACTTTAATTAAAAAGCTTATCCTATATAATAATTCTCACCTCCAACGTTCTGACTTGCCTGGGACCGTGGCCCATTCCGAGTTGGTCTGCTAGGCTACATAGATCAGGCTGACATCACCGTAGCCATTATGATGTCAACTTCAGAACCGGGGGGGGGGGGGAGAAGCATGCCTCACAGCTGAACTACAGTATGTCCAGAGGAGGGTCGCTGGACATGGGTGGCTGGAGGGGGGCAGGGGTGAGAGGAGGGTCACTGGACATGGGTGACTGGAGGGGGGCAGGGGAGAGAGGAGGTTCGCTGGACATGGGTGGCTGCAGTGGGCGCAGGGGGAGAGGACGGTCACTGGACATGGGTGGCTGCAGGGGGAGAGGAGGGCTGCTGGAAATGGGTGGCTGCAGGGGAGCCGAAGAAAACCTTGCTAGCGCCCATTTCATTTGTGTCAGAAACGGGCCTTTTTTACTAGTATTTCATATTTTACAAACTTCTAGAATGTCAAAAGCAGAATACAAAATGTCATATCCAAATATAATAAAACAAAACCCCAAACCATGTTGCCTAATCAAGATTGTAGCCTGTATTACCCATTTTAGGTCCTCAGGATATAAAAATAGACATATTTGTCTTAGGATCTGATGCTTAGGATAAGACTTCTTAACTCACAGAAACATGTGCTTCCATGATGAAAAAATAAAGTGTCTAATATGACATACAGACTTTATCTTAGTGGCAATATGGATCTGTTTCCCCTTCCAGTGACATAACAACCAAGTCCTGTGGAAGTGGGTCACAACTCACCAATAAAGTCTGAAGGGTCAATATTCAGCCAATAGTATTATTTCCAGATATTCAAAGCCAGGATCTGTGCCGTCCTGAATGTAGAATATCAGGTTATTTCTAAGCTGGCTAACACATACCCAATTAAGTTGCTATTCATCACTTAAGTGGCCATGGGTAAACTATATAAAAATAAGACAGACTTTTATGTGGTAAACCTGCCTGGATAAGGGCTGAATATTAGTCCTTAAGTGGCTAAGAGCTGACTTTGCCCCCGGAATGCCCCCAACATACCTGGCTTTCTGTTCAGCACTAAACACGATGTTCAGTGGCACTTAACTGATTACATAAGTGTTGCCATACTGGGACAGACCAAAGGTCCATCAAGCCCTGTTTCTAAGAGTGGCCAATCCAGGTCACAAGTACCTGGCAAGATCCCAAAACAGTACAATATATTTTATGCTGCTTATCCCAGAAATAAGCAGTGGATTTTCCTCAAGTCCATTTTAATAATAGCTTATGGAATCTTCTTTTAGGAGGCTATTCAAACCTTTTTTAAATCCCGCTAAGCTAACTGTTTTTACCATATTCACTGGCAACAAATTCCAGAGTTTAATCACATGTTGAGTGAAGAAATATTTTATCCGATTCATTGTAAATTTACTACTTTGTACCTTCATTGCATGCCCCCTAGTCCTAGCATTTTTGAAAAGAGTAAATAAGTGATTCATGTCTACCCACTCCATTCCACTCATTATTTTATAGACCTCTATTATATCTCCCTTCAGCCATCTTTTCTCTAAGCTGAAGAGCCCTAGCCTCTTTAGCCTTTCCTCAGAGGGAAGTCATCCCCATCCCCTTTATCATTTCATCACCCTTCTCTGTACCTTTTCTAATTCCACTATATCTTTTCTGAGATGCGGCAACCAGAATTGCACACAGTATTCAAGGTGCGGTCACACCATGGAGCGATACTAAGGCATTATGATTTCCTCATTTTTGTTTTCCATTCCTTTCCTAATAGCACCTAACATTCTATTTGCTTTCTTTGCTGCCGCAGCACAGGATTTCAAAGTATTGTCAACAATGACTGCTAGATCCTTTTCCTGGTCAGTGACTCCTAACGTGGAACCTTGCATCAGGTAGCTATAGTTTGGGTTCCTCTTTCCCACATGCATCACTTTGCACTTCCTCACATTAAACATCATCTGCCATTTGAATGCCCAGTTTCCCAGTCTCGTAAGGTCATCTTGCAATTTTTCACAATCCTCCCGCGATTTACAACTTTGAATAACTTTGTATCATCAGCAAATGTAATTACCTCACTAGTTACTTCTATCACTAGATCATTTATAAATTTGTTAAAAAGCAGCGGTCCCAGCACAGACCCCTGGGGAACCCCACTATCTATCCTTCTCCATTTGAGAATACTGACCATTTAACCCTACTCTCTGTTTTCTATCTTTTAACAAGTTTTTAATCCACAATAGAACACTACCTCCTATCTCATGACTTTCATGAATTTCCTCTGGAGTCTTTCATGAGGTACTTTGCCAAACTCCTATTGAAAATCCAGAAAATGCTGCTGAATATTAGTAGCTAGCCCCAACCAAGCAATTTAAGCAGTCAGCAGTCAGCAGCCAGCTAAATCACTTTGAATATCGGGCCCTCAGTTTGGAATCAAGCCAATTTTGTATCAGCCAAGTCTTCACTCTCCTCATACAGGTCCCCAAGTCCTATACCAATTTAGATCAACTGGAAGTTCCTGGAGCAAAACTCTGTACCTCATCTGCATACAAATAAGGCTGGATACCATGTTGTCTGATTATCTCCAATAATGGAAAAATATAAATGTTAAATAAAATTGGTTATGGGGGACTTTGGGGTACCTCAAAAATTAATGGAATCAGTAGAACTCAAAATCAACACACCATACAATTAGTTCTACAATACTTGAAGCAGTATTCGAAGGTAGATCTTGTAAGCATCAATGAAAAAATAGTGGAGAAAAAAAGACTTCAGTATTAACGGACACACCTCAAACTGAAAGACACACTTTCATAGATTAAGAGGACTCATAATCATGAGTCTACAAAAAAAACTCCACTAATGTATCTATAATTCATGAAGCATAAACAAGACCACCTTTCAAAATACCTCAAAGAGGAAGAGGCTCAATTATTTAGCAAATTACTTGAAAAAGTGTGTTACTTATCTTGGATGAAAAAAACATGCTCCTCATCATATATCTTCTTCCACGTAATATTAATCCGTGCAATGGGTACTCTTATCACTAAGAATAAAACAATTGTTTTATCCATAACTTCAGCAGGCAATCACATTAGAGTTAATGGATACTTAACTTCTGTTAGCTTAATGTGGAGCACTGACTCATTCTATAACAGGTGGCCTAAAGTTAGACACCAATTGTGCACGTAAGTTATAGAATTCTAGCACTTATGCATAGAATATTACAGTTACATGCACAAGTGCTCCTTGATTTAGATCCTAATAGAAGTACCAGGTCCCTTTAGAACTCCTGCTAAGGTAATAAGGAATGATGATATCCTTTAGCCTTTAGATATTACTGAACCACAAGAGCTGTAGCCAGGGTGCTTCACTGATATTCACAATTGTAGCTCGATCTCCCCTTCTATCTGAGATTATAAGGAATGCAGAGGGGCTCCCACCCTCATGCATTCACACAGGTCAGCAACTTTATAGGCTCTGTTTCCTGCACTTCAGTTTCTCTCTTTGTCCCCGATGCTCAAAAGTAAATGTGGATGCTAGAGGCCATTAGCGCTGTACTAGCACTCGTATTTACCAGTGTAGAATGTTCAGAGGGGTCTAGCGCAGCAAACAACGAGTGTGCCAGGCCTTAGCACAGATAGCATGCAAATTTAGTCAACCTCATGTAAATTAGGTCATTTTGTATTCCTCCCCAATGCTTAAAAAAAGAGTACCCAAAACAAGTGGTGTACCTAGGTTGGCTGCCACCCTGGGTGGATTGCCGCTACACCCTCCCACCAGCTCATCACTCCCCCTCCCCCCAAAGGGCATCACCCACCTGCCTCCAGGAGCGCATCACTCAGCATCCCCAAAGCGCATCATCCTCATCACCTGGGGGTATACGGAGCAGTCACGTGGCTGTAGGTTCCACCGGTCCCCTTCCCCAGAACAAGAAGTAACGTCAGAGGGGGCAGGGAACTGGTGAAGCCAACAGCTGCACAACTGTTCTGTGCACCTCCTTTCTGCCTGCACCTGGGGAAGACAGCCCCCACTGCCCCACCCTTGGTACACTACTGCCCAAAACAAAACAAAACAAAACTGACTTACTGTTGTAAATAATAACGCTGGGTCGGAATAGGCATTAGGGTGTTGGAAGAGAGCCTTTCCCACGATTCTCATGCTTCTTTCTGCAACATCTGCCAATTTTGATTGCTTTTGGAACAGAAGGACCCCCGTGCAACCCTTAAGCACTGATCATGACAAACAGCAGACCCAAGCAAAAACACACTTTGGTGTCTGTTTCCTGCATCTAAATTTACAGCGTCCATGCCAAAAAAACCCTGAAAATGTCCAAAGTAAAAACACACATTGGCGTCTGTATCCTGTGTCTAAATATAAGCGTACAATCTAAAAAAAAAATTTAATGCTCATATTTAAGTCACAGAAAACAGATGCCAATGTGTGCTTCATGTTTGAGTTTTCCTAGGCGCATGCACACAGAAGCCAAGTTTACTGCGAAAATTCTTCTGCATATGTGCCAGCACAATCCTCCTGCTGAACTCCCTAATGCTTAACGCTACGAGCACGCCTATATTTTCATCTCATTAACTTTTAGCATTAGTGCGTTATTCTTGTTCCGGCAGTATTTTTACAGTGCTATTCGGAACAGCGCCAGAGTTTCGAGCATCGGGGCCTCTATGACTGATTACTGGTTTGGATGACACAATAAAAGGCTCAATATCTCTGAGACCTACATTGATAAGTCTTTGCTTGAAGGTTGTCTCTGGCAGAAAGAAGATTAAATGCAAGGAGGTGTAAAACCTAAGACACTGCTCCTATGTGATGTCTGTGTTATATAGTCAGAGGAAGATTCTGCTGCCTTTAGAGCATCACACTGTTTATACTGGACACTCCTCTTATTCTACTACTTTCCTGCAACTTCCAGCTTTCTCTGGGAAATCAGAAAGTTCACCTGAGGACACCAATCTGCCTGCCTACAAATGAGATCAGCAAGAGGGTTTTATTTTATTGGAGGACTAAAGTAGAAGCACTAAGATTTTAGTCAAACATTCCTCACTGTTGAAATCCTTGGGCTGCAACACTAGATTGTACCACTCATAATTTTTGTCATGGCCTACTTTAATAAAAGCTCATTTATGCACATAAATCAGCATTTTATATGTAAAAGTAGTATATAAAAATACTGTCTATAGGTCTAGTAGGGCTGTAAATAGAGCAGGTATAAATGAAATTCAAGCTAGGCCATATAAAAAGTAGGTATAATTGAAATGTGTACTTTGGAAGTTATAGCTATATATTCAGTGGTGCTGCCTAAATGAATAACCTGCTCACTTGAAATTCATCCATTTTGATTAGGTGCACATATGAAATTCCTTATCCAATTCTATTCCAATTATTCACTACATCATCTTTGCTACTAAGCAAGTTCAAGATTCTGCATAAGATATGCATGAACCGTACAGAGATTTTGACAGATTAGGCTGATTATTTTGTTATGTAGCAGTACAAAATTAGTTCTGGAAACAGAAAATATGACAACAAGCAATCTGTTCATATCACTTTCTGGTACAATTGTGATTATGATTTGCCTGTTTGTTTGTTTGTTTATTTTCTATAATCCCCATTTCTTAATGTCAGGTCTAGTATTTCCCCTCCTCTTCTTCCTAGTGGGTTTGTTTATGATTTAACTGAAGAGATCACCTCAAAGTGAATCCAGAATATCACTACTTCTGGTTCATCAAATGGAATGTTCCAGTCAACTTCTAGTAGATAAAATTGTCCTCCTGTTAACACCTCTGGAAAAATTATTCTGAAAATAAACTTAGGAACATAACTCATTTTCTCACTCTCTCCACATTTTGATTTGCTCAAGTTAACGCTTATGTTCTACTCCTTGATTAGTTCAGATATCTATTTTCATTTCTAGCCTACCCCCTCATTCAAATTGGTCCAGCAGAATCCCAGCTCCTGATACTCCACCTTTAGCATACTTGGCCTATGACTAATGTTCCCTCTAAAGTGTGAGCGCCTACACAGCAGACCTGGCTGCTTAGACTCCTATGCAACCACTTGGGATCTGGCAAGAGATGCAGTAGATATCCATCCCACAGTTGCTAACCCTGTGCAACATTTCTGTCAAAACTGTGACATTTTCAAATTTCAAAGGCTAGAACTTCCCAACCGCTGACTGTAATGACCTTGAGATACATGCATCCTAGTAGTCAAGAGCAGGATTTGTGCTACTTTCTCGTTTTGCTTCTGTTCCACCCCAAGATTTGGGGACAGCACCACTTAGACTAACAGGAGTGAAATGCTCAGATTCCACACACAGGTAGACTAAGAAAGCATGACATCACCCACTGTGAATGAAACTTGCATATAATCCATATTCTGCTGTCAGCAGCCACAAGATGGCTCACATATCTCAGGTTACATAAGAGAGGCATGGGGACAAATAGAGAAGAGGGAGCCTTCAGAGGTATGGATTCTGAGAAAGGGATTAGAGGCAGTGACAAATGGTGGGGAAGAAAGAAACGTAGAGCTAGTGGAAGCAAGGGGAACACCTTGAGCTCTTGCAACATAGGTTAAAAATAGGGCCCAATATTCAAAAAAAGCTGAGCTCCTATTTTCTGCCAAACTTAGGACCCTCACAAGAATGCCCAAATTAGTATTTTCGAAACCCATTTTCCAGATGTTTTTTCTATGCTGTCCACCTGCAATGTGTCCAAATCTCAAGGGGGCATGTCAGGGGTGTGTTAAGGGTAGGACTTGGGTGTTCCTAAGACCTGGACATTTTTCAGTCATAATGGAACAAAACAAAAACTAAAATGTTTTGAGTTTAACCAGGTTTTTTTTGTTTTTTTTTTAGAATGAATAAGCCACAAAAAAGTGCCCTAAATGACCAGATGACCCCTCTACTGCCACAGCTGACGCCACTGCCATCTTGGTTCTTTCCTGCCCACTGCGCTGTCACTATTCTCCCGCCCGCAGATGCAAATTTCAAAAACTGACGTATTTCAATCACTATACTATAGGTTAACAAATACAAATAAAACAAAAAAATGGAAAATATGATGATTACCATTTTATTGGACTAAAAACATTTTTCAATTAGCTTTCAGAGGCCAAATCCTCTTTCCTCAGGTCAGGACCGTATACTGCTGTTAAGTTATTTTGTTCTGACATGAGAAAGGAGGGTTGGGTCTCCAAACATTAGTCAAAAATGTATTAAAATTAGTCCACTAAAGATATTACCATATTTCCATTTTCAGTATTTATTAACACACCTACCACACTACTTTATCCTAAACTAAAAATAAAATTATTTTTTTCCTACCTTTGCCATTTACTTTTTCTAATTGTGTTGGTCCCAGTCTCTTACTTCTTCTTTCCTCGATCTCTTCTTAGCTCTCGTCAGTGTCTGCCACTCTCTCCCCCCCCCCCCCCCACTTTCCATCCAGCATCTGCTCCTGCTCTCTCTCTCTCCCTCTCTCCCCCTTTCCATCCAGTGTCGGCCCCTCTCTCCCCCTTTCTGTCCAGCATCTGCCCCCTCTCTCCCCCCTTTCCATTCAGCATCTGACCCTTCTCTCTCCTCGCTTCCATCCAGAATCTCTGCTCTTTTTCTCCCTCTTCCGTCAATCATCTGGCCCCCCGTCTCCTCACTTCCAGCCACTCAGGCCCCTCTCTCTCCCCAGTTCCATCCAACATCTGCATCATCTCTCCCCCCCTTCCATTTGATACCTATCCCTTCTCTCCCCTTCATCCAGTGTTTGTCCCTCCTCTCCCCATTTCCATTTGGCATATGTCCTTTCTCTCCTCCTCATCCAGTATCTGTCCCTCCTCTCCCATCTGACATCTGTCCCCCCTCTCCTCATACAGAATCTCCCCCCCCCCTTCCATCTCCTTCCAGCATCTATCCCATCTCTCATCCTTTCCATCTGGCATCTATTCCCCCTCCCCATTCCATTCTCCATTCAGCGTCTGTCCCCCCACCCCCTCATCCAGAGTCCAATTCTGTCTTTTTTTCAGCCCCCCCAACACCCAACCCCTCTCCCCCCCTCACCAGACACCCCCACTACAACTGGCACACCAGGCTCTCCCCACTCCCACCCAATACCCACCTGCCGTGGCCACCACTGCTGCTGGCAACAATTCAGCAATATCGACAAACTACACTGAAGGGGCCAGCAATCCACAAGAACCCAAAATCAAGCCCTGACTTTTTCACACACAGCGCTAAATCTCACCAATACCAGGTAATACTTTTCTAGTATTGCATTAGCATTAAATTAACCTTAAATTAATAATGAAATTCCCTCTTCATATTCCCTCACACACCTTTCCTCCTACCTGCCTTCAAAAGTTTCACAGCCCGCAGCACGCCAATATCTTGGAATGACTCGCAATCCTTTGCCCCGTCCCAAAGCCTAACCAGCTTATAATCGAAAGTGATCACCGGCCATCTTCCGACACAAATCAGGAGATGGCTGGCGATTTCTTAAAAGCGACAAAATCGGTATAATTGAAAGCGGCATTTTTGACAGCATCGCCGCTTTTCCGTCGCGTCGCCAGCGAAAGTTCAAGGGGGCGTGTCGGTAGATTAGTGAAGGCGGGACATGGGCGGGCATGGGCGTGACTACTAGATGGCCGGCTTTCGCCGATAATGGAAAAAAAAGCGGCGTTAAGCACTATTTCGCCGGGTTTACTTGGTCCTTTTATTTTCACGACCAAGTCTCAAAAAGGTGCCCCAACTGACCAGATGACCACTGGAGGGAATGGGGGATGATCTCCCCATACTCCCCGAGTGGTCACCAACCCCCTTCCATACTAAAAAGATAAAACTAAAAACCTTTTCTGCCAGCCTGTATGCCAGCCTCAAATGCCGTACCCACCTCCATGACAGCAGAATGTGTTGTATCCTCCGACAGCCTTTCCCTGGTTGCGATGTGGCTCTCGGGTGAGTGTGACACCTTTTCTGTTAGGTGCCCTGCAGAGTCACATTAGCAATGCATTGTGGTGGGTGTAGGGTACTGGGCTCTACTCCCATGGTGCTTTTCCCCCCTGCTAACTGGGTCAGAGTGTGCCTGTTGTAGTCCATGCGGTAGTGGCCATTTTTGTAAGCCAGTTTTAGATCCCTTTCCTGTGTTACCCACATCAGAGAATGTAGTTCTTACCTTGAATGGTGCTGAAAGAGGGCATTGTACACCATTGTGCCAGCTCTGACCTACTGCTAATCTTAGTACCAGGGACTCTTTGCCAGTGGGGGACAACCTCTGATCTGCAGTTAACTGTGAGTAAACATGCTTATTTCAAGAAAGGACTTTTTCAGAGAGATTAGTCTTCAGGTGTGAACTGGTGTGCCAAAGTTATAAAGCAGCAATAAGTCCTAAAGGCTGTATGCAGGTCCCTGCAGATCCCCAGTGGGTGCAGTACATTTGTGGGTGGTGGGTTTGGGGGGCTCAGCTCCCAAAGTAAGGGAGCTATGCACGTGGGAGCTTTTCTGAAGTCCACCGCAGTGACCCCTAGGGTGGCTGGTTGGTGTCCTGGCATGTCAGGGGGGCCAATGCACTAAAAATGCTGGCTCCTCCCACTGCCAAATGCCTTGAATTTGGACGGGGTTTGAGATGGCCGACATAACTTTCCATTATCGCTGAAAAACAAACCCGGCCATCTCAAGCCCAGCGAACTCCACGGCATTTGGCCGGGCTAAACCATATTATAGACAAAAAAGATGGCCAGCTATCTTTTTTGATAATACGGTTCCGGCCAGCTGTAGCGCCACTGCCAACATAGATCGCCGGCGATCTATTTGGCCGGCGACGTTCGATTATGCCCCTCTACATCTACCAATGAATTACCTTCCCACTAGCCAACCACTTCAGCTATTTTCTTAAAATGAATCTTCAGATATCACCAAGTCTAATATTCAACTATCCCTTCCTCTTTACCACCCTTCCCCATCTTGGGCACATATAAATAAATAAATATATAAATAAATTCAAATATTAATTAATTAATTTGAAATTAACCTTACTTCGGTCCCGTTTTTGGTGCCATCAATTTCTATGGGGACAAACCGGTTTAGCGCACCACTGATAAGTGAAAGATTTGCTTATATGCATGGTTTAAGACCGCTCCTCTGCAGGAACGCCTCCGCATAAGCGCATATGGAAGCCGATTTTGCACGTGACAACTGCTTATGGAGAAAGCTAATCAGCTAGCTGAAAGTCTTGGACAAACTGAATTCAAAGCCATTGTTGGATGGTTGGAAAGATGGAAGGAGAGGAACAACATAAAATTCAAGAAACAGCATGGTGAAAAACAAGGCACTGATGACTTTGGTGCTGAAAATTGGGTTGTTTCAGTTCTTCCTACCATCTTGAACGAGTTTGCACCTCGTGACATTTTCAATGCTGATGAAAACGGTCTCTACTGGTGAGTGATTCCTGATGGAACACTTGCCTTAAAACAAGCCGAAACTACAGGAATTAATACGTCGAAGGACCGACTGATGATCCTCCTTTGTTGCAATATGGATGGGAGTGAGAAGTTGGAACCACTCGTCATTGGGAAGAGCAAACAGCCCCGTTGCTTCAAGAATGTTAAGTGACTTCCTGTGTCATACAAGGCTAATGCAAATTCATGGATGACTGGGGAAATTTGGAAGCAGTGGCTAAAGAAGTTAGACACTAGAATGCGGGCACAAAAGCGTCAGATTTTGTTGCTTTGTGATAATTGTGCTGCACACAGTGATAATGTCAGGCTGTCTAACATCAAGGTGGTCTTCCTGCCACCAAACACTACCTCTCTGATCCAACCTATGGATCAGGGCATAATAGCCAATTTCAAACAACATTATCGGGCTCTTGTGCTACGTCATCTGATGAGCATTATGGATGACCAGACTGGCAAGGATAAACGTGCTGTTGAACTGGCTCGTAATCTATCACTGTTGGATTCCCTACATATGCAGAAAGAAGCCTGGAATCATGTTACACAGGCAACCATTGTGAACTGCTACAAGCAGGTAAGCTTTGTTAGGGATGTGGAGAGGGACGAAACAGATGCAGCTGTTGCAAACGCATCAGATGAACATCCCAGCCGGTGTTACTGAAGAGGGGTTTCATCACTACATAGCTGTTGATTACGATCTACAAACAGCTGACGACTGCACTGATGTCGAGATATGTGCCTACATGCAGGCAACGGCTGATGATGCAATGGCTGATAATGAATCAGATGATGAAATGAGCAGTGAGGCACATGCCGACAAAATTCAACAACCTCTTGCCACTTTTGCAAGAGCACTAGAGAGTCTCAACACTGTGCGGGCATGTCTGGAGGTAATTGGATGTCAGTGCTATGACAGTTTTTACCGTCTGGCAAACGTAGTCTATGGAATTCACAGACACAAGAGTGTACAGAGGACTATGACTGATTACTTCAAGTAAACCTTAATGTTAGTTAACAGAGACTGTATAACGTCAATTAACGGAGACTGTATACTGTACGTGTAATAAACAGTACTGTACATATGTTTATCAGATGTCAAGCTTCTTTGGGTCACAACGGTTAAGTGCACACTCCGGTTAACTTCATGTATTTCTTTAGTTCCAGACCCTTGCACTTAAGTCCTATCCTCCCATTGCCCCCTTTCCTATCCCTACCCTCACAACAAAAAAATATGCACTACTGCAGTAATGCCACTGTTATCATCCATAGTTAATTCTATGGGCACCCTATATCATTTTTGAGATGCTGTGACCCGATTTGCACACAATATTCAAGGTGCAGTTGCATCATAGGACAATACAAAGATATTATAACATTCTAATTTTGTTTTCCATTCCTTTACTTATAAATCCCAACATTCTATTTGCTTTCTTAGATGGCACTACACAATGAAAAAAGAGTTTGATCGTATCATCAATGATGACACCTAGATCCTTTTCCTGGGCAATGACTCCTAATATGGAACCTTGCATTATATACCTATAGTTTGGGCTCCTCTTTCCCACATGCAACTCTTTGCATTTGCTCACATTAAATGTAATCTGCCATTTGGATGCCCCGTCTCCAGTCCCTTGAGATCCCCTTACAATTTTTCACAATCCCCTTACAATTTAACAGCTTTGAATAACTTTGTGTCATCAGAAAATTTATTTACCTCACTAGTTTTTACAATCTCTAGATCATTTATAAATATGCTAAAAAGCAGAGGTCTCAGCATAGACCCTTGGGGAAC
Organism: Microcaecilia unicolor; assembly: GCF_901765095.1. NCBI lineage: Eukaryota > Metazoa > Chordata > Amphibia > Gymnophiona > Siphonopidae > Microcaecilia > Microcaecilia unicolor. The sequence goes on along the minus strand of NC_044033.1, from coordinate 468,067,630 downwards.
CCATTATCTACCCTTCTTCATTGAGAATACTAACCATTTATCCCTGCTCTCTGTTTTCTTTTAACACCTCTTAATCCTTAATAGGACATTACTTCCTATCCCATGACTTTCTAATTTCCTCAGGAGTCTTTCATGTTTGGCTGCCTATATGGTTGGTATGGTGGAGACTTGATAACCAGTGTTTAAGCATAGGTGACTGGGGCCCATACAGAGTGGCCAGCACAGCTCTGACCACCTTGTTTGGCAGACTGAATGGAATGACAGTTCTTATCTGCCATCATTTACTGTGTTACTGTGTAAGTGAACATTGCAAAGTTACCAGTCCAAGTCAAATGTGATAACTTAGGTAAAGTTCCCACAGGCTCTGATGGTTGTAGTTCCTGAGATTTAACCCAAGGTGGCAAATGCTGCACTAGTGTTCTTGACACTTCAGCAGCACACTGGGCAGTGCCTCTGGCCACTTGCATTGGAACCCTGGCCAGACATCTACTCCTATCTGCAGACCTTCAGCAGCAACTCCTTCCAGATGAACTGCCTGCACCTCAGAATTGTGTCTGTTTTGCAGAGCCAGCAGGGTTGAATGCTTGCAGGGTCTGAGGGACATTTCTCCCCCTAGCCTCCTCCATACTTCCACCATCAGTAGTAGTAGATGAGGAATCTCTGTCACTGTATGCTGCTCCACCCAGGTGCTTGAGAAAACCCATGATGTGCTGCTGGGCTGAAGGAGGAGTAGAAGCAATTGGAGAGTAGGATCTGAATTTCTCTTTACATTTAGAGGCTAATAAACAAACAAACAAAAAAACCCCTAGTAATATAAGATAAAGCCCATAGTCACTATCAAACACCCAACACTGCTATTGTGATTCCTCCCCCTCCCATAGATCCACTTTGATTGCAGATGAAGCACATATAGACTCCCATTAATCCTACTGTAATTCTTGCAGGTTCTACAGAATATAGGAATTCTACCTCTGTTTGTTAACTAGTAGTATGATAATAAAGTCATATCTCTGGAAGTGATGGATAAAGGATCATCAGAATAATAATTATCCATTTATAACTTTTTGAAAAGCTGCTATACAGCTAATGCACTTTATAAACTATTCACATATGCAGACATCCTCCCAGTCTCTTTTGAGTGTATCGATGGAAGATCCAATTTGTCAAATGACCTGATTTATTACTGCATGTAATAATCAATCATTCTTGATAGACAAAGAAAGTTGGATTTTGGCAGGTATTATGTGAGTGAGAATTTTTTATTATTATTATTATTTAACATATACCAATGGGTTGAATAATGTTGTTTTTAGCCATTAGTTTAAAAAGTGATAGTCCCCTAAGAATTGATACTTAGAAGGATGCTACTCATTTGCGAGAAATGATTTACCATTTTGATTATGATATTCCAACACCAGAATATATGCTGACACTCTAGTCATTTATCATTATGACAAGTCTAGAGGGTCACTACCCAAATTATTTGAATCACGAGCACTAACACATAGATTCTGAAAGACTTTGAGAAAGAAGTATGGAATAGCAGCTCTGGCTGCTGGTTATATGGAAAATAAATCAACATAGCAATGAACAAAGACAAGAGCAAAAATATTTGCTTTAATTAGTACCATTCTGTACTGTGATCAGTGGTAGCAGTTTGATGCCAGATTCTATGAAAAATTTGTTTCTGTCCATCAGAAAAATGTTTGCAAATCAAAATAAAGCAAATATTTGGAAATTAAAGTCTCTGCCAATTTAATCATGCAATTACACTGAAACCAGACATATTTATTTGTATAATAGATTATAAGGAGGTCAGTTTAGAATGCCTGTATGGTTTTACCTATGTAAATAGGGTCACATGAATATGTTAATAGCCAACACATGTAAACAGTGATTTTAGAAAGCTATGCACATATGTAAAAGCAATGGGATATATATTATGGAAGGGGTATGTTGCGGGCATCATTTAAGTGAAAACAAAAGATATGTATGTCTTTACAATTTCAAAATGAGAGTATGTATACTGTGTATAGCAAAAAATGTGGATGTTGGATTGCCATGTATACCTGTGCAGAGGCAGGTATAAGAGTCAACTAGGTGCTCATTTGGACCTGAGGTACAAACCAGTGCTTGAATAACAAAATTTATCTTGACTTTCTGGTGTGTCTAAATATCTAAAGGTAAACCTATGGGCATATAAATGGGGTGATTTCAATTACCCCAATATTGATTGGATAAATGTAGCATCAATGGAGCCTGTGATCTGGTACAAGATGTTACAGTGCTGGGGATACTTGATAACAGTGAGCATAACATGATCAGATTTGATAACTGGAATAAGTACACACAGGAAATCTAATACATTAGCATTTAACTTTCAAAAAGGAGACTATTATAAAATGAGCAGAATTAAAAACTGCAAAGGTCATAAATTTACATTGAGTGTAGATGATCAAAATTACAATCCTGGATGCCCAGACCAGATATATTCCACGTATTAAAAAAGGTGGAAGGAAGGCCAAACGACATCTGGCATGATTAAAAAGTGAGGTGAAGGAGGCTATATTAGAGCTAAAAGAGCATCCTTCAGAAAATAGAAGAAGGACCCAACTGAAGATAATAGAAAATATCAAAAGAAATTGCAAATCAAATGCAAATTGCTGATACTGTAAGTAAGGCAAAGAGAGACTGTGAAAGAAGATTGCTTTGGATGCCAAAACATATAGTAAAAAATTTTTTTTAGGTATATTAGAAGCAAGAAGCTAGTAAAAAAAATCAGTTGGACCGCTAAATGACTGAGGGGAAAAGGGGGCACTCAGGGAAGACAAGGCTATGGTGGAGAGACTAAATTAATTCTTTGCTTCATTCTTCACTGAGGAAGGTGTAGGAGAGATGCCACTATCAGAAATAGTATTTAATGGGGATGAATCAGAGGAACTGAAACAAATCTCTGTAAACCTGGAAGAAATAGTAGCAAATCACCTGGACCCAGAGGCGTATCTGTAATGGGGCCACGGGGGCCAGGGCCCCCATAGATTTGGCCCTGGACCCCCTACCGATGGCCCTCGCAACCCCCTCTCCCGCCGCCAACCTGCCGTCGCCTACCTTTGCTGGCGGGAGACCCCAACCCCCGCCAGCTGAAGCCGTCGTCCTTCGTTCGTTTGTTTTCTTCTTTCTGAGTCTGACTCGTCTCTGACATCCTGCACGTACACAACATGCAGGACGTGTGCAGGATGTCAGAGTCAGACTCAGAAAGAAGAAAACAAACGAAGGACGACGGCTTCGGCTGGCGGGGGTTGGGGTCCCCCGCCAGCACAGGTAAGCGACAGCGGGCGGGGGGTCGAGATGGTTGTTGGGCGGGCAACAGTTGTTGGAGGTGGTTCTGGTTGTGGTGGCGGCGGCGGGAGGGGTGGCGGCAATGGTGGCAGGGGCAGGGGTGGCGCGGGGGGGGGGGGGGGCAAAATGTGCCCCCTCACCTCGGCTCTGGACCCCCCTATCGGTGAAGTCCAGATACACCCATGCCTGGACCACATGGTATACATCTTATAATACTGATAGAACTAAAAAATGAACTTGCAGAACTATTATTAGTACTATATAATTTATCCTTAAAATCAAGCATGGTACCAGAAGATTGGAGGGTGATCAATGTAATGTCAATTAAAAAAAAAAAAAAAAGATTTCCAGAGGTGACCCAGGAAATTATAGACTAGTGTTCCTGACATCAGTACTGGGCAAAATGGTAGAAACTATTATAAAGAACAAAATTATTGAGCATACACATAGGCATAAATTAATGGGACAAAGCCAACATGAATTTAGTCAAGGGAAATCTTGCTTCACCAATCTGCTACATTCCTTTGAAGGGGTGAATAAACATGTGTGTAACCTGGGTCTGATGCTCCAACCAGCTCAGCTCAGTCTGACCCACATCACAGGGAAAATTATTTCTCTCAAATGCTCTATTCTCTTCTCCACTCAGCTCACTATTCATTCAGTCATAGGTACATCATTAGAGCTTGGAAGTGGGTCAAGGTTCTGGAATAGAGATCTGGGGATTTGGGAGTATCAAAGAAAACTTTGGGGTACTGCTTCTCTCAATCCAGGAGCACCCACTCTCCTCTCTTACCAAATAAACACGCTGTACTCTGGTAGTTTTATCAAAACCAACTGGAACTTCTGAAGCCAGCAGTCAACACTAACTCTTTATATACACAGGTTTTTTTTCAAGATCAGTTGTAGCAATCATGACCTTTCTTCCTCCCTTGATAATTCATAGCTGTACATATTTACATCCCTCCAGTCCTTTACTCATCTTTTCATGACAGGAATAAATTCAAGGCTGTTTCCAATATTCCTGATTTCCACTCCAATTCCTTGTAGGCACAGATCTTTAGGCTGTCCTCCTTCCAGCAGTGCACCTTTCAGGGCTATGATCTGGCCATGGGTAGGTTTCCCCTATTTTAATCCCACTTACAGGCTGGACTCCCCTTGTCCACGTTAGGTTCAACTTCCTTCTCCGTTATCACTTATTGGGGCAGCAATGACTCATATCCAGTCTGTATTTATTCTTGCACTCCAGAATACCCCAATCCTTACAATGATCCTGGTGGGGGTACAGGCAATGAAAGACCTTGTGTACGTCCTTACAACTCCTTTTATTAAACTCAAACTCCACCCCTGCTGTCACTCTCCACTATCAGAGGAACACACTTTCTCTCTGCAACTTATTTCAACACCACTCCCTTGGGCTGGGCTTCCTCCCTCCCATGGAGATCTCAACTCTCCAACCTTCTGGCAGGGACCGCCCTCCCCCCATGGCCTCTGAAACCTCTAACAACATGAATTTTAGTAATACCCATATCATGGAGTACTATATGTGGATAAAGGTGAGCTCCTTGATATTGTGTATCTGGATTTTCAGAAGGCATTTGACAAAGTACCTCATGAATAACTCCTGAGGAAATTAGAAAGTCACAAGATAGGTGGCAGTGTCCTATTGTGTATTATGAACTGGTTAAAAAATTAAGGGGTTCTTTTACTAAGGCACACCCAAAAATGGCCTGCGCTAGTTTAGACACGTGTTTTGGATGTGCGCAGTTCCATTTTTCAGCGAGCCTGCAAAAAAGGCCTTTTTGGGGGCCGAAAATGGACATGCAGCAAAAGAAAAATTTTCTGCCGCGCGTATCAGACGCGCTTAAAAAATGGAATTACCGCCCGGGCCACATGGTGGCCAGGTGGTAGTTTCAAATTGACACGCATTGGTCGCACATAGGCGCCTTTGTAAAAGGGCCCTCAAAAAAAACAAATAAAAACAATAAGAACTAAGTACTGAAAAAAGTGCTCACACAATTACAACAGATCTATTGAGCCAAAACTACAAAGTATGTGATGAAATGATGATATTAAAAATGTACCTATGCATAGGAAACACATGGTAAAATCTCTATATATTAACCTACTTAAGAAATACAAAATGTGTGAAGACTATAGTAATGCCATACCATACAGTGTCACACAACTGGAATAAGTATTATAGATCTTATCAATGCATACAGCAACTATCAACATGTATCTTGGCACCCATAAACCACCTTATCACCCTTAAAATAACTATACTCACTATACAATGCAAACAGTAATACATGGAGCAAGAGAGTTAAAAAAAGGAAAAAATGTATACATGATGCATATGAAATGAACATTAGCACTAAGTACTGTAATATGTCCTGATGCCAGGGACACTGCCAGCTAGTTCTGACATGGAATGGTCACTCTTGGGAACAGGATACAGGGCTAGATAGACCATTAGTCTAACTCAATAGGGCAGCTTTTATGTTCTTTCTTATGTTCCTCTATTCTCATGGATGTTGAATATTTGGAGACCAATCAAATACAGGATATCTATCAGTCTCGGTGTGGTATAATGTACTATCAGAGGAAAAGCCTCAAGCAATTGATGGGACACTCCTTAGTCGATATATATTGACTTTAAGGAGACCCACGTACTCATCACAGGCTAAAAAACCTCCTATCTTTATTATAATGTCTCTGTTATACAGCTCTATGTCATAAATTTGAAAAGAGACTTAGCTTTCCAGCTGCCCAGTCATCTGCTGAACTTCTGACAGCACACCACGGCCCAGAGGAGGAGCTTGGATGATGGCGTGTGATGTCAGAGCCTTTATAAACGCAAAACCAAGTGGGGTTCAGAATTTCCACAAAAGTTCAACAGCACGAAAGGAAGTGGAAAAGAAACCAACTTCAAGAGATCAAACAGAATACCAGGATAAGATGCTCCAAAACACGAACTTTATTCTGACCCTACACGGGCCCTGTTTCGGCTTTTACAAAAGCCTTCTTCAGGGGTCTAAAAAATAACATATATATAAAATAATTACATTTAATACATAAAAATTAATAAAAATTAAAATCAGACAAATCATGTATAAAACATATATAGAAAACAACCAATCATTATATTAGATTAATAGAGTAAGTGTAATTCTTATATAACTATTCTAATAATAGTTCTATTAATACATCATCAGACAGATATTAAAAGATAAAAAATGGACAAAAATATAAGGAACCATAAAAACATGCCTCAGAAAGTGAAATCTCTATACATCCATGGCATAAATATATCATATTAATCCATTATTTTTGCCGAAAATGGACGTGCAGCAAAATAAAAATTGCCGCATGTCCATATTGGGTCTGAGACCTTACCACCAGCCATTGACCTAGTGGTAAAGTTTCACGTGGTAACTGGGCGGTAATGTGAGCTACGCGCACCAAATACCACTGATGCGCGCAGGAAAATAAAAAATATTTTTGTGCGTACGTAGCAGACGTACACCAAAAATGAAATTACCACAAAGGCCAATTGGTAGCCATGCGGTAACTCCATTTTGGTGCGCATTGGGTGCGCATAGATGCTTACGCGGCTTAGTAAAAGGGCCCCTAAATGGTTAGAGCTTCTGTGAAGAACATATTTTTAACTTTTAGCCCTTGACCTGGGAAGGATTTCATGGGCTTCTGGTCCTTGAGATATTAGATGCCACCTTGGTGAGGGTCTCCGGCATGAGGCCTGTGGTTTCTTTAAAAACAAACTAATTACTGCCTTTGTATCACTCCATGGTATGACCACACCTTGAATATTGTGTTCAATTCTGATCACCGCATCTCAAAAAAGATATAGTGGAATTAGAAAAGGTGCAGAGAAGGGCGATGAAAATGATAAAGGGGAACGGATGACTTCCCTGTGAGGAAAGGCTAAAGTGGCTAGGGCTCGTCATTTTGGAGAAAAGATGACTGAGGGGAGATATGATAGAGGACTATAAAATAATGAGTGGAGTGGAATGGGTAGTCGTGAAGAGTCTGTTTACTCTTTCCAAAAATACAAGGATTACGGGGGTCATGCAATGAAGCTACAAAGTAGTAAATTTAAAATGAATTGAAGAAAATCTTTCTTCACTCAACGTGTAATTAAACTCTGGAATTTGTTGACAGAGAATGTGGTAAAGGTGGTTAGCTTTGCAGGGATTAAAAAAGATTGGACAACTTCCTAAAGGAAAAATCTATAGGCCATTATTAAAATGGACTTGGAGAAAATCCACTTCTTATTTCTGGGATTTGCAGCCTAAAATGTTTTGTACTTTTTTGGGGATCTTGACAGATATTTGTGACCTGGATTGGCCACTGTTGGAAACACAATGTTGGGCTTGATGGACCTTTGGTCTTTCCCAGTATGGCAGTACTTATGTACTGTATTTATTTTACTTGTGCCCTCATGGTCAGTAATAGGTAATATTTTCAACCATGGGAACACAAGTAAAGCATTGTTCAATATATAGCTACAGAATGCATGTGAGTCAGGAGTTTATTGGCATCCCAATCATTCAGTGAAAATCCTGTTTACCTCATTTAGCATATGTATTGGAGATCAAACCCTTCTCAGAGTAGGAGCAAAGCAGATTTATTGCTGTCTTACAGTGATGACTTTAGGGGTCCATGACAGACCTTTATTGCAAGTATCATTGACATTTTCACCAGGAAGAGAACTTATATGCCTTGTTGCTATTGTTATCTTTCACGCAGCTATAGCACGCATAACCTATTCAATCCTGAAATTGCTCATTAAAATGCAGTCCAAACTCTCTTGCTGTTTTAATATAGGATGCTTCATCAATCTGAAGTACAAGTTCAATTTACACTGGTGTACCCCTAAATTATGACTCATTCAATGGAGCATAACTGAAGTAAAAACAAAAAAATCAACAAGAGCACTGTAAACAAATTAGTGGTAATGGGTTTTTTTCTTTTCTTTTGAGAAAAACTGTAAACCAAACATAGCAATTTACATCAGCACGTATTTCTTTGAAACATTAACCTGATATTTAAGAAATGGAAGGATATGTCATAATATTAGAATCAATAGTTCATTTTGCAATTACAGTATGATTTTTGCTTGCTAGCTTTACAACCATGTAGACATAAGTAACCATACAGAAGTAATTATCATAATCAAACATTTTTCCTACTAATGGGTTGTTTTCAATTACATATCAATCATTTTTAAATGCATAGAGATAGATAATGCACATATCATCTAGGATTCAGTTTTGAAGTACAGTTGTACTTTTGTATAGCTGTTTGGAGTATTTTGCTAAGATGTTTAGAATGTCACATCTATTTTGCTTGTTTTTCTATTTAAGTGAATATGTTAGAGCTTACGGAGCAGAGGAGTAGTCTGATGGTTATAGCAGTAGGCTGAGAACCAAGAAACTCAGGTTCAAATCTCACAGTGGCTCCTTGTGACCTTGGTCAAGTTACTTAACCTCCTGCTTACTGCTTATTGCTTCTGTTCCAGTTCAGTAGCTTCAGTCCGGCTGTTCCAGTTCTGGTGGTACCAGTCTGTTCTGCCTTGCCTCCTGTTTGGGTGATTCGCCTGTCTCTGCCGCTCCTCGGCAGTGGCCCAAGGGCTCACTATTCCTGACCAGCGTGACAGTGGGTACAGTGGGCTTTGGGTGGGTTTTGGAGGGCTCACATTTACCACCACAAGTGTAACAGGTAGAGGGGGATGGGCCTGGGTCCGCCTGCCTGAAGTGCACTGCACCCTCTAAAACTGCTCCAGGGACCTGCATACTGCTGTTATGGAGCTGGGTATGACATTTGAGGCTGGCAAAAAATATATATATTTTTTTTTAGGGTGGGAGGGGATTGGTGACCAATGGGGGAGTAAGGGGAGGTCATCCCCGATTCCCTTTGGTGATCATCTGGTCAGTTCGGGCACCTTTTCACGGCTTGGTCGCAAGAAAAAATGGACCAAGTAAAGTCGGCCAAGTACTCGTCAGGGACCCCCTTCTTTTTTCCATTATCATCCGAGGACGTCCATCTCTTAATCACGCCCCAGCCCCGCCTTCACTACGGTGCCAACACGCCCCCGTGAACTTTGGTCATCCCTGCGACAGGAAGCAGTTGAGGACATCCAAAATCGGCTTTCAATTATGCCAATTTGGGCGACCCTGAGAGAAGGACGCCCATCTCCTGATTTGTGTCGGAAGATGGGCGCCCTTCTTTTTTGAAAATAAGCCTGACAGTTATTCGAAATCGTTAAATTGCGAGAGGATTGTGAAAAATTACAAGAGGACCTTATGAGACTGGGCATCTAAATGGCAGATGATGTTTAATGTGAGCAAGTGCAAAGTGATGCATGTGGGAAAGAGGAACCAGAATTATAGCTACGTCATGCAAGGTTCCACTTTAGGAGTCACAGTCCGAGAAAGGGATCTAGGTGTCGTTGTTGATGATACGTTGAAACCTTCTGCTCAGTGTGCTGCTGCTGCTGCTGCTAAGAAAGCAAATAGAATGTTAGCATTATTAGAAAAGGAATGGAAAACAAAAATGAGGATGTTATAATGCCTTCGTATCGCTCCATGGTGCGACTGCACCTCGAATATTGTGTTCAATTCTGGTCACCGCATCTCAAAACCAAAACCAAAATACGAAAGTGCAAAACCCTTACGTGAGAAACTACATTGGCTCCCACTCAAGGAACGTATCACTTTTAAAGTATGTACCTTAGTCCACAAAATCATTCACGGTGAAGCCCCTGCATACACGTCTGATCTAATAGACCTGCCACCCAGAAACGCCAAAAGATCATCCCAAACTCTCCTCAATCTTCACTTCCCTAACTGCAAAGGCATAAAATACAAAGTACTTCACGCATCAACCTTCTCTTATATGAGCACGCAATTCTGGAATACACTACCATGCAACCTGAAAACGATCTACGAACTTACCGACTTCCGCAAACTATTGAAGACCCATCTCTTTGAGAAAATATACTGCAAGGACCAAAACACATGAAGCCCACACACACTAATAGAAATGCATCAGTACACTCTCTTCTGAGTTCTCTTCCCCCGCATTTTCATCACACTTAATACTCTACCCTCTTGCTATTGTTTGATTGCCCTATCAGTTCCCCATTGTTATATTCCACTGTTCCATTCCCAAATGATATTTTGACTTTGACTTTGTCTTCCCATAACTCTTCGCTATGTAAACCATAATCGTAATGCAACAAATTGTATTTCCATCATTCACAATATATTGTAAGCCACACTGAGCCCGCAAATAGGTGGGAAAATGTGGGATACAAATGCAATAAATAAATTAAATAAATAAAAAAAGAGTGGAATTATAAAAGGTGCAGAGAAGGGCGATGAAAATGATAAAGGGGATGGGACGACTTCCCTATGAGGAAAGCCTAAGCGGCTAGAGCTCTTCAGCTTGGAGAAAAGGTGGCTGAGAGGAGATATGATAGCGGTCTATAAAAAATGAGTGGAATTGAACGGGTAGATGTGAAGCATCTACACTTTCCAAAAATACAAGGACTAGGGGACATGCGATGAAGCTACAAAGTAGTAAATTTAAAACAAATCAGAAAAAAACTTTTCTTCACTCAATGTGTAATTAGACTCTGGAATTCATTGCCAGAGAGTGTGGTAAAGGCGGTTAGCTTAGCGGAGTTTAAAAAAGGTTTTGACGGCTTCCTAAAGAAAAAGTCCATAGACCATTATTAAATGGACTTGGGGAAAATCCACTATTTCTGGGATAAGCAGTATAAAATGTTTTGTACTTTTTTGGGATTGTGCCAGGTATATGTGACCTGGATTGGCCACTGTTGGAAACAGGATGCTGGGCTTGATGGACCTTTGGTCTTTCCCAGTATGGCAATACTTATGCACTTATGTACTCAAAATCTGTTGCACCTAAGGAGTTAAAGACAAATGTAAAACTAATGTAAGAAAGGAAAACAGGAGAAAAAACATCTTTATTTGATAACTGTGCCCAGAGTGATGGACACTATTGAGGCATCTATCAGGGATTAATCAATAAGGCAATACAAAGGGAAGATAAGCAGTGTATAGCATAGAATGACACATCTTTGATACAAACTTCATTCGGAAGTTTTATCAAACAAATAACATCTTCATTTATTTAACAGGATGCTGACAGAGAATAAAGGCCTTCCATATTTACCCCAGTCCTTTGCTTGTTTAACCGACAACAGAATTGATGGCAACCAAAGGAGGCATACAGTCCATGGGGCCTTAACATCACAAGAAAGAATCATTAGTTTTAGTAGATAGGAGTTTGCTCAGTATTCAGGTTCTAGGGATTGGAAGAAAAGTACAACACAGACACTGTTAATTAAGCACTTAAAGCCACAGAAAGTCAATTTTTGTCCGAGAGTAGTGGAAGGTTTGGCCCATGAAGTTCCCTCACTGTACGTCAGTGGCGTAGCCACAGGTGGGCTGGGGTGGGCCAGGGCCCACCCACATAGGGCTCAGGCCCACCCAACAGTAATACACATTTAGCAGTAGCTGGTGGGGATCCCAGTCTCTGCCAGCTGAAAACTTCCCCCTGATGGTAACAAAAATGTTACTCTCCACAATACTGGCACCTGCACATTCTCAGTTTTCAGCGCCTGCCTACTGCAGACTGCCAAGGTGGAGAGAAGCATTTTTCCACCAGCTGAGATATTTTTTTGGTGGGGTGGAGAACACTTGGTGCCCACCCACTTCTTGCCTAGGCCCACCCAAAATCTGCTGTCTGGCTACACCCCTGCTGTACGTCTATGAGTTTCACTCTAGAACCAATAGCAATGCTGGGAACCAGGAGATTTACAGTAGTATAGGGTCCAGAGTTCTATCAACAGTATTGGAGTGGTATGCAAGTAGAAGATTTCAAAAATAAGTCAATTATCTGTAACACATCATTAAGGGAGTAGTTACTAATGTGCAGTTCAGGGACGTTTCTGCAATTTGTACTCAGTGTTATAGAAAAGCAGAGATATGTGCCCAAATTGGGCACCAGGAATTACACCTAAGTTTTCAGCAGGTGTAAGTCCTGGTGCCCAAATGTGGGTGCTGAAATTGGCATTCAGTGCTATTCTATAAGGGGCACTCATCTATGAGTGCCTGTTATAAAATAGCATTGAGCATCAATTTTATTTGGCAATGATTTTTTGACCACCATTTACTGAATCTAGCCTATCATGCAGGAAGTTTACTTATTAATGCACCTATGAAGGTTGTTTCTATAACTAGGCATGTGCATGGGTAAATGCTGAGAAAATGTGCACTTACATGCATAAGCACCCTAAGTGTTCTTCTATAAGGATACACATAAGTACAACTGGTGTACACATGGGTGAAGCATTGATGGGATGTGGCTTGGGTTTCCATTTACCCATGTAACTTACAGAATATTGTAAGTAATGCGTATTTCAGCCGCATTATGGAACCTGCAGTTACTCCAGGTCTATGGCAGGTGTAACTGTGGGTACCTAAACTAAAGGAGTGCCAATACTGGGTTATGTCAGTAGTGTATAATAGAATCTGGGCACCCAGATACCGTTATACGATAGGCTCTCACTGTGTGGCATAGCACCTACAATGTGGCACCCACTTATAGAATTGCCACCTAAATTAAATTATTATTTAACTGTATTGCACATAAGTTTTAGTAATACTGCAAATGAATCCAAAACACCTCATTATTATGTAAACTAAATAACATATTATTTAATGAACTTTGTAAGTTGCATTATTCCGGCTCAAAGTTGGTGTTTTCTAAAATTGCCTGAGAGCATTGGGCTTCTGACATATGACAGCTTCTCTTAAAGGGGCCAGTGCTATAATATCAAACCACAGTCCATGTCCCCTTTGCACTTTCTTCCTGCAGAGACTCCTCCCAAACATACCCCAACCCACCAACCCATTGAAGACACATTAGGTATGAAGTTTTCAAGCTCCACACCCTACCCACTCCTTATTGATCTACCTAAACCTTACCTATAGACTCCTAAGGACCTATTGGATGCAATTATGGTGGTCTAGGAGTATGGGGCCCCTGATAATATTGTGTTAAAATGGCACCTGTGACTGCTGGTGGTATTGTCATGGTGCTACCACTAAGGATCAGTCTGCTTTATGCACTTAAATGGCAGCCTGATCCCTAGCAGCATTATTGTGATACAATTTCTAGGGATCACATGTACAATTTTGAACCCACAACCAATTGATTCATGTAGGCCTGGGGGGCCTATGGGGGAGGAGAGAGTGTAGCTGGAAAGTTTCATATCCAATGTGCCTTTGGGGGTCTCCTTATGAGACTGGGAGATTGGGCATCTAAATGTCAGATGACATTTAATCTGAGCAAGTGCAAAGTAATGCATGTGGGAAAGAGGAACCCAAATTATAGTTACATAATGCAAGGTTCTACATTAGGAGTCACCGACTAGAAAAGGAATCTAGGCGTCATCGTTGATTATATTTTGAAACCTTCTGCTCAGTGTGCGGCAGTGGCTAAGAAAGCAAATAGAATGTTGCGTATTATTAGGAAAGGAATGGGAAAAAATGAGGATGCTATAATGCCTTTGTATCACTCCATGGTGTGACTGCACCTTGAATATTGTGTTCAGTTCTGGTCACCGCATCTCATAAAAGATATAATGAAATTAAAAAAGGTACAGTTAAGGGCGACGAAAATGATAAAGGGGTCGGGACAACTTCCCTATGAGGAAAGGCTAAAGGGGCTAGGGCTCTTCAGCTTGGAGAAAATACAGCTGAAGGGAGATATGATAGAGGTTTATAAAATAAAGAGTGGAGTGGAATGGGTAGACAAGAAATTCCTTGTTTACTCTTTCCAAAAATACTAGGACTAGGGGGCACGCAATGAAGGTAGAAAGTAGTAAATTTAAAATGAATCAGATAAACTATTTCTTAACTCAATGTGTAAATAAACTCTGGAATTCATTGCCAGAGAATGTAATAAAATCAGTTAGCATAGCAGGGTTTAAAAAAGGTTTAGATGGCTTCCTAAAGGGAAAGTCCATAGACCATTATTAAATGTACTTATTTCTAGAATAAGCAGCACTGTTATGGGATCTTGCCAGGTTCTTGTGACCTGGATTGGTCACTGTTGGAAACAGGATGCTGGGCTTGATGGACCTTCAGTCGGTCCCAGTTTGGCAATACTTTTATACTTACGCAAGAGAGGCTTCCCAGGGACAGGATAACACAGTCCTTTACTGAGGAAGTCAATAATCTGTGGTATTGTGTTACTGCAGGTTAGTAACTCCTGCAGTAAATTATGCTGTGGTAAAATGCCAGATTTTACTACAGGTTAGTAACTTCCCCCCCTTAATAGATAGAGCATCTCATTAAAAAAAAAAATCATATGCCTAGTAACCCACAGAACATATACGTACTACTTCCCCAATATTCAAAACTATTTAACTAGCCACGAAGGACTCCTGGCCTGTTCAATAAGTGCCTAACTGTGGATTTTTAGCAGAAGATAACTGGTTATTTCCCACTGAATGCCCAATTAACAACTAACCGCTAACTGGCTTTAGGTGCATATATTCGGCTCCAAACCAACTATGTTGAGTAGTCAAAATAGGCCATTTAAATAGGAGGCCTATCTTTGACCGCTAAAAAGTAAACCGGTTAGCGATGAATATCAGCATAGCTGGTTAACGTTTTTGCAGCCAAAATAAACCCGGATATTCAATGCTGGCCACAAGATACAGCCCACCATTGAATATCCAGTTTTAACGGTCCTTATGTGTTATTAATCTTTAGAATGTTTTTACTACCTTATTGAAAAACATACTTGGAATGAAATGTACATTTAGAAAAAACTATCAGAATTACCTCAGCAGTAACAACCTTTCATATAGAAACATTATGGGGCCTTTTTACTAAGGTGAACTTAAAAGTGGGCTGCACTGGTGTAGGTGCATGTTTTGGATGCACACAGCTACATTTACCAAGGCATTTTTTTGTGGTGGAAAATGGATGTGCAGCAAAATTAAAACCAGCATGTGTTCATTTTTGGGCTGAGACCTTACTGCCCCCCATTATTTTATTTAGATTTTGCTCACACCTTTTTCAGTAGCAGTTCAAGGTGAGTTACATTCAGGTACACTGGATATTCCTCTGTCCCAGGAGAGCTCACAATCTAAGTTTGTATCTGAGGCAATGGAGGGTTAAGTGACTTGCCCAAGATCACAAGGAGCAACAGTGGGATTTGAAGTGGCTATCTCTGGGTTGCAAGACAGGGGCTCTAACCACTAGGCCACTCCTCCCCATTGATTTAGTGGTAAGGTACATATGTAGATAAATATTACCACAGTGGGACAGACCAAAGGTCCATCAAGCCCAGCATCCTCTTTCCAACAGTGGCCAATCCAGGCCACACATACCTGGCAAGATCCTGAAAAAGTTCAATTCATTTTATGCTGCTTATCCCACAAATAGCAGTGGATTTTCCCCAAGTCAAGTTAATAATGGTCTATGGACTTTTCCTTTAGGAAGCCAGTCAGATCTTTTTTAAACCCTGCTAATCTAACTGCCTTTACCACATTCTCTGGCAACAAATTCCAGAGTTTAATTACACATTGAGTGAAGAAAAATTTTCTACAATTCGTATTAAATTTATTACTTTGTAGCTTCATCGCATGCACTAACTGGGCGGTAAGTGGCCAGTGTGTGCAAACTGCTGATTACTGCTGGGTAAGCGCCAGCGCCCGGGGCACACGGTAGCCAGGCGGTAGTGCAATTTGACGTACGTTGGACATGCATAGGTGCTTACGCGTCTTAGTAAAATGGCTCCCAATTAGCAAACTCAAGATACAAAATGATGCCTGGTGAAGATTCAACAATTTTTAATAGACTCCATAAGGCATTTCTTTCCCACCTCAGTGTCCTAAATATTTATTTCAGTATAAATTAAGACAAAGTATAACAAGGTTAAAAATTTTTTAGTGTATAGATATACTGACTGATAATATTCCAACAACTGACCAGCATCTGGAGTATTTAGAGACAGTTTCAAAAGGAAGCTATACAGAATTTGATGAGAAGACTGGACTAAAGAAACATGATATAAAGCTCTTTCAAAGTTATATTGGTCAGGTCAGTGAGAGATATTGGCACTATACAAAGTAGCCTTTTCTTCAGGGCTTTTAATTTCCTCTTTCTGAGATTATATTCAAAGGTAAACCTAATAAAACAAAATGAAGAAAACTATTGATTTTTGGTGTTTGAGCTTTTGAGTAAAGACTTTAAGTTGCGTAATGAGGATATAGCAGTATACCTCCTGTTGTGGTCAGACCACCATCTTATTAGATTTTCAGTATTGAACATTTCAGCAGGCCATCGGGGCCTGAAAAAGAATTGCACTAAGGACAAGTTGAGCCTTGCAGCTGTTCTGAAAAATCTGGGTCCATTTTCAGTAGCTCATACAGGTACTAACAAATTCCACAGCTTAATTTTACACTGAGTGAAAACTTATCTTCTCTAATTTGTTTTAAATCTGCAACTTGTTAGTTTCACAGATTATCCCTAGTCTTAGTACTAATTGTAAGGGTAGATACACATTTAGGGCCCCTTTCACTAAGCCACGTAGATTAGAGGGTGGCCAACATAATACCTATTTTTTTAAAAAGGATCCATAATAACATAGTAAATGATGACAGATAAAGACCTGTACGGTCCATCCAGTCTGCCCAACAAGATAAAATCATTTTACATGGTATGTGACACTTTATATGTATACCCGGGTTTGATTTGTCATTACCATTCTCAGGGCACAGACTGTAGAAGTCTTGTACTAAGTTCTGAAGCTAACATCGAAGCCCCTTAAAATTTACACTCCAGACCATCCCTATCTATTCAGTCACGATCAGGGAGTAGACCATAGAAGTCTGCTCAGCTTCCGTTTTGTTTCCAATTACCGGCGTCGCCACCCAATCTCCGCTAAGATTCCACTGAACCATTCCTTCTAAACAGGATTCCTTTGTGTTTATCCCACGCATGTTTGAATTCCATTACCGGTTTCATCTCCACCACCTCCCGTGGGAGGGCATTCCACATATCCACCACCCTCTCCATGAAAAAATACTTCTTGACATTAGTCCTGAGTCTGCCTCTCTTCAACCTCAATTCATGTCCTCTAGTTCTACCGCCTTCCCGTCTCCGGAAAAGGTTCGTTTGCGGATTAATACCCTTCAAATATTTGAACGTCTGTATCATATCACCCCTGTTTCTCCTTTCCTCCAAGGTATACATGTTCAGGTCAGCAAGTCTCTCCTCATACGGTTTGAAACACAAATCCTATACCATTTTTGTAGCTTTTCTTTGCACCGCTTCCAGTCTTTTTACATCTTTAGCAAGATACGGCCTCCAAAACTGAACACAATACTCCAAGTGGGGCCTCACTAACGACTTGTAGAGGGGCATCAACACCTCCTTTCTTCTGCTGGTTATACCTCTCTCTATGCAGCCTAGCATCCTTCTGACCACGGCCGTCACCTTGTCGCAATGTTTCTTCACCTTCAGATCCTCCGACTGACAACACCTCAAGGTCTCTCTCCTTCTAATCTCTCCCCTCCTATCCGGTATCTCTCTTTTGGGTTTCCGCACCCCAAGTGCATCACTCTACACTTCTTGGCATTAAATTTTAACTGTCAGACCCTCGACCATTCTTCTAACATTCGGAGATCCCTTCTCATCGTTTCTATTCCCTCCAGGGTATCCACTCTATTGGCTATTTTTGTGTCATCCGCAAAAAGGCACACCTTTCCTTCCAACCCTTCAGCAATATCTCCCACAAATATATTAAACAGAATAGGCCCCAGCACCGACACCTGAGGAACTCCACTGCTCACCTTCCTTTCCTCCGAGCGGATTCCATTTACCACCACCCTCTGCCACCTGTCGGTCAATCAGTTTCTTATCCAGTTCACCACTTTCGGTCCTAAGTTCAGTCCTTTCAGCTTATTCACGAGTCTTCTGTGGGGGACTGTATCAAAGGCTTTGCTGAAGTCCAAGTAGATTACATCTAGCGCACGTCCCTCATTCAGTTCTTTGGTCACCCAGTCAAAAAAGTCAATAAGATTTGTTTGGCAGGATTTTCCTTTGGTAAAGCCATGTTGCCTTGGGTCCTGTAACCTGTCAGTTTCTAGAAAGTTAACTATCCTTTCAGCAGCAACTGCATTATTTTTCCTACCACCAACGTGAGACTTACTGGTCTGTAGTTTCCCACTTCTTCCCTGTCTCCACTTTTGTGAAGAGGGACCACATCCGCTCATCTCCAATCTCACAGGACCTCTCCCGTCTTTAAAGATCTATTAAATAAATCTATAAGAGGTCCCACCAGGACCTCTCTGAGCTTCTTCAGTATCCTGGGATGTATCCCATTCAGCCCCATAGCTTTTTTCACCTTCAGATTCTCCAGCTGTATATAAACTCTTTCTTCCGTAAACGGCAGAGTATCCACTCCATTCCCAGACGTTCCCTCGGCAGTCAACCGTGGTCCTTCTCCAAGATTTTCTTCCGTGAACACCGAAGAGAAATAATTGTTTAGCACGTTCACTTTATCTTCATCACTCTCTATATAGCCATTCTCATTATATTTCAGTCTTGCAATTCCATTCCTATCTCTTCTCCTTTCTCCAATATATCTGAAAAAAGTCTTGTCACCTCTCTTTACATCTTTAGCCATTTTTTTATTCCGCTCACACTTTCACTATCAGGCTTATTTTCAAAAGAGAAGGACACCCATCTTTCAACACAAATCGGGAGATGCGCGTCCTTCTCTCAGGGTCGCCCAAATCGTCATAATCGAAAGCCGATTTTGGGCGTCCTCAACTGCTTTCCGTCACGGGGATGACCAAAGTTCCCGGGGGCATGTCGGCAGTGTACCGAAGGCAGGACAGGGGCATGGTTAACAGATGAATGTTCTCGGCCGATAATGGAAAAAAGAAGGGCGTCCCTCACGAGCATTTGGTTGACTTTACTTGTCCCTTTTTTTTCACGTCCAAGCCTCAAAAAGGTGCCCGAACTGACCAGATGACCACCGGAGGGAATCGGGGATCACCTCCCCTTACTCCCCCAGTGGTCACCAACCCCCTCCCACCCTGACAAAATATTTTAAAACATTTTTTCCAGCCTCTATGCCAGCCTCAAATGTCATACCCAGCTCCATAACAGCAGTATGCAAGTCCCTGGAGCAGTTTTTAGAGGGTGCAGTGCATTTCAGGCAGGTGGACCCAGGCCCATCCCCCCCACTTGTTACACTTGTGATGGTAAATGGGAGCCCTCCAAAACCCACCCGAAACCCACTGTACCCACATGTAGGTGCCCCCCTTCACCCCTTAGGGCTATGGTAGTAGTGTACAGTTGTGGGGAGTGGGGTTTAGGGGGCTCAGCACCCAAGGTAAGGGAGTTATGCAGCTGGCAGCAATTTGTGAAGTCCACTGCAGTGCCCCCTAGGGTGCCTGGTTGGTGTCCTGGCATGTGAGGGGGACCAATGTACTACGAATGCTGGCTCCTCCCATGACCAAATGCCTTGGATTTGGTCGTTTTTGAGATGGGCGTCCTTGGTTTCCATTATTGCCGAAAACCGGGAACGACCATCTCTAAGGTCCACGATCTCAACATTTAGATCGACCACCTCTAAGGTCGACCTAAATGTTGAGATTTGGAAGTCCCTGACCGTATTATCGAAACAAAAGATGGATGTCCATCTTGTTTCGATAATACAGGTTTCCCCACCCCTTCGTCGGAATGTCCTTAGAGATGGACGCCCTTAGAGATGGTCATCCCCGTTTGATTATGCCCCTCCACGTGATCCAAGAAAATTGCCAGGCAAAATAGTGGAAATTATTATAAAAATATAGTCATTGAACATATAGACAAAACATGGTTTAATGGGATAGAGTCAACATGGATTCAGCCATACGAAGTCTTGCCTCACCAGTTTTCTTCAGTTCTTTGAATGTGTGAATAAACATGTTGATAAAGGTGATCCGGTTGATGTAGTGTATCTAGATTTTCAGCAAGCTTTTGAAAAGTCCCTCATGAGATACTCCCAAGAAACTGTGAAGATAGTTGAGCAATAATGTATAAGCAACTAATATGACTGATCAATAAAGAATTAATCAAAAGTATAAAAATTCTCTAAAAAACAATTAGTGAAGGTTTTTCAGACCTTTGAGGACATTCGCATGGCTGTTCAAGTTGTACAAATATTGACAACAAGCTGAGCACCTGAGGTCTTTTCCTCTCTCTTAATTCATTGATTTTGAAAAATTAAAAAATCTAATTTGATTGAAAAAGAAGTATAATTCATTATTCTTGCTTTTATTGACAATTTGAGTATTCTAAGCAGCAAGATATTTGTCATATTAGATTTCAATAATATTCCATTGTCAACTAGACTGGAATATCTCTGACTCCTGAGGCAGGATTTGTTGTGCCGAAATGCAGGACTGTGTCGAGTTCATTCAGTCTTCTTGATATTTTGGACTTAGCAGCCTTTGTATCTTACATATTTTTAGTATTATCAATACATTATATCCCCTGTTTGGAACTACATTGGTCTCCCCAACTGTTTTTCTTTGTTCTTGTGTTGTGCTTTCGGGGAAGTCTTCTTCTTCTTTTTCCATTGGTTCCCTTCTTTTTCACCATCTTGACTCCTCCCTGGTCAAGTGCTGTTGAGAAAATATGTCAGGTCATATCTATTATTACAGGAGCCTTGGGTAGAATTACCTCAAACTGGGTTACATTTCTACAAAACCTTGAAATTTTGGTTAACAACAGCAGACTTACAAAAAAACCAAACAGTTTTGCTGTGTTCAAGTTACATTTTGTGGCAATACCTGATGATTCTTAAACTTCTGTATGAAGCTCTAATTCTCTGGTGATACCAGACAAATTTTTGTGTAAAGAAAAAGAAAAAGAAGAAGAAGAAGAATATGTGCCCCCCCCCCCCCCCCCCCCCCCCCCCCACACACACAGTATCTACTCTCCTGCCTCTTTCTATTAGACCATGGACAATATAGCTACTTCTGGATTTTCAATTATTTTTTTCTTTCTTTATATTTGTTTTATAGCAACTTGCTGTAATGGTATTATGACTATCACTGTACATAACTTCCTGATTTGAAAAGTATGTCTGTATTGTACTCAGCCTCTCACTCTGGCTTTGCTGTGTGTGCATTTTGTATATTTTATTGAACATACATTCATTGTATATCTTTTTAACCTTTTGGTGTCTGTTTGGCTGTTTTCAACTTTTTAGTATATTCACTTGATTATTTATGTAACTTATTTTGTTTATTTGTTCTTATTAAGATACGCCTAACGAAGACTATGTTAGTTGAAACACGGCCCATGTAAGGTCATTCTGTCAGCATTTTTATTGAAGAATAAACTTTGGTTACACTGGACATTGTGGTTGACTTTCTCCACCTTTTTGGTTTTATTTTTCTTTCTCTTATTTTCTGCCTCATATTGCTTACTCTTCCTCAGTATCCCCATCCATTTGTCTAGCATCCAATATCCAGCATTCATTTATCTTGCCCTTCCTCTTGCTTACCGTATCATCCATCCTCTCCCTCTCAACATCTCTACCTTCCCCTTTCATTTTGCCGCACGTCCATTTTCGGTAAACAAAAAGAGGCCTTTTTACAGGTGTACTAAAAAAATGGATCAGCCTGCGCCCCAAACCCACGCCTACACTACTGCAAGGCTTTTTTCAGTGCGCCATTGTAAAAGGACTCCTAATATTTTTGCAGGTCTCACATGCTAATGGAAAACTTAGGGCCCTGTTTAATAAGCCGCGCTTTAGGCATGCTAGCATTTTTAGCACACTCTAAAAAAGCTAGCACACCTTAGTAAACAGTGCCCTTAGTGTAAGACCTGCAAATTGGAAAAAGTAAAAATCCCTATTTTAGAGATATGCTTGAAATGGATTTAAGGCTAGATTTTATATATGGTGCCTGAAAATTCCACACGGAAAAAAATACATTTCTTCAACCATACCTTTTTTGATTCAGGACCTATTTGTCACCTTTGCTGTTTGTTTTTTATATACTGTGTATGCAAAAGCTTCTTCTTCTTTTGCTCAACCCAGAGCATCATAAATAGAACAGCGCTCCACACCAATTTTTTCTGACACAGAAATCTTCCATGTTGCACAACTTTAGTGGTTTGTTATAAAAATGTCCTACTAGTGGACTAGACTTTTCAGGACCAGAAATACGACATGCCTCCCTCGTGCCCCTCTCACTTCTCACTCCTCTTCTCTTCCTCCTCCTCTTTCTCCTCCCTCCCCCCCTCCCCTGTCTTCGCTGGCCTTCAGCCCGGTTGTGGGTGCCCCCCCCTTAATGGGTGTGCCTTGTTTTGAAATATTTTAATATATATTTCAAAATGCAACCCAGCTCCAAACCTTACATGCATAAAAAGTTGAAAAACTATTCACACCATCACTACTCATTTTCTTGAAATGCTGACCTTGACCAGCACAAAGATCACTGGAAAAAATAAATGATTGTTTTTCTAACACACACATTTTAGCTGTTAATTTCCACTTTTAATGGTTACATATACACAATATTGCAAGGAACTCAGTTTTTAAACATATTTCAGATGGCACACAAAAGCCGATTCCAACAAAACTGTGTTATTTAAAAACCAACAGAACTAGAAAGGTCATGAGAACAATCAACTGAACTCTTTTTTTGCTCAGTGCCTAGTGAGTTTCTGAAATGAGCTGCTGCCTTTTTAAAAATCCTTTATTAGCAAGAATGTTGTCAGTCAGTTATGGGGACCACGCATAAGAATTAATTGATTGTTGTTTATTGCAGCTGCCAAAAGAATAGATTGACTGTTAAAAAAGAGTAGAGTGTGCAGGGATATGCATAATTTACCGAAAGCCTGAAGGCATCAGAAACTAATTCACTGAAGATTAGTTTGTATATCATTTCTAATAGATTACCTAGCACCTTCTCTTTTATTGTAAAGGCTGACATATCTGCATGGAGCTTCTTAACAATCAGATTTCTCTGATCCCTTTGAAAAAATGTCAAAGGGAAATTAAATGAAGCAAAAGTCTGACAAAAAAAAAAAGCAAAAACAATGTGCTTGGTTTCACACACTGCCCTGATGATAAACCTAATATTTGCACTGCTTTTGTACTATATGAAATCCTTGAATTTGATATGAATACATATTGATACATAAACCAAGCATGGTATCATTTGCAAATGGATAGCATTGGGTTGTGTGTGCATTTTATTTTGTTGTTGTTGTTGTTGCTGTTTGTTTTGCAGGTGGAAGAGAGAGGCTTGGCATTTTCTGCTCTTTTGAATTTTTAACTCAATCAGAACTGAATTCCACTAGTTTTGTGGTGCCATGAGCTTTCATTCACTACTATCAGAGGAAGGGGGGTTCTCCATTTATACCCTGCTGTTATCTGGTCCAGTGTCAGTCATCAACCAGAGATCATAAGCAGATCTGCTCTCCCCTTTTCTTTTTCACACTGTGCCCCTCCCCCAAACCTTATTCCACCTGAATTTTAGATCTGGAAACTAAGGGCCCTGTTTACTAAGCCATGCTAGGGGTGCGCATGCTAAAAATTAGCACAAGCTATGGGTGTCTTTAGCCTTAAAACGTGCTAATTTTTAGCGTGCACTAAAAATGTTAGCACACTTACAGCGCCCTAAGGGGCCCTGTTTACTAAGCTGTGCTAAAAAGTGGCCTGTGGTAGCCCCAGTGCAGGGCTTTCCCATGCGCTGAGGCCACTTTTAATGTTGCTGTAAAATGGGCCCCATTTTCCATTTTGTCTATTAATGACCATGCAGTAATTTTCCCATTAGTGCATGAGACCATACCCAACACCTATTTTCGAGGTGGTAAGGATTCCCATGCTTACCAGACACCATAGGTGCCCGGTATAAATACTTGAATCCTGTTTAATCTCATCTGTGGTAGTCTTTACTAGTATACAACAGACTCTATAATGCAGTCTAGGTGGTTGCGTATAGTTCATTTGAAAAATCCTATGTTCAGATTACAAGAAGTCTGGGTATATACTAAGCACATATCTCATATGTTCATCTACTCAAGAAGTAGACCATCAATGAAAAAGACAATAAAAATAGATTTGCATAAGGACTTATATCTTACAAGTGGTCAAATTTCTATTGTTGGCTAATTGAAATACATAAGTACATAAGTATTGCCATACTGGGACAGACCAAAGTTCCATCAAGCCCAGCATCCTGTTTCCAACAGTGGCCAATCCAGGTCACAAATACCTGGCAAGATCCCAAAAAAGTACAAAACATTTTATACTGCTTATCCCAGAAATAGTGGATTTAATAATGGTCTATGGACTTTTCCTTTAGGAAGCCGTCCAAAGCTTTTTAAAATTCTGCTAAGCTAACCGCCTTTATCACATTCTCTGGCAACCTCCCCTCAGCCATCTTTTCTCCAAGCTGAAGAGCCCTAGCCACTTTAGCCTTTCCTCATAGGGAAGTCATCCCATCCCCTTTATCATTTTCATCGCCCTTCTCTGCACCTTTTCTAATTTGACCAGAACTGAACACAATATTCGAGGTGCGGTCACACCATGGAGTGATACAACGGCATTATAATGTCCTCATTTTTGTTTTCCATTCCTTTCCTAATAATACCTAACATTCTATTTGCTTTCTTAGCCGCCACAGTACACTGAGCAGAAGGTTTCAATATATCATCAACGACAACACCTAGATCCCTTTCTTGGTCGGTGACTCCTAACGTGGAACCTTGCATTACATAGCTATAATTCGGGTTCCTCATTCCCACATGCATCACTTTGCACTTGCTCACATTGTCCCCCTCACTCGGGATAGTAAGACGAGAGTGGCACTCTTCCTGGTTTTTTATCTGCTCCCGGCTTATCCTGTTTCAGCCATTTGGCCCCCTATGGGTTTTGCGCTCTGAGTGGCTGCCTATTTCCCCTACCCCTAGTTATGGGCCTGGCATAAGCTATAACCCTAAACAGCAGTGGTATGATTGCATGAGAACATCAAGAAAGTATGGAGTATATAAGTTTCTGACTATTAGAACATAAGAACATAGACAGGAATGATTGGACAGATAAGATGAATCAACTGGTCTTCAACTGCTGTCCTCTACCATGTTTCTATGTGTATTTATGAGTGAGCTTAGTCAAACGGTTATATAAAAGAATATTCTATCTAGCAGTGATTGAACTAGTAATTTGACCTTAAATTACTTGGCAACTGATTGGCAGATTCTTAGGATGAAAACACATCATATATGACAACCTTGAAACTAGGTATAATTGCACATTATTATTGAAGTTTGAACTACAGAAAAGAAATGTCACCTTGGTGCTGGTTACTGTCATATTCTGCATTGAAAATATGCATTTTTCATCTTGTTGTCCTGGAAATGTACACTTTCAACCAGAAGATTTCAATTGCTTCTCCGACAAATGCAAATTTGAAAGATTGATGCAACCATAAGACTTGCAGGAAGCAATTTAAAAACCCCTATGCTTTGCATATGTTTAATGTACTGAATAATTGAAGGCCTTAATCCTATCATACTTCATTTGTTAGAATATGTCTTTGTATTAAATTGGATTAATAAGGCAAACATATTAATTCATTCATACATGCTAAAAAAATTAAAGTGATAGGGCATTGGAGTAGAAAAAAATAAAAAAATTGCACTTTTTTTCTTATCGTGGTTGACAATATCTGATAGGATCATTCTGACCAGTTATCCATGTTGTCTTTTTACCAAGAACAATCATGACAACTGGCATTTTATCCATGTTCAGTGAAATTAGCTAATTCTCCCTTGACCTGATTAAGGGAGCATAACTTTTGAAAGCTAACCTGAAATGAAGAGCCATTTAACTAAAATGTGGTAAAGTTTTTCATTGAACATGCAGTTGTGCCCAAATTATGATTTGCAAAGCTTCTTTAGTAACTGCTGGGGATATCCACAGCATCTTCTCATAGACTTAGCCTAGAGAAGTGGTTCCCAAACCTTTTCGGTTCACGGCACCCTTAGTATCCAAGCAATTTGGCACCCCACCCCTGGCCACATAGGTCTCCAAACCCTCCACCACATAGGTCTCCCTTTCCCTGCAGCCTCCTTTTCTCACTCCAGCATACCTCTCCCTTCCCTGCAGCCCCTTTCCTCCCATAAGTCCAGCACACCTCTCCATTCCCTGCAGACCCCCTCCTCCCAGAAAGTCCAGCACACCATTCCTTGCAGCCCCCCTCCTCCCATAAGTCCAGCACACTCTGCCTTCCTCAAATCTAGAATCGCTCTCTACTTTCCTTCCCTTCCCGCAGGTCCAAGATCGCCGCTGCTTCCTTCTCCTTCCCCCACCACCACTACAGTGCTTGCAGCTTACATTTTCAGGCTGTCTACAATTCACACAGGCACTTCGGGGCCTTCCCTCTGCCACATCCAGCCATCTCTGATGCAACTTCCTGTTGCGAGGGCCAGACACAGCAGAGGGAAGTCTATCCAGTGCCTGCCTGTGTGAATCGCGAATGCCCAAAAATGTAAGCTGCAAGCACTGCAGTGATGGCGGGGGGAAGAAGGAGGAAGTGCAGATTCCAGATCTGCAGGAGGGGAAACTAGGGATTATGCTGGATTGTAGACGGCAGGAGGGAGGTCAGGATTTGCTGCAGCACTCCTGAGAGTTTGCTGCGGCGCACAGTTTGGGAACTGCTGGCCTAGAGAAAAAAATCCTTACCATGTGTAAAGTGGATTGAAAGATAGCACGAATGAATTGTGACATCTCATAATAGGTTTCCATAAGCTAACTGCACGGCACAGTCCATACCTATTTCCCATCCATTCCATGATATACAGTTACCCTCGGATTCTATATATGGTACCCAGATATGTGCACCCAAATTTGTGTGTGCGCCCAAGATGCACATGCAAATTAATTGAGTAACGAGCCCTTAACTATTAATAATTGGTGCTAACATCCAATTATTGAAGTTAATTGGCACTCATTAAACTTTACGCTATTCTATAAGGCATGGCACCCAACTATACTAGTGTGTAACTCAAAGGGGTGCATGGCCATGAGCATGTCTGGGACATTGCAAAAAGTTGCATGCATAATTACAGAATAAGACCTCAGTGTGCCTGATTTGGGCACCAGCACTTACACCAGGTTTCAGCAGGTGTAAGTCTTGCACTTAAAGTTACATATGGGAGTTGGCGCTAAACATGATTCTAAAAAGGGCACACACCTTTTATAGAATTGCACCTAGTGCCAATTTTTTTTTGTGCACCAAATTTAGAGCATCATTTACTGAATCCAGCCCTTAGTGTGTAAATTAGCAAACACATAAATGTCTAACAGAGCAGTAACTGTTACTTCAACTATGCAAAAGGGCCCCTTATTCCTTTCTACCCTCATCTCCCCTTACGTTCCCGCCCGAAACCTCCGTTCACAGGACAAATCCCTCCTCTCAGTACCCTTCTCCTCCACCGCCAACTCCAGGCTCAGCTCATTCTGCCTCGCCTCACCCTATGCTTGGAACAACCTTCCTGAGCCCATACGCCAAGCCCCCTCCCTGCCCATCTTCAAGTCTCTGCTTAAAACCCACCTCTTCATTGCTGCATTTGGCACCTAACTCTTACCGTTCAGTAAATCCAGACTGCCCCAATTTGACTGCCCCTATCGGATAGACCGTTCACTTGTCTTCTAGATTGTAAGCTCTTTGAGCAGGGACTGTCCCTCTATGTAAATTGTACAGCGCTGCGTAACCCTAGTAGTGCTTTAGAAATGTTAAGTAGTAGTAATAGTAGTAGTTGTAGTAGTAAGAAAAGGAGGAAAATATTAACTGCCCATCAAAAAACACTTTGACTGGTTTCTATAACAACCAACACAAAATAAAATAAATCTAAAATCACATTATAACACATTCGTGCATTCCAGGGAAACGCCTGCATTTAGGGGCCCTTTTAAAGAGGCACAGTAGGGCTACCACATAGCTAGTGTGTGCCAAAACAACACTACCACAGGGCGTGCCCTGATTCCCTGCAGTAGTTTTGTGTTTGCCGTATGGCGTTTCCCATGCCAGAAAATATTTGTCTATTTTCTAGCATGGGGGAAAGTATAGGCGTGCCCGACAGTAATCGACCATCATCACCAGCTGTCTGATTATCACTGGGTTAGTGCATAAGCCCTAAGGTGATGGTAAGGGCTCAAGCAGTAAATTGCCATGTGCCAATATTTTTATTTGTGCATGGCCATTTATGACTTTCATTTAAAATAATGTAAATTCCAGCTGCAGTAACAATATCATGCTCCCATACTAATGCAAGCCACTTTTTACCACAGCTTAGTGTAAAAGGACCCCTTAGAGCCCTATGCATCCTGGAATAAAGGGGGGGGGGCTCCTAGGAGGATGAAAATGGCGTGACTTTTTATACAGACACCCTACCTCAAAGGAGACCGGCACGTATAATGGTGCCTCTGTTAAATTTTAAAATATAGGGCCAATATTCAAAGTGATTTAACCAACCTCTGATCAGTTAAATCATTTGGTTGGGCCTGAATATCATGGTTAGTGCCGAACTCAAAGTCGGCTATGTTGGGGTGTTCTGGGGGCAGAGTCAGCACTTAGGGGGTCTTTTACTAAAGATTAGCTCGAGTTATCTGATATTCTGCTTTTAAGTGGCTAGCAGGCTTATTTTCGAAAGGGATCGCCAGGCATCTTCCGACATAAATCGAGAGATGGCCGACGATCTCGCAAAAGTGGCGAAATCCGTATAATCGAAAGCTGCTTTTTTGACAGCATCATCGCTTTCCCGTCGCCAAGCCGGCAAAAGTTCAAGGGGGCATGTCGGCAGTGTAGCGAAGGCAGGACATGGGCGTGGCTACCAGATGACTGGCTTTCGCGGATAATGGAAAAAAAAGCGGCATTAATCAGTATTTCGCCGGGTATACTTGTAACATAGTAACATAGTAGATGACGGCAGAAAAAGACTTGCACGGTCCATCTAGTCTGCCCACGATAAACTCATATGTGTATACCTTACCTTGATTTGTACCTGTCTTTTTCAGGGCACAGATCGTATAAGTCTGTCCAGCAGTATTTCCCGCCTCCCAACCACCAGTCCCGCCTCCCATCACCGGCTCCGGCACAGACCCCGTATAAGTCTGTCCTCCCCCATCCTAGCCTCTCAACCACCAACCCCTCTTCCCCCCGCCTTTTATTTTCAAGACCAAGCCTCAAAAAGGTGCCCCAACTCACCAGATGACCACCGGAGGAAATGGGGAATGACCTCCCCTTACTCCCCCAGTGGTCACCAACCCCCTCCCACACTAAAAAAAATAAAAATAAAAACCTTTTTTTACCAGCCTGTATGCCAGCCTCAAATGTCATACCCAGCTCCCTGACAGCAGTATGCAAGTCCCTGGAGCAGTTTTTAATGGGTGCAGTGCACTTCAGGCAGGCAGACCCAGCCCCCCCCCCCCCCCACCTGTTACACTTGTGGTGGTAAGTGTTGAGCCCTCCAACCCCCCCCAACCCACTGTACCCACATGTAGGTGCCCCCTTCACCCATAAGGACTATGGTAGTGGTGTAGAGTTGTGGGGAGTGGGTTTTAGGGGGGATTTGGGGGGCTCAGCACCCAAGGTAAGGGAGCTATGCACCAGGGAGGTATTTGTATATTTTTTAAAAAATTTTAGAAGTGCTCCCTGGTTGCTGTCATGGCATGTCAGGGGGACATTAGCTGCAGTGGAACATTGTTTTTATTTAAACAATTCCATGTTTTAACTTTATTTTACATTTTTATTTAATTCTGTACTATTGACATTAAATGCAAGCTTTTGCAGCTTTGTTGCCACATTTTGACCAACCAGCACATTCCCGAGGTCTTCAAACACCTCTGTCTTTTAAAAAGTGTATTGGATCTCAAATATTAATGGGGTCAATATTCAGCTCTCCACAGTGAATATTTTTGCTCACTGTCAATGATGTTATTTCCAAATACTGGCTCCTCCCACGACCAAATGCCTTGGATTTTGCCGGGTTTGAGATCGCCGGCATTTTTTTTCCATTATCGCTGAAAAACAAAACCGGCCATCTCAAACCCGGCGAACTCTGGCATTTGGCCGGGCTAAACCGTATTATCGAAAAAAAGATGGCCGGCGATCTATTTCGCCGGCGACGTTCAATAATGCCCCTCTAGGTATACCACATATAAGTACATAAGTATATAAGTAATGCCACACTGGGAAAAGACCAAGGGTCCATCGAGCCCAGCATCCTGTCAACAGCGGCCAATCAAGGCCAAGGGCACCTGGCGAGCTTCCCAAACATACAAACATTCTGTACGTGTTATTCCTGGAATTATGGATTTTTCCCAAGTCCATTTAGTAGTGGTTTATGGACTTGTCCTTTAGGAAACCGTCCAACCCCTTTTTAAACTCTGCCAAGCTAACTGCCTTCACCACATTCTCCGGCAACGAATTCCAGAGTTTAATTATGTGTTGGGTGAAGAAAAATTTTCTCTGATTTGTTTTAAATTTACTACACTGTAGTTTCATCGCATGCCCCCTAGTCCTAGTATTTTTGGAAAGCGTGAACAGACGCTTCACATCCACCTGTTCCACTCCACTCATTATTTTATTTGCCTCTATCATGTCTCCCCTCAGCCGTATCTTATCCAAACTGAAAAGCCCTAGCCTCCTTAGTCTTTCTTCATAGGGAAGTCGTCCCATCCCCGCTATCATTTTAGTCGCCCTTCACTGCACCTTTTCCAATTCTACTATATCTTTCTTGAGATGCGGCAACCAAAATTGAACACAATACTCAAGGTGTGGTCACACCATGGAGCGATATAACGGCATTATAACATCCTCACACCTGTTTTCTATACCTTTCCTAATAATACCCAACATTCCATTAGCTTTCCTAGCCGCAGCAGCAGCATACTGAGCAGAAGGATTCAGTGTATTATCGACGACGACACCCAGATCCCTTTCTTGGTCCGTAACTCCTAACGTGGAACCTTGCATGGCGTAGCTATAATTCGGGTTCTTTTTTCCCACATGCATCACCTTGCACTTGCTCACATTAAACGTCATCTGCCATTTAGCAGCCCACTCTCCCAGTCTCGTAAGGTCCTTCTGTAATTTTTCACAATCCTGTCGCGAGTTAACGACTTTGAATAACTTTGTGTCATTAACAAATTTAATTACCTCGCTAGTTTCTCCCATCTCTAAATCATTTATAAATATATTAAAAAGCAACGGTCCTAGCACAGGCCCCTGAGTAAGCCCACTAGCTACCCTTCTCCATTGTGAATACTGCCCATTTAACCCCACTCTCTGTTTCCTATCCTTCAGCCAGTTTTTAATCCACAATAGGAAATTTCCTCCTATCCCATGACCCTCCAATTTCCTCTGTAGCCTTTCATGAGGTACCTTGTCAAACGCCTTTTGAAAATCCAGATATACAATATCAACCGGCTCCCCTTTGTCTACATGTTTGTTTACTCCTTCAAAGAATTGAAGTAAATTGGTCAAGAAAGATTTCCCCACACAAAAGCCGTGTTGACTTGGTCTCAGTAATCCATGTCCTCGGATGTGCTCTGAATTTTGTTTTTAATAATAGCCTCTACCATTTTCCCCGGCACCAACGTCAGACTCACCGGTCTATAATTTCCCGGATCTCCCCTGGAACCTGTTTTGAAAATTGGCATTACATTGGCCACCCTCCAATCTTCCGGTGCCACGCTCGATTTTAAGGATAAATTGCATATCACTAACAGTAGCTCCGCAAACTCATTTTTCAGTTCTATCAGTACTCTAGGATGAATACCATCCGGTCCAGAAGATTTGCTACTCTTCAGTTTGCTGAACTGCCCCATTACGTCCTCCAGGTTTACCGTGAAGTCAGTAAGTTTCTCCGACTCGTCCGCTTGAAATACCATTTCCGACACCCAAATCTTCCTCGGTGAAGACCAAAGCAAAGAATTCATTCAATCTCTCCGCTACGTCTTTGTCTTCCTTGATCGCCCCTTTTACCCCTCGGTCATCCAGCGGCCCAACCGATTCTTTTGCCGGCTTCCTGCTTTTAATATACCGAAAAAATTTACTATGTTTTTTTGCCTCTAATGCTATCTTTTTTTTGTAATCCCTCTTGGTCTTCTTTAAAAGTCTGTCCTATATTTACATGATAAACCCATGGCTGCTTAAGTGGTGAACATAGGTTATGTTTTAACTGGCTTAAAAATAATCTGATATTCAAAGCCAAAGCCTGCACAAGTCCTGGTTTTGAATATCTGGAAATAACATCATTGACAGTGAGCAAAAATATTCACTGTGGACAGCTGAATATTGACCCCATTAATTTTTGAGATCCAATACACTTTTTAAAAGACAGAGGTGTTTGAAGGCCTCAGGAATGTGCTGGTTGGTCAAAACGTGGCAGCAAAGCTGCAAAAGCTTGCATTTAATTACAATAGTACAGAATTAAATAAAAATTTAAAATAAAGTTAAAACATGGAAATGTTTAAATAAAAACAATGTTCCACTGCAGTTAATGTATATTTATTGTGTTCAGTTCAAATTCAAAATTATTTAATATATTTTTAAATATATTAAAAGCAGATGAAAGAAGGCTCCTGATTGGCTACATAAGTCAGGAGAGGAACCTTGTGCTGACACAGATAGAATGTTATCTCAGTTGATAACACCCTCATCCTCCCCGTCTCATCTGCCCACAACCTCGGAGTCGTCTTCGACTCTTCCCTCTCCTTCTCTGCGCATATCCAGCAGATAGCCAAGACCTGTCACTTCTTCCTCTATAACATCAGCAAAATTTGCCCTTTCCTTTCTGAGCACACCACCCAAACTCTCATCCACTCTCTCATTACCTCTCGCCTTGACTACTGCAACCTACTCCTCACTGGCCTCCCACTTAACCATCTGTCCCCCCTTCAATCCGTTCAGAACTCTGCTGTGCGTTTTATCTTCCGCCTAGACAGATATGCTCATATCACCCCTCTCCTCAAGTCACTTCACTGGCTTCTGATCAGGTACCTCATATAGTTCAAGCTTCTCCTGCTAACCTACAAATGCACTCAATCTGCAGCCCCTCCTTACCTCTCTACCCTCATCTCCCCTTATGTTCCTACCCGTAACCTCCGCTCTCAAGACAAATCACTCCTTTCAGTACCCTTCTCCACCACCGCCAACTCCAGGCTCCGCCCTGTTTATTTTCTCAGAATCTGCCTTTGCTAATCAAGCAGCGGAAGCAGTGGCTCGTCTCATCTCTCTGGGCAAAGTTACATATGCCCTCCAAATATCTAGCTTTCCCAACCTTGAATCTGCTCATGGCAGTTCAGTACAGGCTCAGCCGTAGCTAAGTCTGTAATTAAAGAGGAACCCAGTTTCAATTAGTTAAAGAGATATAGTTTATTAGTATTAATTAGCATTGATACATTACCCAATAATGAGGATACCAGCAATTCAGTCAATCATACAGTGGAACAGAATCACACGACACATCAGCTCTCAGTGGTACTCTGTCTCTCTCCTCCATCAGCATCTGCATCTGCCTCTGTATCTGCGTCTGTCTCTCTCTCTCTCTCTCTCTCTCCTTCTTCTTCTCATCTCGTCTGCACTAATACTCCTCAAACTGCTGCTTATATACAATTTTGGCCCTATTCATTTCAATGGACCCCAGCTGTCTCAACAGGGCTCCTAGTCCTTATCAGTTGATCAGAATGACTTCACATATTCCCAAACCTTCCTGTAGCCCCCCCTTTGGATGTTCTCACCCGGGGTGCAGCTGACCCAGCACTATCTCTACGTAACCATAGCAACTTTTGCTTATGACGTCTTGCAGGTGCCAATCTCAGGATTGTTTATAGAATAGATTGCCCCCACCCTTGCCAGTTCAGCACTTGCCACAGTGAAATGTAACTGTGTCAAAGGTGATCTCTGATTTTTACAAGCTAGCTCTCTTTTGTATCAGAGATGATTCTGATTTTAAGAAGCCTAGCTCTTATTATGAGCCATTGGCCTGTAGAGGCCTAGCTCTTTAGCCTGAGCCATTGACCTGTATTTTACTGAGAGCAAGGGCGGCCATATATATACAGCCCTTTCTGCCTCGCCTCACCCCATGCTTGGAATAAACTCCCTGAGCCCATACGCCAGGCCCCCTCCCTGCCCATCTTCAAATCCTTGCTCAAAGCCCACCTCTTCAATGTCGCCTTCGGCACCTAACCACTATACCTCTATTCAGGAAATCTATACCCCAACTTGACATTTCATTCTTTAAATTGTAAGCTCCTTTGAGCAGGGACTGTCCTTCTTTGTTAAACTGTACAGCTCTGCGTAACCCTAGTAGCACTCTAGAAATGTTAAGTAGTAGTAGTTATATCAGAGCAGTCATTAAATCAGTTGGGACTAGAACATTGAAGTGAAAGTGTATGTATTTGATGTGTGGTTTATTTGAGGAAAAGAAAATAAGTTATTTGAAAAACTTGATGCTAAAATAAATTATAAGTGTATGATGATGTAAAAGAAAATTGAGTGATAAAAACTAATTTTCAAAGACAAATGGAATTTTGTCTAAACTTTAAGAGTGAATGTAATGCAGCCGTGAGAGAATAGTGAACCAATTTATTTATTTACTGTTTATTTATTCAGGACTTGCTATACCGCTTTAACTGGCTTTGCAGGGAAAAGCAGTTTACAAACTAAAAATAACATAAGGTAATGAAATACATTGGCAAATAGTAGAGACAAACAGTCAAACAGAGTAGAGTAGACATACCAACTTCAGGGGAGATGCCCTGAACAGCCAGAGCCAGCCAAATTAGGCACTATAAATCTGCTGAAAAAGCAGTGCTTTAACATCCACTTTAAAACATTTTAAAATATAATTTCTTTAGGGGCCCTTTTACCAAACTGTGGTTAAAAATTGGCCTTAGCATGTGCTCACACGTCTTTCCCACAGGGTAAGGCCATTTTTTCTCATGGGTAAAATGGCCGACTTTTCTATTTTTTTTTTTTTTCGTGGCCAGATGTCAAATTTCCCACCTCAACTATTTATTTATTTATTTATTTATTTATTTGTTGCCTTTGTATCCCACATTTTCCCACCTATTTGCAGGCTCAATGTGGCTTACAAAGAACTGTAGGCATTTGCCAAGCTGGTAAAGAACAAATACAAAGTGGTATTATGGTAGAATAGGTTCATGTGTTACAGAATTCTTTTTTTCATGGTCTTCTTCTTTAACAGTTATTCCATTTACAACTAATTCAAAATACCGCTGTTAAGCTCATTCACAGTACGAACACTGGCTCCCCATCCATTATCGGATTATATTTACGGTTCTAGAGCTATCACATCAAATTCTCCATTCTGGGATACCACCGTTTTTGTTTAGATCACTCCTCCTTTATGTTCCAAACCACCCTCTATGTTCAGCATTTACTTGTCATCCCTTCTCCCTTACAGATTCATTCACATAGCGCCAGATCTACAAGTTTCTCGGTGGTTCCCCCTATCCAATGGAATCTTACCCCTTTGGAGTTCTGCTCTGAGCTTTCTCATTAAAGCTGCTTTCAAAATGTATTTCTTCCATAAGGCCTTTGGTATTGTTTAACTGATCTATGGATCCTATAACATAACTTACATGCTGAATTTTGAGGAATTGTCTGTTATTTATCTGTTTCTTTCTCCCTCTTCCTCC
Organism: Microcaecilia unicolor; assembly: GCF_901765095.1. Lineage (NCBI taxonomy): Eukaryota > Metazoa > Chordata > Amphibia > Gymnophiona > Siphonopidae > Microcaecilia > Microcaecilia unicolor. Next base: position 468,031,480 of record NC_044033.1, on the reverse strand, counting down.
TCCTTCTTTCCTTTTGTCTCCTACGTAAGGTTAACTGGATTCCTGTCCCCTGCCCCTACCTTATAATTGCAAATTTGTAACCTAGTTTTCTTATGTGTCATTCTATTGCGTTCTCTCTCTTTAATTTTTCTTGTTTTTTCTTCTATTGTAAACTGCTTAGATTTTTTTTTGATTTGCAGTATATTAAATAAAATTGAACCTTAAACATTGAGCCATTAGTGCATGAGCCCCTACTGCCACCTATTTTGTAGGTGCTAAGGGTTTACTCGGTAATTGGTTAGCGCTCGGCAATGCCCACACACTAACCAATTAGTACAGAACTCCCCCACTCTCTGCCCCCTGACCTGCTGCCCTAGCGCTAAAAAATACATTTTATTTTTTAACACATGGGTAACATGTTCACATGCAAAAATTACCATGGGATGCCTGAGAATGTCCCACGGTAAGTTGTCAACCTAATGCTTGGGTCCACCTTAGGAGTCAGCACTCAAAAAAAAGATCTAGGTGTCGTAGACAATATGGTGAAATCTTCTGCCTAGTGTATGGCAGCAGTCAAAAAAGCAAACAGGATGCTAGGAATTATTAGGAAAGGGATGCAAAATAAGACCAAGAATATTATAATGCTTCTGTATTGCTCTATGATATGACCTCACCTTGAGTGTTGCATTCAATTCTGGTCACCATATCCCAAACAAGATATAGTGAAATTAGAAAAGGTTCAGAGAAGAGCAACCAAAATGATAAAGGGATAGAACTCCTCCTATATGAGGAAAGGCTAAAGAGGTTAGACCTCTTCAGCTTGAAAAAAGAGATGGCTAAGAAGGGATATGATTGAGGTCTATAAAATCCTGAGTGGTGTAGAATAGGTAAAAGTGAATCAATTTTTCACTCTTACAAAAAGTATAAAGACCAGGGGACACTCAACGAAATTGCATGGAAATATTTTTAAAACAAATAGGATAAAGAATAGTTAAGCTCTGGAACTCATTGACAGAGGATGTGGTAACAGTGATTATCATATCTGGGTTTTAAAAGGTTTGGACTAGTTCCTGGAGGAAAATTCTATAGTCTGTTATTGAGATGAACATGGGATAAGTCACTGCTTGCCCTGGGATTGGTAGCAATGGAATGTTGTTGTTAATTGGATTTCTGCCAGGTACCTGGGACTTGGATTGGCCAGTTGGAAGCAGGATACTGGGCTAGATGGACCACTGGTCTGGTCCAGTATGGCTATTCTTATGTTCTATTGTTTCCTTTCAAATATGTCAAAATATGACAAAGGCATAGATTACAAAGTAGTTTATTCCAAAGCAGGGGTCCAGCAATGGTTATCTCACTGTTACTACTGACTGTACAGTTGATGAAGGAGGCACCACTAGTTGTTTTATGCCAGTGGACCACAAAGGGTGAGTGAGATCATAAAGTTGTAGTCTATTTGAAATACTTGAGAAGCATTCCATTCAATGTCTTAAAAACAAGCGTTATCAATTTATATTGTGTCCTGAACTGTATTGGGAGTCAATGCAATGTGTTCATCGAGCTGGTCACATGGTCAATTAGTGCCAGTCCCACAATTAGTCTTACAGCAGCATATTGTATCATATCCAAGGCTTGCATACAGGAAGAAAACAATCCTATATATAAACTGTTACAATAGTCCAATCTAGTCTAGACTTCATACAATCTCTCTGGGAAATGAACTTGGTCTGAGGTACATCAGCTGCTGAAGACTACGGATATAGTAAGACCGAGTTTCTTGGCTCCAAAGGGATGGGGTTACACAAATACAACCTAATTCTATATAGGGCACTCAAAATTGCATGCAGAAATTTGGATGTGCACCCAACTTTCATATGCAATTTAGTTGAATAACAAGCCAATTAGCGACAATAATAGGGCACTAATAATCAATGATTGGTGCTAATTGGCATCAAGAAAAATGTACATGTATTTTGTTTAGGTGCTGGGATCCACATGTAACTTTTATATATGGATCTGAAAAAGGGGTGCAGCCATGGGAGGGGTATTGGTGGATCAGGAGCATTCCTGGAATTTATGCAGTCTTATAGATTAAGGGAGATCCATGCATAATTTAGGTGTGAGAATTTGTGCCAGGTTTTTACTTGGTGTAAATCCTCATGCCTAAAATCGGGCACAGATCCCTACTACTGCTATTACTACTACTTATAATACATGAGAGAGAGAGAGAGAGAGAGCAATATGAGAATGAAGAATAACAAGGGCTCTAAAGGACTGAAATGGGTAAGGGGAGAGAAAGAAGCAAGGGTAATAGAAAATGACTATCGGGAAACCATAAGTAGATCTCCAAACACCTTAGCTTCAACCAGGTTTTAAAAGATAATTTTGTAGGAGGTTGTATGTGATTTATAGCAGGTGTAAATGCTGTTCAAATTGCACACATTCTACATACATAGTCCTTCTAAAATATACTGAACACATTACAACACATGTAATTCAAAAGAAAACCACAAACATTCCCCATTCATGGGGACTTTCACATGTGAGTCCACTACTTACGTCGGTAAATACTATGCAACAATTCTAAAACCACTCCCTTACTCCTCTATTTACTAAGTTGCATGGCAAGGCCAACCCAGCCCATTTAAAGTAAACCCAGCCCATTCAAAGTAAAAGGGTTGTTTCAGCATTAGTGCCCAGCAGCCACTAGTGTAGCTTAGCATTTTAAAATAACTTAGGACCCTGTTTACTAAGGTGCGTGTTTTTAGCTTGCACTAAAAGTTAGCATGCACTAACGCTACAGACATCCATAGGAATATATGGATGTCTCTAGTGTTAGTGAATGCTAATTTTTAGCACATGCTAAAAACGCTAGTGAGCCTACATGGCATAGTAAACAGGGCCCTTATGCATTTGTTTCAGAATTTATCTGGGTCATTCAAAACCTTTACAGGTTTCAAAAAGCAGGTTTGGATTTCCTCAGATTACTGATATAGCAAGCAATGGTTGCCTCAGTTGGTGTTTGATGAGTCTTTTTCTTTGGAAGATAGTGTTGAGTTGTGGAAGATTACATTATGCCAAGCATTGGAAGCTATAGCTCCTATGACGGAGATTAAATTGAAATCTGGATATAAAGTTTGTCCATGGAAATCCGATGTTTTCAGTCAAATGCAACATGAGCTTAGGCAGTCTTAGAAAGTTTGGCAGAAATCTGGGGAAGGTGATGATTTTTAAAGTCACAGAATTTGATTGAAAAAATATCATGCTGTTTGTGAGGTGGAAAGCAATGCCTATTTTAAAAGGAAGGCTGAAGGAGCTATGAATAGGCCTAGAGAGTTATATGAAACTGTGAAGTTTTTGCTGGATGGATATGACAAAGGGAAAATGGAGGTTAATCCGAGTGCAGATGATTATGCCTTCTTTTCGGTTGACAAGTTAGAATCTGGGTGTAAAGATGGAGGTTGAAGGTAGGGCTAGGAAGGATGAATTAAATGAGACAGGTGTTTTCTGGAGTCATTTTGATATTTTGGGGGTAGAGAAAGTACAAGGGGTTATTTAACAGATAACACTGACGAGGTCACTTGAAGATCCATGTTCATCCGGTGAGACAGTTGGTGACTGGTGTAGCACCAGCGGTGGAGTGGATTGTTAATAAATCCTTAGATGAAGGAATTTTCCCTCTGGATTGTAAGTGAGCGACAGTGAAACCATTATTGAAAAAACAGGGATTAAATATGTCTGTTATGAGTAATTATAAGCCAATTCCAGTTGTTCTGTTTTTAGGAAAAGTATTAGAAAAATTTGTATTACGCCAATTAGAGGCATTTGTTGACAAGGTAAGCTGTTTGGATGTCTACCAATTTGGTTTTCATGGGGCCCATGGGGTAGAGTCTCTGTTGTTATCAACAGTTGATGAGATACAGAGAGGATTTGATAATAATATCTGTTTTTTGTATGATATCTTTAGATATCAGGGGGGTTTGACTCGGTGAACGTGCAGATGTTGCTATCTAAATTAGGTAACATGGGAATGCAAGAATGAGTGTTACAGTGGTTTGTTTCTTATCTGACGGGATGTTCTCTGTGAGTGAGGAGCAGGGGACATGTCTCCCAGGAGGTTGTATTAGAAAAGGAGGTGCCGCAGGGCTCTTCTCTTTTTCCCTATTGTTTAATAAACATGACTTCTTTAGGGAAAATATTTCAAAAGTTATAGGTTAGTTACCATATACATACTGATGATATTCAGGGTTTTTTTTCCTATCAATGTGTGGGGTGCCTGTTTAGAGGTACAATTACAGTTCTATATGAATGAAATCAATGCTTGGATGTGTGAACATGGTTTATGACTGAATGTTGAAAAATCTGAGGTAATGATTTTGGGATAAAGTGTAGAAGATTTCTGGCCATTGACTATGATGTTGAATGGGGTAAGTTTACCTGTACAAACGGTGTTGAAATTGCTGGGTGTGTGTTTAGATTCAGGGTTGACAGTGAAACAAAAAGTGGTGAATGTGATTCCAGCTTGTTTTGCTCAGCCTCAACTCTTGTATAGATTGAAAACCAGCAAGTGATTTTTGTGGAGTTGTAAGGAGTGTGGTTTTGTCACGGTTTGATTATTGCAATGCTCTGTATCTGAAGTTGAGTAATTCCATGATTAGAGCAATTCAATTGGTACAGAATGCTGCAGCACGACTGGTTACTGGTGTGTCTAGGGTGACCCATATTACGCCCATTTTGAAACAGCTGCACTAGTTGCCAATCAATTTTCGTATATAATTTAAGGTACTTTGTTTTGTGTATCAAGCACTTTATTTGTCAGCTCCACAATACCTGAAAGATTGTTTTTGTATATATCATCCCAGGAGGTGCTCGAGATCTGAGACAGAACTGTGCATTTCACTTGATCCTTTTGTTGGTGTGAGATACAATAATACAAGACTTTCAGCCTTCTCTATTGCTGGGATTCCCATGTAGAATTCTTTAAAGGGGCAGCTATATTTTTGTACACAGATTTTACAATTTAAACTCTATCTTAAGACAACCCTGTTTGTTAAAGCATTTATGTAATCTATACGAGATGACAGTTCTAGCTTGAGTGTAATAGCAGATTATATTATTTGCAGAGTTTTAATTTTGTATGTTTTTAAAATATATTTTGTTTATTGCCATGCTTGTGTCTTCTAAACCGCTTATGTATAAGCGGTGTAAACGTTTGAAAAATAAAGAAATAAATATTTGTAATATCAATGTGTATTCTCATTAAAAAAAAGAATAGATATGTATTAATGATATCACTGACTGGAAAAGCAATGCAACTAATCATGATGTGATCAACTTCAGAGCCTATTTCATCATTTGTAAGGTCAAGATCATTTACCATCAAGCAACAACCTGAAGACACTAATAATGGCACACTTACGTCAAAGAAATTCATCATAAACATGAACAAATTCTTCTGGAAAAAAAAGTTCTACATAAAAGATTACACTGAAAGGACAATTTTAAAATGTCATTTCCACATGCAACTTGCAATTAACCCACATAAACTGAATAGTGCTCTCTGTCTGAATACAACTAAATATATATATATATATATATATATATATATATATATATATATATATATATATATATAGGAAAGGTTCCTGTGGATTGTTTTCATCAGAGAAAAAAAAATAATACAAAATTACTTTTCAAATCCATGCTTTGTCTAAAGTAGTCTATTGAAAATGTTTAACAACTGATAATTTTTTCTCCAGTTCTGTGGGCAATTTTATAAAACATTTTCCACATGTAAAGCATTTTTACCATGCAGAAAATTGCACTTATAAAATTTTATGGCCAGATACATGCAATTCTTAGGGGCCTTTTTACTAAAAGGTTGGTGTGCAGCAACCAGCTTGCCATATGCCAATCCGGAACTACCACTGGTATCTGGCAGCAGTTCTCACCCCAAGTGCATAAACTACAAAAATATTTTCTATTTTTGTAGCACCGGTGTTTACCGTGCACTGCCCAGTTACTGCAGGATTAGTGCAGGAGCCCTTATCACCAACCCAAAAGGTGGTAGTAAGTGATCCCCCCCCCCCCCTGAAATTGCCATACACAGGACCCCTTTTACCGCAGCTTAGTAAAAGGGCCCCTTATATTGTTATATATGCATACTGGCAAGACTTATATATGCATCACACATATGCAATTCTAAAAGTGTATTTTGGGTGGATCTGGAATGAAGTTGTGATGTGCATGCATATTTTATTTAAAAAAATAAAAACATATGCATGCACATGCATACATTTTCCCATTAGGTGTAAATTGTGCAAGAGAATTTGTGCATTACTGAGAATAGTTCCAAGAGCCCATTTTCTAAAGGCAATCGATATCTTTAAAAGATAGGCACCTTTATAGACATTTCATATAGGAGTACTGTTATGAAATTACCCACCTCACTCCCCACCCATGTGTGTATGCTATTAATACTTACTACATTCATCTCTTGACCCCTACTTAAAATTAAATACCAACTCTATATTCATGAATTCAGGGCATTATATTAAAAGGGGATTCATTTCAATTTATACATTTCCATCATTTGCCGGTAGTTATATGATTCATCTTTTAAAAAACAGGCATGCTTTCTCCCTTTCACTGTTAGTGCATTTTTATAGACAGGGATTTAAATTCATCTTTTTATGAGAGCAGACTTCAAACAGATGATGATCTTTCCTGTGTGGTCCTTTTAGAAAATAAAAAGGAATCAGAGTTTGTATCACCCAGGAAGCAATAAAAGTATCCTTTAAGCAATCATTCTAAACCTCAGGCCAGTGCAGACAACAAACCTGCCAATGTACAACCCAGTACCAAAATAAATTCCCAGACCCTAACAACACAAAGACAAAATGAACATCACCAAACTGCTGCTAAGCACAGCCATCCTTACACTACTATCTACCTCAGAAGCCGTCATTCAGGGTGACAAAAACAGAATACCAATACTCCTTAACTCAACTCACCCGACCAGACATACCATCCTTCCTCAAGGCAAACCTCACTCCAACAGATGGAAAACCATGACTTCACAAACAACAGTAGAAACATACCCTATAACAACCCGAACATAACAACCGACCAATAAGGAAGCTAACCTAACCTGAAACCCAATCCAACGTCAACTAGAGTCGTGTTACTCGATGACAAATACCTCCCAGTACCAGTGTACTACATCAACACTAGATCAGTGGTCACCAAAACCGAAACAAAGACTGGATACTGAATGATGACTTAAGACTGATTTTCCTTTTTTTTTTAATCCATTTTAAGAATAATACACAAAATAACTCTTGCATCAGAAATACAGAACATATGATATAATAAAAGTAGCAAATGATATAAACAAGAAACAATTTACTCTTCCTTAGACCACAATTATATGGGGGGGGGGGGGGACCTGAAATTAAGTAGGGGACTTGAATCAAAAGAAAAACAAATTTACTAAGGAAAAAGCTTAACAGGCTATCCTTTAAGGTTAATTACGCTAAATGCAAGCAAGAATTGTATCATACTAATTTCTTCAGATTCAGGAATTCCGTCAACTGTTCTGGGGTAAGGACATACTTTGCTTGTCCATATCAAATCCTGCATTTACAGGGATAAACTAACAAAAAAAAGTAGCTCCTAAATCTTTCACTTCTTGCCTCGTAGCAAGAAAAGCCTTTCTAAGTTCCTGTGTTATCTTTGTCACATCAGGAAATATCCACATTTTGTAACCAAAAAATAAGTCTTGAAAGTGTTTAAAGTACTGTCTCATAATAGATATTACATCAGGTTCAAATACCAATGATACTAATAAAGTCATTCTCCGAGATATTTCACTAACAGTTTCTTAAAGTATAGCTGAGATATTATTCAAATTTAGAGATTGTTCAAGACCTGACTCATGAACCATTCCACCTTGTATATTTTTTGAAGAAACTGGCAAATAGAAAATCTTATTTATTGGAGGCAAATCAAACTTGGATATACATATCAAGTATTACATACCATGTAAAATGAGTTTATCTTGTTGGGCAGACTGGATGGACCGTTCAGGTCTTTATCTGCCATCATTTACTATGTTACTATATATAGTAACAGCAATTAGTGTATCAGGGTTTAAAAAAGGTTTGGACAAATTCCTGGAGGAAATGTCCATAGTTTACTATTGACACAGATATGGGGAAGTCACTGCTTGCCCCGGGATTGGTAGCATGGAACGTTGCTACTTTTTGGGTTTCTGCCAGTTACTTCTAACTTGGATTGGTCACTGTTTCAAGCAGGATACTGAGTTAGATGGACTATTGGTCTGACCCAGTATGGGTATTTTTATATTCTTAAGACACAGAGGAGTTGAGGTTCAAATTCTGCTTCATCCACTGACATGGCCAGGAGAACATTTGTAACAAGGGTTCTTTCCATTTTGTCTTGCAAGTACCCGGTTAATGGATAAACTCTACACATAAACAGTATTTATTAACTAGGACAGGGCTTGGACTGGTATGCACCAGGAAGCTGAATAAGTAGCTTCTCTCAGACTTTTAGTCACTACAATTAATAACTTAGCTAATTCTAATGCTGTTCTGAACAAACTACTTACTTACAGGGACATTTTCTAAAGGACTGTCCAATTTAAAGGGACATCCTGTTCACATCATCCAAAATAAATCTATCACATAGCCATTTTTGAACAAAAAATATGTCAAGGTTTCCTGTTCAGAAATACGTGAGAGTGTCCAAAATGAACAGCCATTTTACAAACTGAAAATGTCCAAATTATGAACACCAAAAATTCAGGGACAAGGATGTTGTGGCAGTATTTTTATAGAAATGGCAACACAGACAACCGTACAGAGCAGAGGGGCAGCCTAGTGGTCAGTGCAGTGGATTGTAAACCAGGGTACACAAGTTTATATCTCCCTACAACTCTTAGTTAAATGTTGGGCTCTCCAGGAACAGGGAAACACCTACTGTAACTGACTGTACACCGCTTCAATAGTTTTCAAGCTTGCAGGTGTTAAATACCTACTTTACCTAACTATTTATATCTGTTTCTGGAGGGCTCACAATGTATTTTTATATGTTTTGTAACATTGTAGGGCCCTTTTTACTAAGCTGTGGTAAGCACTAACACATGCTTACAACAGGTTAAAATCCACCACTGCGGGTCATGCTCAGGCATCGCTTGGTAGTTTTGTGTTCTGCACTCGTTAAAAAATAGAAACATTTTTTTTTTAGCTCTGGGGGCATGTTTGGGGGCAGAGAGTAGGTGTGCCCAGTACTAATTGGTTAACACAGCTACATCATCATGAGCTAACCGATTAGCATGTGGTTAGAACAGGAGCCCTTACTGCCTAGTAAATAGGTGTCAGTAAGGGCTCCTGCTCTAATGACCATGTGCTAATTGGGAAACTAGTGCATGGTCATTAATGGAGGAAATAAGAAATGTGGCCATTTTATAGCTCTGCTGAAAGTGGCCTCAGCGAGTGGGAAATTCCGGCACTACTAATACTGCAGGCTGATTTTTAGCACAGCTTAGTAAAAGGGCCCTTATGTACTAATTGTTGATTTATAATTTTTATGGTAAACCGCTTTAACACATTTTGTAATTAGTAGTATATCAAGCAAATGAATCCTAATTTAATATTGGTCGTGTCACAACGATGTTACCCCACTTACTCAGTTTCAGTTTGGAGAGATTCTAAAACATTGCCTGCAGCTGGAGTACACCCTGATTTTGAATCAAAGCTATCCAAGATGTATTGAAGGGGAGTGGCAAGGCTTTTGCAACAGCAGCTTGTGATGGGTAGATGGGGACATTTATTTATTTATTTGTTACATTAGTATCCCACATTTTCCCACCTATTTGCAGGCTCAATCACTTACATAGTACCGTAGAGGCGATCGCCAATACTGGTTATAACAAATACAAAGTGAGGATGTGGTAAAGTAAAGTTCATGTGTGACAGACACACCTTTTTCAGTAGTAGCTCAAAGCGAATTACACTTAGGCACACCGGACACCTCTCTGTCCCAGGAGGGCCCACAATCCAAGTCCGCACCCTAGGCAATGGAGGGCCAAGCGACCTGCCCAAGATCACAAGGAGCAGCAGCGGGACCTGAACCAGCCACCTCTGGACCGCAAGACCATGCAAGAGGCAGTCCCCATTTCTGGCCAAGTTAAAGAATAAGATATTATTTTCATAACTTGCTGATGGGTTTATTTGATTTAGGGTTAAATAAGAAATAAATATGCTACTGCATGTGCAACACCACTTTTATCCCCCAGTTTACAAAGCCACACTTTGAATGGGCTGTGTCGGTCCCCCACAGGAGGCTCTTAAATAAACTGGATGGGCTGAAGATAGGACCCGAAGTGGTGAACTGGATTAGGAACTGGTTGACGGACAGACGCCAGAGGGTGGTGGTGAATGGAATTCGCTCGGAGGAGCAAAAGGTAAGTAGTGGAGTGCCTCAAGGATCGATGCTGGGGCCGATTCTGTTCAATATATTTGTGAGTGACATTGCCAAAGGGTTAGAAGGTAAAGTTTGCCTATTTGCGGATGATACTAAGATCTGTAACAGAGTGGACACCCCGGAGGGAGTGGAAAACATGAAAAAGGACCTACGGAAGCTAGAAGAATGGTCTAAGGTTTGGCAATTAAAATTCAATGCGAAGAAATGCAAAGTGATGCACTTAGGAAGTAGAAATCCACGGGAGACGTATGTGTTAGGCGGGGAGAGGGATCTTGGGGTGATAGTATCTGAGGATTTGAAGGCGACGAAACAGTGTGACAAGGCGGTGGCCGTAGCTAGAAGGTTGTTAGGCTGTATAAAGAGAGGTGTGACCAGCAGAAGAAAGGGGGTGTTGATGCCCCTGTATAAGTCGTTGGTGAGGTCCCACCTGGAGTATTGTGTTCAGTTTTGGAGGCCGTATCTTGTTAAGGATGTAAAAAGAATTGAAGCGGTGCAAAGAAAAGCTACGAGAATGGTATGGGATTTGCATTACAAGACGTATGAGGACAGACTTGCTGAACTAAACATGTATACTCTGGAGGAAAGGAGAAACAGGGGTGATATGATACAGACATTCAAATATTTGAAAGGTATTAATCCGCAAACGAACCTTTTCCGGAGATGGGAAGGACATGAAATGAGATTGAAGGGGGGCAGACTCAAGAAAAATGTCAGGAAGTATTTTGTCACGGAGAGAGTAGTGGATGCTTGGAATGCCTTCCCGCGGGAGGTGGTGGAAATGAAAACGGTAACGGAATTCAAACATGCCGAAGGAATGGATCCTCAGGAGCTTAGTCAAGATCAGGAGGCGGGGCTGGTGGTTGGGAGGCGGGGATAGGGCTGGGCAGACTTATACGGTCTGTACCAGAGCCGGTGGTGGGAAGCGGGACTGGTGGTTTGGAGGCGGGGATAGTGCTGGACAGACTTGTACGGTCTGTGCCAGAGCCGGTGGTTGGGAGGCAGGGCTGGTGGTGGGGAGGTGAGGATAGTGCTGGGCAGACTTATACGGTCTGTGCCTGTGCCAGAGCTGGTGATTGGGAGGTGGGGCTGGTGGTTGGGAGGCGGGGATAGTGCGGGGCAGACTTATACGGTCTGTGCCCTGAAGAGCACAGGTACAAATCAAAGTTGGGTATACACAAAAAGCAGCAAATATGAGTTATCTTGTTGGGCAGACTGGATAGACCGTGCAGGTCTTTTTCTGCCGTCATCTACTATGTTACTATGTTACTATGTCGGCATTGTCGTGTGGCTTTGTAAACAGGGGGATTAGTGGCCAGGAATTTTGTTGGCCAGGCTGGCATAAAATGGATCTTCAGCCTCACATCACCACAGGTTGAGATTAGAAAGTGGGGATGTAAATTGAATTTTGTTATGACTTATATGTGTACTATTTTTATTAATTTATTTGTTACATTTGTATCCCACATTTTCCCACCTATTTGCAGGCTCAATGTGGCTTACATAGTGCCGGAGATGCGATTTCAGTCTCCGGTGTAAAAACAAATACAGTGTGATGTTGAGATAAGATAAAGTTCAAGTAGTATTGCCACATGAGATAAGTTAAAGTTCAGGTGATATAGAGGGATATAATCGAACGGCGCCGGCCATCTTCGGGGCCGGCTCCACAAAGGGGCGGTGCCAACCGTATTATCAAAAAATATGGCCGTTCATCTTTTCTTTCGATAATACGGTTGGGGCCTGCTAAATCTCAACATTTAGGTCAAATGTTGAGATCACCGGGTTTACAGATGGCCGGCTTCAAAAAAGAGGAAAAGAAATCCAAGTGCTGGTCAGGGACGTCCTAAATCAAAATTATTTTTGCTCAGCTTTTTCAGTAGTACCAGTGGGATTTGAACAGGCCACCTCTGGATTATAAGACCAGTGCTCTAACTACTTGGCCACAGCTCCACTTATTTGGATGTCCTTCCCCTTTGATTATGCACCTTCAGGTCTCTCTCAGCCAATCACAGACAGGGGTCTCTTTCAGCCACTCACATACAGCTAAATGCGTTGTGATTGGCTGAGAGAGACCCTGTCTGTGATTGGCTGAGAGAGACCTGAAGGGGCATAATCAAAAGGGAGGGACACCCAAGTAAGTGGAGCTGTGACCAAGTGGCAAGAGTATTAGTCTTGTAATCCAGAGGTGGCCAGCTGAAATCCCACTAGTACTACTGAAAAAGCCAAGCAACAGCAGTTTTGATTTAGGACGTCCCTGACAAGCACTTAGATTTTTTTTTGGGTGGGAAGGAATTGGTGACCACTGGGGGAGTAAGGGTAGGTCATCCCCGATTCCCTCAGATGGTCATTTGGTCAGTTGGGGCTCCTTTTTGAAGTTTGGTTGTGAAAAAAAAGGGACCAAGTAAAGCCGGCGAAATGCTCGTCAAGCCTGGCTTTTTTTTCCATTATCTGGCGAAGCCGGCCATCTTGTGAGCACGCCCCCGTCCCGCCCGCGACCCACCTTCACTACCCTACCGACACGCCCCCTTGAAATTTCGCCGGCTCCACGTCGGAAAGTAGTTGAAGCCGGCCAAAATCGGCTTTCGATTATACCGATTTGGCCGGTTTCAGGAGATCACTGGCCATCTTCCGATTTGTGTCAGAAGATGGCTGGCGATCACTTTCGAAAATGAGCTGGATAGCTATATTGGGTGTCGTACATGGAAGAATTGTGTTGTGTCCATACCGTATTTTGGTTTTGTTGTGTTGCAGTGGTCAGGCATTTATGTTGGGTTGGTAGGGTATGCTTTTTAAACAAATAAGTTTTTAATGTTCTCCGGAAGTGTAGGTGGTCATACGTAGTTTTCAAGGCTTTTGGAAGTGCATTCCACAACTGTGTGCTTATGTAGGAAAAACTGGATAAGTAAGTTGATTTCTATTTAAGACCTTTGCAACTAGGGTAGTGCAGGTTTAGGTATGTTCGTGATGATTTTGAAATATTTCTAGTTGGTAGGTCAATCAGGTCTGTCATGTATCCTGGGGCTTCACCATAGATAATTTTGTGAACTATTGTGCAGATTTTGAAAGTAATACGTTCTTTGATTGGGAGCCAGTGTAGTTTTTCGCAGAGGGATTTAGCGCTATCAAATCGGGTTTTTCTGAGGATAAGCCTGGCTGCTGTGTTCTGAGCAGTCTGAAGTTTCTTTAATGTTTATTCTTTACATCCCGCATAGATTCCATTGCAGTAGTCAATGTGGCTTAGCACCATTGATTGTATCAGGTTGCAAAATGTTTCCCTCAGGAAGAATTGTTTCAAGCGTTTGAGTTTCCACATTGAGTAAAACATTTTCTTAGTTGTGGATGTTACTTGTTTCTCTAGTGTTAGGTTGTGGCCTATTATAACACCGAGGATTTTCAGGCTGCCTGAGATAGGGAGGGTGTGATCTGGGGTATTGATAATTGTGGGGTTATCCGTGCTGTGTTGGGATGAGACAACGAGACAATGTGTTTTTTCTTTGTTGAGCTTTAGTTGAAATGTTTTAAGAAGTTGGTACAATGAGTAGGCCTAAGTTAAATGAGGCTTAATTAATTAAAGGTTTGAGGGCAAAGACAGTTGGGTTATGACAAACTTTCAAATAGTTGAAATAAAATCTTTCTTTAGATGAAAGATAGCTCCAGAACCAGAGATCACACTATGAAGTTCCACAGAAGTAAACAGTGGTAGATGTATAGAATAGTCTCCTATCACAGGTGATCCAGAAAAACAATAACAAAATTTAAGGGAACGTGTGTTAACTACAGAAGACTGCAAATTGTGCAGAAGTGAGGGGAAAACCAGAGATCAACCAGAGTCTATGGCATTAAACAAGGACTGTAATGAGTCGGGCCAGAGCAATTGTTTAGTCCTTTTATGAACTCATATTCTTTTTGTCCATATAAAGCAGAAAAAAACACTAATTAGCAAGGCTTAGTAGTATAGAATTGATATTAAAATAAATATTCAATTTCAAATTAGTATTCTATTATACTTGTCTTAATAATTCATTCAGTATATTATATGGCATACACCAATATATTTTTATAAGGAATATCTTTTCCCCTAAAAGTCTATTACTGATAAGTCACATCTCCTATCCTCAGTATTTGCTTTAAGGAATAGTCTCAGTCTTCCTCAATTAGATTATACTGTTGATGGCTTTGGTTATCTTTTCCTCTTATTTTCTGCACTGCTCTTCCTAGAATATTTTGCCATTATTTTTCCAGTGCTTCACAGCACTCAGAAATATGGATGAATCTGCCCTGAGGGCTAGTAGAATAAAAACAGTTATCAGTACATTGCTTTTCAAAGCCCTTTCTTCAGCATCTTCTGTGTCTGCTGGCTTCACACCTCATATATTCCAGTCTTGTCCTGATTTTCTTTTACTGACTTCACTTTCCCCTCAGTTTTATTTTCCTGTTAAAATATCCTTTACTTGCAGCTCATGTTCCTGTTATTTATTTCCCTGAGGTTTACTTAGTTTTAGAAGCAGCCTATGTTCTCTCTAGTTATAAGCTGTACTTGTCATGGTTACATTTCTTGTTGTAGTAAATCTATCTTTTCGGTTAATGTTTCCTGAGATCTTATGCAGCATCACAATGTGCATGTTTCATTTAGGGATCCTTTTACCAAGCTGTGGGAAAAAGGTCCTGCGCTAGTGGCGGGGGACATTTTTCCCACACGCCAGGACCATTTTTTTCACAGCTGGAAAAAGCCCCCCCCCCCCAAAAAAAAATGGCCAAGCGTAAGATAACTCTTACCGTGTGGCCATGCGGTGGGGAGCCCTTAATGCTACCCACTGAGGTGGCGATAAGGGTTCCCACACTAATCCAGCAGTAACTGGGCAGCACACGGTGATGCCCAATTACCGCTAGGCTATCGCCGTGCAAGCCATTTCCAGGGTTTTCTTTTTCTTCCGGAAAAGGTGCATGCTTGGGGCGAGACTACTACCGGTGGCTGCATTGGGCCAGTGGTAGTCTCAGAAAAGCCCAAATTGAGCTTACCACCACTCTGTAAAAGGGTCCCTTACTTTCAAAAAGGAATGTGGTCAATGTTCAAAGGTCACTGGGTACATCAATTTAGGGGCTTTTTTACTAAGCTGTTTTTGGCGCTAACATACACATAATGCAAAGCCTAAGGCAGGATGTACTAAAATGCCCTGCATTAGTTTTGTTGTCTACATGTGTGGACGCATACAGATACAACCAGTCTTACCCCTTGTTTACAAAGCCACAATAGTAGCTGCTGTTACACTATTGCCAACAAAACCCATTCATTTTGAATGGGCTGTGTCAGCATTGCCATGCAGCTTTGTAAACAGGGGGGTTAGTGAGTGAAATGTCAGAAGCAAATGTGTTCCCTCTTATCCCTCGATCCAAGCTCACTACGCCCTAAATAATAGAAAGAACTAACTCTACAACCAAATATTATAAAACTAGAGTGTACATTTATTTACAATAGCATCAATGATACAGTGCAAAGAAGGCAAGAATATAGGCACATGAAGCTTTAACATAGAAATAGCTCAGAGTAAATGCATATAAATCCCTAATAGTCACACTGGACCCACAGCACTTATACAAAGGTACGTGACACACATACAACCAGATGCAGACTTCTAGATGTCATTGTGTTCTTCAGATGGTCAGTTAGATTGTTTGCTGATTGCACTATTTTGCTCCACTGTACAATTGTTAAAAGATAATAAACAATATTTAGTCTATCGCCTTTCTGTCTGGACTGAAAAAGAATCCTGGTGGTTTGTGTGTTGGATCTGTGAGTGCTTTCTGAGAACTGTGGGACAACTGGGAGTGCCAGGATCCTAGAAATCACTGGGGATATTTTGAGAGTGGAATATTTGCCCAGAGGTGGTTGTGACCCATTCATTGTGAGGTGGGTGCTAGTGTGGAACACAAGCAGCAGGTGCAGGCAGACCTGAGCTGTGCTGGGGATAGACCCTCTAAGTGGTCACAGGGTAACCCCAGGCAGGTGGCTAGGCATTTTGTGACAGGCAGTATTAGGGCCAGCCCAAAAACAGATGCTTCATCCCCATTTCAGAAGGGGAATGAACATCTACATCCGAAAAGATGGATGTTGGGCATTAGACCTACTCTCTGATGTCACGGTGGTGGCCGTGCCCCTGCATCCAGACTCACCTTTTTCCAGTGATCTGGCTCTGTGGCTTCTCCAGACTGCCTTGTCCCAGCCTGGTGTTCCTATTATCAAAGCCTCACTCTGGTGTTCCTGCTATCCAATCTTATTACAGTCTATTCAAGCCTCATTTCAAGTTGTGACATCATCAGCAAAGTCCTTTATAAAGCACTTGGAACTCTTATGCCTTGCCTTTGCAAGAGGTCTTTTAACCTTGTCTTTGTGTTCCTCCATCCAGCTCCTGCTTAGCTTTGTTCCTGCATGCCTTGATTCCTGCCTAGCTTCATTCCTGTGAGTCTTGTCCCTGAATGTCTTGTTTCTGAACCATGTTCCTGAAGGCCTGGCTTTTGTAAACCTTGTTTCTTAAGCTTTACTCCTGTGTAGTCTTGTTCCTGCTTACTGTGTTTCTATGAGTCTTGTTCCTGAAAGTCTTGTTTTTGTGTGTCTTGTTTCTGAACCTTGTTCTTGAAAGCCTGGCTGTATAGCCAAACTCTGCTGGTGGTGTCTGTTACAGTTTGACTCTACCTCTAGCTCCTGCTTTTAGTCTAGCCCTGCTCTTGACTCTTGCTACAGTTAAACTCTGTTCCTGATTTCTGCTATTGCCAAAGCTCTGTTTCTGCTTTCTGCTAAAGCTAAAACCTGTTTCTGCTTTCTGCTAAAACTAAGCGCTGTTCCTGACCCTGCCAAGCCAAATCTGTTCCCGAATCCTGTTCCTGTTGCCTAGCTAAGTCTGTTCCTGGTTCCTGATCCTGCCAAGCCAAGTCTGGCTACTGCTTCATCTATAGTATTGCTTATTTTCCTTCCTGTTGCCTAGCTTCTGTCCTGTTTTGTTTCCCAAGTCTGTGTCTGGATCTAGTTCTTTACCTGCCTTGCCATGTCTTAACTCAGTTCTAGCCTTCTTCTTGTGTCTTGCTGTGTTCCTGTGTGGGTTTGGTTCTAGTCTTTTGTCTTGCTTTCGTGCCTTGTCTGGATACAGCTTCTGTCTTGTCCAGTTGTGCCTAGCCTTGCCTCATCTTGTCTTGTCCTGTCTGGATCCAGTCCTTGCCTTGTCCTTCTCTTGCCCTTTTTTGGACCCAGTTTTAATCTAGTTCCTTGTTCTGCCTTGCCTTGTATTGCCTGGCTCTCAGTCCCAGTTTTAATCCAGTTCTGAGTCTTGCCTTGTCCTGTCTAGGTTCCAGTTCTAGCCCTTTTGCCTTGTTTTCCTTGCCTCATCAGGATCCAGTCCTTGTCTTGTCTATTGTACTTTGTTACCTCTGCTTTGCTTTGTTTAGTCTCCTGGTTTATTCTAGTCCTGTTTTGTCTAGTGCAGTCTTGCCTTGCCTTGCCTAGTCCTGTCTTGTTCTGACTACTGCCTTGTGCCAGCCCAGGTGACTTGTCTGCCTCAGCTCTGGCTGTGGTCCAAGGGCTCACTATCCTTGAATCCGTGACATCTGGGATGCCCAGGTTTCAGAAAAGTGCTCCAATTGAGCAGCACTGCACTGGAGGGAGGAGAGATCGCCTCTTTTATCCCCTCAGTGGTTGGTCCCTCACACTCTCCACTCTGAAAATGAAACTGACAAGGGATACTGATCTCTGTGACAGCTTCATAAGAATTAGACACTTATAGATGTCATAACCATTTATGTGGAATAAAAGACAAGGAGCGTACCTTGCTGATGAAAATGCAGTCTTTTTTTCTACCGTTCCAAATGGACCCAGGAAGACACACATTGACCTACATTGGTGGAATATTTAAGCTTGCACCAACCTGTTCTTTATGCCCCTGATGCAACCTGTACTCTTGGCGAAACAAGGCCATGTCGGGCATCTGACTGTGAACCCTGGGAGCATCAGTATGACCTATTAAAAACTGCATTTTCTTCAGCAAGATCTGCTTCTTGTCTTTTATTTCACGGTGGATATTGTAGACTGGTTGCCTTCTTGTATGTATATATACACACACCCCAATAAAGTCTAACTTTCTTTCAATAGAAATAGACCATAGAAACCCAACCTTTCTGATACTCACATGTGAAGAGGCTATTGTTTCATTGTGTTTATTTGGATATTTTACCTGCCCTTATAAAAAATGTCCAGGGCAGGTTGCAAAGGAGCAGTCATAAAAGCATACATATAAATAAGCATAATGGAAACATAAAACCAGAAGTCACTCCCCTTGTCTCTACTTAGTCTCAATCATGATTTAGTGCTAAAATTGTCATAGGAAATCTAGAGGCCTCAGCCTATTATTGTAACTAAACAATCCAAATTCTTGAGAAGCGTAGTGTGTGTGTGTGTGTGTGTGTGTGTGTGTATATATATATATATATATATATATATATATATATATATATATATATATATATATATATATATACAGTGGTGGAAATAAGTATTTGATCCCTTGCTGATTTTGTAAGTTTGCCCACTGACAAAGACATGAGCAGCCCATAATTGAAGGGTAGGTTATTGGTAACAGTGAGAGATAGCACATCACAAATTAAATCCGGAAAATCACATTGTGGAAAGTATATGAATTTATTTGCATTCTGCAGAGGGAAATAAGTATTTAATCCCTCTGGCAAACAAGACCTAATACTTGGTGGCAAAACCCTTGTTGGCAAGCACAGCGGTCAGACGTCTTCTGTAGTTGATGATGAGGTTTGCACACATGTCAGGAGGAATTTTGGTCCACTCCTCTTTGCAGATCATCTCTAAATCATTAAGAGTTCTGGGCTGTCGCTTGGCAACTCGCAGCTTCAGCTCCCTCCATAAGTTTTCAATGGGATTAAGGTCTGGTGACTGGCTAGGCCACTCCATGACCCTAATGTGCTTCTTCCTGAGCCACTCCTTTGTTGCCTTGGCTGTATGTTTTGGGTCATTGTCGTGCTGGAAGACCCAGCCACGACCCATTTTTAAGGCCCTGGCGGAGGGAAGGAGGTTGTCACTCAGAATTGTACGGTACATGGCCCCATCCATTCTCCCATTGATGCGGTGAAGTAGTCCTGTGCCCTTAGCAGAGAAACACCCCCAAAACATAACATTTCCACCTCCATGCTTGACAGTGGGGACGGTGTTCTTTGGGTCATAGGCAGCATTTCTCTTCCTCCAAACACGGCGAGTTGAGTTCATGCCAAAGAGCTCAATTTTGTCTCATCTGACCACAGCACCTTCTCCCAATCACTCTCGGCATCATCCAGGTGTTCACTGGCAAACTTCAGACGGGCCGTCACATGTGCCTTCCGGAGCAGGGGGACCTTGCGGGCACTGCAGGATTGCAATCCGTTATGTCGTAATGTGTTACCAATGGTTTTCGTGGTGACAGTGGTCCCAGCTGCCTTGAGATCATTGACAAGTTCCCCCCTTGTAGTTGTAGGCTGATTTCTAACCTTCCTCATGATCAAGGATACCCCACGAGGTGAGATTTTGCGTGGAGCCCCAGATCTTTGTCGATTGACAGTCATTTTGTACTTCTTCCATTTTCTTACTATGGCACCAACAGTTGTCTCCTTCTCGCCCAGCGTCTTACTGATGGTTTTGTAGCCCATTCCAGCCTTGTGCAGGTGTATGATCTTGTCCCTGACATCCTTAGACAGCTCCTTGCTCTTGGCCATTTTGTAGAGGTTAGAGTCTGACTGATTCACTGAGTCTGTGGACAGGTGTCTTTCATACAGGTGACCATTGCCGACAGCTGTCTGTCATGCAGGTAACGAGTTGATTTGGAGCATCTACCTGGTCTGTAGGGGCCAGATCTCTTACTGGTTGGTGGGGGATCAAATACTTATTTCCCTCTGCAGAATGCAAATAAATTCATATACTTTCCACAATGTGATTTTCTGGATTTAATTTGTGATGTGCTATCTCTCACTGTTACCAATAACCTACCCTTCAATTATGGGCTGCTCATGTCTTTGTCAGTGGGCAAACTTACAAAATCAGCAAGGGATCAAATACTTATTTCCACCACTGTATATACACACACACACACACACACACACCTAAAGAAACAAAACAGAAGACAACCCGCTGCAGTATTCAAGCAGATAGTACAAACAGCAGCAGTGATCCAAGGAAGGATGAGACAGCAAAAGTAATTTTAATGGATCCAATCTGGCCAAGTATTGGATAACTTTCATCAGGGTTCACACTGGTTTACAAATATATTTACTGGTAATGCATAAGTAGCCAATATATCCTGCAATTCATGCGCTGAAGAACAGTCAGTTCAAATGAAGAAGAATCAGTTCAAAAAGTTCATATGCTAAGATATAGTTCTGGCACAGTTTCTTTGTGAACTGATAAGGCCTCACTCTATCCATTAAATCGTTTGGTGACTTGGCATCCTTACATATCAGCCTTTTGCAATTGATAGGAAAGTGAATGGCCCTATTCTTGACATAGATACCAAAGTATGGACAAACCTCCAAACCCAACCAAAAACCAAAGAACACATATAGTTATACTGCTAGCATTGAGGGCTGGAAGTATTCTTTTATGGACAACTTGAGTTCCAGTTCCCTAGTTTAATCTGGGAATCCAGCTGGGAACCCAAAATCTTCCACAAGCCTCAGTCAGTGACTCTTAACTTGCTGAGTACTCTGTTCCTTTATAGGTTGCAATCATGATTACATCCTATGTATCCAAGTGACTCCTGCATCATATTATATAGGAACACAAAACATTCTATCTAGCCAAAACAAGCCACAGCAAATATCAAGACAGAATATTTCCATAGTGCTGTATACCAAATGAAGCTAAGAAATCTACAATTTAACCCCTTGCCATGCTTTGACTGCTATACTAAAGTATTGCATAATGCCATATTCATCTGGGAATATTCATCAGCCATATTCATCAACCAGAAAGAACTCATGCAAAATAGAGTTACGGTGATCTTTTGTGGTCACATTTCAGCAATCTCTAGGGCTATTGATGTGGTTCATGGGGTACCACAGGGCTCTGCACTCTCTCCATATTTTTCTGAGCTCCCCTGATCTCTCTTATACAAAGTTTAGGATCAATGTTTTTGCTGTGCAAATGATATATTGTTGGTGACTAGGGTTTCTGCATCTTCTTTATCCATACTCCAAAACTGTTTAGATGCCATCTCAAGATGGCTTAAAGACCATTTCCTAGTTCCTGGTAAAAGAAAAAAAGGGGGGGGGGGTTATATACTTCACCAAATACAAGAGTGAAACTATAGCTTTGCGTTTTGATTATAGGAACAAGGTTTATGCAGGCATTTCTCAATATAGCATCAAGTGTCTTTAAACTCTGCAAACTTTAGCATTTAGAGTGCTTAGGAATACTCATAGGTATGATCGTGTTACTCCTCTCTTCAAAAAATATCATTGGCTACCAGTTTGATATCGCAATATCTTTGAGATTCTTACTGATGCTCATAAAGCTTATTGTGAGTGGGTACCACCATATCTAAATTCCCTAGCAATTCCTTACAGTTCTGCTAGAGTTGTTAGATCACTGCAGGAACATATATCTAGAGCATGTTGGAAATCCACATGTTCATGTGCTTTTTTTTGGGTGGGCCCCAACACTCTGGAATGAGCTTCCTAAGAAAATTCGTGCAGAGATGGATTTTTAAAAAATTCAAAACTTTGTTCAAAATGTAGTTTTTAGGCTGGCTTTTGATGGTCAGTCTAAGAATGAGAGAAGGATCTATTGATTGGGATGATAAATGCAATACTATTATTCATATTAATATTGATATTTTTCTCTTTCTTCATTTAAATGGATGTGTTTAAGTCTTTCCATTTTTATTTATGGAGTTCTTTTTTTAAAAATGTGTATGATTTTATTGTAAACCACCCTGATCTGATGAGGTTGGGCGGTATATCAAATTTTAGTAAACCACAAGTATGTAATGCTATAGAAGCTGGGAATGGAAGGTGTTGTTTTCAACAACTGGATGTTTCACAGGCACAGCATGAGAGTTAGGAAATTGCAATAGAACTGAACAACAATGATAAGACACTGCTAGGTATGATGACAGGACAAATTTGGATGCATTCCATAAGCATTTTTAAATTACCAAAATGCATGAATGATCTCACTTACAGTGATCTAATATATTTACCAGGAAGAGTAACATTTCCAAATTTGTTTGAGTATGTGAATTCAAAGAAGGATTCGATCTGTGACCACTTAATCCTAGGCATCAAAGACAAGTGAGTTCAAATAAGAATGTATAGAACCACACATTAACCCTGCAAGAGACCATTGATGTTTGTAAAGTGAGTGAACAAAAAAAAACTCATTCAGATTGAAAGGATTAGCACAAAAGAACCTGAAATATGCATATGGAGGGTAATTTTATAACAGGGTGCCTAGGTGGGGAAGGCACATAGATGCATATGTGGTTCCTATATTATAAAATAACATAGGTGTCCATGTGTTTTTAATAAAATAGTCAACCCCAAATCTCCCACACACCTGATCTGAGGCAGGTATCTTTAAGCATGTATGGGCAATTCTATATGTGGGTGCCTCCTTCTAGGCACCCCAATGCCATGCAGTTAAAGCCTATTTTGTAACACATCTCAGTGCCAGGATTCCATTATAGAATACAACCAAAGCCTAGCATCGGTGCGTCTACATGTACATGATGCAGTTACTTCTGCCGTAGACCTGACGTAACTACGTTGTATAAATGGGGCAAGGGTATATGCAACTTACAGGATAGTGTAAGCTGCACATGTAAGTGGCTGCCTTGCTCGTGCCCCTCTCATACTCCATCCCTGTGAATTTACATGCTATGGGCCAGATTCTATATATGGCGCTTAAAAGAATCTGTGTGGTAAACATTTCTGCCTAAGTATATTCTATAAGCAGCACCCAGAGTTAGGCATGGCATATATAATAAGCTTTGTCGATATCCTAGCACTTAAAACTATACACATACATTTACACCACCACCTTTTGGAAATGTACATCTTTTCTATTTTTGGCCACTGTTAGAAGCAGAATACTGGCTAAATGGACCATTGGTCTGACCCAGTATGACTATTCTTATGTTCTTATGCATTTCTGTTTTATGGGTATTACACTGCTTATAGGCTTCCTTTGGGGGGAGTGGGGGGAGGTCTTCATTTCAATTTTTGTCTGCTTGGTTTTGTTTTGTTTTTTTGTTTTGGTCCATTATTATGTATTAGGTGAGGATCTGTTCTTGCTCTGCACAGGTGAGTGAGGTGAAGGATTCTGTACAGGAATCTGTCATGGTCCATCTTGTTTGAATTTCCCAGTTACATGTAGATTGGTGCTCTAAGACCCAGTGTCATATTTGTAGCACTGTGCTTTTCATAGGTGGGTTAGGGCTGTTATGGTTTGGTAAGATTAGCTTGAGTTATCTGCAGCAGGGTCCATTTTATTCCTATGGGCCCTGCTGTAAACTCAACCTAATCTCTAGTAAAAGACCCCCTACGTTTTGAATGTCTTTTTGCAATGCAGAGTTTTGTCTTATTATGCAAGTGTCTGGCCCTATTTAAAAGCAGATTCTTAGCACCTGAACCAGGACTTCTGGTCTCCACATCCAGTAGAGCTTCCCAAAATATGGGTGGGAACACTAAATGGAGTCATAAAACCTATATTCACAACCTGGGTGGGTTTCCCTCTTAGGGTCACACAATTTGATTTAGCTACTATCATGGGGTCATGGCCAAAAAAGATTGACAAGCATTGCAGTAGAGTCACCACACAAAAACACATCTGGTTTAAACAGTGTTTGGCAGAGGAAGGAGCATGTGCTGTTCCTAAGGTGATAATCACAATCTGAATATTTTTTGAATTGTGAGTTGTAAGGAGGGTGTCTCCATTTTAGGGAATAAATCCTGGAGGTGCAGGGTTTGTACTGAGATTCTGTGCAATCCTACAGAAAATCTACATTTCACTTCCATACAGAATAATTTGTTGAATAAGGATATCAATTATGATGGCAGTTTTACATAATAGATGGATGGAGAGGGCTTCTATATGTATAGAAGGACCTGGTGTTTTATATTGCTAATTTAATATGTGTGGGGGGGGGGGGGGCGGAAATGATTTGTGATGTGGTGATCGGCATAATATGTGGAAATGTCACTTTGGCTTTCCCTTTTGTTGCCACCCCAAATATTTATGTCTAGACATACCACTGCCATACCTCCTCTCCAGGCTCGAAGCAGCAACAAAAACACTAATATGTGCAAGGGAGTTTTCCAGCATATGTGCTCACAGCTTGTGAAGACCCCACATTTGACAGAGGGGATGGGACCAGCAGGGCCTTCACAAGCTGCAAGCACATGGGCTAGAAGACTCTCCTGCACATATTGATATTTCGGTTGCTGCTGTGAACCGATGAGCCTAGAGACATGGCAGTGGGAGGCAATGGTAAACACAGCAGCAACAGCAGAAGGGAAGGAGGTAAGGAGGTTTGGGGTGGAAATGCGTTGTGAGTGGGTGGGACGGAGTGAAGAGAGTAAGGGAAATGTTGGACTGGGAAGGTGAGAGAGTGTGATGATGGGTGGTTGGGTGGGTGGCAAGGGTGAAGGGGCAATGCTGGATGAGGGAAAGGAAGGAAGGAAGAAAAAAGAGAGATGCTGAACAGGAGGAAGGGAGGTAAGTGAAGAGAACAAAAACAGGAGATGCTGCTTGGGGGTTGGGGGGAGACAGGGGATGCCGATTTATAGGTTGCAGGGGACACCAGAAACCTTACCAACCTTTACCTTTTAGGTATAGGTTTTCTTTTCTCCTCTCTTCCCCTCCTGTAAGCAACCTGATTTCCTGTGCTCCTGTTACACTTCCATCCACTTCCTCACTCCTTTGTAGCTCTGTGTTCCTCAGTACTCTTATTTTTCTTAAAGCATGCAGGTTGATCAGCACATATGAATTGAGCCCTATCTCCTGTCTCTTTAAGGTAACAGTACTCACCAGCTCCATTGTTCCCAGCTTTCAAATCTAAGAACTGCATTTTGGCAGCAGCTTCATTCTCCTCTGAGCATCAGGATGAGATCGCCTTGATAACCTGTCATTCCTCTTTTATGGCACTCTGTGTCTCAGAGGACAGCTGTGGATCAGATAAGCAACCCCCCCCCCCTTTTTTTTTCCTCCTTCTCCATTAGCCCCTAAAGCAGTCAATAGAAATAGAATAAAATAAAACATAGAAAAAAAAATAAGATGATACCTTTTTTTATTGGACTAACAATACATATTTTGATTAGCTTTCAAAGGGAGCCCTTCTTCGTCAGATCAGAAATAAGCAAATTTTGATAAGTAAAAAGCATATATAAGTGAAACATCAAAGTATTCAGTGACAGTCTGAAAGGATGAGGGAGGGGTGGGCTAGGTAAGAAATAGAGAGGGCTGAGAGGATGAGGGACAGGGAGATATGCATGGTGATCAGACAGTGACAAAGCAGTGACATTTCATGGTTTATAATGGACTAGAAAACCCAGATCTTTGTTAAGTCCTGTCTGGTGGGTGTCAAAATATTTAATCATTTTGACTTCAAAGGTCTTGCATTCCTGTATTGTTTTAAAGTTTCCCTTAAGTATTCTCAACATAAAATCATTAGTACAGTGTTCTGGTTTTGTAAAGTGCTGTCCCACAGAGGTAACATCCTGGTTGGCACTGGCATTTTTCTCCAATATAGCACCCTTCGTCACATTTTTTCCACTGGATGGCATATACTACAATGGAGGATGAGCATGTGAAGGATTCCTTTATGTTGAATATTTTTCCTTTGTGAATGACCGTGAGATCTTGAGAAATGTTTTGGCATAATTTGCAGCTGGATATATTGCAAGGATGTGTGCCATGCTCTTCTTTATGGGTCTCTGTTGAGAACTTGCTTCTCACTAGCTTCTGTTTTAAATTGGGTGGCTGTCGGAAGGCCAGCACTGGTGGGGATGGGAATATCTTTTTCAGTAATTCATCCTTCTGGAATAGTGGCTGCAGATCTCTTATGATTTTCCTCAGTTTTTCCAGCTCTGGGCTGTATGTCACTATAAGGGGGATTCTGTCTGTGGCTTTCTTTTCTTTGTATTGTAGCAGATTTTCCCTGGGTGTTTTGAGGGAGGAGGCAATATTCTTGGAGATTATTTTGGGGTTGCAGCCTTTCTGTTCAAAGGATGCGGTCAGGATTTTGAGGTGCCTATCTCTGTCCCCTGGGTCAGTGCAGATACGGTGGTATCTTGTGGCTTGGCTATAAATAATGGATATTTTTGTATGTGAAGGGTGGAAGCTGGAGTTGTGTAGGTAGCTGCATTTGTATGTGGGTTTCCTATATATGGATGTTTGTATGTAGCCATTGCTGATTGAAACTGTGGTGTCCAAAAAATTGACTTTCTGGGGAGTAGTCAATTTTGAATCTGATTGTAGGATGATATGTATTGAAAGAACTGTAAAATTGTTTTAGAGTTTCTTCCCCCTCAGTCCAAATCATAAAAATGTCATCAATATTCCAGTAGTATTTTAGGGGTGTGGTCTTTGTATTCAGAAATGTCTTTTCCATTTCAGCCATAAAGAGGTCGGCATATAGAGGTGCTGCCCTGGTGCCCATCGCAATACCCATGATTTGTAGGTAGATATCATTGTTAACGCAGAAATAGTTGTGAGTTAGAATAAATTTGATTAATTTTGTAATAGTTTCTGGTGAGTATTGATGATCCATTGTGGATGTTTTTAGGAGCTTTTCACATGCAGCTATGCCATCCACATGGGGAATGTTGCTGTATAGTGATTCTACATCCATCGTGACCAGAAGGGTACCAGAATGGCACACATCCTTGCAATATATCCAGCTGCAAACTATGCCAAAACATTTCACAAGACCCCACAGTCATTCACAAAGGAAGGGAGGCGGGCCAAGTTTTTTTTTTTTTTGCCCCCCTGCCCTCCCTCCTCTCGATGGCACTGGATGGGTCTAAATATTTACTGCAGACTTCTTATCAAGACCTACACCACAGCAGCAACAGAATGAAGGTGCTCAATTATATGAAGTCCTACAACTGATTTAAAAAAAAAAGAGAAAGGTACAAAAGAATATTAAAAATCTTAACTAAGAGAATTTTAATATTATTCCACAGCACAAAGAATAGTGTCTGAGAAAAATACGGCACAAAGAAATAAGGTGTCAGAGTAGGATGATAGCAAAGTTCATATACCACCTTCACAATCAAGCCTGATGGCAATCAGTACACTGAGTAAATTGATCAGTTAAACTAGCATAATTGGATGATATGTCAAGCAATCCATATAATTTGCCTGAAACTTTAAACATGAAATTGCAACAGTCTTGAATGGTGTGCACTACAGAATAAATTGAATTTCACAGTTTATATCAAAGCAGCTGCTATACATGTTAATAACCTACTGTTATAGCTTGCAATCCGGTAGTTAAGACATGAATTTTTCTCTCACTTCCCTCTAAGTTCCTCCATGCTACGCAAAAGCTGAAGGATGAATGAGGAGAGATAGTGAGATAGGCTGCCTCACTTTCTCATCTCATATGATCTGGAAGGGGCATGACACATTTAAACCCCATAGGAAGAGCAGACACAGCAAACTAGGGCTCACTGATGCTCAGAAGTAAATAATGAGAGACGAGGAAGAGTCAATATTCCTGTACACGCAGTCACAAACTTGTAGGGACCCTACTTTTTTCAGTAAAAGAAATATGCAGGTCAAACAGAAGGATCAGGTTTCATAAAGTATATAAAAAAAATATCTAAAGCAAACATATCCAGCCCAAAGATTCTCCACCAAGAACCTTGATGCTGAGAGATTTCCATAAGTTGGACCCCCTCATCCTTGTGTGTGAAAATGTAGAGGAGGAAATAAGGAGGAGGTTAGAAACAATAGACTAGTTAGTCTGACTTCTGTAGCAAGTAAATATATGAAAACACTTCTAAAACTCAGAATAATGAGGTTTCTGGAATCCAACAGATTGCAGGACCTGAGGTGGTATGGTTTTATTAGCGAAAGGTCTTGTCCAACAAATCTGATTAATTTCTTTGACTGGGTGACCAGAGAGCTGGATTGAGGAAAGTATTATATGTGATATACTTAGATTTTACCAAAGTCTATGACACAGTTCTGTATAGACAGCTTATAAATAAACTGTGTACACTCAAGATGGGACCTAAAGATACTGACTGGTTTAAGAACTAGTTGAGTGAAAGGTGACGAAGTGCAGTGGTGGTAAATAGAGCTCACTCTGAGGAAAGGGATATTACAAGTGGTGTGCCGCAAGGATCTGTTCTTGGCCTGGTTCTTTTAAACGTTTTTGTAACTGATATTGCAGAATGGTTGTCTGGCAAGGTTTTGCCTCTCTGGGTGATACCAAAATTTGCAATAGGCTAGACACCCCTGATGGTGTGAACAACATGAAGGACCTAGAAAAGCCTGAAAAATGGTCCAGTATTTAGCAGATAAGATTTTATGCTTTAAAAAAATAAACAAATAAAAATGCAAGATCATGCACTTGGGCTACAAAAACCTGAGGCACTGGTACAGTATAGGAGATGAAGTATTGGTGTGCACAAAAAGAGGAGTGGGACTTTTTAGTGATCATATATGATGATTTTAAATGGTCAAACAGGTAGAAAAGGCAATAGCTAAAGCCAGAAAATTGATTGGGTGTACAGGGAGACGAACGGCCAGCAAGGAAAAGGAAATAATGCTTCTGTATAAGTCTCTGGTGAGACAGAGACCATACTTTCAAAAAGATATAATCAGGATGGAGTCAGTCTAGAGGGCAACTACTAAAATAGTCAATGGTCATTATAAAGCATATAGGGACAGACTTAACGATTTTTTTTTTTACATTTGTACCCCGCGCTTTCCCACTCATGGCAGGCTCAATGCGGCTTACATGGGGCAATGGAGGGTTAAGTGACTTGCCGAGAGTCACAAGGAGCTGCCTGTGCCTGAAGTGGGAATCGAACTCAGTTCCTCAGGACCCAAGTCCACCACCCTATCTTCTTTGAAGAAAGGAGGGAGGGAGGAAGGGGGGAGATATGATAGAGACATTTAAATACCTCTATGGCATAAATGCACAGGAGGTAAGTCTCTTTCAATTGAAAGGAAGCTCTGGAATGAGGGTGTATGGGAAAAGGTGATGAATTTGTGGAATGGCCTCATGGTGGAGATGGTGGAGATGAAGACTGTATCTGAATTCAAATCTAATCTAATCCAAAAATTTCTAGACCACTAGATCCTCCCAGTCCTAAGCAGTTTACAATTGACTAGCCCTTCAACAAAATAGGCTAAAATACAATGTTATAATTAAAAGATTAAAAACAGCAGTAGTTAATACAGTTGTAATGCCCTGATAGGTTGGGAATTACTAGAAGAAGTTCCCTGAAGAGAGTCACTGGGAGGTCCCTGGCTGGGAGGAAGCCCAGCCCAAAGGGAGTAGTTTTGAAATAAAATGCAGAAAGATAGTGCCCTGGGACTGAAGATTGACAGGGAGAGGAGATTGGAAGGAGATAAGGAGGAGTGTTTTCCCTTTAGGCGGGTCTTTGGTTGCCTACAGGTTTCTGCTGCCTGCACTGACCCCTGCCACTGACCAGAAGGAGATAAAGGTGAATCCTGGAAAGCAAAGAAATTCTTTGGCTGTAAGTGGCCGGTTCCAGCTCCATAAAGCGGCAACCAGGAGTGGAGTGTGTTACAGGTGGGTAGAGGAAAGACAAGCCCGGGAGCAAGGGACTGGAGTTAGGTTGAGCTTATCCCAGGACCAGGGTGGATCCAGAATTGGGTCACCACTGGAGGAGGGTCAGACTAAAGCAGGGCAGTTGAGAGGGGGGACAGAAAGGGCAAAATTCCCCTGGGCCTGGCCTCAAAGGGAGCGGCCCAATGCCGGGGTCTCTCTCTCTCCTGCTCCTGATGGGACCTGGGTGATCACATCCCAACAGGAGCAGGAGAGAGAAAACTCTAGTGCCGGGCCTCCCTTAGAGGCTGGGGAGGAGCAGACACAGGGCTTCAGGCTGGGGCCTCTGGTTTGGCTGGTGGGGGTCCCCAAGCCCCACTTGCAGAAGAAGCTGTTCTCCAGCGCTGTTCTTCACTCTGCCACATTGCCTGCCCTGCGGCTGCTTTTCCTCTCACCTCGCACATGCTCAGTTTTGATGAAACCAAGTATGTGTGACGTGAGGGGAAAAGCAGCCACTAAGAACAGTGCTGGAGGAAGGCTTCTTCTGCTGGCGGGGCTTGGGGATCCCCAACAGCCAAGGTATTTGGAGTTGCGGCTGGAGGGGAGGTGGCATCCCTGGCCCTGTCCCAGCTCAGTCTGTCGGCAGCCCCTGGACTAAAGGGGTCTGAACCTGATACTGTGAGGAGGAGTGCAACCTTTGGAAATAAAATCTCTTTACACTATATTTATTTATGTATTGATTTATTTCTTTATTGCATTTGTATCCCACATTGCTCATATCCAGCAGATTGCCAAGACCTGTCGTTTCTTTCTTTACAACATCTGTAAAATCCGCCCCTTTCTTTCCGAGCACTCTACCAAAACACTCATCCACACCCTTGTCACCTCTCGTTTAGACTACTGCAATCTTGCTGGCCTCCCACTTAGTCACCGCTCCCCTCTCCAGTCAGTTCAAAACTCTGCTGCCCGTCTCATCTTCCGCCAGGGTCGCTTTACTCATACTACCCCTCTCCTCAAGACCCTTCACTGGCTCCCTATCCGTTTTCGCATCCTGTTCAAACTTCTTCTACTAACCTATAAATGTATTCACTCTGCTTCTCCCCAGTATCTCTCCACACTCGTCCTTCCCTACACCCCTTCCCGTGCACTCCGCTCCATGGATAAATCCTTCTTATCTGTTCCCTTCTCCACTACTGCCAACTCCAGACTTTGCGCCTTCTGTCTCGCTGCACCCTACACCTGGAATAAACTTCCTGAGCCCCTACGTCTTGCCCCATCCTTGGCCACCTTTAAATCTAGACTGAAAGCCCACCTCTTTAACAGTTTAGTATTACAGAAAGATCTTGGGTAACATGATAATGATAAAACATGATAGTAGTGTAACAAGCAAATATTGTAAGACAATTCTGGATATTTGTGTAGGAGTTCACATTTTTTGATCTTTGTGGTATGCCTTGTTATAAAAATGGGTCTTCAATAGTTTGTTTGTTACATTTGTACCCCGCACTTTCCCACTCATGGCAGGCTCAATGTGGCTTACATGGGGCAATGGAGGGTTAAGTGACTTGCCCAGAGTCACAAGGAGCTGCCTGTGCCTGAAATGGGAATCAAACCCAGTTCCTCAGGACCAAAGTCCACCACCCTAACCACTAGGCCACTCCTCGATTGTTTTTAGTTCATAGATCATAGATCGTTTTTAAGCTACGTGGCAGCGCGTTCCAGAATTGCGTGCTCAAGTAGGAGAAGGTTGACGCATGCGTTAGTTTGTATTTTAGACCTTTACAATTGGGGAAGTGAAGATTATGTGTGTGTGTGTATATATATATATATATATATATATATATGCATACACGCTCCTGTTATAGTTTCTATAAAGCCCTCGGAGTACTGTGTAGGTCCTGGACAGATGGGCTGAGTAGAAGCTGGGAACAGAGTAAGACTGTCTCCCAATTCCTGGATTGCTATTCTGAACCATTGACCCACTCCCATGCTTGATGGCAAATGAACTGGAACTGATGAGTATGGTAAGTGTGGCCTGAGAGAAAGGAACTGCATGTTTACATTGTTTGTGGTCCAGTAATGGAGCTAGTGGATGGGTGAGACCCGGGTTACACAGTTCACATGCTAATTTGTTACAGTGCTAGACATTCAGATTTTTTCCTACAAATAAGATGACAATCATGCCGCCTCATTTCCAATGGTAATTCATTCCAAACTGAACCTGAATAGTATGAAATGGATGCCTTTCAATATTTAGTATATCTAAGACCAACATGGAAAGGAACAGATAGAAATAAACTATGCCTAGAATGGCATGTATAAATAGAAGGATGCTCCAAAAATCAACCATACAATGTGATTTCAAACTACGAAAGGCCTTATAAACGTAGGGGCCCTTTTATAAAGGCACGCTGAAAAATGGCCTGCGGTACTGTAGACGCATGTTTTGGGAGCGTGCAGAATCATTTTTCAGCGCACCTGTAAAAAATGCCTTTTTTTAAAATTTTTTGCCGAAAATGTATGCGCAGCAAAATGAAAATTGCCACACGTCCATTTTGGCCCTGAGACCTTACCACCAGCCATGGACCTAGCAGTAAGGTCTCACGTGGTAACTGGGCGGTAATGATCTATATGTATAAAATGCCAATTACCACCCGATTACCGCCTGCGCCAGAAAATAAAAATATTTTCCGCCGCACGTAGTGGGCACGTGTAAAAAATGAAATTACTGCACGGGCCACGTGGTAGCCTGGCGGTAACTCGCATGTTGGGCATCCGTAGGCACTTACGCGGGTTAGTAAAAGGGCCCCTAAGCACATGATTTTAAATATAATTCTGGCTTGAACAAAAAGTCAATGAAGGTTACATAATATAGGACACACTCTTTCATACTTTGTAGATCCAAAGACCATCCTTGCTGCTGTATTTTATAATAATTGTAGTTTAGTTAATAATTTCTGGGAAATACCTGTATATATGGAACAGTGGCGTAGCCAGACCTGACATTTTGGCTGGGCCCAGAGCTAATATGGGTGGGCACTATACATATATATATATATATAGAGAGAGAGAGAGAGAGAGAGAGAGAGAGAGAGAGAGAGAGAGAGAGAGAGAGAGAGAGAGAGAGAGGTATGAGTAGTGTTTCTTGGGATACTACAAAATAATGCCTTAGAATGCACTTTATGATGGATTTCTAAGTATTCTACCCAACAGCTGCCCTGCAGCAACATAAACCACATACTTACTGGGTGGGGATGGGCTCCTCATTGCCTAAACCAGGGCAAAAGAGATATATTTAATGACTAAATACATCTTTTTTCCCTAGGCAGTGAACAGTCTACCCCCCCCCCCCCCCCCGTGGCCCATCCAGAAGCCCACCGCCAAACCAGAGCCATCATTTTGATTACAAGAGTAATCAAAACGCTGTCTGGTCATGGCTTCTGGGTGGGGGTGGGCTCTTCACTCCCTAGGGCAAAAAAAGTATATTTTAATCATTAAATATACATTTTTTGTCCTAGGCACTGGCAGTGAAGTGCTTACCCCACCCAGAAATTTCCAACAATAAATTTTAATAGTGCCCAGCTAGCATAATTTTTAAAAAAATTACATGATGATGTTAAAAAAAATATGTATTTAAAATTTTATTACCTGGTCCTGTGGTGCTGGGCAGCTGCTTGCTGATCCGTATCTTCAACCTTTTCTCGCACTAGTCAACCCCTGGCAACAGTAAGCATGGTGCGTGTAGCTATTTTGACCAGCAATGACGAGCGGGAATGAGGCTGAGTACGCCGCGTGGGTGGGGATATACAACAAAACATGACTCAACAGCAGCAGTAGCACGCAGAGAAGGAAGGACACACGGTCATGCACGGGTCACCAGAGGTCAAGCTGCAACCTGCAGTGTGACTGCGTGTGTGCATGCCCACCATGCCGTCATGCCAAGTCTGCCTCTGCTCTGCCTAAAAGGTAGGTGGGTGGGTGGGACTGGAGATCAGCTGAGCGGGCGGCCACCGCCGGCGCAACAACGTGGTACAAAAGTGATGTGTGCAACTGCGCTTGGGTGAGCGGGCCTGAGCCGAGATTGGATGGGCCTGGCCCGCAGCTACGCCCCTGAATACTAAGAGCCTGAACCACTAGAGCAAAACATGCTCTGTAGAAAGATGAATGGATAAGTCTCAGTTGTTCAAACTTAAAAAGCACCTTCTTCATCAATCCATTTATCTGAGGCTCAAAAAACAGAGTGGATTCCAATATGATGTCTAAAACTTAAGACTGCTGCACAACTTGCAAAATACTTCCACTGGATAAATGGATTGAGGATTAACTATTAGCCACAGTATTGCAAAAACCATATAATATTGGGTTTATCTGCATTCAGTTAAGTAATTGGCTATGAGCCCAAGCCTTAACCTTTGTTATACATAAATCTATATTAGCAATGGTTAATGCTGGTCACAATAAGCTGGTAATAAAATGAAAATATCATCAGCGGATGATGCCAAATAAGAACCCTCAGGCAATGGAATTGTTCCCAAGTCAGACATAAATAGATTAAATAATAAAGGTGAAAGGGGTGACCCCTGGGGGACACCACATAAAGATTTCCAGACGTTAGAGCGAATCCTGTTCATTAAGACACAGAAATTTTGATTCTTCTAAAAACCTTTGAACCAATTAAACACTGAGCCTACTGTACCTAATTCACTTAATTTTTCTAAAAGTTTATCACTATCTATGAAATCAAATGCTCCAGAAATATCAAACTGCATAAGCACCATCTGTTTGTCATGACTTAATGCTCCTATAATCTTTGTTATTAAGACAAGAATTAATGCTTCCTTACTGTGATGACTTCTAATGCCAAATTGAGGGACCCTTTTACCAAGTTGCAGCAAAAGGGAGCTGGCGCAGGCATCGGCGCATGTTTTACATGTGCACCAAAGCCACCTCTTACCGCAGCTGGTAAAAGAGAAGTCTCATCTTCCTACAGGAAATGGCCAGGCGGCAAGTAAAGCACTTGCCATGTGGCCATTTGGGGGAGGGGGAGTCCTTACCGCCTCGCATTAATCCAGTGGTAACTGGGCAGCGCGTGGCACTGCCCGATTACCGCTGTTGGGCTTACCGCCGCTTAGTAAAAGGAGCCCTGAGATACAAGAATGATTTTCTGTATAAAGAGATACCTGCATCTTTACCAAAGAGTCAATTAAATTTGACAGAAGATGAATACTTTCTATTAGCCTAAAACTTGAAGGCAGTGCAAGATCCAATCCGGTAGATTTAGGAATAGGGGTCAATAAAATAAAACCCATATTTTCAGGAAATTATCCAATATTCAAAAAACAATCAGCAACATGATCCAATAGATTATCAATGGAGATGCATTTTCCAGTAAACAGCTGGACAGCTATCAAGATGTGAATTAGATTTCAATAGCTTAAAAAGTTGAGTTATTTCATTAAAAGAAACATCACTAAACTTAGACCAAATTCTATTGGCATGAATTAGAAGTGTCTCAACAGATAGTGAAAAGTCCAAAATATTAACAGGACTATAAATTTGTAATAATTTCAATCTTATTTTGTCAATCTTAGAAATAAAAAAAAATCAGCTAAAGCCTGGGCTTAAGGTTGATTATGGAGTTGTTTATCACTAAGCTTAGGAGAAATACATAAATTACTTGAAACAAGATTTTGGAGTAAAGAGAAGATGACATAATTAAATTAGCATAATAGGTTTTCTTGTTGATTTAATTTCACATTTTTAATTTACAAACTGAGTTTCCAAGATTGTTTCAATATTGGGTCTTTAGATTTGAGTCAGGCCCGCTCTATACTTCTACTGGTCTGCTTTAATGCAAGTAAAGACATGCAAGGCATATTTTCAAAGCACTTAGATTTACAAAGTTACATGGTAACCTATGGAACATTGTAAGTCTAAGTGCTTTGAAAATGAGCCTTGACCAAGGAGATTTTCTTGGCTTTATCCTTTTTTTTTCTTTCAATAGTGTGTATCAACAACTTGAAAAGCTAAAGATGGACAAAGCCATGGGACCGGACAGGATCCACCCCAGGATATTGAGGGAGCTCAGAGAGGTTTTGGCGGGTCCTCTTAAAGATTTGTTTAATATATCCTTGCAGACAGGAGAGGTTCCGAGGGATTGGAGAATGGCGGAGGTGGTCCCTCTTCACAAAAATGGTGATAGGGAAGAAGCTGGAAACTACAGGCCGGTAAGCCTCACTTCGGTTATTGGAAAAGTAATGGAAGCGATGCTGAAGGAAAGGATAGTGAATTTCCTGGAAGCCAATAAGTTGCAAGATCCGAGACAACATGGTTTTACCAAAGGGAAATCGTGCCAAACAAATCTCATTGAGTTCTTTGATTGGGTGACAGGAGAATTGAATCAGGGACGGGCTATAGACGTAATCTACTTAGATTTCAGCAAAGCTTTTGACACAGTTCCCCACAGGAGGCGATCGCCAATACTGGTTATAATAAATACAAAGTGAGGATGTGGTAAAGTAAAGTTCATGTGTGACAGACACACCTTTTCAGTAGTAGCTCAAAGCGAATTACACTTAGGCACACCGGACACCTCTCTGTCCCAGGAGGGCCCACAATCCAAGTCCGCACCCGAGGCAATGGAGGGCCAAGCGACCTGCCCAAGATCACAAGGAGCAGCAGCGGGACCTGAACCAGCCACCTCCGGACCGCAAGACCATGCAAGAGGCAGTCCCCATTTCTGGCCAAGTTAAAGAATAAGATATTATTTTCATAACTTGCTGATGGGTTTATTTGATTTAGGGTTAAATAAGAAATAAATATGCTACTGCATGTGCAACACCACTTTTATCCCCCAGTTTACAAAGCCACACTTTGAATGGGCTGTGTCGGTTCCCCACAGGAGGCTCTTAAATAAACTGGATGTGCTGAAGATAGGACCCGAAGTGGTGAACTGGATTAGGAACTGGTTGACGGACAGACGCCAGAGGGTGGTGGTGAATGGAATTCGCTCGGAGGAGGGAAAGGTGAGTAGTGGAGTGCCTCAGGGATCGGTCCTGGGGCCGATTCTGTTCAATATATTTGTGAGTGACATTGCCAAAGAGTTATAAGGTAAAGTTTGCCTATTTGCGGATGATACTAAGATCTGTAACAGAGTGGACACCCCGGAGGGAGTGGAAAACATGAAAAAGGACCTACGGAAGCTAGAAGAATGGTCTAAGGTTTGGCAATTAAAATTCAATGCGAAGAAATGCAAAGTGATGCACTTAGGAAGTAGAAATCCACGGGAGACGTATGTGTTAGGCGGCAAGAGTCTGATAGGTACGGACGGAGAGAGGGATCTTGGGGTGATAGTATCTGAGGATTTGAAGGCAACGAAACAGTGTGACAAGGCGGTGGCCGTAGCTAGAAGGTTGTTAGGCTGTATAGAGAGAGGTGTGACCAGCAGAAGAAAGGGGGTGTTGATGCTCCTGTATAAGTCGTTGGTGAGGCCCCACCTGGAGTAT
Source organism: Microcaecilia unicolor (assembly GCF_901765095.1). Classification (NCBI taxonomy): domain Eukaryota; kingdom Metazoa; phylum Chordata; class Amphibia; order Gymnophiona; family Siphonopidae; genus Microcaecilia; species Microcaecilia unicolor. Next base: position 467,993,703 of record NC_044033.1, on the reverse strand, counting down.
TGTGTTCAGTTTTGGAGGCCGTATCTTGTTAAGGATGTAAAAAGAATTAAAGCGGTGCAAAGAAAAGCTATGAGAATGGTAAGGGATTTGCATTACAAGACGTATGAGGAGAGACTTTCTGAACTAAACATGTATACTCTGGAGGAAAGGAGAAGCAGGGGTGATATGATACAGACGTTCAAATATTTGAAAGGTATTAATCCGCAAATGAACCTTTTCCGGAGATGGGAAGGTGGTAGAACGAGAGGACATGAAATGAGATTGAAGGGGGGCAGACTCATGAAAAATGTTAGGAAGTATTTTTTCACGGAGAGAGTAGTGGATGCTTGGAATGCTCTCCCGCGGGAGGTGGTGGAAATGAAAACGGTAACGGAATTCAAACATGCGTGGGATAAGCATAAAGGAATCCTGTGCCGAAGGAATGGATCCTCAGGAGCTTAGTCAAGATCGGGAGGTGGAGCTAGTGATTAGGAGGCGGGGATAGTGCTGGCCAGACTTATATGGTCTGTGCCAGAGCCAGTGGTGGGAAGCAGGACTGGTGGTTGGGAGGCAGGAATAGTGCTAGGCAGACTTATACGGTCTGTGCCAGAGCCGGTGGTGGGAGGCAGGGATAGTGCTGGGCAGACTTATACGGTCTGTGCCAGAGCTGGTGTTTGGGAGGCGGGGCTAGTGTTTGGGAGGCGGGGATAGTGCTGGGCAGACTTATACGGTCTGTACCCTGAAGAACACAGGTACAAATCAAAGTAGGGTATACACAAAATTAGCATATATGAGTTATCTTCTTGGGCAGACTGGATGGACTGTGCAGGTCTTTTTCTGCCGTCATCTACTATGTTACTATATTTCTATGTAATAGAGATATCACATCGAAAATAGAACTAACTACTGAATGCCAATTATAAAATAACTTATCAGGATCCTTTTCTTCAAAATCTAATCCTTTTTCAATTAAGGACCAAAACTTGCCCAAATCAAATTTGACTCTAACAGGAATAGTTGTTTTTTTTTTTTTTACAACTAGGTAAAAATGGTTTAGAAAAAGATGCAATAAGATAAAAAAAAAAAAGACATAATGATCTGACCATGGAATGGAACATGTTCCCAGTCTATTGAAGTAAGTAATATAAAAGGAGAATAAGCAACAAGATCTAAGCAATGACCTTTTCACGAGTAAGTAGAATATTCTGAATAACAAGTGATATCTAGGTGTGAATTAAAGTCACCAAGCAACAACATTCTTAAGAATTTAGAAGAATAATGAGATATTGAGGGACATAATCGAAAGGGATGCCCAGGTTTTTCTGAGGACGTCCTCGCAGGACGTCCCCGTGAAGGGGTGAGGAAACCCATATTATTTAGGTCGTCCTTAGAGATGGTCGTCCTTAGACTTGGTCGTTTCTGATTTCTGTTAAACAGGAAGTGCATGAGAGAGAGACCCGGAGGACGCGGCAAAGGGGAGCGGGAACGGAGCTGCCTGTGAGAATGAATGGCAGCGCTGATGGCGATGGGTACGGGTGAAGATAAGAGTGCTGCAGGGAGTCAGGGACCGAGGCAGCGCCGGTGGGGAAGGCCGAGGCAGCATGCTGGCTGGTAGCAGGGAGACAGGGAGAGACAGGAGCACTATTGGGGTGATGGGGTAATGCTAGGTAGAGGTGAGCGAGGGAGGTGGGAAATGTTGGTGGGGGGAGATGCATGGGGAGAGAGAGGGAGAAATGCTGGATGTGAAGGAGGAGGGAGGGACAGATGCACAGCAAGAGAAAAGGGGAAATGTTGAACATGGAAGTGGGAGGGAGGGAGACAGAGAGAGAGAGAGAGAGAGAGATGCTGTATGAGGATGGGAGGGATGCTATAAGGGGAAGGAAGAGGAAGAAAGAGATAGATGTTGGGCCCAGGGTGCAAGGAAGGGAGATACTGAGAGTGATGTGGGCAGTGGGAGAGAAGAAGGAGGGAAGAGAGGTTGTACATGGAGATGGATGGGAGGGAGGGATAGATATACACTAGAGGGGAAAGAGAAAAAGAGGGAGATTGTGGATCCAGGGACAGAAGGGAGTGAGGAGAAATGCTGGATATGGATGGAGGGAAAATTGCTGAATTTAAGGGCTGGATTGAAACACTTTGAGGGCAGATGTTTAAACTGGAGAAAGGTTAGGGATAGGGCTACAGATGGTAGACAGGACACATAAGGACACAGAAGGATGGTGGACATGGTGAGAGAAAAAATATCAAATGGAAAGAAGACACTGCATACAACAGAAGAAACTGGGACCAAAGCTAACAGAAAAACTAAATACTCAGACAGCAAAGGTAGAAAACATTTTTTTTATTCAGAATTTATTAATTGGAATATGTCAGCTTTTAGAAATGTGCATCTGTGATATTTTGCATGCAAGTTTAAATTTTTCTAGTATTGCTGCATGCTGAGTCTGGCTTCTTGAGGTAACATTCCAGTTCAGTATTTTGCCTTCATATCTGTTGTGTCATGTGTTTTTCATATGTGATCAAGGTGCAGTATTCAGCTAACGTGTAGTATTTGCAGCCCTTTTTATTTTTTTCACTAGCTTGTGTACTGGTGTTTTAGAGCCCAGTGTAATTACAGTGCTGCCTTTCCACGCATAAGGTTGTAGCTCGTCCTGTCCTTGTAATTAATGCTGTTATGGTTTGGTAAGGTTATGAGTGTGTTTTTGTACAAGTTTGTGTATAGTGTTTTGAAGTGGAGAGATTGTGTGTTGGCCTTACTGAGGTGGCACCAAAACATCAGAAAGGGTGTAGAGCCTAAATCATGACATTACCTCTTGAAGGATCTACATATGGTTGTTAATACAAGGAGCTCATTGTGAACACTATCCACCCTAAAAGGGTGTTTTGTGGCTATACATGAGAATTGTGATATCATGATCCTTTGTTTCATATTGTTGACGGTCTGCATTTTCTGTATGGGTGGTATATTGGTGTATTAGGTTCTGTCCATTGTAATATTTATGGTACAGTAAGGTTCTGAGTGTGTTTTTGCACAAAGTTGTGCATAGTGTTTTGCAGTTGAGCGATTGTGGTTAGCTTATGCTTTGAGCAACCACTTTATTCTTTGACATATGATACATATCTAATATTATTATTATTAACATTTGTATAGCTCTACCAGATGCACGCAGCTCTGAACACCTGACACAAAGAGACAGTCCCTTCTGAATCAAGCTTACAATCTAAAATCTAAATTTAATAAAAGGTATTAATTTTGACTATTTTATTTTTACTTATTTTTTTTTCTGTGTGTTGTCAGACAATTATGGAGATAAGCACCGCCCCTGGCCCCTCCCTCAACCCCACCCTAACCCCACCCCCTCTAGCCTCGCCAAACAGTTGGGCCACCGACCGCCTATGTCTGTAACTTGTTGCCAGAGAATATGGGAAAACAGTTAGCTTAGTGGGGTTTAAATAAGGCTTGGATATCTTCTTAAATGATAAGTCCATAAGCCATTGTTAAGATTGACTTGGGAAAATCCACTGCTTATTTCTAGGATAAGCAACATAAAATGTGTTGTACTGTTTTGGGATCTTGCCAGGTACTTGTGACCTGGATTGGCTACTGAATACTGGGCTTGATGGATCTTTGGACTGTCCCAGGCAACACTTATTTTCATAGATATGAGGGTCGTGGGAACACTGTAACAAAGATAACTGTATACTCAGGTCTTGATCGAGAACAGAGCTGTTATAGGGGTGGTACCTATGTCTGTGGTACTTACGTTGGGTCCTGAGGCACTTCCTCATGTACTGGATTAAGCCAGGTTCTTCTCTGTGGATAGGCCTGTACCAGTGCTGGAGTGACTCAAGGTCCAAATGGATACCCAAATCCCTGCAAAACACAAGTTGCTGGAGATAGTGTTCAGGTGATGAGACTTCTTGGTGTCGCATACATTATTAACTTTTTAGAAGATGTTGTGCATTGGTCCTCACATAGCCTATGAAAGATTGCTACAGCCAGATTGAGGGGTTGAGGGGGTGGGTATTCATTACACAGCCACAGGGGTTGCGTGAGCTGTGGTGACCTAGGGGAGAGATGGCATGCCGCCTTATTTTCGAAAGAGAAAGACGCCCATATTTCGACCCAAATCGGGAGATGGGCGTCTTTCTCCCGTGGGTGCCCAAATCGGTATAATCAAAAGCCAATTTTGGGCGTCTTCAACTGCAATCTGTCACAGAAACGGCCAAAGTTGATAGGGCGTGTCGGAGGCGTGGTGAAGGCGGGACTGGGGCTTGTTTATCGGCCGAGGAGAAATGGGCGTCCTCGGCCGATAATCGAAAAAAGAAAGGCGTTTTAGCGCGAATTTGGGTCACTTTTTTTGACCCTTTTTTTCACGAACAAGTCCCAAAAAAGTGTCCTAAATGACCAGATGGCCACCGGAGGGAATCGGGGATGACCACCCCTGACTCCCCCAGTGGTCACTAACCCCCTCCCACCAAAAAAGAAAACAACTTTCCAACTTTTTTTTCCAGCCTGTATGCCAGCCTCAAATGCCATCACAGCAGTATGCAGGTCTCTGGAGCAGTTGTTAGTGGGTGCAGTGGACTTCAGCCAGGTGGACCCAGGCCCATCCCCCCTACCTGTTACACTTGTGGTGGTAAATGCGAGTCCTCCAAACCGTCCCCAAAACCCACTGTAGCCACATCTAGGTGCCCCCCTTCAGCCATAAGTGCTATGGTAATGGTGTAGAGTTGTGGGGAGTGGGATTTGGGGGGCTCAGCACCCAAGGGAAGGGAGCTATGGACTTGGGAGGTATTTTAATTTTTTTTTAATTGTTACAAGTGCCCCCTAGGGTGCTCAGTTGGTGTCCTGGCATGTGAGGGGGACCAGTGCACTACGAATCCTGGCCCCTCCCACGACCCAATGCCTTGGATTTCTTCATTTTTGAGCTGGGCACCTTTGGTTTCCATTATCGCTGAAAAATGATACCGCCCAGCTCAAATCCGGACAAATCCAATGCATTTGGCTGGCACAAACCGTATTATCAGAAAAAAGATGGACGCCCATTTTTTTCAAAAATACGGTTTGTCCCACCCCTTCACGTACCCGTTCTCGGAGATAGATGGCCATGGAGATGGGCGTTCGCATTCGATTATGCCCCTCATGGTGTCCTTTCTGTAGAACATGTGCATTGTTGCTGGGAGGTGGGGGTAGGCAGTGGGGTAAACCAGGTGTGCCTTGGGGTGGTTTTATTTTCTTTAGTGAGCTACTGCCAACATTCCCATTAATATATAGGCATGGGGCAGCATGCTGGCACAGGGCGGGGAGAGGGGATCCAGACTTGAAGGGTTAGTGAACGGGGATCCCATAATTACTTGTCATTGGATATTCTGTACATTCTGATTTAAACAATGTTGTTATTCTTTTCTTATTAAAAAAAATCAATAGCATGTATTGCAACAACAAAGGGATCTTACTGTATGTGACCCTTCCTCTATATGGTGTTTGCACATGAGTGATGCTATGATCCTGGGGAACAATGCTTCACACTCACATTGCCAGGGTGGGTCTGATGGATTTCCATGCCCTCATGGAGACATTGAGGGGGTGCAGGTGGTGGTGGTGGTGTTTAACAATGTCTCTCCTGTGCCTCAGGCACAGGAGGACCAGGAACTCTGTCTCTGGTACACTGAAATTTGGCTCCCTGCACAAAGACATGACTATGTTCACTGATGAATGTTCCTCCGCATGCAGAGGTATATATGCATGTTTTGCATGTGGAGGGAATGTCCTGCCATTGCCATAAACATTTTCCCAATGCTGGGACCAATACCACCATTGAAGTTTTTGTGTCATGTATTTCCTATTGGCGGAGACATTTATCTCCCAACATCAATGATGTTAGCACTGCATCCTCTTTCTAAACTTTTTTTCTATATTTTTGAATATTGGAAAATGTTTAGATCTTTCTTTCATTATGGACTTGTGTTTTTAGACATTTTCAGATAAACATTTATTTCGCCATTTGATCGTCATATCAAAAATGCCCCTCCATATCACATGTTCACACACAGGAATTTTTTTTTCTTTATGAAAGTTGCTTAGAAACTCCAGTTAAGACAAAAAGGACACTTTTTTTTTTTCTTTCAGAGGATGAGGAAGAATGTTAAATATATTGCAGGTTGTAGAGTGAATACAGATTACTAAGGAGCTACAACACATCCTTACAGCTACATTAAGCACCAAACGGAGCTTCACAGAATTGTTCATCTCAAACAACACTGAGTTGAGCAAAGCCTGCATACCATCATTCACCTTGCACAGATTTGTCAGCTAAAATGTAAACTGGGGGATAGCACTGTGACATCATAAATTAGCCTTCTGGTGAGGAAAATAGCTATCAGTAGCAGAACAAGTGGCAGGAAGTTAAAGGAATAAGGAGCCACTAGTATGAAATTATAAATGAAGACCCAAATTTATTGAAGAAAGACCCAACTTAGCCAAATTTTGGCTAAAGACTGCATCAGGAGTCTAAAAACATAAATAACACAATAAAAATGACATATGCAAATATACAAAAAAGAAATTAATAACAAAAATTACAAATTCATAGATTTAAAAATATGTATACGTTTACCATCAAATTCAATGATAATTAGAAACTGCTATGAATAAAACAGAAAATAATTTTAAAAAACCATTCACAAATATATATCTACTGCATAATTAATACAACCTAATTATGCAGTATATATATCTTTGTGAATGTTATTTTGCAATCTGTTTTATTCCTAGGAGTTAAGAATAGCCATGCCACCAATGGTCCATCTAGTACAATATCCTGCTTCCAGCAGTGGCCAATCCAGGTCATAAGTACCTGGCAGAAACCCAAATAGCAGCAACATTCCATGCTATCAAATCCTGGGCAAGCAGTGGCTTCCCCCATTTCTATATCAACAGCAGATTATGGACCTTTCCTCCAGGAACTTGTCCAAACCTTTTTTAAACCCAGATATGTTAACCGCCATTACCGCATTCTCTGGCAGCAAGTTCCAGAGCTTAAATATTTGTTGAGTGAAAAAAATATTTCCTCCTATTTTAAAGTATTTCCATGTGATTTCATTGAGTGTCCTTTAGTCGTTTTACTTCTTAAAAAAGTGAAAAATTGATTCAATTCTACCCGTTCTACACCACTCAGGATTTTATAGACCTCAATCATATCCCCCCTCAGCTGTCTCTTTTCCAAGCTGAAGAGCCCTAACCTCTTTAGCTTTTCCTCATACAGGAGGACTGCCATCATTTTGGTCGCTCTTCTTTGAACCTTTTCTATTTCCACTAAATCTAGACACCATTTACAGAATGCGCTTAGTCGGCACTGATTTCAGCGCCGATTTTTTAGGAGCCATATATAGAATCTCCCCTTAAGTGCCTGCACTAGTGATCACAGGTAATAAAGTAATTAGATGTAAAAGTTTGCAAAAGAGCTCATTACCTATTAGTGCAATGACAATGTAAACATTAAAACACATGAAGTTTTGCATTTTGCAACTTTATGCATGTTGACACTACAGCATTGCTAGTCGTAAACCACTTTGTCGTGCTTTACTGAAAGACGAACTAGAAATTTCAAATAAACTAAACTAAAATAGATTGCAGACGCATTAACACAGCAAACGTAGCTACATCTTAGAAAGTATACTCAAGGATTTACATTATCACCCACATGTACAGAATATCCACAATGTATTGCATGTATTGGAAATTCAGGGCCCCTTTTACTAAGCCGCGTAGGTGCCTACAAGTGCCCAATGTGCACCAAAATGGACTTACCGCCCGACTACCGTGTGGCTCTTGTGGTAATTTCATTTTTGGTGCATGTCCACTACGCGCATCTGAAAAATAACTTTTATTTATGGAAGTGCATAGCAGACGTGCGCCATGTGGCATCTGACACGCGTAGGTCCTTACCGCCCAAATTCTTTACCACTCGGTCTGTGGCTGGCGGTAAGGTCAGAGATCCTAAATGGATGTGCGGCAATTTTGAATTTGCCGCATGTCCATTTTCAGGAAAAAAAATCCTTTCTCCCTGCTATCCATTGATAAATAAAGTTTATTTTTTAATTTCAACAACCAAGTGTTGATGCTCTACATTTTTTATATACACTTTTATATTTTTGTGTTTTCATTTTATTTTTCATTTTTTACTTTTGTTTTTTTTATCATTTTTTTCTTCTGTTGGTCATCTTCGCTGTTTTGTTTGTAGCTCTTTCCTGTATCCATTGTTTGACACAGTGAGTGTGAAGCTGTGGTTTTGAGTTTCAATTAAATTTTAACTGCCAGACCCTCGACCATTCTTCTAACGTTCAGAGATCCCTTCTCATCCTTTCTACTCCCTCCAGGGTATCCAGGGTAATCTCTTCAGATCAGGGTCCCTCCTTTGTATTATCCCTTTGGGAGGGGTTGGAGCAGCAGTTAGTGCTTTGATTTTACTGCATGTTTCTCAGAATCTTCTTTTAACATTTGTTGAAGCCTTCCATTCGCAGTCTTCCCTGAAGAGGGTGGCCCCCATATGAAAGGCCAGACTACGTAAGAGATGCCACAGTGTTGCAAGTCTCCACTGAAGCCTTATGCAGAAGAAAAGAAACAGGCCTATAGCTAAGTACTGAGGATCCACAACATCAAGGAACTGAATAACCACCATCAGTATCACCAGCCTACATTTGCAGCAAAATTTTATAAGACAGAGCCTTACAGATTTACAACTTGTTTTTGTTTTTCTTGCATCTGAGAAGTATTCCCATTGTTATTTTAGGAGTTTATTGTTCTGTGTGTATTATTGGAATTATTACAAAAACTATGGAAAATTGAAGAAAAGGGAGTGACAGGTCAGGTGAAAAAATATGTGTTTTACAGAATATAGTTCATCCTATCTTGAACGTTATGTCTGTTCCATTCATTTTGCTCACTTCAAGAGGGTCTCTCACTGTTCTCCTTGCTTACCCAGCTGAAGTGAGACCTGACACAAATGCAGTGAAGAAAATGAAGATACCATCTGTGGATAAGGGATGGGAGCCATGGCTACTGCAACAGATGCCGCCTCATAACTAAAACTCAACCATGTTCCTTGTCCAGAGGTAGAAAATTTCTAGATTAGGAAGTGGAATGCTGAACGTGAGACCAAAAGAAATTATAACATGGTCAAAACAGACCCTTCTACTTGCAGATTTTCAGTATGACCCAGTCTGCACTAGTGGTGAAGCCACGAGGGGGAGCCTTGGGGGCCTGGGCCACCCCAATTTGGTTTCAGGCCCCCAAAGTCTGCTGGTTTGTATGGCAGGGGTCCCCAAGCCCCCCCCCCAGCATAAACCTTCCTGTGGCGATACTTACCACTGGCCTGGCTGCCCTGCGTCCCCCTCCCTTGTATGCATGCTCAGTTTTAATGAAATTGAGCATATGTGAGCTTCACTCATGCTCAATTTCACTAGAACCGAGCATGCACACTGGGGCGGGAAAGCAGGGCAGGCAACGTGGCGCCATGTATCACCACAGGAAGGCTTGTGCTGGTGGAGCCTGGGGACCCCCCCCCCCAGCCCAGGTATGTAGGGTTTCAGTGGGGCAGAGAGTGGCAAGGAACGTTCACTAAAAGACTCATGCACTATTATAGAATCTGGAGGATCCACACCTAACTTATGCACTAGGATTTTTACCTGGTTTGTTAGTGTAAATCCTCGTGCCTACATGTTTACATGGAAATCAGCTCCGAGCGCTAGTCTAGAAATAGTTCCCATCTTGGAGCACTGTTTATAGAATAGCGATCAGCACAGATTTTTTTTGTGCCTAATTTAAGCACCATTTATTGACTCTAGTCCAATATAAGTAGCAAGACTTACATGTGCAAACCTTCTACAGATGCCACTCTTTTTTTTTTTGTAAAATAGTTGTTTATTTGTCTGTTTATTGTTCGGCTCTATCCCTGAGACTGTACACTTTGCATCACAATTCTGTCGGTGCCTTTCAGCACTTTTATGCTCTCTGCGTCACTGTTTGTATTTTAAGTTATTCAATCCCTGAGGAAGGCTTGTTGCCGAAACACGGACCGTGTAGGGTCTCAATAAACTTGTTTTGACGCTCTTACTTCCACCCTTGTGTGTTGTGTCAATTTATTTAATACCAAAACTTCTGATAGCATTATTAATATCCAAAGGTATTGCACAGCTCTTTACAATATCTGTATAAAGAGGGAAAAGGGACAGAAGAAACTTGAGCTACATTGGGAAAGGAAAAAGGGAAGGAGAAACTGGGAGTGAGAGATAGGAGGCAGAAGAAAAAAATGACTTGCTCTTACTGTGCCTGGTGCCAAATACACATATTTTATTTTATTTTGTTTTTTTTATTTTGCTAGCACTATAGATATTTAAAGAAGGACTTCACATTTGCAAAGACTTTACTAACCTACTATTGTATTTTAAACGCATGGACATAAACATCCATTTTTTAACCTAGGTGACCTATAAACAGCTATCCTTGGTTTTAAATATAATTGTAAGTGCAGAAGGGCTCAGTACTTGAATGATGCTATTAAGCCTTTCTCACTTTTTTGTCAATTTTCATGAACAAAATTTTTTTTTCCCCCAATCATAATTTCACAAGGATTCAGAGGTGGGAGGTTGTGGCTTTTGTGTACCTGGGCCAAATGTTTCTGAAATCTAATCTTATTGCTTTTAGCCAGTTAAAGACAAATTCCACCTCCCTGACTCTGATAGATTATATTTATCAGCCCAAACATTTTAGCTAAAGAAATGAGAAATACTGTTGACAGACTTCTCATGTGCATCAAAAGACATTTATTTGCTTCTAATTCAATGACAAGTTAAATGTCAACTCTATAAAAATCTTAGGTTCTTATAATTACACAGTATATGTCAATATGAAACATAGGATAATATTCTTCATTGACATCTGATTTAGGGGACGATGTAATAACCTACTCGGGGCTTAACATAGGGGTCCTTTTAAAAAAAGGCGCGCTGAAAAATGGACTGCTGTAGTGTAGGTGCGTGATATGGATGCACGCAGATCCATTTTTCAGTGCACCTGTAAAAAAGGCCTATTCAATATTCACACTTATATATGCCGCTCGGCTCGGTATCTCTTCATTATTTTGTTGACAACATCTGCAATGATGCATGCTTACCTTTAAATTCTGCTACCAGTAGCAACCCCTCTTTTTGGCGGTTCACCGAATCAGCTGCAACCCACAGAAGTATTTGTGACGGTTTGTTGTAGCGAGGTAAGCTCTGCTATTTTAAGTTACAGAAATTTAATATGGTATGCATGGAAGCTTTGTCAAATAGTACTTACATGGAATTTATTTTGTCATCTTTTTAGGATGTACTGCCACTCTACATGGCATCTTAAACCCTCGGCTTCTTGAGGACTATATGCTTGATGTAACCGTTCAGAAAGTAGGATTATCATGTTTAGCAGGAATATTCTCTGACTACTACTACTACAAATCATTTCTATAGTTATGACCATTATATTACATGTGCAACATAGCATTGATGAGTATTAATACAGAGTATATTGAATGTGACACCGGCATTGTTTTTAACAGATTTATACACAACTAGTAAAAAAGGCCCGTCTCTGACACAAATGAAACAGGCGCTAGCAAGGTTTTCCTCGGAGTGTGTATGTTTGAGAGAGAGTGTGTATGTGAGAGAGAGAAAGTGTGTGTGAGAGATGGAGTGTGTGTGTCAGAGAGAGACTGAGAGAGAGACAGAGACTGTGTGTGTGTGACAGAGAGATAGAGTGTGATAGACAGAGAGTGTGTCATTGAGAGTATATGTGAGAGACAGAGAGTGTGTACCCCCTCGCCTGTATCCTGTCCCCCCCCCTTTATGGTCTCATGACCCCCTTCCACCCCCACCTCTCTGGTCTCAGGACCCCCCTCTCTGGTCTCAGGACCCCCTCCCTCCATCGCTCGTCCCTGGACCCCCTCCCCCATCTCTCGTCCATGGACCCCTCCCCCTCTCATCTCTGGACCTCCCCCCTCTCATCCCTGGACCCCTCCCCCCCTATCATCCCTGGTCCCCCTCCCCCCTTCTCTCTCTGGTCCTATGCATCCACTGTCAGTCTCTGTGGCCTCGGACTGCAAGCAGGACGTGTGCTGCAGCCCGTGCTCCCCTTCACTGTTGCGCTGAAGCTGCTGCTCTGTACGTGCAGCGCCCGAGCTGTAATATTTCCCAGTTGACTCCTAACTGGCTGGATTTAGATCTGTGAATGGGTCTTCGGGAGCTTTCCCAGGTCTGACTTAGCCCTGCTGGAAGCGTTTAGACATGCTGGAGTTTCCTACTGAAACCTCTTTGCAGGGGACAAATATGTAAGAGAGGCTTTTGCTTGCCTCATTCTTCTCCCCCGGGATGGCAGCGATCAAAGCCCTGCAGCAGAGGAACCTGTCAGCTGCTCCCGACTGCAAAGACTGGGAGAAACGGAAGTTTCACTCTTTTTTCCTGCTCCTATCTGAAGGGGGACGTATGCTGCAGCCTCTCCCCTTCATTAGTGCTGGCTGTTGTTAAAAAGAGTGAAGGAGAGCATGGACAGATGCTGCTTCAGTCTGCCTTTGCTTTTGTTTCAGCTGTTCCACAAATAGGAAATGAGGGCGGGACCAGAGGAACAGCTGAAACAAAAGACAAAGCAAAGGCAGCTTGAAGCAGCGTCCGTCCGTGTTCCCCTTCACTCTTGCTGAACTCGAAGCTGCTCCCATCTCCTGACGTCAGGCAAGCAGGCTTGTACTGTGAGAGAGTGATGGATGTGTGATGGATTTTACGCGGGGGGGGGGGGGGGTTGCCACGCATGTGTGTGTGTGTGTGGGGGGGGGGTTTAATCCATTGTTACCGGCAGTGTTGATGCCCTAGTTTGGTTTGATTGGGCACTGTCGCTGCCGACACTCTCTGAAGTGGGAGAGTGACTGCTTGTTTTTTTTCCGCTTTGTCGCCGGGGGGGGGGGGCCACTGGCAGCTGATTCCTAGGCAGGGGGAGGAGTAGGGAAACACGCTCCACATGTTACCCTACTCCTCCCCCTGCCTGGGTCGAGGTTTTGTGTTTTGCGTGACGGCGTCCGTGCTTGCGACATCATCCAAGGCTTCACCCGAGGCACAGGCAATCAGCAGCTCGACTCGGTCGGTGAGTGTCATTGCTCCGCCCTCGATGTCATCACGTTTGATGCATGGACAGGGCAGACACTCATGGATGAAAAGCGATCTAAGCCGCCTTACTTTTAGAATGTTGGGAAAGTGAGGCTTCATTAGAACATTGGAGGTGCGTTTTATATAGAGAGATAATACATTGGGCTCTATGATGTAATATTGTCCTGTATTGTTTATTTCCTAACCCGGGGAGGAGTGACCCGAATACATTTCCATACTAAATGAGACTATTACAATAAGTCATTTACAAGGACAAGAGTCCTATGTATGGCTCTTTTTTTTAACTAATTGTTTTAGTTTTTAGAAAGCAGCGATTGGCTATAGATTCAAAACCTTTTTCTAATGTCTCATGGTGCAGTGAATTATATACAGGGTGGTAAATATATCTGTTTCACATTTTTTCAGTCTACCCTGAATGTGTTTCACACAATCGTTTTGTATCTAGGAAATCAATTTTGGTAAGACATGCAGATTTTAACACTATGTGGTCTTAAGGTTTTTTCTCCTGGCTATGGCTCACTTGGTCTACAATTATTACAATTAAACATCACAAATCACTCACTATGTAGGTGATGAAAGTAAAGTCCTTTACAGCCCAGTATACTTCAATTTTATGTATGGTAATTAGGTAACCCATCTGAGAGATTGCACTTAAAGTGAATAAATGATGAAGAAGTCATAGAATCTACGCTACTGTGGGATTGAGTGGCAGATGAAATCTTTCTGAATATTGGGAAATCACTGAATTGCAGTGAATAACGAACAGCTTCTGAAGACGCCAATGGCGAAACACAGCCCTGTGTAGAGCTGCACGAGCTGCAAAGAATTGTTTGAATATGATCTCTATTGGTCTAATGCAAGGGGAAAATACAAACAATCGTTGAACTGTAGCAATCAAGTTTGATCACGAAGTGATTGGTGGAGAATACAACATAGAACAACGGAGATTTTTTTGCTCATCTCTCCACAAGGATTATAAACGTTAGTTCCTCCGTGGATAATGACTCTGGGACATCATAAGAAGTTGTGAATAAAAACTTCTTAGAAGGACACATGATCCATTAGAGATTATATTTTCAACAACATTGTGGAGAATGATACATGTTTGAATGTCAGAACATTAATAATATGAAACTGTTATGGCATAAATAGGTTTTTGATATGATATTTTATCTACAACAGTCTATTCTTATTAATTAAGGCTATATATTTTGAAGAATAGTAACAATTAGTTATTCATAGTTTCAATTTCTGGTAATTAGGTACACCATGGGGCTCATTTTCAAAGCACTTAGACTGATAAAGTTCCATGGAGGGGCAATAATCGAACAGAAACGCCTATCTCCATGGGCGTTTATCTCCGAGAACGGGTCGTGAGGGCGGGCCAAACCGTATTTTCGAAAAAATAGACGTTTTTGAGCTGGGCGTTTGTTTTTTTAGCGATAATGGAAAACTAAAAACGCCCAGCTCAAAAACGTCCTAATCCGAGCCATTTGGTCGTGGGAGGGGCCACGATTCATAGTACACTGCCCCCCCTGATATGCCAGGACACCACTGGCACCCTAGGTCAGTGCGGTGGACTTCATAAAAAGCTCCCACATGCATAGCTCCCTTACCACGGGTGCTGAGCTCCCAACCCCCCTCCACCAAAACCCACTACCCACAAATGTACAACACTACCATAGCTCTTAGGGGTGAAGGGGGCACCTACATGTGGGTACAGTGGGTTTTGGAGGCCTCCCATTTACCAGCACAAGTGTTACAGGTGATGGGGGGATGGGCCTGGGTCCACCCCGCTGAAGTGTACTGCGGTACCCACTAAAAGTGCTCCAGGGACCTGCATACATGCAGGCCTCTAGGACTGGTTGCTGCTATATAATATTGGCACACCAGTTGACACCTGAAGACTAATCTCTCCGAAAACGTCCTTTATTGGAATAACCGCCTTTACTCACAGTTAACTGCAGATCAGAGGTTGTGCCCCACTGGCAACGAGTCTCCCTGGTACTGAGATGAGCAGTAGGTCAGAGCTGGCAGAATGGTGTACAATGCCCTCTTTCAGCCACATTCAAGGTAAGAACTAAATTGTCTAACGTGGCTAACACAGGAAGGGAACTAAAACTGGCTTACAAAAATGGCCACTACCGCATGGACTACAAGAGGAAACACAACAGTGCACACTCTGACCCAGTACCCAGTACCCTCATTTCCCCTTATGTTCCCGCCCGTAACCTCCGCTCACAGGACAAATCCCTCCTCTCAGTACCCTTCTCCACCACCGCCAACTCCAGGCTCTGCTCATTCTGCCTCGCCTCACCCTATGCTTGGAATAAACTTCCTGAGCCCTTACGCCAAGCCCCCTCCCTACCCATCTTCAAATCCTTGCTCAAAGCCCACCTCTTCAATGTTGCTTTCGGCACCTAACCTTTATACCTTTCAGGAAATCTAGACTACCCCTATTTGACTGACTGTACATTTGTCCTTTAGATTGTAAGCTCCTTTGAGCAGGGACTGTCCTTCTATGTTAAATTGTACAGCGCTGCGTAACCCTAGTAGCGCTTTAGAAATGTCAAGTAGTAGTAGTAGTAGGCAGGGGGAAAAGCACCATGGGAGAAGAGCCCTACAACTACCAACATCATGAGACTGTAACACAAGCTAATGAAATCACGGAGCACAATACCCTACACCCACCACAGCGCAATGCTGATGTGACCCTGTACTGCACCCGAGAGCCACATCTGACCCAGGGAAAGGCTGTGACAGGATCGAACACATTCTGCTGTCATGGAGGTGGGTACGGCATTGAGGCTGGCATAGAGGCTGAGAAAAAGTTTTTAAAAGTGTTATTTTTTTGGTGGGAGGGGGTTAGTGACCACTGGGGGAGTCCGGGGAGGTCATCCCCGATTCCCTCCAGTGGTCATCTGGGCATTTGGAGCACTTTTTTGGGACTTGTTCGTGAAAAAAAAGGGTCCAAAAAAAGTGACCCAAAATCGCCTTTTTTTTCGATTATCAGCTAAAGATGCCCATCTCTCTTCGGCTGATAACCATGCCCCAGTTCCGCCTCCACCACGCGTCCGACACGCCCCTGTCAACTTTATTCGTTTCCGCGACGGAGTGCAGTTGGAAACGCCCAAAATCGCTTTCGATTATACTGATTTGGGCGCCTTTGCGAGACAATCATCTATCTCCGATTTAGGTCGCACTATAGGCGTTTTTTCTCTTTCAAAAATAAGCTGGATAGTACCTATGGAACTTTGTAATTCTAAGTGCTTTGAAAATACACCTCCATATCTTCATATATCTGCCCTTGATATGCACAAATAGATGTTCCTTATATATATTTGTACTGCATGGATATGTATATGCTATCAGGCATGTATTATCTTTTATTGGCTATGAAGTGGTTAATTGCTATGCTTTATTATTACTATTCTTTTATTTATGTCTATTTTGTATTATTCACACACAAAGAGATATACACATATATGCATAGGAAGGGGACTGCCACAGTTGAAGGCCGCTCATATAAGCTTGCGATAAAGCTTGCGATGCTCTATCCTATACCTTTAAGCTTGCTCCCCCAATTCTATAAACTTACACATGCAATAAAGATTTTCTCAATTGCTTGTGGATGATTGTTCTGATCAACTAAAATATATGGCTTTCAAATAAGGAAAGAGATCACATGATAGGTGTCCTGTTCAACAGTAGCAGAAATCAGAAGAAAATACCAACAAAACCATTATCAGGCAGGAAACTAACTCAGTGTTGTGTGAAGCACACCATTTATAACATGTGCAGTACACACCCAGCCAGTACACACCCAGGAGCACAGACATCTTTTGTCCAGTCTCCAAAACATCTCTTTTCAACCCTTTTATGGTTTCAATTCTGGTCGCCGTATCTCCAAAAAGATATAGTGGAATTAGAAAAGGTGCAGAGAAGGGCGACGAAAATGATAAAGGGGATGGGATGACTCGCCTATGAAGAAAGGCTAAAGCAGCTAGGGCTCTTCAGCTTGGAGAAAAGGCGGTTGAGGGGAGATTTGATAGAGGCCTATAAAATAATGAGTGGAGTGGAATGAGTAGATGTGAAACGTCTGTTTATGCTTTCCAAAAATACTAGGACTAGTCGGCATGCAATGAGCTACAATGTAGTAAATTTAAAACAAATTGGAGAAAATGTTTCTTCACTCAACGTGTAATTAGACTCTGGAATTTGTTGCCAGAGAATGTGGTAAAGGCGGTTAGCTTAGTGGAGTTTAAAAATGGTTTGGACGGCTTCCTAAAGAAAAAGTCCATAGACCATTATTAAGTGGACTTGGGGAATATCCATTATTTCTGGGATAAGCAGTATAGAATGTTTTGTACTTTTGGGGGATCTTGCCAGGTATTTGTGACCTGGATTGGCCACTGTTGGAAACAGGATGCTGGATTTGATGGACCTTGGTCTTTCCAAGTATGGCAATACTTATGTACTCATGTACTTCTCAGAAAAAAAAAAATCAGTAATCACATTTTAGGGTTCAGTTTGAATTCTATTGGTACACCAGATAGACTTGAACCTGGGACTACCAGATCCTGATATAGCCATCTTCCAGGTAGATCTATGCAAGATCATATGGTGCTTGCTGAAAACAAGTCCTACTTATCCCACCACTTATTATTTGCTCAGCATGAGACTCAGCATTTATTTTCTGAGAACAAAGCAATGGTCCACACCCTAATGTCACCCATCCACTAGGCCCAATCCTTCTTCCCTATTTTCAGCCATTTTCTTTCCTATTTGTGGACAGATATTTATACCAGAGCAACTGCTTCAGGGTGCCCTACAATCATGCCTCTTCCCAATCCCCACAATACCTCACGTTGCACCCAGTGTGATAGTCACCGATTTGTAACAGTTTCCATGCCAATAACCTTGTCATGCCATGCCAAAAGCCTCACTTTATACCACCCAGCAATACAGGTGTCTCCAGCAAGCTATGTAATAGAGTTGCTGTCTCCAGGAAATAGGATCCCACTCTGCATTATAGTCACATCTGATCTCCAATGACAAAAGGAAGCAAGTAACATGTGTTAGGAAAATTGGGGTCATACCACATCTGACTTTGGGAAATCAAGTGCTGTACATGAGTGTAAGCTGCTTAAATGGAATACTGTGGAGGGACCTTTTTGAAAATATTACCTGGCAACACACACTAATTATTACAATTTAAAATACGTTTTCCCTGGTGTTCCGAAATGTTTCATTTTCCCACTTGTGGGGGCATTGGCGTTCCTAGGGTGGCTGACACCCGGGGCGGATCGCCAATGTGCCCCCCCCCCCGGGTGCAGCGTGACACCTCCCCCTGGTGAAAGGAACCCCCCCCCCCCCGGTGCAGCGCAACCCCCCCACCCCCGGCGAAAGGACACCTCCCCCCGGCAAAAGGACGGACCCCTCCCACGGGTGCATTTTTACCTGCTGTGGGGGGGGGGGGTTGCCGCGCGCCTGTCGGCTTCGCTCGTTCCCCTGCTCCCTCTGCCCCGGAACAGGAAGTAACCTGTTCTGGGGCAGAGGGAGCAGGGAACGAGCGTTGCCAACAGACGCGCGGGCACTACCCCCCCCCCCAGCGGCGTGCACCCGAGGTGGACCGCACCCACCGCCCTCCCTTGGTATGCCACTGTGTGGGGGAGAGGCAGGGCAGACAGGCCAGGCATGGCCCCTGTTTGGTGTGCATACAGCACTGTTTGTCACAGGTCTAGTCCTGCAAATATGTCCGTTGCTTCTTTCATGCAGCTGCTGCAGTTGCACAGGGCCATGGTGAGTAGGCTGTCTCAGAGGTAGAGGATGCTGCTGTTGTTGCTGATGGTCCTTCACAACAGGCTCCCCAGTGCCATGTACCAGAACATCAGGGTCAATAAGCAGCTGAAGAGGCTGACATGCTGCCTCTGGAGGAAGATGAATATATCGGTGACACAAGCACAGAAGGGGGAGGAGGAGGAAGAGGAGCTAGCCAGACCAACAATGCCAGAAGATCTTAACAACGAGGCCCTGCAAGTCAGAGACAGTTCTTAGCTACCCTGATCAGGAACAAGGAGAGGAGGAAAATAATGTCATAGTCATTGCCACACTTTCTTTCTGAGAAGTTATGAGAGAACAGGACATTTGACATTTCTTTGGGTAAGTGAACATTATTGTGCTCTGTGCTTTGGTAACTTAAAGATTGGGGTTTAAAAAAGAGGGAATTGTATGCTATTGATAAAAACAGAATTGAAAGAAGCAAACTTTATTACTAGTCCTATACCCTTTTCCCCATAGTTTTAAAAACTGAATTTTCTGCCACAAACGTGCACTAGGCTCAGCATGTGCCTAGTTCAGTCTTAGAACAAAAAAAAAGAGAGAGAAGCAAGATTAATAACTAGTTTCCATAGTTTACAATTCAAAAAGAGAGAGAAGCAAGATTAATAACTAGTTTCCATAGTTATAATTCTTTTTCCCATAGTTTTAAACTGAAACATTCTCTAGAGGGTAGAAATTAACAGCCAGCATTAAAAGAATAGTAGCAGGGCTCAAACTTTGTTCTAAAAGAAAGTTATTTTCTGTTCTTTGGCTGCTAGAGAGGTAGCACTGCTACTGACCTGAATTAGGTGTTAGTTAAGAGATGTGAGGAAGTAGAAAAGTTGTAAAGGTTACTAGGGCAATCTGATTACTGGTATAGCTTCAAAGGGTCTGAAGCAGTCCCCTTAGAATCAAAACTATATAGAGAGGAAAGTCCCACTTAACTTTCTTTCTGATATGTTCTCAGAGAAGAGGACATTTCTCTGGGTAAGTGAACATTATTTTGTTCTGTACTTTGGTAATTTAAAGATTGGAACTTAAAAGAGGAATTGGTAAGTTATTGATAGACAGAATTTTTAAAAAAGCAAACTTTATTAACTAGTCTCTATAGCCTTTTCCCCATAGTTTTAAAACTTGAACTTTCTCTGCCAGAGCATTAACAGCATCTAGAAAGCACAGCAGGGCCTAGTTCAGTCTTCATTCCCACCCCCCCTCAGCTCTCTCCCACCCCTAGCATAACTGTTAATATTATAGTTTAATTATTCTAATATTAGGATAATAGGAGAGTTTTCATTAGAGTTTTAATTATATTTAACTAGTTTCTGAGAAACAAACACTAAATTATAGATTGTAACCATATGTTCTAAGGCTCTTTATATTAATCTAATATCTCTAGCACCTTAAGAAGTTTTAATCAAACAACTCTAATACTAAGATGTAGACAGCAGTCCAGCAGTGAGAGAGTTCTATTCATTTTTTTGCATTGAGTGGCACATGTATGATTATCTCCTAGTTGGTGAGAAGTTATATGTGTGTGATTGCGATGCAAAGAGTTACTTGCTTTCAGAAAATAAGTCTGTTCTCTTGAGGATAGAGGGATACAGAGAGGTTATAGAGGAGGCCTACAGGGATATTGTATTGAAGTCCCACCTCCAGTCTGACAGACTTTGTGCTACCTTGGAGTAGGGAGGTCTCCTAAAAGGAGAGCATCATCCTGGTGAAATTAGTAGTCCAATAGCCAGAAGCAGCCCAACAGGGGATGGGTCTCCAGTAGCTTCTGTCCAGGAGGGAAGAGTTAGGATGGTTGTTGTAGTTGGTGATTTTATTATTAGGCATGCAGATAGCTGGGTGTCTGGTGGACATGAGAATCCCTGGTCCTTGCCGGCCTGGTGCAAAGGTGGTGGACCTCACGCATCACACTGAGATGATTTTAGATAGTGCTGAGGAGGAGCCGATACATGTGGGTACCAATGACATAGGAAAATGTGGGAGTGAGGCAGGTTCTTGCAAGCTAAATTTAGGCTTCTAGGTAGAAAGCTGAAATCCAGAACCTCCAAGGTAGCATTTTCAGAAATGCTCCCCATTTCTCTTAACCAGACCCAAGAGACAGGCAAGCTCCAAAGTCTCAATGCCTAGTTGAGAGAGTGGTGCATGGATAAGGGATTTAGATTTGTTAGGAACTGGGCAGCATTCTGGGGAAGGGGCATGGGGAGCCTGTTCCAAAGGAAGGACTCCACCTTACTGGGATGGAACCAGGCTGCTGGCGCTAACATTTAAAAAGGAGATAGACCAGCTTTTAAACTAAAAAGGGGGGGGGGCCAACATTCACCCAGGAGTGCATGGTTCAATGTGGAGTATCCTTGAAGGATACTATTGAAACAGGATCCTTATGGAATCTTGATAGAGATGTTTCAATAATGAAAGAAAGCAAGGAGTGTTCAATGGGAGAACAGAGTAAAGGATGAAAATTGTCTCATTAACTTCAAAGCAGACTGTAGATGCAAAGAAAAAGGATAATTTGAAGTGTCTATATAGAAATGCTAGAAGGCTTACAATAAGATTGGATAATTGGAGTATATAGCACTAAATGAAGAAATATATATAATAATAGGTATTTCAGAGACATGGCAGAAGGAAGACAATCAATGGGAGATTGTGTTAGCAGGGAACAAATTATAGTGCAATGATAGAGTGGACCAAATTGGAGGGGGGTTGTGCTATATGTTAAAGAAGAAATTGAGTCAAACAAAATAAACATTCTAGATAAACAAATAGTAGCATGGAATCTTTATAGACAGAAATTCCAGGTGTGAAAAGAAGGAGTATACTGGTAGGGGCTGTACTACCATTTGCCAGGACAGAACAAACAGACAGATGAAAATATGTTTAAAGAAATTAGAAAACCTAGAAAATTGGGCAACAATATAATAACAGGTGATTTCAATTATCCTATTATTGACTGGATAAATGTTACAGCATGGAGTGCTAGGGTGGTAAAATTTCTAGATATAATGAATGACTGCTTCTTGGAGCTACTGGTTCAGGAACCAACGTGAGGGGGAGGCATTTTGGAACTAATCCTTAGTGGAATGTGGGGCATAGTACGAGAGGTAATGGTGTTGGATCTGCTGGGAAGCAGTGATCATTAAGATGATTAAATTTGAGCTGCTATCTGGAGTGAAGTCACTAAGAAAATCTACTATAGCAGCTTTTAATTTTCAAAAGGGCGACTATGACAAAATGAGGAGAATGGTTAAAAAGAAGCTGAAAGGGTCAGCCATAAAAGTTAGAATTTAAACCAGGTGTGGAAGTTAGTTAAAAATATCATTGTGGAAGCCCAGATTAGATGTATTCCATGGATTAACAAAGTGCAAAAAATAACAAATGACAGCCAGCGTGGTTAAAAGGTGAGGTGAAAGAGGCTATTAGAGCCAAAAGAACATCTTTCAAAAAATGGAGAAAGGATCTGAATGAAGAAAATAGGAAATAGTATAAGCACTGTCAAGCCAGATGCAAAGCATTGATATCAAAGACTAAAAAAGAATATGAAGAAAAGCTTGCCACAGAGACGACAACTCATAGTAACACTTTTTTCAGGTATATCACAAGCAGGAAGCCTGTGAGGGAATCTGTGGGACTGTTAGATCAGGAAGTAGCAAAAGGAGCACTGAGGGAGGACAAGGTTAGATCGAAGAGAATGATGAATTATTTGCTTCAGTCTTTGCGGAAGAAGATGTAAGAGATCTATTTATTTATTTATTTATTTATTTTCACAAAGCTTGATATACTGCTTTATGCCAAAACATGGCTTCAAGGCGGTTTACAATAAAATGAGGAGAGGATAAGGTTTTAAGAGCGGACAGAATAGGCAAGAGGTGAGGTTTCAGAGAGTTGAATTTAGTGTAAGAGGGTTCAGAACGAAGGTGGGTGGGTAAATCATTCCAAAGCCCAGGTCCAACACAGCTGTACTGGAATTGGTCTTCAGGGTAACAATGCAGAGGAACTGAAAGAAATGTTAGTGAACTTGGAAGCTGTACTGAGCCAAACTGACAAGTTAAAAAGTGAAAAATCACCTGGACCGGATAGTATACACCCCAGGGTATTGAAGTACTCAAACATAAAATAGTTGATCTACAATCGGTCTTTAAAATTGTCTGTAGTTTCTCATCATTGGAGGGCAGCCATTGTGATGCTGATTTTTAAAAAGCATTCCAGGGGTGATCCAGAAATTGCAGACTGGTAAGCCTGACTTCAGTGCCAGATAAAATATTGGAAACTGTAATAAAGAATAAAATTACAGAGCACATAGACAAATATGGTTTAATGGAACAGAATCAGCATGGGTTCAGCAAAGGGAAGTCTTGTCTCACCATTTGCTTCATTACTTTGAAGGCATGAATAAACATGAGGATAAAGGTGAGCCGGTTGATGTAGTGTATCTAGATTTTCAGGAAGCTTTTGATAAAGTTCCTCATGAGAGACTCCTGATAAAATGAAAGAGTCATGGGATAGGAAGCAATGTTCTGGTGTGGATTAGGAAATGGTTATTGGACAGAAAACAGAGAGTAGGATTAAAATGGTCATTTTTCTCTCAATGGAGGAAGGTGAACAGTGGAGTGCCACAGGGATCATCAGTACTGGAACCGGTGCTATTTAACATATTTATAAATGATATGGAAATTGGAATGATGAGTGTGGTGATCAAAATGGCAGATGAAATTTAATGTGGACAAATGCAAGATAATGCACATTGGAAAGAATAATACAAATCACAGTTACCATTTGCTAGGGTTCACATTGGGGGTCAGCAATCAAGAAAAAGATCTAGGTGTCATTGTAGACAATATGCTGAAATCTTCTGCTCAGTGTGCAGCGGCGGCCAAAAATCAAACAAGATGCTAGGAATTATTAGGAAAGGGATGGTGAATAAGACCAAAAATACTATAATGCCTCTACATTGCTCCATGATGTGACCACACCTTGAGTAAAGCGTTCAGTTGTGGTCGTATCTCAAACAAGATATAGCAGAATTAGAAAAGGTTCAAATAAGAGCAGCCAAAATTATAAAAGGGGTGGAACTTCTCTTGTATGAGGAAAGGCTAAAGAGAGAAGGCCTCTTCAGCTTGGAAAAGAGGTGGATGAGGGGAGATTTAATTGAAGTCTACAAATCCTGAGTGGTGTAGAACGAGTAGAAGTAAATTGATTTTTTGCTCATTCCAAAAGTACAAAGACTAGGGGATACTCGAGGAAGTTACATAGAAATACTTTTAAAAACAAATAGGAGGAATTATTTTTCACTCAACGAATAGTTAAGCTTTGGAACTCTTTGCCAGAGGATGTGGTAATAGTGGTTAGAGTATCTGGTTTAAGAAAGGTTTGGACAGGTTCCTGGAGGAAAAGTCCATAGTTTGATATTGAAACAGACATGGGGAAGCAACTGCTTGCCCCAGGATTGGTAGCACAGAATGTTGCTACCAATTGGGCTTCTGCCATGTACTTGCGACCGGGCTTGGCCACTGTTTGGAAAACAGGATACTGGGCTAGATGGATAATTGGTCTGTCCCAGTACGGCTACTCTTATGTTCTTATAGTCTAACTTGTCACCAGACGAGTCACTGGATGACAATTTTAAAAGCAACTTTTCTACTGCCTCCTTTGAATCTATGGATTTTTCAAGATTGTCTATCCATGCATACACATAACCTTTAGTATTGACATATTCTTCCCTTCAGAATTTAGCCACTTTTAAAGCCCTCTGTTCCATCTATAGTTTTCAATCATCTGGATTTGTTCTGCCACACTTTGTTCATACAAGGAGGAGCCTTGATTTGCATCTGATTAAGTTTTTCTTGTAATTCATCCTTTGTTTACTAATAGTTTCCTGTAATGCATCCACTGTCAGTAGCAATAAATCTAGGAAGCATTGTGTTATTACCGCATTCCATTTGGATACAAAGCTCTCACTACCTAAAAATTGGGGTTCCTTTTTAACCCTGAAACCCCTGGGAACTCTTTGAACATGACAGTATTCTATTAAGGCTGCTGAGTGCAACTCAGAATGAACCAAAGCATGTTGTAACTTGTGTATATCTGTCCATTCATAAAATGACCCTTGCTGAGTTTCACCAAACAATCTATCTCCTGCCATTAAAGACTTACCCCCCCCCCCCCATTTACAAAGCCATGCAGAAATGGTAACACAGGTCATTCAAAGTGAATGGGGCTGTGACAGCATTACCACATCGTCAGCCTCTAGCGTGGCTTTATATCAGGGGAGTAATTTGGTCACCTGACAATTGAACATATATACTCTGGAATATTTTCATAAATAATAAGAAAAATAAAAGTATTTAACTTAAAAACAATTCTAGCCTCTAACGGTAACCAATGTAATTTAAGTATAATGGTGTCACCCTGTCATATTTTGTCAAAGAAAAAATTAACTTGACTGTCATATTCTGTAGGGTCTGTAATTTTCTCTGAGCATCACCACCACATCCTACATAAAGTAGGTTGCCGTAATCAGTTTGTGAAAGAATTAAAGATTGTAGTATAAGTTTATCATGCTCAAAACAGTGTCTTACTAGTCAGATCATTTAAATTAAGAAGGAAAAAGTCTCAGAGGGTTCAACATGTGTAACCCATTCAAAGCCTCAGTTCCAGTTTGTCATCAGCAAAAAAACCTTGCTTTAAACATTAAGGGCACTTTTGACAAAGGCGTGCTAGCATTTTAGCACACACTAACCATGTAGATGCCCATAATATTATTATGGGTTAGCGTGCCAATTTTTAGTGTGCACTAAAAAACACTAGTGTGCCTTTGTAAACATGGCCCTTTAACTTATCAAAACAGGATTCTCTTTTATAATATATTTCTAGAATTTTCAAAAAGAATCCAGAGCACTTAACTTATCAATTGTATAGTAGCTTTCAAGGTTTGACAAGGCTTTCCACTGACTCCAGACTGAAACTCTAAGGTAATCCTTCAGTGAAGGTAAGGTATTCTGGACTAACATTACATAAAACCACTCCTTTGCCTCTGGACTTTATCAATCTCAAGATTACTTTGGACTTCCAGAAAATCCAAAATTTTGAAGGGAGGTGTCCTGTGAATGCCTCTGAAGAGCCTCAGTACACTCCTGGGATGGGATAGGAGAGGAGAAAAGTATAAGCCAAAGTGTATGCATATGTTTTGTTCAATACTACTTTCTCTAAAAACACTTCCTAATGGGGTGGCTCTAAAAAAAAATACTGAGCTTCCATTTTCTCTGACCTCAAAAGAGTCTGCAAGGACTCTGATGTCTGCAGTAAGGGGACACATTGAGAGCACCCCTATGTTATATTTTTGAACTTATCTAAACTTTGCTTACTTGAATAAGTCCACAGACTGATCAGTCTAAGAAAAATAGTTAAAGCTGATTAAAAGAAAGAAAAAGAGTTTTCCAAAATCCAATTTGTCCTTTGTAGTATTGGTTTGCCTCTTACCTATTGACATGGTAATGGGAAAGTGAAATAGATGAGCTAGAAGAAAGCAAGCAAAAAATTTTAAAAAAGAACAAATACACGGAACAACTGAAACATACCTGACTCATCTCTCACATTTTGACAGCTCTCTTTGCTGTGAGAATGCTTATAAGAATGAGCAAAAGATTATTTACATAGATTCTCTTTTTAAGCAATCATATTTAGATTCCAATTATCTTCCCATTTTGAAAAGCTCTAACAGTGCATTAATGTAATAACCCCACAAAGATAGATTCCACATCTCTTCTTTAAACAAATGTACTATTTTCTTTGCAAGGCACAAAGGATTTCTAACAACTACGTATAGCATAGTGATGTCTGCTGTAAATAATAATAATAAAAGAAATTACTGGTTCTGTACACTTCCATTAATATTTTATAAGAAGTCTTTGTCCATGTTTAGATATTTCAAGTTTAGGGTTATAGGGAGTGTGAGACTTATGTTGAAAGTTTGGCAGACCTTAACAAATGTATGAAGGCTTTTCAAACATGAATTGGATGCCCAGTGGAGAGAATTATGATTGTTCTATGCAAATCATTATAATTGTACTGGTTTTACAGTAAATCATTGGTTAAGGCACATGGCACAAAATGATTGATATATTGAACCAAATTATCCACAATAAACATCAGAAACAAATTTAAAATTGTTCAGTTCTCAGCTAGAATGAAGTTGTTGCATGCAGGATTTGTAATTTTCAGTCATGCTAATGTGTGATGATGATTAGAGAATGAATTTTTCTTGTTTTTGTGAAAAGCACTAAAGAAAAGTTTAACACATTACTCTTTCAAAAGATCTTAATATTATCACACTAAGAATCAAGATGATAAATTGCAATCCATCCCTTCCTCTTAATGGTTTTATTTGACAGCTCACATTGGCTAAACACATTAGGATGAAATGCCTCGCTGAAGCACAATTATTGGACATCGGTATCAGGGTTATAAATATGTGGTCATCTTGCGTGAAGAAATACATTATCCCACACACACAGAACTTGATAGTTTAGTGCTCTATTAACAATAAATGTCCCCTATCCCTTTTGTGCATAAGGGTGTGGAATATGCTTCTGCACCCTGTCAACACTGTAACATACAGTATGGTCTTGCCCACATACCAGCATATCTTGCCACCTCAGTGAAGAGTGTTCTCTAATCACAAAGAATTGCCTTCACAGGAATATAATAATAATAAAGAACTTTCATTATCGTTGGATGTCTTGCTAGATTTAATTTTCCTAATTCAAGCATAACCCATAAGGAGGCAATTCTTTGTAATCATTCCTATGTGTATGTGGCCACATGTGCATACACGACCTCATAAAATGCCTACTGTGTAAAACTATTATGGTAATTCTATAGGTGCCCCATTGCCATATGCTGAGCACCAATTCCATAACAGCATCTTGGCACCAAGATGCCAAGAATACTAGTGTAAATCAGCACTGGCGTAATTCTACTGGTGTAACCTAACAGTAGGCGTCATTACACCAAGTCAATGGCAGTCATAACTGTTGGTGTCTAAGTGTGACCTGAGCCACCCATACTCTGCCCATGTTTCTGCCCCCTCTTACTTATGCTCTGTGGACTGGATTCAGTTAATGGCACCCAAATTTGGACACTGAAGAAAATGCATGCTGAGCCCCCCAAAACCCACTACCCACAACTGTACAACACTACCATAGCCCTTAAAGGGTGAAGGGGGCACCTAGATGTGGGTACAGTGGGTTTCAGGTGGGTTTTGGAGGGCTCCCATTTACCACCACAAGTGTAATAGGTAGGGGGGATGGGCCTGGGTCCGCCTGCCTGAAGTGCACTGCAGGACCCACTAAAAACTGCCTCCAGGGACCTGCATACTGCTGTCATGGAGCTGGGTATGACATTTGAGGCTGGCATAGAGGCTGGAAAAAATTGTGTTTAATTAGTTTTTTGGGTGGGAGGGGGTTGGTGACAACTGGGGGAGTAAGGGGAAGTGATGCCCGATTCCCTCCGGTGGTCATCTGGTCAGTTCGGGCATATTTTCGAAGCTTGGTCGTGAACAAAAAGGGACCAAGTAAAGTCGGCCAAATGCTCGTCAGGGACACCCTTCTTTTTTTCATTATCGGCCGAGGACGGCCATCTGTTAACCAGGCCCCCGTCCCACCTTCGGTACACTGCCGACCGGCCCCTTGAACTTTGGCCATCCCTGCGACGGAAAGCAGTTGAGGCCGGCCAAAATCGGCTTTCGATTATGCCGATTTGGCCGGCCCTGAGAGAAGGCCGCCCATCTCCCGATTTGTGTCGGAAGATGGGCGCCCTTCTCTTTCAAAAATGAGCTGGTATGCCACCTAAGGCACTATTATGTAAATATGCAACTATCCTGCCTGGTACGTTTTTGCAAGGAGGTCTACATATAGGTGGAAGATATAGGTGGGGCTCCCATTTATATACATAACTTACAGAATACTGTAAGTTCCATATGTTCCTGCCACATTTAGATGCCCACATTTATGCCAGCTCTATGGTTAGTAAATGCGGGCACCTAAATGATAGTATACTAATAATGGAATTATGCTCATATACTATAACAGAACCTAAGTGCCTAAGCCCCGATGCTCAAAAGTCACAGTTAAATAGCGAGTGCATCTATATCCACAGTTGAAGTTACTGATTTTAAAACAGTGATTGATGCTCAAAGGAAATTGCAAGCAAATGAGATGCATGGAAATTCTGCAAGCAGCTTGGTAGAAAAAGCGCCTAGAACTTGCGCTGTGTCTATGCATGCCCAGGGGAAAAAAGTTGATAACCACGTCGTAGCATGCGTCTACTGATGTCACATGGAGACATCATTTTTCCCATAACAACTTTTTAACACTACTGTTTCGTGCGGGACAAACACACATATAAAACATGCACATGGCACACTCTTGAAATACACGTGGTCTGCTCCACCGAGAAATTGTCCTAATGCAGTGACAGCTCCAGACCTGCCAGAAAATATTGAACGTTAAATGTAGGTGCTCCTTTCTGTGCTTTGCACGGAATTCTCATTTAATACTTGAGCTCATTGTAATGTATTTGCATAGGATTATCAATAGCTGTTACCACGAATGGTAAAACCGATGCCGAACTCCTTTGTGCATTAGACCACTGAATAACCATATTGCTAGACTGGCTTCTACCAGTCTAAATCAAATGTTGCAAACATGGTAAGCTTTGAGCCTTGGGGCCCTAGATTCTGTTAGAGAATAGCACCCAGTTATAGAATTACTCCTACATTGAGTAAAAGGCCCATTTTAAAACAATTTGTTTCTTATGTACGACTGGTAGCGCTATAGAAGTGATTTATAGTAGTAGTAGTACTTACAGTGTACACTGAATAGTGGAAACATGGAAAAACAAATGAATCCCTGTCTCATTTTCTCACTCTGATGGTATGGTTTGTTCTTATACAGGGTGTGAGTTTGACTTCTAGATCCCAGTGTAGTGATTGGACTCAGAAAAATACTCACCACATTCAAAGTGTATTCCAACAAAAATCTCCACTGTAAAAACAAAAAAAAAAATCAATAGAAATAAAGTTTGTCTATGTGACTGTCTCTGGAAAAGATGACTGAGGGACCCTTTTACTAAGCCATGTAGGCGCCTACGTGCGCCCCAGTGCGTGCCAAAATTGAGTTACTGCCTGGCTACCCGCGTGGCCCTTGCGGTGATTTCATTTTGGTGCACATCCACTACACAAGTCCGAAAATATTTGTTATTTTCATGACGCACGTAGCGGGAACGCATCAAGTGGCTTTCTACACAGATAGGTCATTACCACCAGGTTAACGTGCGAGACCTTACCGCTAAGTCAATGGCTGACGGTAGGTCTCAGACCCAAAATACATGTGCGCCAATTTTGATTTTGCCACATGTCCATTTTTGGCAAAAATTTTTAAAAGGCCTTTTATATAGGCGTGCTGAAAAATGAATCTGTGCATGTCCAAAACCCATGCCTAGACTTCCGCAGGCCAGTTTTCAGCACACTTTATTTATTTATTAAATTTATATCCCACATTTTCCCACCTATTTGTAGGCTCAATGTGGCTTACATAGTACCGGAGAGGCGTTACAGACTCCGGTGTAAACAACTACAAAGTGGTGGTTGTGGTAAGATAAAGTTCATGTTGCACAGCCACACTAGGGAATCGTAAAACGGAAGAATTGTGTTATGTCCATTATGTTTCTTTAGTTTTGTTGTGTTGCAAAGATCAGGCATTTATGTTGGATCGGTAGGGTATGCCTATTTAAACAGGTTAGTTTTTATTGTTTTCCGAAAGTTTAGGTGGGTCGTTCATAGTTTTCAAGGCTTTTGGTATTGCGTTCCACAGTTGTGTGCTTATGTAGGAAAAAGACTGGACGCGTAAGTTGATTTGTATTTGAGTCCTTTGCAGCTTGGGTAGTGCAGATTTAGGTACGTTCGTGTTGATTCAGATGTGTTCTAGTTGGTAGGGTCGATCAAGTCTGCCATGTATCCCGGAGCTTCACCGTAGATAATGTTGTGAACCAGAGTGCAGATTTTGAAAGCAATGCGTTCTTTGATTGGGAGCCAGTGTAGTAAAAGAACCCCTAAGGTGAGTGAATCCAGAATTTGGAGAATGGCTGATTCTTCATGTCATGGATCCATAAGTGATCTGAAAGAGTTAACTTTTTTTTTCCACATAAAAGGATGGGGTTGGACTGTCGTATTACAAACAGTTTCTTCTAATAGAATTCATTAACACCTCATCTGTTGTTTCTGGTGACTTTAGTCACCTTTTCCCAGAGATGGGCACATATAGGAGGCAATTCTTCGAATATTACAGGGCACCATTAGGGTAACCTAATAATGGAGGTAGTGAGCCTATTCTATAAGGACATGAGGGTGGTTAAATGTCCTTATAGAACCTTAGTGTAAACTCAGCATCATACAGTGAAATGTAGATGTAAATATTTAGGACAGGTCTTTGGCTCACATAAATGCTAGCACCTAAATGTAACACTAACACACGCAATTTACAGTATTCTCTAAGTTGCCCATGTTAATGTCGGCCCCATTTATCTTCTCCACATGAACACCAAGCATTATGCTTTTGAGCACATAATTATAGAATAGCGATTAGGCACTATGCTGCCGTTTACCTAATAAGTACAATTACTTGCATGGATGGCAGTTTTCTATAAATTTATGTGTATAATAGGCACATACATTTTGAGGCAACCTGTTATAGAATGTGAAGACTAGTGCTTATATGGTGAGGAATTATGAGTCTTTATTTTCACACTCAAATGCAGTATCAGCCAGGATCCTCTTCCTTCTCTGTAGCAGGTTTACCCACTCACTGGATTTAAGACATTCGTATACCCTTTAGGACATCCTGGTGGCTTAAAATGCTGGGCATTGCCAAGGTCAAGGAGCAATGGTAGATAAGTCTCTTATCAAGCTTAAGGAGCCAGAAATAAGTCAAGCAGCAGGATATCAGAAGGAAACCAGTCTGCTTACAGAAGTTTGGATGGAACAATTAAGTGAGTTGCAAACCAAAACCCAGAAACCCAGAAAGGAAAGGGGAATGCTCAAGGGCCCAGGTAGAGGTTAAGCACCCATCTTCTGAACAATACAAGGGGCCAAAGGGAGTCCATCATTGGAGTACAGACAGGATTGAGGATCTGAATGAGGGATTTTCAATAGTCTATCTCCAAGAGACAGAAAAGGAACCCTGCCAAGATCCACCGGTAGAGGTTCAGGACCAAACTCAAGATCAAGGCAGTGCATTGGAAGAAGCTGGGCACTGGATAGAAGTCCTGACAGAAGAGCTACAATAGGCTGCTATCTATGCACATAGCCTCTGAAAGGAGAAGAAAATATTTCATGGTCAATTCATAAGGGCTCAGACTAGCTTCAAGCTCAGGAAAACTAATTGCAGGCTAAGGAAGTAGAACATGAGAAGGAATTACAGTCTCTGCATGCTGCCATAGAAGCAGAAGGGAAGAGGCTAATGAAAACCACTGACCAACAAGCTGAAGAGTTAAAGTGGTTGTCTGTGTAGCTCCTGGAAATAAATGGGGGAAAAGGGATGCTACAAGTGAGCCTGGAGAACCTACAGTCCTAGGAGATGGCAGTGTTGCATCACAAGGAGCAATTTAAAAAAGAGAGTAATTGCAGGACCAGAATGCCTGGTTAAAAGCCCAGCTGAAGGCAAAGACCCAGGATGTACTGTCGCTAACCCAGGAGCAGGGACAGAGACTGCAGTATTGAAAAGCATTTTAAAGAATAGGGCAAAGGACATTACCCAGCTGTGGGATCAGGTAACCCCAAAGGGATTCCTCTTGTAAGATTCTGCACAAACAGGCAGAAGAATTGTTTCTGCAACTGAGAGAAGCAAAGAGTTTCCCCCAGCTGCTGAAGATCAGTGTGAGGCCATGGGTGTGACAGGGCCTAATAGCTGCTGTAGTTACTTTGTGGGAGTGCTAGAGGCATGGAATATCTGGGATGGCAGTTTGGTTGTGGCCCAGAAGAGATCCCAGTGATCCCTAGTGGTAGAGAGGATCCTGGGTACCTTATGGCATGGGATGATGTCCCTGGTTGTGGCAAGTGCTCAACTTATGGGGGTTGAGCTGAGGGGAGAGTATGTGAAGGAGGGAGTTGTATAGTGGCAGGTGTCCCTAAGAACACTCCTTTCACTGATGTTGCAATCAAACTGCCTTACGGCAGGTGGCACTAATCTGCCATGTCAGAAGCTGAATCAGAGGGCAGGGCTTAGGCCATGATATGGTTAAAAACAGAGTAGATTGGGGAGGTCCCAAGGCAAGAGGTCTCTAGGAGTGAGACCCAGAGTACAGAAGCCTCCTGGAGGAGGACAGGGATAAAGGAATCCTCCCAAGGTGTTGACTAGGCTGCAATACCTGGGGGGAAGACACAGGGGAAGCAAGGAGCGGCCCTATTTCCAAAGTTTGCACCTGGGGATAAAGAGTAACCACCCAAGGGTTACAAGAGAAGGGGTAGAAGACTGCAAAGGTAACAAGTGCATGTCTTTATTTGTGAAAGCTCAGACCTGATTGTCCCAACCAGACCTGGATTTATGTATGAGTGACTTGAGCTATGCTGTAGAAACTTGACAAGATAGAATGGCTGAAGAGAGGAGAAACCATTGTTAATGTCACTGTTGCTGTGTTAAGCCCTGACTTGGTAATAGAAACAGACTGCTATTTTGTTTGTCTGTTCATCAATAAAGTTTCCTTTTGATTTATTCTGCACCCCAACTGTGTCTTTGGAGCTCCCAGTCTGTCCAACAGCCATGCTGGCCACAATCATAGTGCCTGATGGCCCAGTGGGAGCAGTAGCAATACCCAGTCACTTCTGCTTGTGCATCTCAGCATTCAAAATGATACCCCGACCCCTAGAATTAGTCTTATGGTACTACCTCTAGGCATAAATCAGAGCATTTTACAGGATACATGTGGGAGTGCGTGTGATGAGAGGCAGCGAAGAAGTCACATAGATTGATTGTTAAATCTCCTTAAATCTGATGCAGTTTTAGTCCTGAAGAAAAAATAATCCTTTAATTTCTTCTAATTTGACAGGTACCAAATTATCCTGAAGAATCAATCCATTCACTAGGCAATTGTTAGACAATTCACTTTCTTCTGCTCCTCACATTTCTTACTGGTGAATAAATCTTTTGTCTGCCCTTTGAATGATCTATCTCTCAATCCTTTCTTGATTGTAAACCACTCAAAACTCTCCTGCATGCTCTTCTAAATTGGCTTGACTACTGTAATTCTGTTAGCAGGTGTTTCACTTCATAATCTAAATTGGATCCAGGTTATTACAGAACTCAGCAGGTAAGATGTTGTACCATGCAAAGTGCTTTGATTTCCCCCCCCCCCCCCCCCCCCCCCCCACACACACAGCAATTAATCAAGCAACATTGGCTACTCCACCAGTAGCAAAATAAAATTCAAAATTGTAATATTAGCCAAGTTAGGCTTTCTGCTTTGGGCTCTTTTTCTATCTGCACTCCTTGGTTGCTCCATATTGTCTGTCTCATATATTAAGATCTCCATAGGCTAACCTCCTTGTCATTCCTCTACCACACATTCCTCACAAAGCTGATTTCTGCTGCCTTGTTCCCTCCCTACGGAATTCACTACCTCTCAAATTAGGCATTGAAAGCTCTACATATAAAATCAGGGAAGGGGTAAAATTGTGGTTGCTTTGTAATTTCCTTCACTGGCTACCCAGCCATGTCCTTCTATCTTAGCTTCTTGACACTTTCCTGACTAACCAACATAAAGGGCATCTGTCTTTCCTCCTTGTACTCCTAGTTGAATGCTCTACAATTGATGACATATTATTATTCTACACACCTCCTCTCCTGCATTTGCCTTGTCTGGGTCTCTCATTCTCTGATTGGTTCTATGTAATTTAGTTACAGTTTCAGACTGGATTGTAAATTGCAAAAATGTCTTTTCACTGCTTGAATTATAGCATATTTATGTGTGCAATGTGTTGTAGCCTCCACCTAACTCAAGGAGTATGCATCAAAGTACCTCCCATGACCTGCAATGAGGAGTTTGTGCTCTCAATTGATTCAAGGTTAAATTCCACCGCTACAATTAGAGGGGCATGAGCTGCCATCATTGTATTTGCAACCAGAATAGAGAACAAGCTTAGATTATCAGTGGTAGGAGCATATATATTAAAAAAAATAATAACTTCCCTGTGCCATTCTTTAAGTGTACCTTTACCATCTGCCCTCTGCATCTCTTTTTAAAGACAGAATGCCTGAAACTACTCCACTATGCATCAAGTCTGCCATCCCATTCTTTTTATACAGTGCAGGGGAGTAGATTCAGTGCTCCACCCCATCCCTATGCAGCTTCTGAGAGACCCTAGTATCAAGAGGGGTCTCCTTTAATAGACCTATATATGTTTTAACATGTTTGAGACAGGCCATGGATTGGTATGCTTTATTGGATTACTGGACTGTGAGGGGGTACATAGAACACTAAGAACACTGCCCCTCTCCCTTAAGAATAATCCCTCAGGTACTGCGAGCCATCTTAAAACCCTTAGTCCCGCCCAGAGAGGAAGTGGAATGGGAGGGGTGGAGACGAAAGGACAGGAACCAGAAACTGTAAAAGGCAGAGCCAGAGTAAGGTTAAAGAGGACCAGGGATAGAAGGAGCAATCTCCAGCATATGTCTTCACTACATACATCCAGCTACTATGACCTAGCTGAAGTAAGACAATCTTTTCAAATGGATACTTGTGAGCTCAGGTCTGAGGCCTGGTTGGCCCAGAGAGAGTGAAAATTTCTGACTGTGTTTGGGACATGACAATTACAGGCCATGGACTGTGTTTGGAGACTTTACCATTTTGTTCCTGACCCTGTGAAACAACAGGCCTTAGGCTTAGTGAATAAAGTATATACCTTATTTCCCCAACCTTGGCTGGCTGTGTTATTTGGAGGCCTACCCTCAACCCTCGCTCACAGTATCACATTGACTTTGTTGGATTACTGGACAGTTGTAACCACCTACTATTAAGCCTGTTTTGTTTGGTAGGGCAGTGACCCCAGTGCATAGTTTTAAATATCTATGGTTCATTGTGGATATTAATTTGAGTTTTGATGAACAAACATCAAGTGTTGTCAGAAAGGGCTTTTATGCCCTTAGGTAACTGAGATCAGTGAAATAATATTTGGATGAGGGTGCATTGCATACATTAATTCATGCACTTGTAATTTCCAGGTTGGATTACGCAAATGTAGCATAAGCAGGAATTACTCAGGTTAATTTAGGGGCCCTTTTACTTAGCTGCGGTAAAAAGTGGCCTACAGTAGTGTGGAAATGTGAAATTGGTGCACGCTGGGCCATTTTGTACCATAGCTGGGAAACAATTTTAATGGGGCAGTAAATGGCCATGTGCTAAAAGTAAAAAGTAGCACATAGCTATTTACTGCCTGAGCCATTGACCTACCGGTAAGTGCTCATGCGCTACTCACACAGTAATCATGCAGCACATGCCAATGTGGCCATGCTGCTGATTACTGCCAGGAATACCCCCCACAGTAGAAAACAGAACATTGTTTTCTACTGCGGGAAACAGTGCATGCCAACTTTGGAATTACCTCTGGGCGCCTATGCAACCCTGGTGGTAGTGCCGATTTGGTGCATGCTACCTGCATGTTAGCCCTACTGCTGCTTAGTAAAAGAGCCCCTTCAAGAAGCTTCAAACATTATAAAATATGGCCATTCGGTTGTTAGGTAATCTTAATAAAATATATGACCACAGAACACCTTTACATAAATGTTATCATTGGTTGCTTGTAAAGTGAAGAATTAAGTTTAAGGTGTTAAATTGGCACATAGTCCCATTGATTCTATAAATGGTGACTAAAGTTATGCGTGCAAATCAGCACACATAGCTCATTTGCATGTGCAAGTTAATTGCTTAACAAGCCAATCAGTACCAATAACTGGCTGCTAACAACTAATTATTGATGTTAATTGGCCTTAATTAGGATTTACACACAGATCACATTCTAGAATGATCAGCACATAAATCCTAACACACACACATTTTTGGCAGCATGGCTTGGGGTGTTTCAGGGTGTCCTGGGGCATTCCAAAATTTTACGCACGTAAATACAAGATTTGGCCAAATTGCTATTGCCTAAAGTTAGGTGCAGTTTATGCCCTAAGCTCTATTCTATAAAAGACGCACACCCTTTATAGAATAGCACTCAGTACGTAACATTTTTGGGTGTCGAGTTTTAGTGATACATATAGAATTTACCCCATTGTCAGCCTTTTCGTCTACATGCATTGGTACTTCATATATTCCAAGCAGGACGTTAAGATGTTCACAGGATAACAGTAAGTGGCAAAAGAGTAATCCACTAACTCTGACCAAGACTGGATTAAGAAAGATTCACACAATTTTTTTCCACTTATTTTTCCTTTAAAGCAGGAGAAAAAAGACCTCAGAAATTGCAGAATTTTCACCCACACCATAAATCATGGGTTGGGATAACCATCTTTAAGCGATGAATCAATCATTGGTCAAAAAAAAGCTTCCTTCCTACCGCTAATAAATTACATATAAACAGGTTGCCATTTTAATCCAGATGATCAACTTTTTATCAACTTTTTTATCAAGTCTTACAGGGGAATAAAGCAGCTATGTATAAATCAATTCCCATAGTGACACTTATCTATGGCAGCTGGATACTGACAGGCACCCATTTCACAAAGGCTTGATCAAAGGATCAAGTCCAGCAATCACTTTTCAAAATTTGCATGCATGTGTGCTGCCTCCCCAGTGATTGATTCATCACTTCAAGATAGTTATCCCATCCCGTGATTTCACGGTGCGGGTGAAAATTCTTTGCGATATCTGAGGTCTTCTTCCTCCTGATTTAAAGGAAAAATAAGAGAAAAAAATTGCCTAATCAAACTAGATTTTTAGGGGAGTGGACCCATAATTAACACCATATTGTTTAAATTATTTGCCTTCATAAATTCAAGGTGAAACTGATTTAATAAAGTTTAAGTAAAGTTTAAAACTTTTTTATTTATTCAGGTTTATGGAAGTTTAATGGCTGTATGGCAAGATGGCTTCAGCATTCTGTATAAGATATAACTGGGTTATTAGGTTGTGCGTTTGTGAGGATGTGTGTTTTGTTTGTTTTATGCTTCACTATTAATGTAAACTGTTTTGTATTAAATAAGATAAGTAGTATATCAAATGTATTAATCAACATAAACAACTGGTTCAACCGTTTCATATTATGGAATACCATTTTTAAATCAGATATACTAGACATT
The DNA here is from genome assembly GCF_901765095.1 of Microcaecilia unicolor. Taxonomy (NCBI): domain Eukaryota; kingdom Metazoa; phylum Chordata; class Amphibia; order Gymnophiona; family Siphonopidae; genus Microcaecilia; species Microcaecilia unicolor. The sequence goes on along the minus strand of NC_044033.1, from coordinate 467,955,355 downwards.
GTGAATCATTAGCAGTGCATCTGTCTCTGTTTCCTGTTAAGTCTCCCATCCACGCACACAAACATATTGCCCTTACAACAAAGGCAAACCAAACAAATTATTCTGAACTCAAATGCAAGGCCGGTATTTGCAATTGTGGGGCCCTGTGCAGACCAGTTCAGTGGGGCCCCCTGACCCCATGCCTAGCCATGCCCCTTTGCCTAAACTCCGCCCCCAAATGACAAGGATTTCATTTTTTACATTTTTTTTTAATCTGTGGTGAGTCCTCTTTGTTTACCCAATGGAGAAAGCAAGTGGGATCAATTTAAAGCTGGAAAATACCACATCCATTCCTAACTACTGTTTGCCTATTTTCCCTACATGGGGCAATACTTTTTGTTCTCCAAAGTACTTATATCTTCTGATTAGAAACAAGTATGCCACCTATTGCAGGACTTGGGGAGAAAGTGGCTGTGGATTACTTGAGAGTATCACATTTTTACCAACCAAAAAATGTAATAATTGTTGTGATTCAAAAAAGACATAATGCACTCCCTAAAGAGCGATAACGCATTTTTTTCTTAGATACATGGGTATCTAAGAACAAAAGTTGCACCCAATTGCAAAACCTGTGGTCTCAAATAACAGACTGCCTGCTTCTTTTCTGGGTAGCTCATGACACATCCGGATACATATGTATTTTATAGGTCATAAACAAAACATCCTTATGCTTAAAGAACAATTTAAGCAACCAATCCTTGTCAGAATCTAATGGTAATTGAACCAAAAGTATTGAGAAATACTGGATTTATGCTTCACTATGAGAGAAGAGATTGAGACAGTGGCGTCTTGTACAGCAGTTCATCGCCCAGCCATCTTGGGTAAGCTCCTCCCCCACAATATTCTAAATGAGGTCTCTCCAGAATTTTATACAGGGGAATCATCACCTTCTTTTTTCCACTGGCTATTTCCTTTCCTATGCACCCAAGCATCCTTCGAGCTTTTGCCATCACCTTTTCTACCTGTTTGGCAAATTTAAGATTATCACATACGATCACACCCAAGTCCCACTCCTCTTTCAAGGACAAAAATTCTTCACTTCCTAAACTGTACCATTCCCTTGGGTTTTTGCAGCCAAATGCATGGACCTGTTTCTTTAGCTTTAAATCTAAGCTGCCAAATTCCAGACCATCCTCTAGCTTCGCTAAATCCTTCATGTTATCCACACTATTGGGGGGGTGTACTCTATTGCAGATTTTGGTATCATCCACAAAGAGGCAAACCTTACCAGACATCCCTTCAGCAATATCACTTACAAAAATGTTAAAAATAACTGGCCCAAGAACTGAATCTTGTGGCACGCCACTGGTAACATCCTTTTCCTCAGCATGAGTTGCAGTTACCACTACTCTCTGTTGCTTTCCACTCAACCAGTTCCTAATCCAGTCAGTCACTTTAGGGCTCCTACCAAGGGCACTCAGTTTATTTATTAGTTGTCTATGTGGAACCATGTCAAAGGCTTTGCTTAAATCTAAATGCACCACATCTAGCATTATCCCTTGATCCAACTCTCTGGTCACCCAGTCAAAGAAATTAATCAGATTTGTCTGGCAAGACCTGCTTCTAGTGAAACCATGTTGCCTCTGGTCCTGTAATCCATTGGCTTCCAAAAAATGAACTACTCTCTTTTTTAAAAGCAATTCCATTAATTTACTTACCACAGAAGCCAGACTTACTGGGCTGCAGTTCCCAACCTTTTCCTTACTTCCACTGTTGTGGAGCAAGACTACATCTGCTTTTCTCCAGTCCTCCAGGACCACTCCTAACTCTAGAGTGGTCCCAGAGGACTGTTGCAGGCTGAATTATGCCCTGGTATTTAATATCAGCATCTATGCAAGTACCCGCACTGAATATCCAGGCTCTGGATGGCCTCTGACAATGCCCAGAATGTCTGTGGAAGGTATATAGATTCAACCCACTACCCAGTGAGCTAACTGGGTAGCAGGCTTAATATCAGATTTTGTGATAGAAAATACCCCCCTTCCCAAACCCCTCTAAGAGCTTACCCTCTCCCAACCACCCCCAAGAGCTTACCTCCTTCCCCAACCCATTCCCCAACAATAGACCCCTTCCTGGATTCCTGTAGGAGCAGCCTCTGTCCTGAACATCCCCTATGCATCCACCTGTAAGTCTTTGGTGGTCTAAAGGAGTAGGCAGGGCATAAGCAACCCCAATTGCTCCTGCCCATGTTAGTTCCAAGCTTAAAATAGCAGCTACAACCTCTACTGGTAATTTTGCAATACTACCACTAAGAGTCAATGTCACGTTCGTGACTGTTTCCTTGTCTGTGCTCTCCTTGCCTCCTGGTGGCCAGAACTGGTAGCTGCTATGAACTGTCACACGTTCCAGACTTCAGCTGCCTTGTGATTCCTGCAGCTGATCTTCAGCAGCTGATGGGCTTTATTAGTCACCTGGAAACTTCTGTGTTGGCCTTTGCATCGTCTAAGGGCCCTGGTTTGTTGGTGCATTGTTGCTCTTCTGCCTAGTCTGGTTTCTTATATAGTTCCTTGTCTGATTCTAGTTAGTCTGTGTGTAGTTTAGCTTAGGTTTATTGTTTATTTCTTAGTCTTGTTTCTGGTTTGTTTTCTTAGTCTAGTTTCTGTTTGTCTGTGTCTCTTGCTTAGTGGCTGCTCTGCAGCTTTCAGTCCTGTCTCTTGTCTGTCAGTATTTATACCCTGTTTCAGTGGCTGCTCGTCAGCTTTCTGTTCTTGTCCTTTAGCTTGTCCATTTCCGGCTTTGTGTAGTATTGTCTGTCTATGAGTCCTAGCCCAGTTTCCTGCCTTGCTGCCCTTGTATATTCCTTTCCCCTCTGGCCCTCAGTCCCTGTTAAGTCTAGTTGGGATCCAGTTCCTGCCCTGTCCGGTAAGTCCTGCCGGCCGCCTGGTTAGCTATCCAGGCACCAGTACTGAATATCACCTGTTCCCAGATAACATCTGGCTTCACAAAGATTCTGTCTGTAGTTCTGGGGTGGTTGGAACTGATATTCAGCACCACTACCTGATTACATTCAGTTGAATATTAGCAGATTGCCAAGCATAAGTGATTTCAATAGGCAGGTGCCTCTCCTGCCCTATTAAATTACTTTGAATATCTACCCCTGCATTCATATGTATTTAAGAGGGTGTTCTTATCTTAAATTAGGAGGATGCTATACTCAGTTATTTTCCATTTTAGCAGAAGTTGGCTCAGTGCTAACTTGGCTTAGAAAATATATTGTATTTCTTTATTCTTGTACCACCCTATCCGAGTTGCATTTGTTTATTCCTCGTTGGCTGTCCCTAAATTTTCTACAGAATAATCTTGTAATCTCAATAGCAGTATGCACTTGAATTGCTGCTTTTATTCAGACAGGATGCCAGAGTGCTTTTTAGTTTGGCATGAAGTCTCTCTGGGATGGATAGCCTGTCAGTCAGCAACATGCATGATACATGAAAGCTTCCAAATGGGATGATGAAGGAAAGAATAATATTACCATCATAATGACAGTTGTGTACACTGAGGCATAGAAAGATAAAGTAACAAGCTCAAGGTCATCATAAAGTCGGTGACAGAGGGACTTGAATCTGTGTCCCACTGATTCTCTCAATTCATAGATCAATGATCCAATCACTACATATACCTCCCTCCCTAATTCTACCTCAGTGCTGTGGTCACATTTCAATGAATCTTCCATCAAGATGCTGTCAAAAAATGTTTTAATAACTTATTCATACTTGATATAAATTTTACATAAAAGTTTCCTTTCAAGTTGCCTGACCCCATAGCAATGCCCACATACTTTATGCTCAGTAGTAGTTGAAGAAATATTCATCTGGATAGGTAAATACAGGGCTTTGTTTGAGGGGGTACTTGGGGGTACTGAGTACCGGCACCTTTTCTATTGTCTGCTAAATTTGACCCATGGTACCCAAGTTTTAATGAAAGAGCTCAGGCTGTACACACCAATTCTGCCTTTGTCATAGATTCTGTGACTGGTTGCAGGGGACTTGGCTATTGTGGGGTGGGTCCCTCAGTGATCACCCCACCCCTGAAGGGTGGCCTGGCATTTGAGTACCGGCACCTTTATGCACTGGGTAAATACAAATTTTGTATGCAGTTAGGAGGTACATCCTCTCTGTAACCTTCTTTCCCTATCAAGGAGAAACATTATTGGAATATTGTAACTGGATGCTTTTGCTTTCAAGTGTATGTTTTGCTTGTCTATATTTCATTTGTGGTGATTGAAGCATTTCCATGTGCATATGAAGCAAGGTTCCACACTAGGGAAGGGAAATGGGACTTGATATACCGCCTTTCTGAGGTTTTTTGCAACTACATTCAAAGCGGTTTACATGTATTCAGGTACTTATTTTGTACCAGTGATTCCATTAGGAATCACTGCCCAGGAAAAGGATCTAGGTATAATTGTTGATGATACATTGAAACCATCTGCTCAGTATGCAGCAGCAGCAGCAGCTGCTAAACAAGCAAATAAAATGTTAGAAATTATTAGGTAAGGAATGGAAAACAAAGTTGAGAATGTTATAATGCCTTTGCATCGCTCCATTGTGCAACCACACCTCGAATACTGTGTGCAATTCTAGTCACTGCAATCTCAAAAAAGATGTGGAGGGGCATAATCGAATGGGGACGACCATCTCTAAGGGCGCCCATCTCTAAGGACGTCCCGCGAAGGGGCGGGGAAACCGTTATTATCGAATCAAGATGGGCGTCCATCTTTCGTTTCGATAATACAGTTGGGGATGCCCAAATCTCAACATTTAGGTCAACCTTAGAGATGATCGTTCCCGGGTTTCGGCCATAATGGATACCGAGGACGCCCATCTCAAAAACAACCCAAATCCAAGTCATTTGGTCATGGGAGGAGCCAGCATTCGTAGTGCATTGGTCCCCCTGACATGCCAGGATACCAATCGGGCACCCTAGGGGGCACTGCAGTGGGCTAACTGATGCACTAACTGAACGGAAAAAGTCCTTCCCTTACCGATCCCTTAGCGATTCGGAAAGGAACGGGCATGCGTGAACGAAATTGCATGAAAATGAGCTGTGCACTGTTAGCTCATTTGCACATGATTTCCTTCCTAAGGAGGGGAAGCCAGTGCAGAGTAGCCAAGCATTATGCGTGGCTGCTCTGCGCATGCCAAATACGGCTCCTTACATGCAGACAAGCTGCGTGTATAATAGCTGTCTACAACCTTAAATAAATTGCCATCTACAACCTTAGAAAAAGACAAGTCCAGGTGAAAACATCCAAGTGCTCGTCAGGGATGTCTTTTTTATTTTTTGAGTATGGATGAAGGACGTCCTCCGCTATGCCTCTGGATGTCCAAAATGTGATGTTTCTGTGAGAAGGACATCTATGCCTGGATGTTTCTGTGAGAAGGATGTCCATGCCTGTTATGCTTCTGATACTCCCTTTATTTATTTGGATTTTGGATCACAAGCAGCAGCAGTGGGATTTGAACCAGTCACCGCTGGATTGCAAGACCAGTGCTCTAACCACTAGGCCACTTCTCCATTCCATGCCTTTGAAATTTGGCCGTCCCTGTAGGGGGGAGGCAGTTCAGGCTGTCCAAAATGTTTGAAAGAAGGATGTCCACGCCTTCGCTATGCCTCCGCTGACACACACATACCTCCCCTCCCAGGGACCTGCATACTGCTGCGATGGACTTGAGTATGACATTTCAGGATGGCAACAAAAGTTTTTAAAGTTGTTTTTTTCAGGGTGGGAGGGGGTTAGTCACCACTGGGGGAGTCAAGGGAGGTCATCCCCAATTCCCTCCGGTGGTCATCTGGTCAGTTCACGCACCTTTTTGAGGCCCTCATCCCACCTTTGGTACGCTGCCCCAGGAACTTTGGCTGTCCCCGTGACACAAAGCAGTTGAGGACACCCAAAATCGGCTTTCAATTATGCCAATTTGGGTGACCCTGAGAGAAGAATGCCCATCTCCCGATTTGTGTCAGAAGATAGGCGCCCTTCTCTTTTGAAAATGCCCCTGTTAGTGTCAATATAAGTTGGCACCATCTTTAGATCAGCTGATAGAGAAAAGCGAGGAGAATTCACGCTGGGAAACTAGTAAGTGGAGTGTGGCTACATATAGAAAAACGAAGGGGAAACACCCGGGTGGCCAAATGAACTGTTGAATATGTCTGTAATTAATCGGAGGATGGCTGTTTTCAGTGATGGTTCTCTATTTACAGATTTCAGCACAAGCGCATGGGCAGTTTCCTTGAAAAAGCTGAATACGGCGAAATGGGACCCCGTCGGAACATTGGAATGTTAAGATAAGTGCTTGTTGCCTTAAGACAAAAAAACATATAAAGTAAGAAAATTAAAAAATTCAAAGTTATAATTCACGTCACTAAGGAGGTTTTTTAGCCAATGAAGATCCCACCCCGTAGACCAGAATGAAATAAACTCAGGTCCGGGGATACAGAGGCCTTTTCCTCCACCAAAAAGAAATCACTGCCACGTTGTTATGACCACTTTTGAATGTGAAGTAGTGCTTGTATCTAATTTAGTGGTTAACTCCTATTGATTGGTTGAAAGTTATTTGTTAATAAACCAGGTCTAGACCAAAACGTCCAACTTATAGCCTTGTATGTTTTTGTTTTGTTCCATTATGGCAGAACAACATCCATGTGTTAGGAACACCCAGATCCTGCCCTTAACATGCCCCTGACACGCCACCTTGATTTGAATGCACTTCTGATGGACTTCATAGAAAAATGTCTAAAAACTGGCTTCGAAAATACCAATTTAGAATTATTCCTCTCTCTTTCCTTGGTCCTGTTCTGTCTCCCCTTTTCAGGGCAAGCATCTCTTCCTTCTTTCCCTGCAGGTCCTGGCACTTTTCTTTTCTTGTCCTTCCAATCTATCCCCCAAGTCCAGCATGTCTTTCCCTCTTCCCGCTCTCTCTAATCCTAATTCCCCTTATTGAATCTCTTTTTTCCCCTACCTAACCTCCTTGTCCAGCACCTCTCTTCCTCTTTGCTACCCCTCAATGCAATACTTCTCTCCATCCCTGTCCTTCCTGATTCAGTACCTTTGCCCTTCCCTACTCCTCCTGATACAGCACCTCTCTCTTTCTCTCTCCTTGTTCCCCATGCAGTAACTGTCTCCTTCATGTTGTTGCCCACTTCCCCAATTCAGCACCTTTCTCCTTCTTTGCTCCATGCAGCACCTCTCTCCCTCCCTCCCTCCCTCCCTCCCTCCCTCCCTCCCTACCTGTCGCTGCAGCACATCTGTCTTTCCCTCCCTCCCATACAGTACCTGACTGACTGGCTGTCTCCCTTGTTGCCCCCCCCCCCCCACACACACAATGCAGTAGCTGTATCCCTCACCCCCCCCCCCGAAGCAGCTCCTTTCTGCTCTCTCCCTCTTTGTCCTCCCCCCCCCCCCCCTCAGCACCTCCTTGCCTCTTTTTTAAGTTCTGCCACCACCATGATTAATTGTTTTAAGAAATGCTGGCACACATCAGCAAGAGCAGGCAGCTTCAGATAATCCCAGGGTCCTTCCTTCAGCTTTTCCCATCCTTGAGGGCTGAAGGAAGGCCCCCAGGATTGTCTGAAGCGGAGAGTGTAGAGAGATGCTGCATGGGGGGGGGGGCAATGTTGGGGAGAGAAGATGCCCAAGCAAGCCACAGGGGCGGAGGACAATGCTGCCAGGAGGGGGCACGAATCACCTGAGCCCAAATTTTGGGAGCCAGTTGTTGAAGTAGATACTTTAACAAACGGCTCCCAAAACTCTTGAAAATCTAACAAAAGGTTCTCTTGAGCATGTGTGAGCCAGCTCTAGCACACCACTGATTGTGAGTATCTTTTAAATCTGACTGGCTGTGGTGCCTCCAGGACTAGGTTTGGGAACCACTGTGTTACACAATGCAACCTTGTAAAATTATTCATAAATTAATTTTTGTAAAGTTTCATATGGCCGTATATGGAAGATTTACTCAATGTTTTCTTTATCAAAAAAATGTATAATTATAATATGTATATACTAAATTGTCTGGATTGTAAGCCACATTGAACCTGAACTCTGGGATAATGTGAGATACAAATTTCATTATAAATAAACATATTTTATTGTTTTCAATTAGTTTTACTCTATATCTGCATTACCATGCTTCATCTCATTATGGGGGTCTTTTACTAATGCTTAGCTCGCGTTATCTGCAGCAGAACCCATAGGAATAAAATGAATCCTGCTGCAGATAACTTGAGCTAAGCTTTTAGTAAAAGTCTGCCTATAATTTTACTTTTGCTCTCATTTTGTGTCATCTCTTTTTCTCCATCAACTTTCTTTATTTTGCATTGTCTATGTTGTTCTTACTGAATCCCTATTTGATCTTACTGCACATCTGCCTTTACTAGATTCATATTCTCCATTCTTCATTCACCCTTCTTTTATGAGAATTAAATTTGACTGTTCTTAATTTATGCTTGTTTACCATGGTTAAGTGGATTTTCACTAAGGCTGTACCAAATATTTGTATTTGATTCGATTTGGCCCCGAATAATGCCCCAAATACATTATTTGTATTCGACTGAATAGTGATTTAAATTCAAATACGAATAATCCGGGGCTCTACTGTGCTAAATCCTTCTGAAATAAACACTTCATCTCTGATTTCACATTGCTTCTTTTATTTATGTTAAAGCTCTCAATGCCCATTATTCATAATCAGTATTCATATTCAGCTGAACAATATTTTTTATTATTCATATTCGGTCGAACAGTAAAATATGCTATTCAGTATAACTCTGCTTTTTGCACATAAATTGAAAATTTAATCCTGGAAGATCTGAAACCCTTTTACATTGTTTAGAAATTGCCTTTGCCATCTGGGTCTCCAAAATTACTTGGCACAACAATCACAGTAAAAGATGCACTTAAAATATCTGGTATCCATTTGCCCCCTGTTTACTAAGCCACGCTAGTGGCTGCAAAGTACTAATGCCGATACAGCCCATTCACTTTGAAGATTTGTTTCATTAGGTCCTATCTCTATCCTAGGGATCTGCTGTCCTTGATTAATACACTGGCTCTGAGTCATACAGTTGATTGTAATACACCTTGGAGGAAAGGAGAAACAGGGGTGACATGATACAGATGTTCAAATATTTGAAAGGTATTAATCCGCATACGAACCTGTTCCGGAGACGGGAAGGTGGTAGAACTAGAGGACATGAATTGAGGTTGAAGGGGGGCAGACTCAGGACTAATGTCAGGAAGTAGTTTTTTTCACGGAGAGGGTGGTGGATACGTGGAGATGAAAATGGTAATGGAATTCAAACATGCGTGGGATAAACACAAAGGAATCCTGTTTAGAAGGAATGGATCTATGGGATCTTAGCGGACATTGGGTGGTGACACCGATATTTGGAGAATAAAACCGGTGCAGGGCGGACTTCTACATTCTGTGCCCTGAGAAAGGCATGGACAAATCAAACTCGGATACACATATAAAGTATTACATTCCATGTAAAATGAGTTTATCTTGTTGGGCAGACTGGATGGACCGTTCAGGTCTTTATCTGCCATCATTTACTATGTTATTATATAATGGACTTACAGGATCCATGATCAACGATTACAATTAGTACCTAATACTGTAGTTTTTAATAAATGTTCTGATTTGGGTGATGTCAGGTAAGATTCATTGCCTCCAGAACTAAAACCTGAAGTTTCCTTCCCTAATATATGTGTAGTTTCCTACTTTGTTTGGGGGTGGGGAGACAAAGGGTATGGAGCCCATTAGTCCTGGAAGGCTAATTTTCTTTTCCCCTTAAATAGTAGTTGATTAGCTTGCTTCCTCCCCACTCCTCCCCCCCCCAAAAAAAAACAAATGCATGCTTTGTTCCACAAATACTACTACTACTTAACATTTCTAGAGCGCTACTAGGGTTACGCAGCGCTGTACAATTTAACAAAGAGAGACAGTCCCTGCTCAAAGAGCTTACAATCTAATAGACAAGTGAACGGTCGGTCACATACACACACATACTCTGTCACCATCTCAGTCCCTGTTCCTTCCTCCCAGGCCTGCCACTTTCAGCCTCAACCTTCTCACCTACTCAATGTAGGTGCATATCTTCAACTTTTTTATTTCTTTATTATTTCCTTTTTCCACATTTCGTCTCCCTTCTGATTTCTAAGTTGTTTCTTCTGATACCTATTATATTTTCTTTGTGTTGCCTTTCTCTATACTCTTGTCATCTTTCTTAAATTAATGGTTCAATTTCTTTTATTTTCACCTTTTCCTTGCATTTCCCTTTTTTCTGACCTATATACTTCCATTTGCCTCTCCCCTCCTGCTCACACCTCTCACTTCTCATCTTCCCACATGAATTTTACTCCCCACTTCTACACACTTTCCTCATCCTTCACCAATTTATCTCCTCTTCATCCACCCCTACCTCTTTCCTTCTCTCCTCCACACCACCCCTCCCCTCCTTCCTTTTCTATTTTGGCCCTTCCTACTCATCTCTCATTCTCATACTTCTCTCATCAATTCTTCCTTCTCTCTTCTTCAACTCTTCCTCACCCTCACTCTCTTCTTGCTTTTTCTATCTCTTCCCTCCACCTTCTCTCTCTCTCTTTCCAGAACGCTATCGGTGAAAAAAACGCAGATAGCGTTCTGGACGACTATATGGACACTTATTACGCTTTGGGCGATATACCTTGACTGTGTAGTTCTTTTCAACTTTGTTTTATTAAATTTATAAGAACCTTCAGTGCTAGATCCCTGAGGCAGGTGTTTGTATGCCGAAACACAGCCCATGTCGGGTATCTTTTAGAATTAAAAGGACTACACTTATCTCAATCCTAAAGTTTGAAAGGAGGGCCTATAAAAAAAAAAACAACCTTCAATATATTCAACATCTGGAATACAAGTTTTTAAGAACTAATGAGTCGTCACTGAATCCAAATCAACTTTGGCCTCCAAAATGTCAAATTACTAATTAAGCTCCTTAGGGCGGGACTGCCATTAGTAATGCCAGACTGTTATGCTACGCTGCTTGATTCTCCCTTTATCCGAGCTATTCTGTCTACAAGTTGGAGTAACCTTTGCGGTGATCCGCAGCGTTCTCCACTTTCCTCTGTATTATTCAAAATCTTCATGTGCTCTCTAAGCCTTTTGTTAGAGAAACATGGCCTCAGTCATTATAGCGATGCTAATGATATTTCAGTACTAATTCCTGTACAATCAATCTCTGATTTAGACAAGGAGTGGCCTAGTGGTTAGGGTGGTGGCCTTTGGTCCTGGAGAGCTGAGTTCAATTCTCACTTTAGGCACAGGCAGCTCCTTGTGATTCTGGGCAAGTCACTTAACCCTCCATTGCCCCATGAAAGCCACATTGAGCCTGCCATGTGGGAAAGCACAGGGTACAAATGTAACAAAAAAAATACACATGGAGGGGCATAATTGAACGAAAACATCTATCTCCATGGGCGTTTATCTCCAAGAAGGGGCGGACCGAACCGTATTTTCGAAAAAAATAGACGTCCATGTTTTATTCGACAATTTGTGAGCTGGGCGTTTTTGTTTTCAGTGATAATGGAAAATGAAAGCGCCCAGCTCAAAAATGAATAAATGCAAGGCATTTGCTCTTGGGAGGGGCCAGGAGTCGTAGTGCACTGGTCCCCCTCACATGCCAGGACACCAACCGGGCACCCTAGGGGGCACTTTTACAAAAACAAAAAAAAAGGTAAAAGAGCTCCCAGGTGCATAGCACCCTTCCCTTGTGTGTTGAGCCCCCCAAACCCCCTCAAAACCCACTGCCCACAAGTCTACACCATTACTATAGCCCTAAGGGGTGAAGGGGGGCACCTACATGTGGGTACAGTGGGTTTGGGGGGGTTGGACGACTAAGCATTAAGCAGCACAATTGTAACAGGTGGGGGGGATGGGCCTGGGTCCACCTGCCTGAAGTCCACTGCACCCCCTAACAACTGCTCCAGGGACCTGCATACTGCTGCCAGGGAGGTGGGTATGACATTTGAGGGTGAAAATAAAAAGTTGTGAAACATCATTTTTTGTGGTGGGAGGGGGTTTGTGACCACTGGGGGAGTCAGGGGAGGTCATCCCCGATTCCCTCTGGTGGTATTCTGGTCAATTAGGGCACTTTTTGGGGCCTTATTCGTGAAAAAACAGGGTCCAGGAAAAGTGCCCTAAATTCTAGCTACAAACGCATACTTTTTTTCCATTATCGGCGAAAGGCGCCCATCTCTGTTCGGGTGATAACCACGCCCCAGTCCCGCCTTCACCACACCTCCGACACGCCCCCGTCAACTTTGTACGCTTCCGCGATGGAGTGCAGTTGAAAACGTCCAAGTTCGGCTTTCAATTATACCGCGTTATTCGTTTTTGGGAGATAAACGCCTATCTCCCGATTTAGGTCGCAATATAGGCGTTTTTGTCTTTCGATTATAAGCTGGATAGGATCCTAAGTACCTGTGTAAAACAGACTATTATAATAATTCCCAATCATATACAAATTCACATGCCCAAATTTATACCTGTTCCAGTGCAGATCTCAATGTATGCATGTACTCTATACATGTACAATGTGTTTTGTAAAACATGCACATACTTCATAACTCTGTCCCTGCTCTTTCCAATCCACGCTCCTGGGAACATACAAGCATAGATCACAAGCAGTTATGGAATGCATTACCTACAGACATGAAAGCAATCAACGAAACAACTATCATTCGAAAATCTCTGAAAACATTCTTCTTCAACAAGGCCTACAATGAGAACCCATAACCTCACCAACCCAAACAATTATGAACGCCCACCTTCTATAACTACCCTAATCACTCTCTTCCTTCTTCTTTCTTCTCTTCCTTGATTACTACGCATTACTAACTGTATCTGATATCCTGAAATGACAATGTTAACAAATCTATATAAGCCACATTGAGCCTGCAAATAGGTGGGGGAATGTGGGATACAAATGCAATAAATAATAATAATAAACATATCCATCCTCTTCCTAGTATGACACATGGGAAATGATGTATGGAATTGAGGCCTATGTTTCTAAGGGTATCGTTTACTATTTATTTATTTATTATATTTGTATCCCGCACTTTCCCACTAAAAGCAGGCTCAATGCGGCTTACACAGCAATAGGCAACACAGAATTTTGTTATGTAAAGTAGGAAATTAAGTATAACACAATAGAAGGATGGATGAAAGTAAATGGATGGGTAGGTAGATAGAGACAGGTGACAGAGAGAGGAGGGTAAGGTGGGAGACAGACTCCGGGTCAATGCCGCCCTCTCTCCAGTATATGTAAGGCAGATGGGTCCATGAGATTAATCTGGGTCTTTTGGGTAGGCTTGTTTGAATAGATGGGTTGTTAGTGCTTTTCTGAATGGTAGGTGGTCATGGATTGCTCGGATAGGTCTAGGGAGAGCGTTCCATAGACGGCTTCCTAGGAAGGAGAAATTGGATCCATAATAAGTTTTGAACTTGACCTTTACAGCTGGGGTAGTGCAGGTTGAGGTACTAGATAGACTTTAGAATAATGTTGTGTCTACTCCCTAGAAATTCAACATCCAATGTATATCTTTTTAAGCTAATGTATGTTAAACTCAGTTCCAGGGTTAAATTATAATGTGTTGAACAGTACAATGTTGCCTACTGGCATTTCTCTAAGAGAGAGGGAATCTAATTAGACTGGAAATTCTGTCCTTTTGTTTATTGCCTCTGTCTCTTATTTAAACAGCAGTGTGGTATTTTGGATACAAGTGTTACAGTATATAAAGTCATAATAGCACAGAAAATGAAAGAACTCAACACTTTGAGAAGAAACTGATTCCATCAATTTGTGGCATGAAAAAAAAGAAAGAATAAAACAGATTTATGTTCTAGACTGACATACATTAAAGCACCATTACAGACAGATTTTTCTTTATGGGAATTGCACTGAGCACAAGAAAAAATGCCAGGAGTATGTTTCTGAAATGCCATACTGTATGTTATATTATAACCAGTAGTGCACCAAGGGGAGAGCAGTAGGGACAGTCCACCCCGAGTGCAGGCGGCATGGGGGTGCACACAGCAGTCACACAGCTGTCGGCTCCGGCAGTCCCCTGGGGCAGGGGAGCAGCGGAGCCGACAGCCACATGACTGCTCTGTGTACCCCTTTGCGAGGAGGAGGGACGGTGAGGGTGATGCATTTCAGGGGGTTGTGATGTGCCTCAGGGGGTGGGAGTGGGTTGCACCGTGGGAGTGGGGATGTGACATACCTCGGGGGGGGGGGGGGTGCAGCGGCATCTTGCAAGCTAGCAAGCTAGTTTTATCACTGGTTATAACACAACTTCTTACCCACAATATACCTTAACAGTTCAAGGCGGGTTACAGAAACAAAGAAAACTAGAAACAACCCTTCTGGGAGTTACAATAAAACATTCAAGCATTAGATCAAATATCTATTAAATGTGGCAATTAAGACTCCAGACATGAAAACAGAAATGTTTTCAAATTCTTTCCAAGCAATGCATAGTATGAACAACATCGTAAGACTAAGGGAAGTGAATTCCATAATGAAGTAATCTGGTAATGGAGTAACACAGGAAAGGGTCTAATTGATTTTAAAGCAGAAATGCCTACTGAATATGCCAAGGCTCCCGAGGATTGCATGTAGATTACTACAGATATAAGCAGCTTCATAGATACAGTTCTAAGACATCTTGGTATGTTGATTGTACAAAAAGAATAATTTAGATTTATATGATTGTCACTTATTCTATATTTGCCAACTAAGGGCTCCTTTTACAAAGTGGTGCTACTGATTAATATGCGCTGAATGGGAAGAAACCCATGGGAACTAAATGGGCTTCTTCACATTCAGCGCACCGCTAATCGTTGGGGCTCCCTTTACAAAGCAGTGCTAAGACTTTAACTAGGAACATAAACTAGGGTGCCTGTAAATTGTATAATTAAGGATTTATTTTTCAGGTAATTAGGGTTTCTTTAAGGCTATTAAAAAAATCAGTATTTTTCAATGTTTTCACACCACAGATACTATTGGAAGGTATCTTCTCTGTGGAGGAATCAAATATGTACATTAGTGCCATTTAGGAGTTTTCCATGCAGAAAAGCACAAAATCTGGATTATCCACTGTAGTAAGCAGGATACTGAGCAAGACAGACCATTGGTCTGACCCAGTATGGCTTATGTTCTTAGGATAAAAGACAAGCCAGGAGAAAGGTAAAAGTACTAGGGGGAAGTGTTGGTTTTCTGATGATTATCTAATGAAAATATGTGCAGCACCATATTAAATAGGTCGTGGTTGTGGGAGTATGAACACTTTATTAACACTGTTATACCCTGTGACATACAGTGGTGGAAATAAGTATTTGATCCCTTACTGATTTTGTAAGTTTGCCCACTGACAAAGACATGAGCAGCCCATAATTGAAGGGTAGGTTATTGGTAACAGTGAGAGATAGCACATCACAAATTAAATCCGGAAAATCACATTGTGGAAAGTATATGAATTTATTTGCATTCTGCAGAGGGAAATAAGTATTTAATCCCTCTGGCAAACAAGACCTAATACTTGGTGGCAAAACCCTTGTTGGCAAGCACAGCGGTCAGACGTCTTCTGTAGTTGATGATGAGGTTTGCACACATGTCAGGAGGAATTTTGGTCCACTCCTCTTTGCAGATCATCTCTAAATCATTAAGAGTTCTGGGCTGTCGCTTGGCAACTCGCAGCTTCAGCTCCCTCCATAAGTTTTCAATGGGATTAAGGTCTGGTGACTGGCTAGGCCACTCCATGACCCTAATGTGCTTCTTCCTGAGCCACTCCTTTGTTGCCTTGGCTGTATGTTTTGGGTCATTGTCGTGCTGGAAGACCCAGCCACGACCCATTTTTAAGGCCCTGGCGGAGGGAAGGAGGTTGTCACTCAGAATTGTACGGTACATGGCCCCATCCATTCTCCCATTGATGCGGTGAAGTAGTCCTGTGCCCTTAGCAGAGAAACACCCCCAAAACATAACATTTCCACCTCCATGCTTGACAGTGGGGACGGTGTTCTTTGGGTCATAGGCAGCATTTCTCTTCCTCCAAACACGGCGAGTTGAGTTCATGCCAAAGAGCTCAATTTTTGTCTCATCTGACCACAGCACCTTCTCCCAATCACTCTCGGCATCATCCAGGTGTTCACTAGCAAACTTCAGACGGGCCGTCACATGTGCCTTCCGGAGCAGGGGGACCTTGCGGGCACTGCAGGATTGCAATCCGTTATGTCGTAATGTGTTACCAATGGTTTTCGTGGTGACAGTGGTCCCAGCTGCCTTGAGATCATTGACAAGTTCCCCCCTTGTAGTTGTAGGCTGATTTCTAACCTTCCTCATGATCAAGGATACCCCACGAGGTGAGATTTTGCGTGGAGCCCCAGATCTTTGTCGATTGACAATCATTTTGTACTTCTTCCATTTTCTTACTATGGCACCAACAGTTGTCTCCTTCTCGCCCAGCGTCTTACTGATGGTTTTGTAGCCCATTCCAGCCTTGTGCAGGTGTATGATCTTGTCCCTGACATCCTTAGACAGCTCCTTGCTCTTGGCCATTTTGTAGAGGTTAGAGTCTGACTGATTCACTGAGACTGTGGACAGGTGTCTTTCATACAGGTGACCATTGCCGACAGCTGTCTGTCATGCAGGTAACGAGTTGATTTGGAGCATCTACCTGGTCTGTAGGGGCCAGATCTCTTACTGGTTGGTGGGGGATCAAATACTTATTTCCCTCTGCAGAATGCAAATAAATTCATATACTTTCCACAATGTGATTTTCCGGATTTAATTTGTGATGTGCTATCTCTCACTGTTACCAATAACCTACCCTTCAATTATGGGCTGCTCATGTCTTTGTCAGTGGGCAAACTTACAAAATCAGCAAGGGATCAAATACTTATTTCCACCACTGTATTTCAGAAGACCAGGGCTGTACATATATGTGTATACTAAAATTGATGTATCTCCACCCCCTGCCAAAGATGTCTTAAAACAAGTATTGTTTTAAGACGTCTTTGTATAGAATACAGCCACAGTGCACATACTTATCTAGAAAGTTCTGAAAGAGTGCCTGTGATGCAGAAACTGGGTCCGTATTTATTTATTTATTTATTTCAAGCATTTGGTATAACACTATTTACAAAAGGTGGTTTATATATAAAAAAAAATGGCTATCACGTGACCCACATCATCACTGCCTGACCCAGAAAGTGCATTTAAATTTAGATTAGTGTCATCATTTTACCTGCTTTACCTACTGCCCATTCATATGGAATATATAGCGTCCACAAGGTGCCCGGCCATGGAAACTGCCCTTGTAGTGCCTGCATAGCAAAACATCTACCAGGGTTCCAGCAGCAGCTCAAAATGTGCAGTGCTAGTTGTCAGGCTCTGGTTGATTAATAAATGAGTTATCTCTACTATCTGCTGGTCTGTTTATCTGTCTGCTGCTGGCCCCTTCTGCAATGCATATGGAAAATGGAGGCAAGGAGGGAACACAACATTTCAGAAAAATAGATCCACCTCCTGGTACTCCTCATTCTACTAAGCAAGGCACTCCTGTTCTGGGAGGACAGACAGAGGGTTCCACAGGTATCAGCAAGAAGGGAATGGAAGGAGATCCAGAAGACCCTAGCAAGGTTAGGATCCATACTGCCCACAAGTCCACACACCTATCTGAGACCATGGCAAGCCACCCAGCTACCACGCTGTTTACCACACATGTACCCAGCTGCAGATTGCAGAGGTCACAGCACAGTAAAAGCGTGGCCTAGTGCAACTCCCATGTACAATATGACAACTGCTGACCCCAGCATGCCAAATACTCCTATTCAGCACACCTACTTATGCCATCTAGCCCTGGCAGGACCAGCCACAATGGACAGGTCATCCTGTCACACTCCCATCATTCACCCCATACACCCCAAAAACCACAGCATTGTTTCACCTGATAACTTTGGGGAATGTCTGACAGCCTGAATAGCAACTTCAACCTCCCATGTTCTGCCCCAAGTATGAACCACGGAGCATCATTCCATATTGCACACAGGTCTGGGCAGAAGGGTCTTAAACTACCACACACACCAAAGGGATATACCCACCAGCTTTTTGGGCCTCTGTTCAGGGAGATCCTGAAAACATGGGTGTGAATTTGTTGGTAACATATCAGTAGTGACATAGGAATAACTTTTGTGTCACCCACTTATATCTTTCAGAATCTTCGTCATCATCAGGGAACTAGAAATGTTGAAGAGCAGATATAGGATATTCCAGAGAACAATCCCTTCTTGCTTGTGTGCTTATGGTGTTTCCTGGCAAAGAGTTCCACAATCGTGGACCTGCTATGGAAAACGTTTTTTTGCCTTGTTTCTTCAAAATGAATTTTTCATAGTGCTGTGATGACCATTAAAACCTGCATTCATTGATCTCAGAGATCTGGCTGACTGATAAATCCTAAGAACTGTTATCAAATAATGATCAAATTCCAACTTTAAGGCCTTATGAATTAACAATAAAATTGTAAACTGAATTCTCATTTCCAAAACATTTCAAAATTATGGAACTGTGTTGAAAATGTGATGTCCAGATATTAACCTAGCTGCTGAATTTTGAACAACCTGTAATTCTCTAATACGGGACTTTGTTAAACCCAGATATAGAGCATTACAGTAATCCAGACCGCTCTTCACTAAGCTCTAGACAGACAACCTAAAATCTTCCACCAAAATACAACCCTTCAATCTACCTAGCATCCTAAGCTTAAAGAAAGAGTTTTAAATCACCTTTTTAATATGTGGTTTGAAATTCAGTGAAACATCAAAAATAACTCCCAAATTACAAAACTTAGATTTCAAACACATCACATTCTCACACAGTTTAATTGAGTCAGGAACCTATTTGTCCCCACAATTATCAAACATCACTTCAGTCTTATCAACATATAAAGATAATTTAGTCTCTCTCAGCCACCAAGAAGAAGTGTCAAAAATTTATTGTAATCTTACAATTGTATCTTCTATAGAAGTATCAAAAGAAAAGAAGAACTGGGTGTCATCTGCATAAGCTCTATAGTGGATATTGAAAGAACTCATCATCCAACAAAGTGGAACCAGATAAATATTAAATAAGGGGAAAGGGATGACCCTTGTGGAACCCCTATCACAAAGTTCCATTTTTGTGAAAACTAATTATCCAATCTTGGATCTAATTTCCAATTACTCAAAAAAGACTCAAACCTATTACAATCTCCTTGCTCAGAACCAGAACATCAAGGAGGAGATGCAGCACAAGCTGGCCTTACAGGAGCACATACTTGAGGTGATGGGATGATAGGTGGCCAGGTGGCAGAGCAGATGCATCAGAACTAGGCAATGGTGTGAGCAATACAGACACTGACCTGCCAAATGAAAATGCTGTAAGAGGCTGAAGCATATTGTGTTGGCCCAGGGAATACATCCCTACAGACATCCCACTCCAACCACCAGCAAGCCCCCACCACCAGCCATACCAGTAGGTGCGGGGAAGCAGCAGACAAGGACTACCTCCAAAAGGCCTGTGAATGCCACCTGCTCAGGGCCTTTGCCAAGGATTCTGGGACAGGCATGCCACACTGCCCACTACACAGTAGGAAAATGCCACTGTGTCAGCCCCCAGTGTTCTCCATATTTGCTGCAACAGCCAGGAGGCAGGACTGGATACTAAGGAATCATCCTCTAGCTCAGAGAGCAGTGACAGCTCCAGTCAGTCTAAATGATGGTGACAACCAGCCTGTGTTCAAGAGGTGAGAAGAATCATGTCAGAAGAGGAGGAGGATGGGGAAGGGAAACAGTATTTGGGAATCAGGAAATTGAGGGAGGGAGACTGTTAGCATGTTGTGGGGAGAGGGAGATGGGGTTGGAATGCTTATGGGGGAGGGGAAGGGGAGGGGCAGATGATGGTAGTGAGATCATGGTGGGCATGCAGGAGTGGTGGTGATGGGTCAAAAACAAAGGGGATGAGAAATAGAAGGATCCTATGTGGGATACTGTCTGTACAATGCCCGGCTTGTTCAGAGATGACAAATATACTTTCACAGAAACACTTGGTGTATGAGTTCATTCCTTGTTGCAAAGCCATGCCTTTGTGGATAAGCATGCTCCTGTGCCAGCAGTGAGGGTTTCTTCCTCCTCCTATGTATCACCGCCCTGTGGCTGCAGTCCCTCAGGTAATGGCTTTCTGCTCTGTAGTGCCAGGTTGTGCAGAATACAGCAGGCCATAAATATCTTGCAAACATTTTCTGGTTTATAAGAGCAGCTCCCTTCCGATCTATCTAGGCACCTGAAGAGTGTCTTCAGTAGCCCAAAGGTGCATTAAGTGATGGCCCTGGTGTCCTGGTGTATCCTGCAGTAGCATTTCTCGACCTCATTGTTGGGTCTGATGATGGGGAGTCATCAGCCACCTCCTCTGTGAGTAGCCCCAATCACCTGTGTGAGATGGGGAGAGTGACAGAATGGACATGGGGTGAGTGAGAAAACTGAGCTATGTAGTGAGGTACAGCCTTAGCTGCCTGCACAATGGTGATGGGAGCTAGGCTTTGGTACAGAGACCTTCTGGGTTGAGGTGCTGTCTGTACACTTCTTACCTATGAGTTAGCTACCAGTGATCTCTTCACTCTCAAAGCGGTCATGTATCCCCAAGTATGCCATGCTGTATGAGTCGTGATAGGATCCAGGGAATCACGGGAAGGCTTCAGTGATCTCCCACTGTGCTTTGCATACTACTTGCATATAGAGAGAATAGAAATTCTTTCTAATTACAATAGGTGGGCTTTCTCCTTTAGGGAACCTGAGGGCCACATGGGTACAGTCTTTGACACTGGGGACAGAGGGGCTGACCATTTTTGCAAGCTGCCTACACAAAGAGCCGCAGTTTGAACATGACTAAGTACAATAGTGATTTTATAGCAGCTGAGACATTTCAATTCTGTGAAGTGGAATTAGGGCTCCAGACCAGTTGCTTCTGCTTCCTATCTTCTTCGTTGACTGGTAGGTGTAGGAGTTCTTTAGGAAATGAGAATTGTGCATAAAGGAAGCCACTTCAAAAAAAGACGAGGAAAAACCAGAGGGTTCTATTAAAATATAAAAAGTTCACTTGATAGAACTTCAAAAATGCTTCATTGCTTGATAGGAGGCGAGACAGCTTCACCACAGATTAAATAAAATACCATCTGTAAAATGAATCATTACATTTTTCCTTATGCCCTTTTGTTCATTTAATGCTTGAAATCAGCCAAGAAATACTAAAAATGCTCCCTACTGTATTAGAAAAGGTTAATGCCAAATTAGAAATAGTCAGGGGCAGCTATATTGTGAAGGCAATTTGGGGAGGAAAAAAATGTTGCATTTAATTACAACAGCCAATGTGGGGCATTTTGTATTAACCAAAAAGGAACTAGGCTCACTGCTCGATTAACAGAAGTTATATGAATTCTGAGAAGAAATATCAGGAGATTGATAATCTTTGAAATGTACTATAGATTGTCACACTTATGAATTGAATGTGTGCAGCCAGAAGTACAATCACTGTTCTTGAAAAATCTCCTGTATTGGTTGACAGCTGGTTAGATGTTCCCTTGACAACTACTCTGGTTAATCAAGGGTGTAAATGAAGCTACTGCTTCAAGGTTCTGCAGGAGTCATTTTCAAATCCTCTCTTTATCACCACTTTACAGATAGAGCATCTTGCTTTATCAATTTTGAAGTATTAGGGATGGCTTTATGTCAGTTTGGAGAGGAATAAAACCCCAAGCACATTTCTCTAAACCACATTTAATTAACTGCATATTTTTTAGTCACTGTAGCAATAAACATTGCATGATGAGGGTTAGACCAGGAACCTGAAACCTTCTCTGCCCCAAGTCCCAATCTATTGACCTTCATTTCTGCTGGGAAAACCTATTCCATACAAACGAGATCTTGACATCTGAAAGCGATGCGCACGAGATCGCTGTCATTCATGCTGGCTGCATTTATACAGTTTTAGTATCTTAATTTAGCTTGATCTCATGGACAGCTCTTGGGAACTGTGATATTGTAGGGGGGAAAACTTATAGAACCTATAAATATACATTTTGTAAAATGTGTGTTGCCATACAATGAGTGCACCAGTTTCACTGGATTTCATTGTGTAATTATAATGCATAAATGTAGTTAGAAAAGCTATATATCTGTGAACCTCTCCATCTTTATTGTTGAGGATTTCATCAGTTTAAAACATGTTTCTCTGTTTCCTCCCTGACATGAACTGGAAGCTGAACAGATCATGTGATCAATTAGGGTTTAAGTTAGACTTCCCAATAACTGGAAGTATGTGAGAATACTTGGGAAATACTTATTTCCCATCATGTGTCTTTACTGCCATCTGGTGACTTACACTAACCTAAAAGTAACTTTTGGTTTTATACATCTGTATCTGGCCTGACTGCCAGAGTTTCAGTGAATGTAAATAGCATGGCTACTACTCTTGTCTTTCTGGAGGAAAAAGCCTCTGTGTTCCCGATACAGAAAACATTACATTCTGATTTTAACGGGATGGAATCTTCATTGGCTAAAAAAAACTCCTTTTGTACAAACTATAATACAAGTTTTAGTCTACTATCCAGCTTATAATTGAAAAAGAAAAACGCCTATATTGCGACCCAAATCGGGAGATAGACGTTTATCTCACAAAAACGAATAAAGCGGTATAATCGAAAGCCGAATTTGGACGTTTTCAACTGCACTCCGTCGCGGATGCGGACAAAGTTGATGGGGGGCGTGTCAAAGGCGTGGTGAAGGCGGAACTGGGGCGTGGTTATCGGCCGATCAGAGATAGGCGCCTTTCGCCGATAATGGAAAAAAAAATATGCGTTTTTAGCGAGAATTTAGGGCACTTTTCCTGGACCCTGTTTTTCCACGAATAGGGCCCCAAAAAGTGCCCTAAATGACCAGATGACTACTGGAGGGAGTCGGGGATGACTTCCCCTGACTCCCCCAGTGGTCACAAACTCCCTCCCACCACAAAAATATGCCATTTCACAACTTTTTATGTTCACCCTCAAATGTCATACCCACCTCCCTGGCAGCAGTATGCAGGTCACTGGAGCAGTTATTAGGGGGTGCAGTGGACGTCAGGCAGGTAGACCCAGGCCCATCCCCCCCACCTGTTACACTTGTGCTGGTAAATGGGAGCCCTCCACACCGCCCCCCAAACCCACTGTACCCACATGTAGGTGCCCCCTTCACCTCTTAGGGCTATAGTAATGGTGTAGACTTGTGGGTGGTGGGTTTTGAGGGGGATTTGGGGGGCTCAACACCCAAGGGAAGGGTGCTATGCACCTGGGAGCTCTTTTACCTTTTGCTTTTTTTTGTAAAAGTGCCCCTAGGGTGCCCGGTTGGTGTCCTGGCATGTGAGGGGGACCAGTGCACTACGACTCCTGGCCCCTCCCACGAAACAAATGCCTTGGATTTATTCGTTTTTTTGAGCTGGGCGCTTTCATTTTCCATTATCGCTGAAAAACAAAAATGCCCAGCTCACAAATTGTCGAATAACACATGGATGTCTATTTTTTCCCAAAATACGGTTCGGTCCGCCCCTTCACGGACCCGTTTCTCGGAGATAAACGCCCATGGAGATAGATGTTTTCGTTCGATTATGCCCACCCACCATGTGTTTGTACACATCTTAAAGTGTCTAGCACTTATCTAGTCTGGCAGTGTTGCAGTATTGCTCCCGACGGGGTCCCGTTTCGCCATCTTCGGCTTTTTCAAGGAAAAATGACCTCGTACTGCATGTGCTGATATCTGTAATTCAAAATGTTAAACAGCCACTACAAAATTGTATATCCCATCCTCCAATGTTAGACTGGTACTCAACCCTAGGAAATATAACCTCCTCCTTTTCACTGGAGGAAAAGAGATACCCCTTCAGTCGCCATGGTTCCTTTCCCATTCTACTGTTCTTCTTACTACTAGTACTAGGATCCTAGGCATGGTACTTGACAATCTCGTATGCATCTATCACATGTCATTAGTCAGTCATTTTATAAGCTGAGGCTCATCTGCTCTATTCGCCCAATTCTGCACCTCCCAGCCCTTATGGTCTTCTCATTACCAGTCAGTTAGATTAACTCTTTAAATTGCTTACACAGAAGAATCTCCATCAGTTACAGCTTGTACAAAACACGGCAGTTAAACTCATTCATGGTGCCCGGAAATATGACCATATTACACCCCTGCTTCAATCCACTCGCTGACTTCCAGTCTCCTACCGCATTGCCTAGAAAATCATGCTTCTCATTTTTAAGATACTGGAGATCCTCCATTTCTCACGCATCATCCGCTTCATTACTTTCCGGCACAATCTCTCCACTCTTCCACTCAACACTGTATGCTTGTCCCTACATCTCGGGAAATTACACATGCTAGAATTACACATGCTATTTTCTTGGTACAGGACCCAGAACTCTGGGATCAGCTACCAGAGTGTCTTAGATCTCAGTCATTTGATGCTCATTAATAAAGACTTGATTTTTTCACACGTCTCCCTGGGTTATTGCAAAGGCCAGACCATCCTACTTCTTGGTTTTCTGCATTACTTTGACGTAGGAATTGAGGGTTCCTCCACCATCTGTGGTCGCTCCCTGTCTTAGATCTCAATCCTCCAAGACTGACTTGAAGATTCACATCTATTTAAAGACCTTTAACTGTTCCTTATTATCCGATGTATAGACCTTTGCATCACAGAGTTCTGAGACTACCCCTCTTCCTGGATGTGTTTCCTTCCCCCTGCTTGTCTATCAATATTATTGTAGCAGAGTCGTAGCCAGGTTTTGATCTCAGGGGGAGCAGACTTTTATAAAATAGGCGCCAGTTGGTGTCAGCTAGACAGCAGTGTTTGTGTTGTTGCTCAAGGGCTGTGGCGGGCAATGATTAAAACAGGCTGTCTCTGTTGCGTCCTGCCTACAAGGAAACAGTAAGTTACATCAGCAGGCAGGACACAGAAGAGGTCCCTGGACTGGCCAGAGCAGGCAACCTGTCTTCTTAACTTCAAATAAAAATATTCAAATTGAGACCATCACCTCAGCAATAGCACACCCAGTCCTTCCACTGCTAGACACCTTGTTTAAATCAAGATGGGCTTTTGTTTGTGTGGTGACTCTACAGGATGTGAAGAACACTAGTCTTGAGCATTTTTTGGGGGGGTGACAAGGGCCACCAAAGGTGATCCTTGCCCCAGAGCCTGCTTTCAAATAGGACTAGACACTTTGTGAAATAACACAAACCCCTGCAAAAAGGCACCCAAAACCTATACTGAAAACTTATCATACAGTAACAGCCCGAACCCACCTATGAAAAGACAGTGCTATAAATATTACAGTGGGACCTAGAGAAGTGTTTCCATAGGTGGTCCTGGAGTACCCCCTTGCCATTCAGGTTTTCAGGCTATCCACAATGAATCTACATGAAAAAGATTTGCATGTAATGGAGGCAGTATATGCAAATCAATGTCATGCATATTTATTGTGGATATCCTGAAAACCTGACTGATAAGGGGGTACTCCAGGACTGCCCTAGAACACAAAACTTACCACACCATAACAGCCCTAACCCACCTAGCAGACGACAATGCTATATATAGTACACTGGGCTCTGGAGCACCAATATACCTACTATTGGGAAACTGGAACAAGCTGCACCGTTACACATTCCTACACAGATACTACATGCTAGCAGAATCCTTCACCTCAGTCACACATGCAGAACATGGACAGACCCTCATCTATATAACATAAGAGTAGCCATACTGGGTCAGACCAATGGTCCATCTAGCCCAGTATCCTGTTTCCAATGTGGCCAATCCAGGTCACAAGCACCTGGCAGAAACCCAAATTGTGACAACATTCCATGTTACCAATCTAATGCAGAATAGAAACCACAAAAAAATAACAACAAAAATTGAAAGAGAGACCCCTCCCTGCCCAAGGAAGCCAGGCTCTAAACAGTGCAATACTGGTAAAAAAAAGAGAGACAGACAGACAGACATGTATTTTCTCCTGTACTTTGCAAAATAAAAATAGAAAAAATGTACATTTTACAAAGCAGGTACATCTCAGTCTTTACAAAGTATTAAATAAAAATAATTTTTTCTACCTTTGTTGTCTGGAAATTTGGCTGGTCCTAGTCTTTTTATTCCATGTTCCATGAGTCATCCTTACAAATTCTTTTCCAGGTTGGCCTTTCCATTTCTTCTCTTGCCTCTTGTCTTCTTCCATTCCTTCTCTACATCTGTCTCCAAGTGCACCATCCTTTTTCCTCTGCACCACTATTTGTCCCATCCAGCATCTCCCTTCTGTGTCCCTTGTCCCTATCCTACCCCCAAGTTCAGTATCTGCCCTTTCTGTGTCCCCATCTCCCCCCCCCCTTAAATGTAATCACAACTTTATCTTTTCCATTAAACGCCATTATGCTAAAATGGATCTTAATGGTCACCTCCTGAATGACATTTTGAAAACAGAAATCATTCAGTTTTTTTTACATCATCTTGCCATAATACCTGTCAATAATAGTAATATTTTTTTAATAATAGTACATTTGTTTTGGGGTTATTAGGAAAAATGTTGGGGGTCCCATTTTTTTCTGAACACCGGACATCTTACTAGACCTCATAAATGCTTAGGAAGCTCTCTTCCCCCATTCTCTATTTCTGTGGATAACACTCTCATCCTTCCTGTCTCATCAGTTCGTAACCTTGGGGTCATCTTTGACTCCTCCCTCTCCTTCTCTGCACATATTGAGCAGACTGCTAAAACCTGTCATTTCTTTCTCTATAATATCACCAAAATTCACCCTTTCCTCTCTGAGCACACTACCAGAACCCTCATCCACACTCTTATCACCGTTCACTTAGACTATTGCAACTTGCTTCTCACAGGTCTCCCACCTACCCATCTC
The DNA here is from genome assembly GCF_901765095.1 of Microcaecilia unicolor. Classification (NCBI taxonomy): domain Eukaryota; kingdom Metazoa; phylum Chordata; class Amphibia; order Gymnophiona; family Siphonopidae; genus Microcaecilia; species Microcaecilia unicolor. The sequence continues at coordinate 467,928,308 of NC_044033.1, read as the reverse complement.
TTTCCTTTTCAATCTGTTCAAAATTCTGCTGCACGACTAATATTCCGTCAATGTCACTATGCTCATATTAGCCCTCTCCTCAAGTCACTTCACTGGCTCCCTGTTTCCACATACAGTTGAAACTCCTCTTATTGACTTATAAATGCATTCACTTTGCAGCTCCTCAGTACCTCTCCACTCTCATCTCTCCCTAGACTCCTCCCCGGGAACTCCGTTCACTGGGTAAATCTCTCTTACCTGCACCCTTCTCTTCCACTGCTAACTCCAGACTCTGTTCCTTTTATCTTGCTGCACCATATACCTGCAATAGACTTCCTGAGCCGGTACGTCAAGCTCCATCTCTGGCCATCTTGAAATCTAAGCTAAAAACCCACCTTTTTGATGCTGCTTTTAACTCCTAACCCTTATTCACTTGTTCAGAACCCTTATTTTATCATCCTCACTTTAATATTCCCTTATCTCTATTTGTCCAGTTTGTCTGTCCTAATTAGATTGTAAGCTCTGCCGAGCAGGGACTGTCTCTTCATGTTCAAGTGTATAGCACTGCGTACATCTAGTAGTGCTATAGAAATGATAAGTAGTAATAGTAGTAGAAGCTGGCTTCTTAAACATATGGTGATCCTGTCTTGTTACACAAAGATCCCTGAGAGCTAATTCATTCAGCCATTGAATCCATTGTTGGGCTAAGTGTGGTGTCCCTATGTTTTTATTGGGGTCTACAGGAGTGATTGAAGCCCGAAAATACTTCTGAGACTCAGACTGCTGCTGGGATTAGGTTGCCATTTGAATCCAGATTTGCTAAAAATGATTGATCTACTCCAGGATTTACCCTATTGTAGGCATTGAACTGTAGTCTTGCTTTTCTTTTTGAATGCAATTGGGATAAGCCCAAGACTAGATCAAGTCTCTCAGGTAAATCTGGAACTAATTGGCACCCCTCACCTATGAAGGAATCACATAATGTGTGCCCATTAACTCTCCAAAAATAAAAACACGTATTCTCAGCATGAAATTTGGACCTGTGCAGCACATTCATGCCCTTTATCCCTAAAGCAGCACACATACTGCATACATCATCCCTAAAGTGGATTTTATAATAAATTAAAAAAACATATAACTACTTTTGCATAATTTTGTATCATGAAGAAAGAAGAACTGTGCCTTGTAGAATCCTGATATGCATGTGATACTAGAGAGATTGCCAAATTAAACCCTTGAGATGAATGAAGCAGAGAGGATAGGGTGTGGGAAATGAATGAAGAGAATATATAGAATGGTATACCACTGTCCAACACTATATGAACCAGGGTTAGGATTTTAAAATGAATTTGAAATAAGATTGAGAGCCAGTGATACTGGTAGAGAAACGGTATAACATGGTCAAATCACTGCACATGATTAGAATGGTGATATTCTACTGCATATTGACTGGAGTCACTTGATTATAGAATGAGTAATCCTGGTGTAAACTGCATTACAGTACTTTTATTTGGTAAAATTTGCTATACCACTTTTCAATAGATATCAAGGCAGTAAACAATTAAAATTCCATTTGTGATTCCAAGATGGCTGCCACACTGCATGCTCTCTAAGATGATCTTATTTTTTTTCTCTTAATAAACTTATGATGAAAAGGAAGAGCAAGGTGAGGATTTACCCCTTGAAGCCCCCTACCTTGTCACCTGGAGCAACAATGGTTCATTTTATGCAGCACAATGGCCAAGTAGAAGCTGGCTCCATTTCAGTCCAACAGGAGGGACGGCCAGAGGTAGGAAGACTTGCTAGAAGTCCAGGAGCAGAACATTCTCTGAGCCCAGAACAGAGAGATCCTCCCCTGCAGCCTTTTACCGAAGAGTTGTGCTGGCCCGACACATTGGAGGCTCCTGAAGGAGAAGCTCTTGAGCCCCGATGATCAATTTCCCTGCTCTGTTCTGAAAGCACTGTAAAATTATCACTGGAACAGAATGGGGAAATAAACTCCTGGTGATCAGAGCTAATAGCATGCAATTAGTTCTGATTATTAGAGTACTTCTGTGGAAGGATTGTGCCTGGGCATGTGCCCAAGGCACAGTCCTCCAGCAGAAGTTGTTTGACAGGTCTGGGCTGCTTTAAAAAAAAAAAACTGGACCTATCAAATGCAAGGTTCCCTCCACACGCAAGGGGCTGGAGGTCTGGTGGACCTCCAATTCCCCTAACTCCCTCTCAGACAAGTTTCCCTGGTGGTCCAATGACCTTCTCCTCCCCTCAGACACAGAGGGAACTGGAGGACCAGTGGAGCTCCAGCCCCCCAACCCCCACCCCCTGAACAAGGGCACAAGGGGCTAGAGGTCCAGTGGACCTCTAGCTCCCCATAACCCTCTCCCCAAAACACTAAAAATGTCCCTGGTGGCCCCGTGAGCAACTCTACTCCCACCCACCTGGTGGCCTAGTGCCCCTCAACCCCTCATACTTTTCAAAGAGAGGAGGGAGTACCATTCTCTTCTCCTTCCAGAGCCACCTCCAAAATGGCAGCACCTTACCCTGCTCAGTGCGTCCTGGGATGTGCTGGGTGGGACCTTCCTATCATATAAGGGAGTTTCTCCAATATATGGTAGGAAAACCCCACCCAGTGCATCCGTACCGGGCAGGGTACTGCCATTTTGTAGGCAGCGCTGAAAGGAGGAGGGAGTGGTACTCCCTCCTCCCTTTGAAAAGTACAGGGGGTTTGGGTGGGCACCAGCACAGTTGGGGGTGGGGATAGAGTTGCCCACTGGGCCACCAAGGACATTTTTGGTGTTAGTGGGTTAGGGGGAGCTAGAAGTCCACCCGACCTCCAGGCCCCTGTGCCCTTGTGTCAGGAGAGTCAGGGTGCTAGAGGTCATCGGACCTCCAGACACCCCATGTCCGGCAGGTGAAGGGGAGAAGGCCACTGGTCACCATGGAACTTTTCTGGGGAAGATTAGGGGGCTAGATGTCTGGTGGACCTCCAGCCCCTTGCATGTGGAGGGAAACCTCCTAGACCCCCAGGACCTAAGGTAGCAGTCCAGGCTGCCCAACTTGCACAGACAAGAATGGGGGAGGAAAAAAGGAGTCTTAACCTCTGAGCTGGCATAGGGTTATGGTGGTGTACCCACATTTACCTTTGCTCATTGGGGCTTTGGTGTGTTCTGAAGAGAAGGCGGCACTGCACAAATGAAAGGTATAATCTCCTCACTGAGGTCAGCAATGCAGTGTGTGTCTGCAGCTGGAGTAACACTATATATGGTGATGGGGCTTGAAGGTCCCTTCCATACCCCACTGAAAATGAGTAAGCAGCAGGGCACCACAATTTTACAGCAGCCCTCAATATTTTTGTTACCTTTCATATTTGAACTTTCTTGACCTGAATCCTTTACCTTAGAAGCTATCTGGGAAGCAATTTCAGATTTAGGTAACATTTTAATATCATGATATATTGATGTGGGCACTGTCTTTCAGAATCTTGAGAAGAAAGTAATAACAAAACTGAAGTTATCCAACTTGTTAATAGAATGGGGAAATTGTAAGAGACTGCAACTAGTGTAAAAATGATGGAAAGTGGTTAAAATCAGTGAAGACTTTAGAAAATACCAGTTGAAGTTGCAATCTAAAAGTTTTGAATTTTCCATGACTACCCACAATTTCAATGAAAGTGTTGTTTCTTACATACAGGTATTGAATATTCCATCTGAAAATATTCTACTTATTGTGAAAATATATTATTTGCCATCTCAAAAGTTTGAGAATTGGAACCTTTAGATATATCTGCATTACTCAATACATCTGAATCTGACTGCACAGCCAGCTATTTATTTAGTCACATTTACACTGGTCTTTGATAAAGATTGGATTTTTTGTTTATACTATAGACATTGAGAGAAACTTTTCCTGAATTATAAAATCTGAATTTATCTAGATGTATTGAGAGACACACAAAAAATGAGAAAACAATTTCTTTTATTGAAGGCTGCTGTATTACAAATGGGAGCTTTGTTCTTTTAAAGTTTCCCTGCAAATGTATGGTGAAATACAGATCTCATGTTTTCTTTGATGCCACCTGTTTTCTACTAAGGGGACAACGGAGGGAAGGGATAGAACCTCCTCGCCTATGCGCATGACTGATCTCTAGTTTAGATCTCCTGATAATGAGCTAGTTGCATTCAGCTTGAATCCTCTATATTAGAGGGTCCTTTTACTAAGGTGCAATAACAGATTTAGAGAACGCTAATGATTAGCACGTGCAAAATAAGATTCCCATAGATATACTGCTGGATTCCTATATATCGCAATTTAGTTTCCACGTGGAAATCGAAGCGCATTCTATAACAATGCACGCAACTTAATTGGCAACTAGCTAATTAGTGCTGTCAATTGGATGTTAACAAGAAATTATCAGCACTAATTGAAAGAATTACAAGCACAGCTCGCTAAGCGTATTCTGTAACATGGTGCACGTAAATTCTACATTGCATAGTTGAAAAGGGGGTGTGGCCATGGGTGGGGAGTGGGTATTTCTAAAATCTATGCACATTGTTATAGAATACACCTGTTCTGTGGCTAATTTAGGTGTTGGGGTTTACGCCTAGTAAAACATGGCATAAATGGCCATGACTACATTTGGTCACATGGAGAGGTGCTCAGCGTATTGTAGGTTATTTGTCACAGATAATAAATTACCTGTGTCCCAGGTTCCCCAAACAGAACTATCTGCAAGCAAATTACTCTGTACTCGGTCTAGGGGAGGGAACCTTGGAACCTAGCCAATTACTTCCATGAGAAAGAACTGAAACTGAGAAAGCAGGCTGAAATATATTAGCTTTTATTATAGATAAGAAAATATAGATAAGGTATACAAAATAAACACTCTGGCAAAGCTTTAGCTGAATACAAAAATTACCGGCTGATAAAATTACCATCTATATTGTCACACTACTAAACACTAGTACTAATTCTTACTGGTTACCAGATAAAATTACACAACTAATTGTTCAGGTTACACTATGTTACGAGGTAGTACAGTTATTAGCAGCTTACCTCCTGATCACAGTTATGACCATAACCCGTATCTTGCTAAGGTAATTATCACTCACTAAACCCAGACTAATAGGAAATAGATCACCGTATCTCTCACCAGGCTGACCTTCATGGCAGTCTCTCGGGAGTTGCACAGGATACTTCCCAGACTCAAGCTGAGTTACCAGCGAGTCTTCGTCAGAGCCAGGACAGGCACTCTGCAGCAGACAGGGAGGGCACAAGTCACTCAGCGCAGGTACAGCTGAACCACGATACTTCCTCCAGATACACAGTTCACCAGACGAGGACCTTATCAGGTCTCTCCAGTCTTCTTTCCAGCTTCCACCTTCTTCCAAGGGTTCCGACTAACTAACTTCTCCTTGTTACCACTTTTCCCAGTACCTCTCAGTCTGGTGACTGCAGGAACCCAATCTGTAACCTCCTCAGCTCACTGCATGGCAAGAAGGGTCCGTTGTTCTTGACCTTCAAGTTGTTACATTGTGGTATGCATTTTCTGTTTCACCCGGCCTGCTGGAGCCATGTCTCACTCCCTTTCAGCTTCTCAGGGAGATAAAGGGGGAGCTGGTTTGCCCACAGCATGTCCTTGGATGTTACATGACTGCTAGTGATTTTCCAGAAAGCTGAATTAGCTAAATCACTGATGTACCGGTCATAGGTTGCAGACGCCATCTTGATGTCATAGGATTATACAGGCCAAGACCAGCAAGGTGAGACACACAGGGAAATAACCCTACAGTATTCTATATACCACATGGAAATTTATGCCTATTATATAAAATTTAAGCATACTTTAGAGAATACACCTAAGTGTATTTTTTTTCTGTGTAGAATTTTCATGTGCTCTATATAGAATCTAGTCCATAATGGGTATCTTATTTAGCGCATGCTAATCATTAGTGCACACTAAATCCGTTCACACACCTTAGTAAAGGACCCCTAGGTTTGTTAATTCCTTTTTTCCTTTGTATTTTGTACTTGTAATCTTTCTTTATTGAAGACTGGAGTATAGTAATGATGTTTCTTTTTATTAGAGATTATTAATAATAATTTATTTTCCTTCTTGTTCTGTTGAATTTGTTGTACAAGTTGATACTTGGATGTAAAATTTATAATTTCGATAAAAAATAAAATAAAAATCAATTTGTTACATTTAAGCAGGTTAAAAAAAGCATAAAATCACATCAACGGGACTTTGAGAAACATCGGATTGGGGGTGAAAAGTACAATAGTAGAAAAATAATCTTATAAAATACTTAATCTATTGAAAACATACGGATAAATAATACTAGACACCAAGTCTTTAGTCCTAAATCCTGGGAAATGTCAAGGTTACAGGACATGTCAGAAAATGACTCTCAAAAGAGCCAAGTTTTCAGTTCTACCATAATTTTTTTTATAGTTGACTCTAAATCGATCAACAACACTAAAAGCTGCATGACGAGATCCTTTTGACCACAATTCCTTATGTGAACGTACAATTAAGAGATTATTCCTTGCTAAATTAAGCAGATGTCTTGGGTTATATGGTATTTTTATTTTATTCATTTTATTTATTGCATTTGTATCCCACATTTTCCCACCTCTTTGCAGGCTCAATGTGGCTTACAATACATCATGGATAGTGGAAATATAATAGAAAAATAGGCATTTAGTGTTACAGAAAATTTTTAGTAACCTGATAATGATAAGACATGATAATAGTATGACAAATGAAGATATATAGGAACTCCAACACTTGAAAAGTCATAATCAGAATTTTAAATCTAATTCCAGCTGTTACTGGCAACCAGTGTAATTCATGTGATAAAGGAGTAGCATGGTCTGAGAGCTTTGAAAGGTAAAGAAACCAAGCAGTGGTGTACTGAATAATCTGTAATCTTTTCAATTTAGATTTTGTACATACTCCCAACAAAGAGTTACAGTAATCTATCCAACTGATTACAAAAGAATGAAGAAGCATGTTAATTGTTCATAAGGTCATAAATGGGTTTAATGAACATAAAATGGGAGGCAGTATAAGCATAAAATAGTATCAGCTGAGCAGCTTCATCAATATAGGAACAGATGGATTGAAATTGCTGCAGAACTACAAACCTCTGTTTTACAATAGCAGAAATCCGGTGATCAAAGGAAATTTGGATTTGGACTTTTAGATATTTAAAAGAGTAAGTGAGCCTTGCAGGTGAGGAGCAACAGATGTAACAAATATTCAACTGGCAATCCAGGCTTCAACCATTTTAGCTGGATTTAACACATCTATTGTCATATACCCAAGAAGCAATAGCATCAAGATGGAGTGCAAATTATGCTGGGGTCCATGTACACAATCAGAAGGATATCACCTGCCTAATAAAAGACATTAAAGCCTGAATCCTGAACCACAGTAGCTAGAGGGCTAAGAAAAATGCTAGTAAAGAGGCAAGGACTGAGCCCAGTGGAACACCATATGCTAACCCAAGAACAAATGAAAGGAAGGATGCCATGTGACAGTAAAGGTATGTCCTTGCAGAAACAAAGAAAACAAATGTATGACCAGCTCATTTTCGAAAGTGATCACCAGCCATCTTCCGACACAAATTGGGAGATGGCCAGCCATCTTCTGAACCCGGCCAAATCGGTATAATCAAAAGCCGATTTTGCCCGGCGTCAACTGCTTTCCATCGAGGAGCCGGCCAAACTTCAAGGCAGGGTATAGAAGGCAGGACGGGGCAGTGTGGTGGTGGGGTGGGGGTGTGGTTACGACATGGCCGGCTTCGCCTCATAATGGAAAAAAAAGTTGGGCTTGATGAGCATTTTGCCGGCTTTACTTGGGCCCTTTTTTTTCACGACCAAGCTTCAAAAGGAGCCCCAATTGACCAAATGACCACTGGAGGGAATCAGGGATCACCTCCCCTTACTCCCCCAGTGGTCACCAACCCCCTCCCACCCAAATGAAACCCCCCAAAAAACCTTTTTTGCCACCCTCTATGCCAGCCTGAAATGTCATACCCAGCTCCCTGACAGCAGTATGCAAGTCCCTGGAGCAATTTTTAGTGGGTGCAGTGCACTTCAGGCAGATGGACCCAGGTCCATCCCCCCTACCTGTTACACTTGTGGTGGTAAATGGGAACCCTCCAACCCTCCCCCCCCCAAACCCACTGTACCCACATGCATGTGCCCCTTCACCCCTTAGGGCTATGGTAATGGTGTAGAGTTGTGGGGAGTGGGTTTTGGGGGGGATTTAGGGGGCTCAGTACCCAAGGGAAGGGAGCTATGCACCTGGGAGCTATTTTTTTTTTAATTTTTAGAAGTGCCCCCTAGGGTGACCGGTTGGAGTCCTGGCATGTGAGGGGGGCCAGTGCACTACAAATGCTGGCTCCTCCTACGACCAAATGCCTTGGATTTCACCGGGTTTGAGATCGCCGGCATTAGTTTCCATTATCTGCGAAAACCGATGCCGGCCATCTCAAACCCGGCCATCTCTGACATTTGGCCGGATCCAACCGTATTAGCGAAGAAAAAGATGGCCGGACATCTTTTTCGAAAATACAGTTGGCTCCGCCCACTTACGGAGCCAGCCCCCCAGAGATGGCCGTCCATAGAGATGGCTGGCGCCGTTCAATTATTCCCCTCTACGTTATCCAACTAAGAGACCATGATCCTAACATAGTAACATAGTGGATGACGGCAGAAAAAGACCTGCACGGTCCATCTAGTCTGCCCAACAAGATAAACTCATATGTGCTACTTCTTGTGTATACCTTACCTTGATTTGTATCTGCCATTTTCAGGTCACAGACCGTAGAAGTCTTGCCCAGAACTAGCCCCACCACCCAAACACCAGCCCCGCTTTTGATCCTGGAGATCAAAAGCTACATACAAAGTCAGGGAGACTACAACCAAATCCAGTTCCATGTGGGTAAAAGCCGGTTGATATTGTGCATCTGGATTTTCAAAAGGTGTTTGACAAAGTACCTCATGAAAGACTCCAGAGGAAGTTAGAGAGGCATGGGATAAGAGGCAATGTCCTATTGTGGTTAAAAGACAGAAAACAGAGAGTAAGATTACATGGTCAGTATTCTCAATGGAGAAAGGTAGATAGTGGAGTTTCGCAGGGGTCTATGCTGGGACCACTGCTTTTTAACATATTTATAAATGATCTATACATGGGAGTAACTACTGAGGTATTAAATTTGCTGATGACACAAAGTTATTCAAAGTTGTTAAATCACAAGAGGATTGTGACAAATTTCAAGAGGACCTTATGAGACTGGGAGACGAACATCGAAATGGCAGATGATATTTAATGTGAGCGAGTGCAAAGTGACACATGTGGGAAAGAGGAACCTGAATTATAGCTACGTAATGCAAGGTTCCACATTAAGTCACCTACCAGGAATGGGATCTAGGCATCAATGTTGACAATACATTGAAACCCTCTGTTCAGTGTGTGGCGGCGGCTAAGAAAGCAAATTGAATGTTAGGTATTATTAGGAAAGGAATGGAAAACAAAAATGAGAATGCTATATTATTTTCAATGCATGCTCATTTTTAAACATAGTCTGTCTTTTATAGCATTTGCACATTTGTATGTAGTTAATATTTATCCTGCAGAAAGGTACAATATTCTTACTCATTTACCATTTACCATTTACTCTTTTCCTCCCCCCTTTTTTAGATATCAAATATCACCAGTATCATTTTAGATGTAGCTTTATATCGACATATAATATCCAACTAAAGGTATATTTTTGGGGGGACCACATGTTTTTTATCGCTTTTATATATACATGTACATTTATAGTCACATTCATATTTTGTTGTTATAATGATTCTACATGTCAGTTATAATGATTCTACATTTGTTTTATGTTTTGAATACCAGAATACATGTTGCTTATATGTTTATTGGTTCATTTTATGTATTTATACTGTGTCAAACCATCTTTTAAATATAATGTATTTTTTATTGATTTTAATTCTTACATATATATGTTTGTAGACTCCTGAAGAAGGCCTTTGTGGGCCGAAACATGACTCGTGTCGAGTCGAGTCTTTGGATGTCCCAATAAAGGTGTTATTTTGGACATTGTCTGCTGCCCTTTCCTTTGTCACCCTTGTTGTGACTATTTTGAAATTAGGAAAGCTACAGAGGAGGGTGACAAAAATTATAAAGGGGATGGGATGACTTTCCTATGAGGAAAGGCTAAAGCAGCAAGGGCTCTTCAGTTTGGAGAAAAGACAGCTGAGGGGAGATATGATAAAAGTCTATAAAATAATGAGTGGAATGGAACGGGTAGATGTGAATCGCTTGTTTACTCTTTCCAAAAATAGTAGGACTAGGGGGCACACAATGAAGCTAGAAAGTAGTAAGTTTAAAACATCAGAGAAAATATTTCTTCACCCAACATGTAATTAAACTCTGGAATTCGTTGCCAGAGAATGTCCCAGTATGGCAATACTTATGTACTTATATACTTATGTAAGATAGCTCTACATGCTTCCCTTCCAACTCCTTAACCTTCTTCTTAAAAAGGGAGGTAATAGATTCTAGTAGCACAAGGAATGGAATGTGAGGAAACTAAGTACTTCAGGCAGATCTCAAATGGAGATATCATAGGTGCCAGAGAAAAATTAATTAAAAACAAGTTACATTGCCAACCCACACTTTCAAGGTTCACCGATTTTAATTACGGCACTATCTCCTGCTGTTTCTTCATATTAGCCTCCAAAATCATAACTTTTGCTTTACAGTTTGTCAAGCCCTGTTTACACTTCTATTTTCATTTCATTTTTATATATATACTGTGTCCCTGATACAAATACTGCCTGATGTGGTTTGCATATGAAAGCAAGCATCATAAAACAATATTTTCCCTCCCCCCCATCACTCTCCTCTCAAAATACTCTAAAATAAAATTGATTCCAAAGACTGTACAATTATATCCACTCATATCCCTTTTCTAAATTTTAAAAAGTACATTTCAGATTTTATGAATTTAACCTCAAAGACTTTTTAAAAAATATATTAGCTTCTTCACTTGTACATCTACCATATTCCTGACTTGAAAGCAATCAAAATGTCCTTCTCAGTATTCCCAACTACAAGGTGTTACAGTAATCCAGAGATGGAATGAAGTACACCTGTGTCAGCACTCTAAACATCTGTTCATGAAAAGATTTCCTCATTGTTCTCAATTTCAGAAAACTACTCTGCACCACTGAAGAGATTCATATCTCCATATCTATAGAGCTATCTAAAATCAGATAGTCCAGTGGGCTGAGAACCTGGGGAACTGGATTTAATTCCCACTGCAGCTCCTTGTGACCCTGGGCAAGTCACTTAACCCTCCATTGCCCCAGGTACAAAAAAAACTAGATTGTGAGCCCACTAGAGACAGAGAAAGTACTTGTATGTAATATAAGTAAATCACTTTGGATGTACTCATAGAATGGCAGTATATCAAATCCATGACCCCTCTTCTGTCTTCAACCATTATATTCTACCTCAAAGGTGGAATCACTTTCAGCTACAACACATTGGTTTATCTTTATTTAAAGCTACACCACTGTTCTCTATCTATTGCAACAATCTTCCCAGTTTTTGAGTAGTCTATACTTCTCTCTCCATTATATCATCCCCAAACAAAAACAATGCTTGTACAATAGCCACATATAAATATCCTTAAGTACTGATTGAGCAAATAAGGGCGCCCAATGGACATAGAAAGACATTGAACAACAATGGGGAAAGAGAAGATCCTTATGGTACATCATGTTCAATCTGAGAAGGAGAAGACAAAGCACTCTTCACTTTCACTTATCAATGACCTTTGCGGATGATTTAATCCATTTCAAAACTGTACCCATCAAACTTAAATTTTCAGAATGCCTCAATAACACAGGATGCGCCAGATAAAAGGCACTTGAATTTTCAATACAGCTAAATATGCTATATATCCTTTATCCAAATATCTTTTCACTTCATATTTACAAATGATCACGCTATGGGAATAACTAGTGAGGTAATTAAATTTGCTGATTGTTAAATTGCAAGAGGATTGAGAAAAATTGCAAGAGGACTTGGGAGGCTGAGCATCCAAATGGCAGATGGCATTTATTTATTTATTTCATTTGTATCCCACATTTCCCCACCTATTTGCAGGCTCAATGTGGCTTACATGGTACCACAACGGCGTTCGCCAGTTGCGGTATGAACAAATACAGGTGTTATTGTGGTAAAAGAAGGTTCATGTTTGGTAGATACATTGGGGAAGTTAGGGAGTGGGGATGAGGGTTAATGTGAGCAAGTGCAAAGTGATGCATGTGGGAAAGAGGAACCCAAACTATAGCTATGTGATGCAAGGTTCCAAATTAGGATTCACTGCCCAGGGAAAGAATCTAGGTGTCATTGTTGATGAAACGTTGAAACCCTCTGCTCAGTGCACTGCAACAGCTAAGAAAGCAAATATAGTAACATAGTAACATAGTAGATGACGGCAGAAAAAGACCTGCACGGTCCATCCAGTCTGCCCAAGAAGATAAATTCATATGTGCTACTTTTTTTATTTGTACTGTCCTCTTCAGTGCACAGACCATATAAGTCTGGCCAGCCCTATCCCCGCCTCCCAACCACCAGCTCTGGCACAGACCGTATAAGTCTGCCCAGCACTATCCCTGCCACCCACCACCGGCTCTGGCACAGACCGTATAAGTCTGCCCAGCACTATCCCCGCCTCCCAACCACCAGCTCTGGCACAGACCGTATAAGTCTGCCCAGCACTATCCCTGCCACCCACCACCGGCTCTGGCACAGACCGTATAAGTCTGCCCAGCACTAGTCCCCCCTCCCAACCACCAGCCCCAGCACAGACCGTATATGTCTGCCCACACTAGCTCCGCCTCCCAACCACCAGCTCTGCCACCCATTCTAGGCTAAGCTCCTGAGGATCCCTTTCTTCTGCAGAGGATTCCTTTATGTTTATCCCACGCATGTTTGAATTCTGTTACCGTTTTCATCTCCACCACCTCCCGCGGGAGGGCATTCCAAGCATCCACCACCCTCTCCGTGAAAAAATACTTCCTGACATCTTTCCTGAGTCTGTCCCCCTTCAATCTCATTTCATGTCCTCTCGTTCTACCACCTTCCCATCTCCGGAAAAGATTCGTTTGCGGATTAATACCTTTCAAATATTTGAACGTCTGTATCATATCACCCCTGTTCCTCCTTTCCTCCAGGGTGTACATGTTCAGGTCAGCAAGCCTCTCTTCATACGTCTTGGAACATAAATCCCATACCATCCTCGTAGCTTTTCTTTCCACCGCTTCCATTTTTTTAACATCCTTCGCAAGATACGGCCTCTAAAACTGAACACAATACTCCAGGTGGGGCCTCACCAACGTCTTATACAGGGGCATTAAAACCTCCTTTCTTCTGCTGGTCACTCCTCTCTCTATACAGCCTAGCAATCTTCAAGCTACTGCCACCGCCTTGTCGCACTGTTTCGTCGCCTTCAGGTCCTCAGATACTATCACCCCAAGATCCCTCTCCCCGTCCGTGCCTATCAGACTCTCCCCGCCTAACACATACATCTCCCTTGGATTTCTACTCCCTAAGTGCATCACTTTGCATTTCTTCGTATTGAATTTTAATTGCCAAACGTTAGACCATTCTTCTAGCTTCTTCAGATCTTTTTTCATGTTTTCCACACCCTCCGGGGTGTCCACTCTGTTGGAAATCTTGGTGTCATCCGCAAAAAGGCAAACTTTACCTTGTAACCCTTCGGCAATGTCACTCACAAATATATTGAACAGAATCGGCCCCAGCACCGATCCCTGAGGCACTCCACTACTCACCTTTCCCTCCTCTGAGCGAACTCCATTCACCACCACCCTCTGGCGTCTGTCCGTCAACCAGTTCCTAATCCAGTTCACCACTTCGGGTCCTATCTTCAGGCCATCTAGTTTATTTAAGAGCCTCCTGTGGGGAACCGTGTCGAAAGCCTTGCTGAAATCTAAGTAGATGACGTCCATAGAACATCCTTGATTTAATTCTCCTGTCACCCAATCAAAGAATTCAATGAGATTCGTTTGGCACGATTTCCCTTTGGTGAAATCATGTTGTCTCGGATCTTGTAACTTATTGGCTTCCAGGAAATTCACTATCCTTTCCTACAGCATGGCTTCCATTACTTTTCCAATAACCGAAGTGAGGCTTACCGGCCTGTAGTTTCCAGCTTCTTCCTTATCCCCACTTTTGTGAAGAGGGACCACCTCCGCCGTTCTCCAATCCCTCGGAACCTCTCCCGTCTCCAAGGATTTATTAAACAAGTCTTTAAGAGGACCCGCCAGAACCTCTCTGAGCTCCCTCAGTATTCTGGGGTGGATCCCGTCCGGCCCCATGGCTTTGTCCACCTTCAGCTTTCCAAGTTGTTGATACACACTCTCTTCTGTGAACGGCGCTCTATCCACCTCATTCTCAGGTGTACTTTTGCTAGTCCCTCTCGGTCCTTCCCCAGGGTTTTCTTCAGTGAAAACAGAACAAAAGTATCTATTTAGCAAATTGGCTTTTTCTTCATCATTTTCTACATAGCGTTTTGTTGTATCTTTTAGTCTCACAATTCCCTTTATAGTCTTTCTCCTTTCACTAATATACCTGAAGAAGTTTTTGTCTCCCCTCCTTACATTTCTAGCCATTTGTTCTTCCGCTTGAGCCTTCGCCAGACGTACCTCTCTCTTGGCTTCTTTCAGTTTCATCCGGTATTCCTCCCCATGTTCCTCCTCTTGAGATTTTCTATATTTCTGGAACGCTAACTCTTTAATCTTTATTTTCTCAGCCACTTGCTTTGAGAACCATATCGGTTTCCTTTTTCTCTTGCTTTTATTTACTCTCCTTACATAAAGGTCTGTGGCCCTGTTTATTACTTCTTTTAGCCTGGACCACTGTCCTTCCACTTCTCGTATGTCCTCCCAGCCCATCAGCTCCTTCCTCAGGTATTCTCCCATTTTGTTAAAGTCAGCTCGCTTGAAATCCAGGACTTTGAGTTTAGAGTGGCCGCCATCCACATGAGCCGTTACATCAAAACAAACAGTTTGATGGTCACTGTTTCCCAGGTGTGCAGCCACTCGGACATTGACACACTATCCCCATTCGTGAGCACCAGATCCAACGTGGCTCCCTCCCTCGTGGGTTCGTTCACCATTTGTCTGAGCAGAGCACTTTGGAAAGCATCCACAATCTCTCTACTTCTTTCCGATTTTGCAGACAGAACCTTCCAATCTACATCCGGCAGATTAAAATCTCCCAACAACAGCACCTCTCTTTTCTTCCCCAACTTTTGAATATCAGCGATCAGATCTTTATCAAGTTCTTCCAATTGTGTCGGGGGTCTATAGACAACACCTACGTGGACCAAGGTTCTATCCTCTCTTTTTAAGGTGAGCCATATCGCTTCTTCCTTTCCCCAGTTCCCTGTCATTTCAGTCGCTGCAATATCATTTCTCACATACAGAGCTACTCCTCCACCTATACGTCCCTCTCTATCCTTCCTAAAAAGATTATAGCCTGGTATGTTTACATCCCATTCGTGGGAACCATTGAGCCATGTCTCTGTGACTGCAACTATATGTCCAAGTCAGCCTCCAAAATCAGGGCTTGAAGGTCATGAATTTTATTGCTTAGACTGTGAGCATTTGTGGTCATTGCTTTCCATGTACATTTCCTAGTATGTGTTTTGGTTTTAGTGATTTGTGAGGGTGTTTTCTCTTTGGGTACCTTCTCATATTTTTGTTCCCCCTTCCTTGCTTTTTCTTTTTTTTCCGCTTCAGTTTTATTTTCAGGAACATCACAGTGCTGTAGTGGAGCAAAAGAATTTTGTAGTGGCAACACTTGTGCGGGCGGATGCTTCTGTGTCACATGATGAAGTCTGCCTGAGCCTACTGTGAACCATCTGTTCTTATGTGGCATTATTCTTTGAGGCAGTGGTGAGAAGTTATGATTCTGCACAGTCCTATAAGTTGCTTTAATTGCATCTAATTCTTGCATTACTTTACAGAGCTCTTGTTTTAAAGTAGATAGCTGAAGACAGATAGGACAAGCTTTAAGTCTCCAGATGATTGGCCTTGAAACTAAAGCATCACAATTATTGCAGAGAATAAAAGTCATCCTGATTGGTTGAATGGGTATGAACAGGTGTACTATGTTGGAGTAACAGCCTGCAAGACTGCTTGTGTATGATTGAGTAAAGTTAATGAGGTTTGGTTTGTCTATAAATGAGTGGCAAACCCTGGGGTGGGTGGGATTATAAGTTCCAAAATGTCAGCTAAGTGCTGTTGATTTGTTGAATGGGTATGAATAGGTATTTTATGATGAGGCTTGACAGTATACAAGATTAACTTTACTCCTCAGCAATTTGAGACAGTTGTAATTTGGGTGGAGTTAAGTTGTGATAAGTAGTATAGTTAGAATAGGGATTTAGGAAGTGTCAGTCTTGGGGTGGGTGGGATGAGGGGTAGGTTGGGTGGGTATAAACCTAACTTGTGGAATGTGTTTGCTGTAAAACCTATCTTAGGCCTGTATTAAGCCTCTTTTCTACAATGCTGATTGGGACAAGGGGAGGACAAGGATAGTAGGTAGAGATGTGCAAAAAAACCACAGTTCTAGGGTAGGAAAAGCCACAAATATAGCCAGCACAAATCTTATCTGAGTTTCTCCCAGCCAGAGACCAGCAACACAGCTCTCCACAGAAACACACTTGTGCTTTTAAAATGGCTGCAGGAAAAAAAAAACAGGTGAACTGAGATAGATGGGGTGGGGGAAGGAAGGAGCTCAGAAACTTGGCAAAAGAAAGATTTCTAATACTTGCTGGCAGTTTGAAATCAGAAATCTATTTTTCAGATTCACAGATATCAATAAATAGAATGTTAATAATTATTAGGAAAGGAATGGAAAACAAAAATGAGAATGTTAAAATGCCTTTGTATAGTTCCATGGTGCATCCGCACCTTGAATGCTGTTTGCAATTTTGGTCATTGCATCTCAATAAAGATATAGCAGAATTAGAAAAGGTACAGAGAAGGACAATGAAAATGATAAAGGGGATGGAATAACTTCCCTATGAGGAAAGGCTAATGTGACTAAGGCTCAAGCTTGGAGAAAAGATGGCTAAGGGAGATATGATAGAGCGGTCTATAAAATACTGAATGGAGTAGAGTGGATAGACATGAATTGCTTATTTACACTTTCCAAAAATATTAGGACTGATGACCAGTGGCATAGCTAGGCGGGGCGCAGGGGGAGCGGTTGCTCCCCCAAACAGACTTTTAGAAAAAAATGGCGCCTATGCGCCACCGCCACATGCCAATATTGTTCTCTACCTCCGTCCTCTTCCCTCCCTTGCAAGCTTCTCCTGTCTCTTCTGCCTCTCCCATCTGCGTGGCCGTTCTTACAGCCCTGAAGCGTTTTCCGTCCGGCACCAGCGATTCAGATAGCCTTCTTGCCAGCGTCGGGGGCTCTCCTCAGGTGCATCCCGTCTACTGTAATGCAACATCCTGTTTTCCGCAGAGGTGGGACGCGCCTGAGGAGAGGCCCCGACGCTGGCAAGAAGGCTGACTATCTGAATCGCCGGTGCCGGACGGAGAACGCTTCAGGGCACTGAAAATGATCACGCGGACTGTAGAGAGGATGTGGGGAGGGGGGAGGGGTGAAGAAGGGAGAAAGAACTGCCCAAGGAGGTTTTAATAGGAGTGGAAGTGAGCCTATCTAGTCCATTGTAAGCAAGGAAGCCGGTTTGGTTAATCTGTTTCCACTCCCCTGCACAGCCGTCATTGCCGTTCACTCAAAACAAAGCAAGCAAACTTATGAGCTGTTGCCTCCACCTTGTCATTTTTTATTGTTGGTCCATCTGTAGCAAGTCTAAAGATGTTTCAGTTAGATAGACAGTGCCTTAAAAGCGGGAGGAGAAAAGAAATAACAATTGAATATCACTAAAACAGCTTCAAAAAATATTGTAGCCGGTAGAAACCGCAATTATCAACTCTATACTGTAGGTTGAGCTCATTTTTCTTCACTGTTCTTGTTCTATACAATACAGATGTCCAGATTTCAGAGAGGATATCCTGTTTCCTGATGGGTTCATCTTAACTGTTATTGTAATCTGCCTTGGGAAGCCTGGTGTTTTAAAGGTGATAGAATATATTGAAATTAAATGGAAGTAGAATTAAACTCTCCTTTCATTTGGGCACATGGAATCACATCATCTATTTTGTAGAACTTTCTTTTAGATACACAAATGGATTATTCTGTTTTGAACGTGTTTCAGGGGCAAGTGGTTTTATAAGTCAAAATAAAAAAAAAAATATTTTGTTTCATCAGATCTCTTTTGTTTAAACATAAATGGGCTATAAGCTCCTAATGCAGTCCATTGGTTTTCTCATATTTTTTGCTTGTGATGACTGTGTCAAAACTGAAAACTCTTATCTCTATCTGGTCGATAATAAAGGGAACACTATCCACCCTAAAAAGTTGTTTTGTGGCTGTGCATGAGGAATTGTGATATTGAATAAATAAATGTATATTTGTGTCCCTAGTCTTGCATCCTACGTTTATATAATCCTTTCAAGAAATCCAGTTAATCATTTAACATTAGTGGAACAGCCACAGAGGCATGGTATGGTCGTGTTTTTAATAATGGTAATACTAGGGCCCTTCTAAGGAACAGGTTATTTTGAGTTAGTCTTCACTGGACCAAACTTGTTCTCCTTGTGCCATCACTATCCAGCAGGATAGGCAGTGTCTTAAAAAGTGGAGGATAAAGGATTTTGTTTTAACACATTTATATCACACATTATCCCAAGCAAAGTCAGATTAAATGTGGCTTACATTTGAAAATACAAATACCTGTTTTGTAAAATGTACATTTTTTTAAAATTTTTATTTTGCAAAGTACAGGAGAAAATGCATTTCTGTTTCTTTTTTTACCAGTATTGCACTGTTTATAGAGTCTGGCTTCCTTGGGCAGAGAGGAAGGGGTCTCTATTTCAATTTTTGTTTTTTTTTCCTTTTGTGGCTCCCTATTTTGTATTAGATTGTTATCGTGGAATATTGTCACAATTTGGGTTTCTGCCAGGTGCTTGTGACCTGGGTTGGCCATTGTTGGAAACAGGATAATGGACTAGATGGACCATTGGTCTGACCCAGTATGGCTACTCTAATGTTAACAAGGTGTCTAGCAGTGGAATAAATGTGTGTGCTAGGTAGTTAAGAAGACAGGTTGCCTGCTCTGGACAGTCCAGGGACCTCTTCTGCATCCTGCCTCCTGATGTAACTTACTGTTTCCTTTTAGGCAGGACGCAACAGAGACAGCCTGTATTAAACAGTGCCTGCAACAGCCCTTGAGCAGCAACAAAGACACTGCTGTCTAGCTGACCCCAACCGGCGCCTATTTTATAAAAGTCTGCTCCCCCTGAGATCAAAACCTGGCTACGCCTCTGCTGATGACCCCCTCTCGATGCATTATCCAATCTGCAGTACTAATTTCAATGGGTAGAATTTGGGGCTATGAATCCCACACTGCTTTGAGGATATAAGTTTGAAACCAGGACTGGTCAAAAAATCTCCCTCCTGGAACTGGATAAATTGACAGCTCTGCAATGGAACAATTCGATCAGACAATACTTGCCCAGATACAGTACATGATGGCCATAAAAATTCCAGGGTAAACTCTGCTATCTTTCTAAGTACAAGTTCACCATGAGTATTGTGTTCCATTCTAGTTGTTGAATCTCAAAAAAATATGTAGCAGAATGAGGAAAGGTTCAAAGAAGAGCAACCAAAATGATAAAAAGAATGGAACTCCTCCCATATAAGGAAAGGCTAAAGAGGTTAGGGATCTTCAGCTTGGATAAGAGATGGCTGAGGGGTGACATGATTGAGGTCTGTAATATCCTCAGTAGTGTAGAACCAGTAGAAGTGAATCCACTTTTCACTCTTTCAAAAAGTACAAAGCTAGGGGACACTCAATAAAATTACATGGAAATACTTTTAAAACAAATAGAAGTAAATATTTTTGTACTCAAAGAATAGTTAAGCTCTGGAACTCGCTGCCAGATCATGTGTTAACAGTGGTTAGCATATCTGGATTTTAAAAAGGTATGGACAAGTTCCTGGAGGACATGGACATGGGGGAAGCCTCTGCTTACCCCGGGATTGGTAGCATGGAATGTTGCTACTAATTGGTTTTCTGCCTTGTACTTTGTGATAAGAAAGAGGCTGTCCTACCCTGGTTAGGCCCCTAGAGGGCGCTGTTCCCCTAAAATGTCCAGGGAGAAGGGCTGGGTGAGTCACTAAAGGGAGCCAGTAAGGGGATGTATAGCTGGAGGTCGCTAGGACCGAGGAGAGTCCTGGGGATAGAAACAGGTGCAGCAGGTTATGGGCTGGGTCCTGTTTGGCCATTAACCACTTAATACCCCACCTGAGTGTGAGGGAAAAGGGAGAGCTAGCCGCTGCAGAAGAGAGCTGGTAGCTGAAGCAGGAAGATCCCCATGGAAAGTACTGGCTGAGCCCTATGGCCTGGTGGTGAACTGTGTGTTACAAAGAAGGACTGAGTTAATACAGCTGGGGTAAGAAGGCCCTAGAGTATCAAGTATAAGAACTGTGTGCTACAAGGAAGGACTGTGTGTCCAGGACTGAGTTAGTACTGAGCCCAGATGCCTGTGTGGGAGGGCTCAGGGGGAAGAAATCTGTTGTGTATTGAACTGTGCAAGAAGAAATGTTTAAGCTGGAAGATTGCACTGAGTAGGAAGAAATGGTTATGCTGGAAGAACTGTTTAAGCTTATGAAAGTGTTTTAAGCTAAAAGAAGTGTGCCCCAGAGGCTGGAATAAAGATTTGTATGAGAAAATCCTGTCGATGAGACCTGACTATGTTTGCCTTTTTGAGAACCAGGTCACCCCGAGTAGAAAGGGGTAGTAGACTAATTTGCATAAAATCTGCATACTGAGAACCAGCTCACCCTGAGTTAAAGAGGGACCTGGGATCCTGCGGTGGGAGCTTCATCTTCACAATAGCCTCATCTCCACAACTTGTGACCTGGATTGGCCACTGTTTGAAGCAGAATACTGGGCTAGATGGACCATTGGTCTGTTCTAATATCACTATTCTTAAGTTTTTATATTCGTAATCATAACTCTGTTTTCAGTCAGAAGCATTTGAGCTCATTGAAGATCTAAGATATCAGTGGTCCTAGGCTTTGTTAGTCAAAATTGCATTTAAGTTCTTGTTTTGATATGCTACTTATGATCCAATTTTTATGAAAAGTATTTTTGATAAACGTCTTTTTATGAGAAGTGGAATTATAATTACAGTTTGGTAGGATGAAGTTGGTAAATAGAATACTTAGTTGATATTCTAGTGCCTAAGTATTCTATTTACCACGCCTAAATAGAGATGCCGCTTATAGAATACACTTAGGTGGAAATGTTTTTCACATGGATTTTCTAGGCGCCATATTCTAGGTGTGCAAAGGTACAAAATACCCTTTTTAATGTTCAAACCAAAGCAGAGGTCATTCTAAAAATGCCATTAATAGGGCCATATTTGACTTTCATGAGCCATACATTAAAAAAAGGGGGGGGGGGTAAACAAATATTTCTGTACGAAATGTTTCTACAATCTCAAACTTGTTTGACTCAAACAACAGATGTTTTGATATTTATATGGTACTCATCTGTGTGCATACCACTGTCCAAGATAAATTACATGGTTCCTAGATTCCTGATGGCTTGTGTCTATTCTTGAGCACAAGGAGGTTTGGTAAGTTAATCATATGTGAATGGTAGAAATGGGAATTGAAACTTGTTTCCCCTGGTTTCATGGCACAATGCTTTATTAACAAAAAGTACAGTACCAGCACTTAAATGAATACATTTCAAGAAATGCACTGAAGCCTTTCCAATAGATGTCCGCAGTAAATAAAATATTTTGCTTTTTTTTATTATTATTGTGAGAAGAGGGTTTTTTTTTCATAGGTGAAACAGGAGACTGATAATAATAAACAGGTCAAGTCCAAATATATTTATATTATAGGAAACTCTTCAGTAAACATATTACTACTACTACTTATCATTTCCATAGCGCTACTAGACATACACAGCGCTGTACACCTGAACATGAAGAGACAGTCCCTTCTTGATAGAGCTTATAATCCAATCAGAACAAATAAGGGATAAGGGAATTACTTAAGGTGAAAATGATAAAACAGACATGGATACTGAGCAAGTGAATAGGGTTGGGAGTTAAAAGCAGCCTCAAAAAATTTGAAGACAGCCAGATTGGAGCTTGATGTACTGGCTCAGGAAGTCTATTCCAGGTGTATGATGCTTTTAGAATACATCTGTTTAGAAAACTTGACAGAAGCAACAGCTTCTAGTGTATCCGAAGGAAAACCCTTTATCACATAGATAAATCAATTATTTTTTGAAGCATGGAAAAGCTCAGAAATGGGGCAGTGAAGATTTTGGTTTCACATATATATGGATGAATACATTTGGAATGCTGTAAAGCAGTCTAGTACAATTCTGCATCACAGCAGCTCTTATTAGGAGCAGCCATGGTTGAAGTATAGCTTCAAAATTGTAGTACTACTGTGATTATTTTCTGGAAAAATATTTAATAGAAAAATATTGCCTGCTCACATACAGTACCAAGATGTGTATACTGCAAGGCACTAGAAACCACTTACAAATGCGATGTTCAATAGCCACATATCATCTGGAGGGATAACACACAGTGATTTGAAACACAGTTCAAGTGTGCTGCAAAAATTATGTGAGGCAGATGCTTCTGAATGCCTTCAGCATCACACAATAAATAAATCAAAGCTCAGAAGAGCAACAGTAACATAAAGTTCGCTCTTCCATTTACGTGGTTGTTTTTTTCCACCGCTTCTGTTAAGCCCATTTTCCTAGCATATGATGTTGAGGCTAAGGACTTTTTAATAGGAAAGTAAAACCTTTAGAAATGAATGGCCAGAATGGCAGTGTTGGAGACATAATTTTGATTCCTGGACCAGACTTCAATCCCTTGAGCTGACAGAATCTGGAGATGCCACAGCTGCAACTAAAGTCCCTGCACAATATAGGACTGAGATGCTCTATTAAGTTTTGGAGACTGTCTGGTAAAGGAAATAATTAGAAGCATTTTCAATATGAGATCCCTATCCAATTTTGAAAATATCGCAAAATATACACTTATTGGGGAATAATATTAATATTATCGCTTCAGGAGATGATGATTTATTACAAGACTTTATACAGTATCTAAATGAATGTGATCCCAGTATGACATTCTCCTCCGATATAGGAAGATTGGAAACAGCTGATTTTGGATATTCATATTTGTTATAAATATCCCCAGCTTGAAACCATTATACTTAGGAAGGTTACTGATCAAAATTCAGTTTTTACATTATGGCAGTTATCATCCACAAATGTTATGAAATAGTATACTGGTAGGTCAATTTCTTATGTTGAAAAGGTTATGCGCCACTTCAGCAGACTTTCAAAAGCATTCTAGGGACATGGCATTCCACTTTAGTCAGAGGGGTTACCCCAGGCAGGTAGTGAAAAAAAGCTTATAAGCTGACTTATCATGTACATAGGAACTGGTTATTGTATACTCAGCAGAAATCACAGACCAATGATCTCATCTGTGTCATGCCATATTCTCAACATACTTCCACCATTAGAAAAATTATTTCTAATTATTGGCATGTACGAAGTATACATCCTCAATTGAACTTTGCACCTAAACTTGCATACACCAGAGGTAGAAATTTGGCAGAAAGGTTATCTAAATATAGAGCCAAATCTCAGATTATGTCATATAGGTCCGGAGAGGATGTTATCAATGTGGCAAATGTGTTAATTGCCAGTATGCTATGGTCACTAAATCAATTTTACAACAGAATTCTGGCAAAGTTTTTCATTTACACCATCATTCGGATTGTGACTCTAGCCGAGTTGTCTATTGGGATCATTTTTGAAAGAGAAGGACGCCCATCTTTTGATATAAATCGGAAGCCGATTTTGGACGTCCCCAACTGCTTTCCGTCGCAGGGACACACAAAGTTCAAGGGGGCGTATCGGAGGTGTAGCGAAGGCAGGACTTTGGCGTGCCTAACACTAGGACTTCCTCGACCCATAATCAAAAGAAACAAAGTCGTCTCTGATGAACACTTGGACAACTCTATTTGGTCGTGTTTTTCTTACGACCAAGGCACAAAAAGGTGCCCAAAATGACCAGATGACCACCGGAGAGAATCGGGGATGACCTCCCCTTACTCCCCCAGTGGTCACTAGTCCCCTTCCACCCTCAAAAAACATCTTTAAAAATATTGATTGCCAGCCTCTATGCCAGCCTCAGATGTCATACTCAGCTCCATCACAGCAGTATGCAGGTCCCTGGAGTAACTTTAATGGGTGCAGTGCACTTCAGGCAAGTGGACCCAGGCCCAACCCCCTTCCACCTGTTACGTTTGTGAAGAAACAGCAAGCCCTCCAAAACCCACCAGAAACCCACTGTACCCATATCTAGGTGCCCCCCTTCACCCGTAAGGGCTATGGTAGTAGTGTACAGTTGTGTGTAGTGAGTTTTAGGGGGGGGGGTTGGGGGGCTCAGCACACAAGGTAAGGGAGCTATGTACCTGGGAGCAATTTATGAAGTCCACTGCAGTGCCCCCTAGGGTGCCCGGTTGGTGTCCTGGCATGTCAGGGGGACCAGTGCACTACAAATGCTGGCTCCTCCCATGACCAAATGGCTTGCATTTGGTCGTTTCTGAGATGGACATCCTTTGTTTTGATTATCGCCGAAAATCAGAAATGACCAAGTCTAGGAACTACAATCTCTAAGAATTACCAAATTTCAGGATTTGGGCGTCCCTGACTGTATTATCGAAATGAAAATTGGACGGCCATCTTGTTTTGAAAATACGGATTTCCCTGCCCCTGGATGAGAATGTTTTGCGGGGACGTCCTCATCAAAACTTGGACGTCCCTTTTGAAAATGCCCCTCCACGCCATTCAATATCCATGTGTCTTATGGTATATTGAACAGACAAAACGAAGGGTCAAGTTATGGATGGCAGAACATTTGTGTCACGTCCATAACAATCACACAAGCTCCTCTGGTCCAACACTGGAATGAGGCCAATCATTCAATTGAAGATTTGAGGTTTGTAGTAGTATTGCAAGTTCCATACACTAAGGGCAATATATCCAAAAATCTCCTGCACAAAGAATAGAGGATGATCTTTTCATGGCAAACTGTTGCCTGTTTAGGGCTGAATAAAGAGATCAAGTGGTATAACATTTGAGCTTATTAGAGATTGTCTGCCATTGGCTAAGACATGTGTGGGGTGGGACAATCCTTATTAGTAACAGCGCATGTGGAGGCATCTTTTCATTCAGGGTGGATGAGCTCCATGTAGGAGTTTTCCTTCAGTTTGCTCCGTAAATAAGTTTAAATCAGTCAGTGAGTTGTTGTAAGGTGGGTTAAGTTTTTGTGAAAAATTTTTAACATTGTATTACAAATGGAATAGAGTTACGAATGAGTAGAAGATGTTGACAAATGTTTCATTTTTAGTCTGATCTCTTGAAGATGCATATGGCAAAACACTGGACCGTGTAAAAGAAGACTACTGGAGAATTCTGTGTATGGTTACAAACATAGAGATCTGTCATTTTTGGATTGATGAAACTATTGGGATTGTGATCACTTGCAGCAGTGGGGCAAGCAAAATTAGATGTAACGCAAGTGAGTGCCTTCAGAGCTTGATGACTTTTCAGGCATCAGAGTGTGGTTTCTTGAGCTGCAGTATTTTAGATTTTTGTATATGGATTTTCAGGGGGGTTTAGACATTATGGAGAGAAAAATGTCCAAAAAGTGACATAAATCTGAATTTGGATGTTTTTCTCACAAAAACATCCAAATTGGTATTTTTAAAAACAATTTTTAGATGTATTTCTATGAAGTCCATCAGAAGAGCGTTCAAATCACAAGGGGGCATGTCAGGGCATGTTAAGGGCAGGATCTGGATGTTTCTAACACTTGGATGTTTTTCAGCCATAATGGAACAAAAGTGTCCAGGACTAAAACTAAGACGTTTTGAGCTAAACCTGTTTTTATAATGAATAAGGCACAAAAGGGTGACCTCCCAATACTCCCCAGTGATCACTGACCCCCCTTCCACCTCCACAAATGCAAATACAAATATGATTTAGCAGCCTCTATGACAGCCTCAGATGTTAGAGCCAGGTCTATTAGAGTAGCATGCAGGTCCCTGGAGTATTGTAGTGGTCAGTGCAGTGCAATGCACCATGGAGTGTGTGTGTGTGGGGGGGGGGGGGGGGGGCTCTGGTCCCTATCTCCCCCTACCTGTCACATTTGTGGGGGAAATTGTGAGCCCTCCAAAACTCACCAGAAACCCACTGTACCCACATATAGGTGCCCCCTTCACCCATAAGGGATATTGTAGTGGTGTACAGTTGTAGGCAGTGGGTTTGGGGAGGGCTCAGCAGATAAGATAAGAGAGCAACAGTGAGATGTGTACCTGGGAGCATGTTTCTAAGTCCACTGCAGTGCCCCCTAGGGTGCCCCATTTATCACCTGGGATGTCTGGGAGACCAGTCTACTAAAAATGCTGGCCCCTCCTACATTTCAATGACTCGATTTTCTACGTTTTTCACTTGGACTATTTTTTATTAATGGACCAAAAAACAAAAAACATCCAAAGCACAAAACCTGTTAGAAACAGTATTTTCGAAAACAAAACACAGGCGTTTTTCTTTTTTGAAATGAACTTCTTTCCTATTCAGATTTTGGACGTTTTTTTCCAAAATGTCTTAAGCCGGATTTAGATGTCATATCGAAATCGCCCCTCTTTATCACTCATCATGCAATATATTTTGGATGCAAAAGATTTTTGCTGGTCTTCTTTATCTTCAAACAAGTTAAAGTAATTAGGAGCAACTCAATCAGATAAGTGACCATTTCATTTTCTTCTTTATTGAAATGAAAGATCTGATTAATGGATGGTGCAATGATTGAGTGCAGCGATACCAGCCACTGAAGATCTTTGAGCTGTTTCAACTGAAACCACTATAGAATTCTGAGCACCATACATAAATTACATTTATGTGTAAGGGATTTATTTTATTTTATATTTATTTAGGTTTGGTTTATTGCAGTGGTGTGCTGGAGCGGGCTCTCACGGGCTCGCGAGAGACGTTTGTTAAGTTTTTAAGAATTTTGGGAGCCGGTTGTTAAAGTAGGCCTCCCCATGGCTATTCTAACAACTGATTCCCAAAATGTAGGCTTGGGCCCCCTCCTGAATTCTCTTTTACTTTGCTGGCAGTGATGCTGGTCCCACCAGCCAAGTAAATAGACTGCTGCTGCTCCCTGCTGCTTGTTTCTGACTCTGAGCATCAGGCTGGGACTTTTCATGCAAGCGCAAGAAGGTTCCATCATGCTGCTCAGAGCCAGAAACAAGCAGCAGAGAATGGTGGCAGTCTATTTATTGGCTGGTGGGGCTTGGCAAAGGTATGCCTAGTGTGCCCGCACAAGGGAGGGGAGAGAGAGGCATGTATTCCCCCCTCCCCCCAAATTTCAGGGCCGGCTATGTCCAGAGAGAGAGCCCGTTGTTAAAATTTTACCAGCACACCCCTGGTTTATTGTGATTATAAAACACACACTCTCTTCATTTTTGACACTAATCCAATTTTGGACATTTTAGGAAAAAGGTTCAAAAATCCAATAGCGAATTTGGCCATTTTCAAACCAGTGCAAAAAAACCAGAAGAAAACAGTTTTCGCAAAAAACGTCAATGAAAACAAAACAGCGAAGGTGACTCAAAAATAGAAAGGACGACGTATCAAGTTGATATCCAGTTAAAAACAAATTTATTAGTAGCTAGACAAACATCACTAAAATCAGAAAAAGTGACACATAGAGGGATATATATATGGCTCCCAAAATTGCTTGTGGAAATTTGGGTACATACCCAATTTCTGCATGTAATTTAATTGAACAAACCAATTAGCATAACAAACCAATTAGCATTGATAATTAGGTGCTATCAACACTAATTGGCAACAATTAGAACTTATACCCATCTTGCTAGGTATACAGTGGTGGAAATAAGTATTTGATCCCTTGCTGATTTTGTAAGTTTGCCCACTGACAAAGACATGAGCAGCCCATAATTGAAGGGTAGGTTATTGGTAACAGTGAGAGATAACACATCACAAATTAAATCCGGAAAATCACATTGTGGAAAGTATATGAATTTATTTGCATTCTGCAGAGGGAAATAAGTATTTAATCCCTCTGGCAAACAAGACCTAATACTTGGTGGCAAAACCCTTGTTGGCAAGCACAGCGGTCAGACGTCTTCTGTAGTTGATGATGAGGTTTGCACACATGTCAGGAGGAATTTTGGTCCACTCCTCTTTGCAGATCATCTCTAAATCATTAAGAGTTCTGGGCTGTCGCTTGGCAACTCGCAGCTTCAGCTCCCTCCATAAGTTTTCAATGGGATTAAGGTCTGGTGACTGGCTAGGCCACTCCATGACCCTAATGTGCTTCTTCCTGAGCCACTCCTTTGTTGCCTTGGCTGTATGTTTTGGGTCATTGTCGTGCTGGAAGACCCAGCCACGACCCATTTTTAAGGCCCTGGCGGAGGGAAGGAGGTTGTCACTCAGAATTGTACGGTACATGGCCCCATCCATTCTCCCATTGATGCGGTGAAGTAGTCCTGTGCCCTTAGCAGAGAAACACCCCCAAAACATAACATTTCCACCTCCATGCTTGACAGTGGGGATGGTGTTCTTTGGGTCATAGGCAGCATTTCTCTTCCTCCAAACACGGCGAGTTGAGTTCATGCCAAAGAGCTCAATTTTTGTCTCATCTGACCACAGCACCTTCTCCCAATCACTCTCGGCATCATCCAGGTGTTCACTGGCAAACTTCAGACGGGCCGTCACATGTGCCTTCCAGGGCAGGGGGACCTTGCGGGCACTGCAGGATTGCAATCCGTTATGTCGTAATGTGTTACCAATGGTTTTCGTGGTGACAGTGGTCCCAGCTGCCTTGAGATCATTGACAAGTTCCCCCCTTGTAGTTGTAGGCTGATTTCTAACCTTCCTCATGATCAAGGATACCCCACGAGGTGAGATTTTGCGTGGAGCCCAGATCTTTGTCGATTGACAGTCATTTTGTACTTCTTCCATTTTCTTACTATGGCACCAACAGTTGTCTCCTTCTCGCCCAGCGTCTTACTGATGGTTTTGTAGCCCATTCCAGCCTTGTGCAGGTGTATGATCTTGTCGCTGACATCCTTAGACAGCTCCTTGCTCTTGGCCATTTTGTAGAGGTTAGAGTCTGACTGATTCACTGAGTCTGTGGACAGGTGTCTTTCATACAGGTGACCATTGCCGACAGCTGTCTGTCATGCAGGTAACGAGTTGATTTGGAGCATCTACCTGGTCTGTAGGGGCCAGATCTCTTACTGGTTGGTGGGGGATCAAATACTTATTTCCCTCTGCAGAATGCAAATAAATTCATATACTTTCCACAATGTGATTTTCCGGATTTAATTTGTGATGTGCTATCTCTCACTGTTACCAATAACCTACCCTTCAATTATGGGCTGCTCATGTCTTTGTCAGTGGGCAAACTTACAAAATCAGCAAGGGATCAAATACTTATTTCCACCACTGTATCTGGGCAAGTATTGTCTGATCGAATTGTTCCATTGCAGAGCTGTCAATTTATCCAGTTCCAGGAGGGAGATTTTTTGACCAGTCCTGGTTTCAAACTTATATCCTCAAAGCAGTGTGGGATTCATAGCCCCAAATTCAGATTTCAGCACATTAGCACTCCGTTCCTGATGAAGCCGCGTTCTTAGGTGAAACGGTGATCCCCGTCGAACGGACAAAGACGAGTGCTCGATTTCAGTTCAAAAGCTAAGTCTTTTTTTGCTGATTTGTTTCGGGTCATGAATAGGGCCTGATAATCTAAAAACCATTGCTGTCAGTCAGCTCAATTTCAGTTGAGGCTTGTAAATATATAGCCCTGTGGTGACAGAGTTTTTTGCCCAATGATAGAAACGCTGCATGAGTTATGAATTGAATCATATATAACCTTGCACTAAACCGCAGACATTTTTTGCCAGCGGTTTCTGAGGGCTTTTTCTCTGCCAATACCGACACAACACTAACAATTTAGGCTGTAGTATTCATTTAGTATTGCTTCATACGTTTTTACTACAGCACACTGCGTTTTGTTCTGGCTATTACTTGATTTAGGTAATGAGCATTCCAAGAATTTGTACGCACTGTTACAAAATACGCCTGATCCATGCCTTACTTAGGTGTGGGGATTTACACCAGGATTCAGTTGGTGTAAATCCTTGCACCTGAAAGTTAGGTGTGGCTCCAGGTGCTAGGTGTTATTCTTTAAATGGCACCCAAATACCATTTATAGAACAATGCATAGGGCTAGATTCTATATATGGAACCTGAAAAATTGGCGCTGAAAAAATTTCCGCCTAGGCGTATTCTATAAACCATGCCTAAATCTAGTGGGTTTATAGTGAAACTTGGTGTAACTGCTGGCGCCTACGTTAGGTACAGAGCAAGTGTATTCTATAACCCTGCATGTAATTTTTTGGAATGCCCACGACCCACCCATTCCACACCCATGCCTATGCCCCCTTTTTAGCAGCGCACATTAGAATTTACTTGTGCCACTTTACAGAATACGCTTAACAAATTGTGCATGTAAATTCTATTGCCAATTAGTGTCAATAATTGCTTGTTAATTGGCAATTATCGGTACTGATTTCTTTGTTAAGGTAATTGATTTGCTTGTGTAATTTTGGTCGCACTATATAGAATCTTGTGGATAGTGCTTATTTTTTCGGCACTGATTTTTTGGCTCCATATATACAGTGGGGGAAATAAGTATTTGATCCCTTGCTGATTTTGTAAGTTTGCCCACTGACAAAGACATGAGCAGCCCATAATTGAAGGGTAGGTTATTGGTAACAGTGAGAGATAGCACATCACAAATTAAATCCGGAAAATCACATTGTGGAAAGTATATGAATTTATTTGCATTCTGCAGAGGGAAATAAGTATTTGATCCCCCACCAACCAGTAAGAGATCTGGCCCCTACAGACCAGGTAGATGCTCCAAATCAACTCGTTACCTGCATGACAGACAGCTGTCGGCAATGGTCACCTGTATGAAAGACACCTGTCCACAGACTCAGTGAATCAGTCAGACTCTAACCTCTACAAAATGGCCAAGAGCAAGGAGCTGTCTAAGGATGTCAGGGACAAGATCATACACCTGCACAAGGCTGGAATGGGCTACAAAACCATCAGTAAGACGCTGGGCGAGAAGGAGACAACTGTTGGTGCCATAGTAAGAAAATGGAAGAAGTACAAAATGACTGTCAATCGACAAAGATCTGGGGCTCCACGCAAAATCTCACCTCGTGGGGTATCCTTGATCATGAGGAAGGTTAGAAATCAGCCTACAACTACAAGGGGGGAACTTGTCAATGATCTCAAGGCAGCTGGGACCACTGTCACCACGAAAACCATTGGTAACACATTACGACATAACGGATTGCAATCCTGCAGTGCCCGCAAGGTCCCCCTGCTCCGGAAGGCACATGTGACGGCCCGTCTGAAGTTTGCCAGTGAACACCTGGATGATGCCGAGAGTGATTGGGAGAAGGTGCTGTGGTCAGATGAGACAAAAATTGAGCTCTTTGGCATGAACTCAACTCGCCGTGTTTGGAGGAAGAGAAATGCTGCCTATGACCCAAAGAACACCGTCCCCACTGTCAAGCATGGAGGTGGAAATGTTATGTTTTGGGGGTGTTTCTCTGCTAAGGGCACAGGACTACTTCACCGCATCAATGGGAGAATGGATGGGGCCATGTACCGTACAATTCTGAGTGACAACCTCCTTCCCTCCGCCAGGGCCTTAAAAATGGGTCGTGGCTGGGTCTTCCAGCACGACAATGACCCAAAACATACAGCCAAGGCAACAAAGGAGTGGCTCAGGAAGAAGCACATTAGGGTCATGGAGTGGCCTAGCCAGTCACCAGACCTTAATCCCATTGAAAACTTATGGAGGGAGCTGAAGCTGCGAGTTGCCAAGCGACAGCCCAGAACTCTTAATGATTTAGAGATGATCTGCAAAGAGGAGTGGACCAAAATTCCTCCTGACATGTGTGCAAACCTCATCATCAACTACAGAAGACGTCTGACCGCTGTGCTTGCCAACAAGGGTTTTGCCACCAAGTATTAGGTCTTGTTTGCCAGAGGGATCAAATACTTATTTCCCTCTGCAGAATGCAAATAAATTCATATACTTTCCACAATGTGATTTTCCGGATTTAATTTGTGATGTGCTATCTCTCACTGTTACCAATAACCTACCCTTCAATTATGGGCTGCTCATGTCTTTGTCAGTGGGCAAACTTACAAAATCAGCAAGGGATCAAATACTTATTTCCCCCACTGTAGAATTTGGCCCTAAATGTGCAAGGCAGCTGTTGAGTTAACACCTTTAAAAATTAACTCCTGTGTAACAGTGTGGAAGATTCTAGTCCTACATCAGGCTCTAAGCTTGGACTTTTCAGTACCCTTAGGAGGAATCACGTAGAATACATAAATTTGTTGTCTTGTAGGATTTATTTTAATTTGTGGCATCTAGGTACTGTTCAGGGCCAGTTTAAGGGGTGGCTAGAAACAGGAAGTAATTTGTTTTTTGCCTTTTAAAAATACCAAGATGCCCTGGCAGGAACAAAACACAGCAACAAGGAGTGAAAAAACAGCTCCCAAAGCCACATAATGCATTAATCCAGCAGGAGTTAGAAGATGAGAGAAGGTGGCTGGCTGGGACTG
Organism: Microcaecilia unicolor; assembly: GCF_901765095.1. Taxonomy (NCBI): domain Eukaryota; kingdom Metazoa; phylum Chordata; class Amphibia; order Gymnophiona; family Siphonopidae; genus Microcaecilia; species Microcaecilia unicolor. The sequence goes on along the minus strand of NC_044033.1, from coordinate 467,895,321 downwards.
ATGCTGAGGCTGGTACAAGAAGAGGCCTCATGCTGAAGCTAGGGTTGGAAGGGGGGCAAAAGCTGATGCTGGGACTGGAAATGGTCAAATGCTGGTGTGGTTGGGAATGGAAGGGATTTGAAGCTGGGGTACTGGGATTTGAAGAGTGTCTGGGTCTGGAATTAGAAATGAGCTGATGCTGGGGGGGAGGGGTTGGATTGGAAGGAAGTAAATGCTGGAGCTAGGGTAGGAGGGCTGGGACTAAAAGAGCAGATGCCGGGTCAGAGTGGAAGAGAAAGGGGCAGATACCAAGGAAGTAAGAAGGGAGAAAAGGAAGAAACAAGGGCATATAGAAGGAAATATTGAGAGGGGGCATAGGGATAGATGTGGTGTAAGGATAAGAAAAGGCAGGGTTAATGAATATTGAAGAAGAAAGTAGATGGGTGGATGCTGAGGGAGAGAAGGTGGAGGCAAGAGGTCAGGTATTAGAAACAAGGGGATGAGGAGAGCAGGGACTCAGATTTAGGTGAAGAGTCCAAGGTTAGGTGTGAAACCAGAATAACTCTAAAACTTGCTAGGTACTGGAGATATAAGTGGGGACTCAGAGACTGGATAGGGTGGAAGAATAGGTACTTTGTAATTAGCTGAGGGGATAGTGAGGATTTTTTTTGTTTGTTTGTTACATTTGTACCCCGCACTTTCCTACTCATGGCAGGCTCAATGCAGCTTACATGGGGCAATGGAGGGTTAAGTGACATGCCCAGAGTCACAAGGAGCTGCCTGTGCCTGAAGTGGGAATTGAACTCAGTTCCCCAGGACCAAAGTCCACCACCCTAACCACTAGGCCACTACTCCAGGAATTAAAAGGACAATGAGGACTAGTGATTGGATGAGGGGTATAAATAAAAACTGTGAGACTGATTGCAGAAATATGGGTAGGGGATATGATTTGAAGGTCTTAGAGAGATTGGGAAGCAGTTGAAAAAGACAGAGAGCTATGGAGTGGGTGAAAAACAAAGGCAGGGGACAGGTCTTTGAAGGAGGTAAAAGAGAGTAGACATGGGGGAAGTGAAATGGGAAGAAAGACCAATCCCTGTGGCACTCAGAGTGAATGCCATTTACAACCACCCTTTGTCAGTTTAAATAAGATGCCTATGCAGAACTGTGTCAAACACTTTGTTGAAATCTAAGATCCAGCACTCTTCCTTGAGCAAACTGTGGCCACCCAGTCACAGAAATTAATCATATTAATCTGACAAGGATTACCTTAACCCTGGGACCCTGATATCCATTTGATACCATAAACTGCACTATTCTGTCTTTTAGCAGTGTTCCATTAATTTACTCACTACAGAGGTTAGGCTAACTGGTCTAAGGTTGCCAATCTCTTCCTCCCACATCTGTGGAGAGAGATCATATCCACCTTTCTCCAGTTATCTGGGACCATTCTGGACTCTAAAGAAGTACTGCAATAGTAGAGTTGCCAGAACTTCCCAAGTTTCCTCAATACCTTTGGATCTATCCCATCTGGCCCCATTACTTTGTCTACTTTCTTTAGCTAGCTCCTCAGGAGTATAGTACTCTGAAAGCAAGCCCTACCTCAAAGCTAGGCAGCCAGGGAAATCTGCAGTCACAAGACTTAAACCTCACAGCTTGTAACTGTTGCACCATAAATAAACCTTGAAATAAAATGCCTAGCCACCTGCCTGGGGTTACACCACAGCCACTTAGAGGGTCTATCCCCAGCACAACTCAGATCAGCCTGCATCTGCCACTTTTGCTCTACACTAGCACCCTCATCCCACCGACTGGGTCACAACTACCTGTGGGTGAGTATTCCGCTCTCCAATTATCCCCAGTGATTTCTGCATTGCTGAAGCCATACTCCCAGTGGTCCCACAGTTCCCAGAAAGCACTCACAGACCCAACACACAAACCACCAAGATTCTTTGTCAGTCCAGACAAAAAGGGCAAACAATTAACAGTGGAACAAAATAGTGCAAATAGCAAACAGCAAACAACTACAACAACAACAACAGGTAACTGAAATATGGATCAATTATAACACTAACTAAACATCTGTATACTGCCTAAACAGTACCTGGGAAGATCCGGACATATAATTCACCGAGCCTTAGCAAAGAGATCTGTCTCTCTTTTCTCCCGGGCTAAGACTGAACTCAAAACCAGTAATGTCCAAATGAGATGACATTGAATCAGTGACCTTTCTCTAAATACATTTTAAAACCTTTTTTATTGTTCCTCAATTCTGAGAATCGGAGTATTTTGGAAGTTGCTTCTATCCTGCAAAAGAGTTCCCATCATCATTTAGGTTTAGGCTAGTTAGAAACACGTTTGCAAAGTAAGTTTTTAAGGGTTTTTGTCATTGGATATTTAGTCATAGGAGAGTTGGTCATAAAATTCAGTGGACAATTGGTCATAAGCCACTGGGTAATATAGGACTATGGTCATAAGTCATATGAGGGTAAATTCTTTAAGTGGCACCTAACAATCTGCACCCAAAAATCCACATGCTTAGCCTGATTCCACAAAGGGAGTATGCCATATAAAGAATCGTGCATAGCATGAACAATGGCATTATCACTGGTATAAGCAGCTAAGTAATCACACCAACATTTACGCTATGCATGATTCTATATATGGTTCATTCTATTTAGTGTGAAATTCTTGATCCAAGTTGAATCTCCATATCAACACCAGCATGCAAAATGATACATCAGCTATGCAGGGGCAGTGTGAAAAATGGTCAACATGAAAAGGCAGCCCAATTTTTCAGAGGCAGACACACTGCTGCTTGCCAGGCTCTTCCTCACCAAGCCGGCCAGGTATTTCATTATACTTGGCCACAGAAAAAGGAGCTATAACTCCTACAGAAAGGCCTGGCTCAGGTTAACTAAGGAATATAATAATGAAGCCTCCATGCACAGGGAGGTACGTTCAAGCTAGCAGACTAAATTTCATAAAAGGATCAGTCAGCTGTGACCCCTGTACAAGAATGCAATCTTTTGTATGTCACCTCTCTAAGAAAGGAAATGGAGAATGAAGTTAATAGCTCCAATGGTAGGACTTGAACCTACCACACCTGAATGATAAGGTAGCTATTCTAACCACTAGGCTACATCGCACTCAACATAACCCTCTGTCTCAGTCATACATACTGAATGTATTGGAGGACAGCTTGTTCATGGATGAGTGTGAAATATTTATTGCCATATAGGTCCTTAACTAGGAATGAGATCACTGAAACCACCCAAACAGTCTTTTCCCCTATGCTACAGAAGTACATAAGTAATGCCATACTGGGAAAAGACCAAGGGTCCATCGAGCCCAGCATCCTGTCCACGGCAGCAGCCAATCCAGGCCAAGGGCACCTGGCAAGCTTCCCAAATGTACAAACATCCTATACATTTTATTCCTGGAATTGTGTATTTTTCCCAAGTCCATTTAGTAGTGGTTTATGGACTTGTCCTTTATGAAACCGTCTAACCCCTTTTTAAACTCTGCTAAGCTAATTGCCTTCACCACGTTCTCCACAAACGAATCCCAGAGTTTAATTATGCGTTGGGTGAAGAAACATTTTCTCTGATTTGTTATAAATTTACTACACTGTAGTTTCATCGCATGCCCCCTAGTCCTAGTATTTTTGGAAAGCGTGAACAGTGACCTTTCTCTAAATACATTTTAAAACCTTTTTTATTGTGCTTCACATCCACCTGTTCCACTCCACTCATTATTTTATATACCTCTATCATGTCTCCCTCAGCCGTCTCTTCTCCAAGCTGAAAAGCCCTAGCCTCCTTAGTCTTTCTTCATAGGGAAGTCGTCCCATCCCCGCTATAATTTTAGTCGCCCTTCGCTGCTGTTACTCTTATATAAAGCCCCACTGCAAATAGCAATGTAGCATTCAGAAATATCTGTCATATACTTGCCACTCAACCTCCTTCTCCCTCTCATCCCTTGTCTCTATACAGATAGAGGAACTGAGAAAAAGGGACCGCTATCTAAGCCAGAGGAAGACAGACTACCTCCAGGGGCTGAGACAACAAATGCAGGCAGGGCTAGGTGAGTAATATTGCAGTGTCACATGTACCCACTATTGGCTCCCTCTCCACTTTATGGTTATAATAGTCCAGAGTGCAACTGAGGAGCTGCACAACTGTAACCTATATTCAAGTTTCCTGCTTTGGTAGGTTATCAACCAGCCATATCACCCCCCCCCCCCCCAACCCAGACAGGCTGCCACAGGGCTGGCTCAGGCAGACCCTGGGGAAAGGGAAGAAGATGAAGGAGGAGGAGAAGGAGGAGAGGAAGAACAAGAAGATGAGGAACAAGAAGAAGAAGAAGGAGAGAGAGAGAGAGAAATGAGACAACAGCTTCCCCCAAGCCCAATACCACTCCATCGTGCCTACCCCATTCTCTCTGTACCACCCCAGGAGCAGCAGGACCTCCCTCAGAAAGAGGACAATGGCTTTCTTCATGTGTCCCCATATTCGCCAAGACAGAGAGCCAAGGCTCATGTCATTCCAGTGGAATAGAGGCTGTCTTGGAGGAGATGGAGTACATATGGGATGTCATTGACCAGTGACTAAGGGCCCTGGAAGTGGGGCAGGCCAGGCTAGATGACATCATAAATGTTTTACACACTAATGTCGACACCGAGATTCAGCTTGGATCAAGAATTTCACACTAGAGTGCACCATATATAAAATCACACATAGCATGAATGTTAGTGTGATTACTCATGCAGGTAATTGTGCTATCCCTCTATGGGGATGCCACAAACAGAACCAGCTCCAATACGCAACTTGCTATCTGGCAGCACATCTGTCATAAGCTTAATGCCATCTACCTCCAAAACCGGAAGGTGGTGGATCTAAAAAAAAGTGGCAGCAAATTCATTGCAAGGTCTTCAACAAACACTACCAGAGAGAGCAGAGAGACCCAACAGCACAACAACCCTGAGTGCCCTAGAGAGGGAGGTACCAGCCACAGTTGACCCCGGAACAGTGGCTGCAGTCGAAGGTTGGGCCATAACCCGCAGGTGGTGAGGTAAGACTAGGTACCATACATTCCATATAACCATTGACTCTCTTCCAGATGAACATGTGTTGGGACTTATGCAGAGACAACCCTTGGGTTGCAGGGTTTGCATATGCATTACCATGACCCCGTCGTTGTCGGCCTCTGATGTAATTGTGTTCTATAGGAGGCATAATTTCTATAAGTAGGTCAAATGCTTGTTCGACATCGCTTACAGGCACATACGTATGTAAGGGCAGAAAGACACCTAACAGATCCATCGACAATGTTGTAGCTCACATACAGTATGTAGTCTTCATGCCTATTTCACTAACCTTATATAGACTAAATGAAAATAACACCTGTTATCCATGCTGATGCGTAGGCTTCTTTGAATGCTGACATTGCTCCAATTTCAAAGTCTGTCAGTACATGAGGACAAGCAGAAGGAATCAGTCATTTTGCCTCTTACAATAGGTGATTATATACTGAACTCCATTTATCAGGCAGAAGATTCTACTAGATTACATCCATCAGCAAATTGAAAATGAATGGAATACAGTTGGAAAAAAACAATGCAGGTACTACCTTGAATGTTTCATCTGCAATCCATATCTGTTGACTGATCTAGCCCGTCTAATAGTTCATGAATTCCTTAAAACAAATGGGTACATTGAAATTAAGATCATTTAAAATGCCGGGTAAAGCATCTACGTTTCCTGCCATGAGAATCTTCTGTCTGTGTTGCCGAAGTGCATGGCTCAGCTTTGACTTCTTCGGCAGTGCCATAAGTACATGTGGTGAGTCTCAAACTGTGCCTTGAACTTCTTTTAGTCCAAACACTTCCTTCTCCAATAATCTTCTTCATGTCTCCTAGGGCTTTTTTGGCAAGATTTCCTTTATGGTTATGTTTAGCATTATCATCACTAATTAATGAAGCATGGCATCTCAAAGTTCCCACTTTGCTGCAACACCAGGTTGTGTGCGCAAGTTGGTTGACGTAATGTTTGTATCCATTGTAGATGAACATTGTTTTGCCCTTTTGCAAAATACCATACTTCATTTATGAGCAATCTCACTTTTTAAACAAAGTTTATACCAAATTGTAAATTAATAATTTGATCAGATGTTATAACTAAATTTTCTAACCTACCATCATACACAAACATGTACATCACAATAGCTACTTCCTGTTAACATTTTGCAACTAGCATTATAAAGAATTGTAACCAACAGCCATGCATAAGAATGTATGCTTTGTCAGCACTACTGAATGACTTTAAAAGACATTTACAATATGGACTCAATTATTATAAACAATAACTTGCATAAAGGAGATTTAATTGAAATAAGACCAATGAAATAGCCTTTGAAGCCCATGTAACAATATTAAATCTATAAAACCAAAGTTCTTCATGACAATTAGTCCTTGTGACCAATATATCAGTGACTTTATGGCCTCATTAACAATAGTAGATGTGTCCATTATACATAAGGCCACAAGGTCTTATCCCCAAAAGCCATATGACCAAACTGGGATCAAAGACCCTATGACCAACTGTCCTATGGCCAAGTAGGTATGACCAATTGCCCTATGAGCAATAGTCCGTGCACTCAAAATAAATATGCAGTGCTTCTGTAATGGTAACTAAAATGAAATACGAGAAATAAATATTCCACTGGAATTTTATTTAGTTACTTTTGAAAAATACCTGAAACAAAACAACCTTCTTCATTGAATTTCTTTAAATTTAATTTTCAAACAAATACACAGTCCTTCTGGATGATAGGGAGAACAGACCTGGATCCAAAGTAGTCAAAGCTGTACCTCCTGATTCACCAAAATCTATATTTCAGTTCTACAGTTCATTGTGGAATTTGCCCTGAACAGATCTTGCTCATTAAAAGTGTTTTGTCAAAATGATTCCTAGGTCTCTTAAGGAAGATCATAATTCAGGGACACTACCAGATAGAAAGACCTGTTATTGGAGGACCAAGTCAAAGATCCACAAATCTTACAAGTAAAACTGTTGTGTCTTCTGATTCTAAAAGATAAAATGGCTCATGGTAAACAGGACAGAACAGAAATAGCTTTTCCATCATCACATCACATCATGTCAGGAGGCAAAACCAGAACCATTCTTCACCACAAAAAATTAATAATCATTATAACAGGAGCTGCCGTCTCTGAATGTATTAATGGCAATGGTAGTATACAGGGCCACAGATGGAAGAACAGGCAGAGTCAGGTTACAGAGGGAGCAATTTTGTCTTGGTGAATGCCTGAGTCATTCTCATGCAAGTCCTCACTTCAGACCATCAAATGGAAATACTTTGCCCAGGAACTGCAGTCTTCAGTCTCTGGCTCTGCACCTTTCAGCATGACCCCCTCTGGTCTCCAGCATTTCTCTTACACCCCCAACATCTCTCCCCTATGGTGTCTAGCACTGCTCTCGTTCCTTCCTTCTTTCCCTCTATGCCCACCCACCCACCCTGACAAGATGTTTGGATCTTACGTTCCTTCCTCCAGGGTAGCAATGGATAGAAAATGTATTGTGGCCAGCATGAGCATCCATGGATGATCCAGCCAGGTTGGCTCCTACCCCCTCTGAATTTTCCATTTTGGAGGGGACAGCAACTGGCAAGCCTGAGTATGCACAGATACTCGAGGCCCTACACCAGACACTATGCATTTTCTATAGCTGCCAACTGCTATGTCACCACCCTGGGGTTAGGGAGGGAAGGCCTGAACACTTCAGTGAACTTGGAGAAGCGCCAATGCCAACCCCTAAATTGTGCCACCCTGGGTGGGCTAGTCCACCTAGTAGATGGCCAACACTGGAAATAGTGATTTCACAACTTCCATATGAAGTAGCACCACTTCCATATATAACTGCACCTACACAATTTCACAAACCTACATGTGTAAATGCCACCAATTAAATTGTGTGGCCACAATTTTAACCTGGTTTAATTTGGGAGGTGGCATAAACCTCAGGATTTAGGAGATGACTCCCTTAATTCCTCATGTAAAGCCCTAGCTGAAATGAAAATTATTTGTGTGCCTGTGAGCAGGTGTAAAACTGAAGTTTTTCCTTTTACATGTGTATTCCCTTTGTAGAATGAAAAATACATATACAGATTTGAATCCTGCCTAAGCCATTCCCAAACTATATCTGCTTAGGTTATAGGCAGAATATAAGTGGAATACATTCAAAAATATCTCTGTATCTTTATCTCCTTGAAATCTCTATGTGGTGTGGTTATAAACTTGTAAACAGCAGCTTTGTGAAATCAGTATTTACACATGCACTATTTCCATGCAGATATGTCTCTAAAACAAGGGTGTCCAACCTCAGTCCTTGCCAGGTTGGATTTTCAGGATTCTCTGTGCAATGATTGCTTTCAGTCAACTGATAGCAATTATCAACCAACCAATTTTCTTTGGCAAATCACTATTACACACATAATGAACACCTGACCATAATAAGGCTCCCTATATTGTAATCCAAGTACAGATGATTCTGATTCAACTGAAAGGCAAAAGAGCACAAAGCAATGGCAGAATTAAAAAAAAAAAAAAGTGTCTTCCTTTGCTTTCAAGAATCATATTGTTGTCATGTTTCACTTCAGTATGTGCAAATAAATTTTTTAAAAATTGTATTCATATAGGACCAGATTCAGTAAATGGTGCCCAAACTTGGTCACTGGAAAAAAAAATTGTCACAGAGCACTATTCTATAAAGGTGCTCTGAGTTGAGCTCTGTTTATACAACAATGCTTAGAGCCCACTCCCATGCCAAGGAAGATTTGGGAGAGATATCTGTGCCAGAAATGGTATTCAAAGCTGACGAGTCAGAGAAACTGAATGAAATCTTTATAAACCTGGAGGATGTAATGGCACAACTTGACAAAACTGAAGAGTAGCAGATCTCCTGGACTGGATGGTATTCATACCAGAGTACTGCTAGAATTGAAAAATGAACTTGTAACTATTGTTAATAATATCTGATTTATCTTTAAAATCAAGCATGGTAACGGAAGATTGGAGGGTGGCCAATGTAACACCGATTTTTAAAAAGGGTTCCAGAGGAGATTTGGGAAATTATAGACCAGTGAGACTGACGTTAGTGCTGGGCAAAAGGGTAGAGGCTATTATAAAGAATAAAATTACAGAGCATATTCAAAAGCATGAATTAATGAGACAAAGCCAACATGGATTTAGTGAAGGGAAATCTTGCCTCACCAATCAATTACATTTCTTTGAAAGGTTGAACAAACATGTGGATAAAGGTGAGCTGGTCAAGGCGTTTGAAAAAAGTACCCTCATGAAAGACTCCAGAGAAAATTGGAGAGCCATTGGATAGGATGCAGTGTCCTATTGTGAATTAAAACTGGTTTGAAAGATAGACAATGGAGAGTAGAGTTAAAATGGTCAGTATTCTCAATGGAGAAGGGTAGATAGGGGGTTCCCCAGTAGTCTGTGCTGGGTCTGCTGCTTTTTAACATATTTATAAATGATCTAGAGATGGGAATAACTAGTAAGGTAATTAAATTTGCGGATGACACAAAAGTTTTTCAGAATTGTTAATCACAAGAGGATTGTGAAAACTTTCAAGAGGACCTTATGAGACTGGGAGACTAGGCATCTAAATGGCAGATGATGTTTAAATGTGAGCAAGTGCGAAGTGATGCATGTGGGAAAGAGGAACCCTAATTATAGCTACACAATGCAAGGTTCCACATTAGGAGTCACTGGCCAGGGAAAGGGATCTAGGCATCATTGTTGATGATACATTGAACCCTCTGCTCAGTGTGCGCAGCAGCTAAGAAAGCAAATAGAATGTTAGATATTATTAGGAAAGGAATGGAACGCAAAAATGAGCACATTATAAAGCCTTTCTATCACACCATGGTGCGACCGCACCTTGAATATGTGTTCAGTTCTGGTCACTCATCTATATCTTTTTGAGATGCAATAGAAAAGATACAGAGAAGGGCGATGAAGATGGAGATTGAACGACTCTCCTATGAGGAAAGGCTAAAACAGCTAGGGCTCTTCAACTTGGAGAAAAGATGGCTGAGGAAAGATATGATAGAGGTCTATAAAATAATGAGTGGAGTGGAACGGATAGGCAGAATGCAGTAAATGCGCTAGCAGAGTTTTAAAAAAGGTTTGGATGGCTTCCTAAAGGAGAAATCCTTAGGACTATTATCAAACTGGGCTTGGAGAAAATCCACTGCTTATTTCTAGGATAAGCAGCATAAAATGTATTGTACTTTTTTGGGATCTTGCCAGGTACTTGTGAACTGGATTGGCCACTGTTGGAAACAGGATGTTGGGCTTGATGGACCTTCGGTCTATTCCAGTTTGGCAATACTTATGTAGTTATATAATTTGGGCACCAGTGTTTATGTCAGCTGAGACCTGGTTTAAATGCCAGTGCCCAAATCTTAAATAATGAAAATCCCTTGTACAAAACACAGAGGATGTAAGTTCTTCAAATATAAATTTTTGTGTAGATAATGGTTCCTCTCAATTATCTAAGCCATGTTGCTCCCACACCTCAGGCTCCTAAAGCAACAAGATATAAACCGATCTATAGCAACTGGGATGAATACTATTCAGAACTGGGCTCTGGTAAATAATCTAAAACTGGACATGCAAAAGACTAAGATCCTTTGTTCCAACTTCAATAACACTGTCCAATTATAGAACCTTCACAGTTGATTCAGAAGCTAAAGTACTAGGGGTCATCCTTGACTCCTCCGCAACACTCTCCTCCCACCTCAACCAACTATAGAAGAAAACACTGTTTAAAATGAGGACAACTACGAATAGTCAGGTCATTCTTTGACCAAAAAGCCTTTGCACTACTGGTCCAAATGCTGATTTTACTGCATCTGGATTACTGTAATTCCTTATTCTGTGGAATAAGATTCAATATATTAAAAAAAAAGCCTACAGATGATACAGAACACAGCAGCTAGACTAATTTTCAAACAGAATAGATATACCAGTGTTTTGCCATACCTAAACTACTCTGGCTACCCATAGCTGAAAGAATTAGGTTTAAAGCTGCCTGTCTGTTCTTTGAAATTCTACAAGGTCTCACATCTGAACTATCGATTAATATCTCATCAGTGTATACTGTTTATTCCAGCAGAGTGAAAGAACAATTGAACTTAGCACCACTGCTCTACAGGGAATCAGATTTCAGAAGACCTTTAGATTACTCTTCACTATATCAGGAATCTCTCTATGGAACTCACTCCCCCTTGCCATCAGATCTGAAACTAACTACCTCACCTTCCAAAAGAGGCTAAAAGACTTTTTCTTCCCAAAGACTTCTACTAACAACCACTTCTCTATGTGTCCCTTAACGGGCCACAAAAAAAAAACATCAAATCAAACACCTCTGGTATTCTCACACTCTATAAGTACATAAAAGATTGATTTCGGCTGCTGGGCAGACCGTTGATTGCTGGGTGCTGCGCTGTTGACTCTCCCCTGCTCGTCATCTCATCCATCAGGGAGTCTGCTGCCTTCGCGTCCTCCTGCCCGCCTGTCGGATTTGTACCCCGGCTCTTCTCTTTGGCTGGCCTTATGGAGGAGCAGTGGAGGAGGACTCTGGCTTGGAAAGCCCCGACGGTTGGTGCTGCGGAGGATGACCATTTGGTCCGCCATCTTGACTCCTGCGCCACTGACTCCGTCGCAGAGGAAGCCTGCCTCCAGTGTCATCCTGCCTCTGCATGCTGCTGCTGTTTCTTCAGATCTTCATCACCTTGCTGGACCTGTTCTTGTTAGGCTGGATTTCCATCATCCCTCTGGTCCACCTGGACTCCTGCTGCCCATCTCTGTCTCCCTTACCTTTCCCTTCTCATTCTGCTCTCCCTGCCCTAACTATTGAAATGTAACTGTAACTGTATTGAATTTATTTTATTGGTTCATTGTAAGTCGCTTTGGGTCTGCAAACCTGTGGCAAAAAGGCAGGGTATAAATGTCCTAAATAAATACATAAATAAATAAAACTCAATTGGCAGTGGGCTCAATGGGAAAAGTTTGCATGAACTGTACTGTAAAGCAGAAAACTCTCAACCTAGTTCTTGGGACACACCTAGCCAGTCTGATTTTCAGAATACCCACAATGACTATTCATAGCGTACATCTACATGCACTGCCCCTATTGTATACAAATGTATCTTATGCATACTCAATATGGATATCCTGAAAACCAGACTGGGGTCCCGATATTCAAACCACAGGAGTTAGACTGCTATCTCCCACGGTCAGTGCTGAGCCCAGGTATTCAATGGTGAGCCATTAATTGGCCAAGCTGATATTCAGTACTAGCTGGTTAAATTTGAATCAGCCCAAGATAGGACTGGCATTCATGTGGCCAAATATGGCCACCAAACAAGCTGCAATTGACAGAGGGTTATATTGCATGATAGAACTGCCTATCTGCTAGTGACTTACCTGCAAATCTTCAGTGGGTCGTGGCGGCCATATCCCACTGAAAATTTGTAGATTGCCGGTTATGGGGCATTTAACCAGCCAGGTGCAGATCCTGGCTGGTTAAATGCTTTTGAATATCAGGAGAGATAGATAGATAGATAGATAGATAGATAGATCTACCTCAGTGTACATACATCTAAACTTATGCACATATACATACCCTAGTATTCAGTCTTTTGGTGAATGTCTGAGTCTCTCCCCCCCCCCCCCCCCCAAAAAAAAAAAAAACATATTGTTTCTATGAATAAACAAATTCAATAGCATCTATCCACACATAAGCTAAGGTGCTCACATTCTGTCAGTTTTTATAACATCCACTAAAAGTGTTGTTTCAACAACTCTCAAGGTGGTCAGAGTGTATATTTTCAAAACATGATTGTGTATTTTGACTTATAGTTTCAGACAAAAGTAAAATCAAATGTGAGGTAATCATTCATGAAAGCATTCTAAAGTTCCATTATCGTACCCCCTTTGTTTCTCTGAAAACTGAGGACCCAGAGTGCATGTTATCAGTCTGCTTTTTGGTATTGATATCTGTTTCTGCATTGTAATCCCATTGCCCCAAGTTATGCAGTTTTTCATTTCGTATCCCATATCTGTTTCCCCTGAGAGCTAGAGAATGAAATTTACACTAGGGAAAGTTCAGCATCATTCAGCATTGATGTTACTTGCTCAACAATCCTCTACACTAGGAAGACCTATACGTCAACTGCAGCTAACACTTACAATTTATCAATATCCACTTACACATGTAAAGATTTATCTTCCTTCTGTATATATTTTAGACCCTGAGCTAGAAAAACATTTTAAAAAATAAGATAAAATGATGGCCGGGAAAAAAAAAGCGCACCTGTTAAATCATCTGTCTTAAAAGGTCACTCTGTCTTTTTAGGGTCTGTGCTGTGCCATTGCTCAAACATTAACTGTCTTCAAAAGAGAGGCATCATATCCATCCTACTATTCATGTTCAAGGTTAGAAGGCTCCCTTGTCAACACCGTAAACAATAATGAGATCTTGTTCCCCTTATTTCTACCTATATGTTGCTGTTGGCAGTTCTGGAGGTTACTGTTTGATTGAAATGTCTGCAGATGGAAAACCTCCAGAACAACAGTAGGACTTTATGTCACATTCTGTCTCCCAGGTGAAGTGGCAAAAATATTTTAATCAAAATCTTAGTTCCATATAATATTGTACTCAGATAAATCACTTCCAAGAGGCTGCTACTATACAGTGCTTACAAGCTGTTTAAAATATTCTATCCCTCTGTTCTTAACCACTACTTATCTTGGAAATAAATGTATACACTCTCAGAAATACTATATCTAACGCGTCCTGTTGATCTGAATTTTCTTAGTGGGTCACTACATAACATCTAATCTTACCTTGCTGAAACTATCTGCTGTAGAAAGTGGTAAATGCTGTGAAACACATATGGTTGTAAGATTGCATTTGAAATTAATCAGTCAAATGATACTAATCACTAATCGCAAAATAATCCAATACTGATTATTGCTCTAGATAATGAGATCCAAAAAAGAACTCACACCTACTCACACCTAGAAAGTATGTTTTTGAGAAAGCTTTTAAATCTTAAGCCCCAGAGTTACTGAGGGACATAAGTCTTGTGATATCTCATACAGTAAAACACTCTCCTACAGGATGACTTCAACATAAAGACAGCATGACTGCATCAAATTCAAATCAAACTGTATTCACTAGCAGAATAACAGCTACAATTTAAAATAATAATACTCAACAGACTAGTTAAATATGACACAAAGTCCATATAAGGCAGAAAAAAAAATTTAAACCAGATGCTATAGAGATCTCACAATAAGGTCCCAAAAGGTATTGGAGTCAGATAATAGTGTTCCGTTCAACATCATCATTGAAACTGTGTGAGCTCATTGCATGGCATTCATAAATCCAATATTGCTCTCTATGAACAAGTCAAGCAATGCTATCCACGCCCACCCCATTCCCAGAGGTGTAGGAACATGCTCAATAATCAACTGCATGAGCTGCAGAAAAACATTACGTTCAATAATTGAGGTTACTACAAGATGCCAATTATACAGCCAGGACATGACTGTTAAGACTCTTGTCTTAACATTGTAGTCACTTTTAGCAGTGTGAGTTCCGTGTCCCACATAAATCATTGGACAAGGACACATGATGACATATACCAAAAATGTGGATCTACACAAATAATATTCCACAGCTTAAACTTTTTTTTTCTTTAAACAGGATGTCACCACTCTCTTTTTTGGCACAGTAAATACTGAAGCAAAGAATTTAAGGAGGGGGGCAGTTATGAAAGTGTGGTAAACATCAGGCTTTTACTGCACCTTGATTTACCACAGGAGTCAGCAACCAGCAGTAGCCCATTGCAACAGGTTACTGAGACTGTGGTAAGGAAAAACACTGCTTTTGAGCAGGGGCGTATTTGCGTGGAGCCACGGGGGCACTGGGCGCCCGTAGATTGGCCCTGGACCCCCTGCCGATGACCCTCTCCACCCCCCCTCCCGCCGCCAACCCGCCGTCACCTATCTTGCTGGCGGGGGACCCAATCCCCGCCAGCGGAGGTCCTCTCTTCCGTTGCAGCAAAGCTTCCTGTTCCGGTCTGACGTCCTGCCGTACAACGTGCAGGACATCAGACTCAGAATTTGAAACTGAAGGAAGCTTTGCTGCAACGGAAGAGAGGACCTCCGCTGGCAGGGGTTGGGGTCCCTCGCCAGCTTGCAATGGAAGGACCTCGGCTGGCGGGGGTTGGGGTCCCCCGTCAGCAAAGGTAGGCAACGGGGCGGGGGAGAGGGTGGCGGCGGGGAGGGGGGTAGAGAGGGTCATCGGCAGGGGGACAGTCAAAGATGGCCAGCGGGGGGGGGGGGGTTCGGCAATGGCGGTGGGGGTCAGCGGCGCTGGGGGAGCCTAAAATGTGCCCACTCACTCTGGCCCTGGCCCCCCCTCCTGCCGAAGTCCAGATACGCCCCTGCTTGTGAGCAAACCTATCAAGCAGCATTATTCTGCCAAACCAAAAGCCATGGAGGGGGGGAGCCTACCAGTGCGTGGGGGCCTTCAATTTGGGGGCCTCTGTTCAAGATGAAACTTGGCCTATGAGGTCATTTCTGTATGGGGTCACCTCAAGGGGGCACTTCTGAGGGGCCTATTCAGGGTGGGTTACAATTCCAAGGGGGCCTTGAACTGGGAGGGGGGGCTTCCATTGGGGAAGCATTGATGTGTGGGCTGCTTCAGAAAGGGGAATGACAGCTTAGGTGGAACTTTGGAAGTGGGTGTATGAATAGAGCATACTCAGGGGCATCTTACATTCACTATGGCTGCCACTTTAAAAAGCAGCCCAGGAGCATCTGGGAACAGTTCTGTTTCCCAATGATCCCAGACAACAAATTCAGCAACAACATGACTTGTAGTGTACACCCAGTTTTAACCACAAACCATGTTATAGAATTTACATCATAATGAGATGTTTACTTCCATTTGCTTGTTTTGCATCTCATAACTAGATACTGTGGAGTAGTACCCTTTGTAACACTGCATTATGGTTCTGAAACGAGTACTTTATGCAGCTTTATCCCCTTAGTATCTCTGCTACGGCTTTGCCTTCCTGAAGTGCCCCTTTTGTTCCTTGATGATTCCTTACAAGTTTTCTGCTTCTAATGTACCCAACAAAGGTTATATTCAGGGCTGCATGTTAATCGCAATTAATGCTGTGATTAATGCTTTAAATTAATCACAACTAATGATGAAACTCCCTCCCCTGCCTTCCTGCACACATTGTCCACTTTTCTGATCACATACACAGCGGCCCCCAGGTTACATACCACAATACTTGATCATGGTCTTTCTTTTGTGTTTCTGGGGCATAGAACTCAGAAGTCTGCCCGGCTCTGTCCTTATGTTCCAACTACTGGAGTTGCCGTTAAAGCCCACTCCAGCCTATCCGAGCCCTTGTTGTAATTTGTGGGACCCAGATCGCAAAAGTCTGCCCTGCGCTGTCCTCATTTCCAGCCATTGAAGCCTTTACAACCCATCCTAAACTGGATTGCATATACGAAACGCAGACCTACAAAGTCTGTCGAGTACCGGCCTTAGTTCTTCACAGTCAGAGTCGCCATTCAAGCATCACTTAAATATCAACAAGCATGCAGCCATTTAAGGTTTTCTTTTTATACCATCCTTTTTTATAGAGATCCTCTGTGTTCATCCCACGCCTTTTTGAATTCCGTCACTGTATTCCAGGCATTGACCATCCTCTCTGTGAAAAAGAATTTCCTGACATTACTCCTAAGTCCCCACAACCTCAGCTCATGTCTTCTACTTTTATCATTTCCCCTTCTCTGGAAAAGAATTGTTCCTATATTAATACCTTTCAATATTTAAATGTCTATATCATATCTCCCATGCCCCTTCTTTCCTCTAGTCTATACATATTCAGATCTTCCAATCTCTTCGCATACATCTTATGGCACAAGTTCCATATCATTTTTGTTGTCTTCCTCTGGAACACTTCTAGTCTTTTTATATCCATAGCAAGATACAGCCTCCAAAACTGAATACAATACTCCAGGGGGGACCTCATCAGTGACTTGTACAAAGGCATCAGTAACTCCTTTCTTCTGCTGGTTGCACCTCTCTTGATGCAGCTTAGCATTCTTCTGGCTATGGCCACTGCCTTGTCGCACTGTTTTGTTGGTTTGGGATCTTTGGACACCATCACCCCAAGGTCCCTCTCCTTGTCTGTGCATATCAGCCTTTAACCTCCTAGGAAATATGACTCCCTTGGATTTCTAACTCCAAATGCATCACTTTGCACTTCTTTGCATTAAATTTTATTTGCCAAATATTAGACCATTCTTCTATCTTTTACAGATTCCTTTTCATGTTTTCCATTCCCTCTAGGGTGTACACTCTATTACAAATCTTGGTATCATCCACAAAAAGGCAAACTTTACCTCTTAACCCTTTCGACAATGTTGTTCACAAATATATTGAACAGAATCGGCCCCAGCATCAATCCTTGAAGCAATCCGCTTCTCACCTTTCCTTCTTCCGAATGAATTCCATTAAGTACCACCCTCTGGCATCTGTGTGTCAACCAGTTTCTAGTCCAATTCACCACTTTGGGTCCTAACTTCAGCCTGTCAAGTCTATTCAAGAGCATTCTATGAGGAATTGTGTCAAAGCTTTGCTGAAATCCAAGTAAACTACAACTAGTGCACATCCTCTATCCAATTCTTTGCCCACCCAGTCAAAAATGTCAATCAAACTCATTTGTTACAATTTACCTTTGGTAAAACCATGTTGCCTCAGATCTTGTAACTCATTGGATTCCAGGATATTCACTATCCTTTCCTTCAGCATTACTTCCATTACCAAAGTGAGGCTTACCGGCCTGTAGTTTCCTACTTTTTCTCTGGCACCACTTTTGTGAAAAGGGATCACATCCACTCTTCTACAATCCCACAGAACCTCTCCCATCTCCAAGAATTTATTAAATAAATATTCAAGAGGACCTGCCAGAACCTCTGTAAGCTCCATCAATATCCTGGGATGGGTCCTGTCTGGTCCCATGGCTTTGTCCAACTTCAATTTTTCAAATTGTTTATAAGCACGTTCTTCCATGAACAGTATCATATCCACTCATTTCTCATATATACCTTCACCAGCCAATTGTGGTCCTTCTGCAGTATTTTCTTATATGAACACAGAACAGAAGTATTTGTTTAGTATGTTTGCATTTTTCTCATCACTCTCCACATAGCTGTCTACAACATCTTTCAATCTCACTGTTCTATTTTTAGCCTTCCTTCTTTCACTAATGTACCTAAAAAAAATTCTAGTCTCCCTTCCTTATATTTCTAGCCATTTGTTCTTCCATCTTTGCTTTCACCAGACGTATCTCCCTCTTGGCTTCTTTCAGTTTCATCAGTTTTTATGTGCTCCTCTTCTTGAGTCTTCCTGTCTTTCATGAATGCCAACTCGCCTTTATTTTTTTCAGTCACTTGTTTGGAGAACCATATCAGTTTCCTTTTTTTCTTGCTTTTATTTACTTTCCTCTCATAAAGGTCAGTAGCCTTTTTAAAATCTCCTTTCAGCCTGGACAACTGTCTTTCCACTTCTCATATGTCTTCCCATCCCATCAGTTCTGACTTCAGGTATGCCCCCATTTTACCAGTCAGCATGTTTGAAATCCAGGACTTCGAGTTTTAAGTGGCTGCCCTCCACTCTAGCTGTTATATCAAAACAAAACTGCTTTATGATCACTATTGCCCAGGTGGGTACACGCTCTGACATTAGACATACTTTCCCCATTTGTGAGTACCAGATACAGCATAGCTCCTTCCCTTGTGGGTTGCGTTACCATTTGTGACACATTACCCCGTTTCTTGAACAACAACATCGGTTATTGATTAGAGAGAGAACAACTTTCAAGGTCCTTATTATGACACACAGGTCGTTGAAGAAGGAAATCACCTCGTTATTTATATTGCTCACAAATATGTACTCCAAATTGTAAATTAGATCTGAAGAGACATATTGTCTGTCCATTCCTGCTCTGAAGAACATACATTTTAAGGAAACTAAAAAAAAGATGTATTGACAGTCCAGTTGCTTGGAAACAGCTGCCCTTACATATCAGGTTGAGAACAGATACTGTCATTTTAAAAAAATTACTGAAGGTATTTCTATTTACTAAAGTATATGAGCATGTATGGTAGATGTTGGAGCTGTTGCAGTAAATATTTTAAAGGATGTATGTGAGATGACTGTCATGTTGGTTGTGATAAAAGTTTTTTATTTGATATTATTTTAATGTATTTTATGTTGTTAAGCCTGTTTTATATGATTATTTATATAACATGATCTGCCTAGGTTGTTGCAGTTGTCTGGGTCTTGCTGCGTCTGAGTAACTGGAAGTGAAGTAAGCCATAGCATGATGACCGAAACATTGGTTCCATTTACTTAGATGTGGCAAGATCTGGACAGCTGCAACAGCCATGATGCCAGCCATGGAAGCCTAAAAGAACATGTGATCTGCCTAGGTTTAAGTGGAATATAAATTAATAAACCATAAACCACAGTATCACAGTTTATACTTATGCTGCTACACATATCCTTCCTCCCCTATCCTTGCCCATTCATGTTCTAGTCTTTTAACATATTGTCCATGCAATTTCTATTTATAGTTTATAAACTTCAAATATCACTGCTGGTGCTCCTTCAGCTTTCACTGATTAGCCAGCAGTCATCTGCTACTATTTGTTTTTCTTTCTATCATCTTCTACAAAATTTACCTGCTAAAATCCTCTTGTTGTCCATTTGTATCTTCTCCTGTTTCTTCTCTTATAGATTCTGATCAATGTAACTGTCTTTGAGTTCTTAATCAGCTACTCTGCTAGCTCATGCCTAAGAACCAGTATAGAATCATTCAGGTTTCTAAATAAATTTTTACTTTCTAGTTATCAGATTTCAATGACCTGCATTTTTTTTTCAGAAACGTTTTCTAAACCTCTATATTTCCATTAAGAAAGTCAAAGTCAACAAAGAAGCCTAATGGACTACTCCTCCATGTTTATTTGATAATTTATCTTTTGCCTAGAGTTTCAAGAAATGCACTATTATTGCTCATTATATTGGTGTTCTAGTATCAAAGTTCTATGTGTCCTGCTTATCATGAGCAATGTCTCTTCACCAAACTTTGAAATTTGTCTTTGCCCTTTTCTTGTAAAAACTACTATACCTTTTTTTTTGTTGTTTTCCTCCAGGATCCCAAATGGTCTAATATTGTTCTTCCATGAGCATCCTACTAAATCATTTCGCTTCCATCTGATAGATACATTTACTGAGATTAATGCATTAAAGCTCTAGCTCTCGGGGCTAGTTTGTCTTCCAAACTGCCCAGCCTATGCTCTGATTCTTGCAGTCTGTCGTTAGTTTTAGATAAATCAATCTTTTCTCTTTTCAATTTTTCTTTCTAGTATTCTCAAGGTATTCATGTTTTCATTTCTAAAATGTCACCTTCACTCTAAACACTTTTAATTCTGAAAGTAATATCCTCACCATCCTGTTGACGTTCAGTTGTATAAGATCCTGGTTCTCAAGGTGGCCAGAGTCCCACACTATTCATCTTGAGCACCATTTTATTTGTTTCTCTTTCCTTACCCCCATTTATTTTCTCTTTTAATTTAATTTCATTCTCTACGAATCCCGGGATAGTGATTTATTTTTATCTTGTTTCAACCCTTTCTTGTGAGGTGGCATCACAAAGAATTACTTGCCATTGTTATTTAAAACATTTTATTGTCACGTGTTGTGAGTGAGGATACTGTCTAGCTCAGGAGGGAGGGAAAGACATCTTGACTGGTAAGTTGAATACTGTTAGCAATACTTGGGGATGATATGTGGTTGTAACCAAAAATACATCATGTTTGGCTGCCTATATGGTTGGTATGGTAGAGACTTAACAACCAATGTTTAAGCTTGGATGGACTGTGAGGGTCTTTATTTGCGGTCATTTACTGTGTTACTGTAAAACATGACATCACCAAAGTCTTTAGTCAGCCTCTACTTTTGCCTGCTGTGACTCTTTCTCGTAGAGGGATCCCTTGTTTTTTGTTCTGATCACCAAAGTGAAAAATGTAGATTTTAAATTTATTTTTCACTGATAGTCTATGGTGCACCAAATAATTCTAGAATAACAAGCTATAGGAGTTGTTTACTAAAGCTTAGTTCGAGTTATCTGCAGCAGCCCCTATATCTTTGAAAGACTTTTAAAGATCCCATTTTACCAAGCTTGGTAGAGTCAATTTATAAAGAAAGGAGACTGTTGCCCGTCTTAGCTATCTTTTTCAAAATGAGTAGCAAAAATGATTAAGAGAATTTTACAAAGGCTGGTAACTCAGCACCTTAATGATTAACTCACTTTTCATTTGCATTCGGCAAACCGCTCATAAATAATTAAATAATGTGTAGTTTCTCCAACATTTTTCAATAAACATAAAGATACAAAAAAGCTATCATGAATGTGTTAGAGTAATAATATCTGTGAATGTAAAAACATTCTAATTGAGACTCATCTTCAAATTAATATTTAAAATAGATTTTAAAGAAGATATTAATTTGGGCAGTACCATTTTAGATAGTTGGTAGGTGTGTGAATTTTGAGGTGTTAGTGAAATGTAAAGAAAATGGGACATTTTACAAAACCAGGATTTCACGCATATGTGTCAAGTAAAATAGATGTATCTCCCCCCACCACCACCCAGAAAAATGTAGAGAAGGTTAAAAATGTATAGGAGATACATATAGGTAAGAGCAAAATACTGTAACGGTAGGCATGCAAATCCTGATGGCTTGTAAAAAGGGTAAAAATATCAAAGGTGGGTCTAAACATAGATGCACATATATGGTTGGCCCATGCATGTGCTGTACCAGCAAGGCCCCTTGGCTGTAGAAGATGGCAATGTAGCACCAACAGGAAATAACATGTAGCTGACTCCCTTGGCAGCCAACCAAGTGCACTGCTAGACATCCAGCAGCCATACATGGATATACTATAGTTTCTTCCTTTCAGCCTCTGGCTGCATACATTAATAAATAACAATGTCAAGTAATTCTTTGTGATGCCACCTCACAATCTATTTTAAATATTTATTTGGAGATGGGTCTCAATTAGAACGTTGAGATTAGCTGTCTATGTGCCATTCTGAGGGGCGTGGACACGGTTTTTCCCAGCAATGCCTAGGGCAGCTATAAGGTGGTGACCAGAGCCATGTGCATGTAGTCCAGGCCCACAATATATACAGAGCCAACTATCATGTCATTGCCACATGCAGGTGCAATATAGAGAAATTGCATTCCCTCCTGGCCTCCAACAAGGAAAGCGACCTCCTGGCACTCCTCGCACAATGAGTAATACCTTCAGGGGGGGAAGTCCAGAATCCCATAAGCAACAGCAAGGTGGGTGTGGGAGTAGATCTAGAAGACCCTGGCAAAGTAAAGGCTTATACTGTCAGCAATCCCCCACACCTATCCCACTTTTCTGATACCCTGTCATGCCACACAGCTAGCAAGTTGCTGACAGTACATTTATATGGCTGCAGACCTCTGATGTCACAGCAGAGTGGCAGGGTGGCCAGTACATTCACAGTTCACATATACAACACTGTACAGCTGCCATGTTCACTTGTAGCTCCCATAACACAATGCTGCCACGCACACTTCATGATGGTACCAATCTGGTCCATCTCTAGCTGGCCCATCTCTATGAACAGGCCATTGCCACACTCCAAAAGGGGGCCATAAAAAAAAAAAAGAAAGCATGGTGACGGGTAAATTCAATGGCCATTTTGTGAGAAAGCTATGTGAGGAAAGTTTGCCTTTGACAGTTTGTGATGGCGATAATGATGGTGATTATCTTGAAAGTATGGACATCTTGAGAAAATAAAGATGGCCCCTGAAGCATCCCATGGTGGTGAAACATGGAACCCCTGTCAGGATTGGTGAAATTTACCAAGATAATATTGCTTATTTAAGGAGAAATTATATTGAAGCTTTCACAGCGAATACAAGCTTTCCAAGTGAATATTCTGTATCTCAAAAAGTTTTTTCGGTCATTTTTGCTATAGAATTGAAAATTTGGTGGAGTGTTTTTACAACTAATGATTGGGGAGAACCACCCACAGATATGAAGGTTTGCCTTACAAGTGGATGTGAATCTTATGGTTTCTGAAGTATTTTTTTCTCCACCATTTAGATAAATTGCTGATATTGTTTCACATGACCCTTCTGGAGATACAGAATAAATAGTGGAGATTTGTTTGTGAATTATGATTATTTACTCCACGGATTCTTTGTGTGGTGTGATTACCAGTAACTGAAATCACCCATTATTATACTGTTGCCAATTTGCCAGCTTTCATAATTTCTGTAAATGCTTCTTCATCTGTCCATTCTGTCCTGGTGGATGGTAGTGCAGCCCTACCAGTATATAACAGTATATTCTTTCCCTTCACACATTGTCCTCCTTCCAACAGGTCTCTGAGATGCATCTTATACCTACCTCTTCATTTAATGCTACATACCCTGACTCTCCCATCTCATTTTTTAGCCTTCTAGAAATTTCATACAGACACTTGAGATTGTGTTTTTTCATTGCAACTGCAAGCAGCTTAGAAATTGATGGGGATAATTTGTATCCACTCTCCCCTTAAACACTAGCTTTCTTTTACCATTGTTGAAACCTTCTATTGGGATTCCCTAAGGGCTTCTTTTACAAAGCTGTGCTAGTGATTCCCACACGGCAAATGAGAGGAAGCCGATAGGAATTGAATGGGCTTCCTCTCATTTGCCGCACTGAGAATCAGTAGCACAGCTTTGTAAAAGAGGCCCTAAATATCCTGTTTCAATAGTATCCTTCAAGGATACTCCACACTGAACCATGTGCTCCTCCTGGGTGACTGTTGGCTCGCCACCCCCACCCCATTTTAGTTTAAAAGCTGCTCTATCTCCTTTTAAAATGTTAGTGCTAATAGACTGGTTCCATCCTAGTTAAGATGGTGTCCAGTTCCCCCTTCCCAGAATGTTGCCCAGTTGCTAACAAATCTAAATCTCTCATCCCGGTACCATCATTTCAACTATGCATTGAGACTTAGGAGCTCTGCCTGCCTCTTAGACCCTGCTTGTGGAACAGGGAGTATTCCTGATAATACTACTCTGGAGGATCTGGATTTTAGCTTTCCACCTAAAAGTCTAAACATGGTTTCCAGAACCACCTTCCCACATTTTCCTATGTCATTGGTACCGACATGTACCAAGACAGCTTGCTTCTCCCCAACACCCCAACACTATCAGGCAGGCAAGTGATCCCCACATCCACTAGCCACCCATCTGTCTATATACCTAATGATCAAATCACCAACTACAACAGCTGTCCTAACCCTTTCCTCCTAGGCAGAAGCTCCTGTAGACACATCGTTGGTGTGAGAGGAAATTGCATCCCCTAGTAGGCAGGTCCTGGCTACAGGATTACTTCCTACTTCACCAGGGTGATGTTCTCATTTTAGGAGACCTGCCTCCTCCAAGGTAGCACAGGGACTAATAGACTAGAGGTGGAACTTCTCTACAACATTCCTGTAGGTTTCCTCTATATACCTCTCTGTCTTCCTCAGCTCCTCCAAATCTAGCCTCAAGAGAACAAACTCTTCTCTGAGAGGTAGGAACTCTTTGAATTGAGCACACACATATAACCTCTTGTCAACTGGGTGATAATGTGACACTCAATACAACACTGGATAGCACCCCTCTCATTGCTGGACTGCTGTCTGCATCTTAGTATTACTGAGCTCTTTAATTAATTAAAACTTAAAGTGCTAAGGATATTAGATTAATATAATAGCTTTACGATTATATTTACCTGCCTTTAACATTTTCAGCACCTAGGCATTTTACTCTGGAGTATTGTAGAATAGTGCTTTTTTATGGTTTAGGTTTTAAACATGGATGTACTAGAACATCAATGTCTAAAACATGAATAGCACTGCCCACAATACAATATGATACAAAACAAAAAGTGAGGAGAATGCCCATGGAGGGGCATAATCGAACGTGAACGCCCATCTCCGTGGGCGCCCATCTCCGTGGGTGGCCATACGAAAGGGCAGGACAAACCGCATTTTCGGAAAAAGATGGCCGCCCATTTTTTTTCGATAATACGGGTTGTGCGGGGCAAATGCCTAGGATTTGGGCGTTTGTGAGCTGGGCGCTATCGGTTTTTAGCAATAATGGAAACCGAAGGCGCCCATCTCAAAAATGAATAAATCCAAGGCATTGGGTCATGGGAGGGGCCAGGATTCGTAGTGCACTGGTCCCCCTCACATGCCAGGACACCAACTGGGCACTCTAGGGGGCACTTTTACAAATTAAAAAAGAACATTAAAAGAGCTCCCAGGTGCATAGTACACTTCCCTTGTGTTCTGAGCCCCCCAAATCCCCCCAACAGCCACTGCCCACAAGTCTACACCATTACCATAGCCCTAAGGGGTGAAGGGGGGCACCTATATGTGGGTACAGTGGGTTTTGGGGGTTTTTTGGAGGGCTCAGCATTAAGCACCACAAGTGTAACAGGTAGGGAGGAATGGGCCCGGGTCCACCCGCCTGAAGTGCACTGCACCCACTAACAACTGCTCCAGGGACCTGCATACTGCTGTCAGGGAGCTGGGTATGACATTTGAGGCTGGCATACAGGCTGGAAAAAAAAGTTTTTAAAGTTATTTTTGTGGTGGGAGGGGGTTAGTGACCACTAGCGGAGTAAGGGGAGGTCATCCCCGATTCCCTCCGGTAGTCATCTGGTCATTTAGGACACTTTTTTGGGACTTGTTAGTGAAAAAAAGGGTCCAAAAAAGTGCCCTAAATTCTTGCTAAAAACGGCTATTTTTTTCCATTATCGGCGAAAGCCGCCCATTTCTGTTCGGCCGATAACCACGTCCCAGTCCTGCCTTCACCACGCCTCCAACACGCCCCATCAACTTTGGCCGTTTCTGTGACGGAGTGCAGTTGAATACGCCCAGAATTGGCTTTCGATTATACCGATTTGTGCGCCCACAGGAAAAAGATGCCCATCTCCCGATTTGGGTCGAAATATGGGCATCTTTCTCTTTCGAAAATAAGCTGGATAATGTATTGTTTTTCACCAAAATCCACACAAGTGAAAAGTTATTTACATTCACATATGAGTGTGTTTTCCCAATGTCGCAATGCATTCTCATAACAATTACTCTTATTGTTGCTGTTTTTCATGTATTGGAACAGCAGATGGGCCCATTAATGTTAATTAATTAATTAAGACTGAAAATCAAACTCAATTTACAATAAATTTGAATAACGAGAAGCTTATCTTCCAGTTTCAGGTCATAAGAGCAATGCATCAAAATCCTCTTTCAAAGCTGACCTCTAAATGCTTGAAATCCCATAACCCTGAAGAATTACATTGCTGATATTTGAGAAGAATCTTAATGAGATAGTGAGTGGGGGTTTTTTGTCAACACTTTTTGCAGTGTAATATTCATTAAATGTTTATTGAATGCAGGATATATTAGTAATTTTATCTGAAGGAATATCAAACAAACTTCATTATCATTTGAAAGCTCTATGCTAGTTCAGTCCTCAAGGGATGAATGCAGCACGTAAGCCCTGTTTAGATATTCTTTCTTACTCTAGCTATTTACCTGAGCTGTGATTGACGGTACTTGTTTTCAGTATATCCACAAATATTGTATCAAAGGAGTGAAGTCATTCAAAGCAAAATTCAAAATATAACTCCACTAATTCCAGTGTGTTGAAGTCTATTGTTTTCACCTTCCCAATTAAATATCATATTCTCAATAAAAAAGGAGGCGAAAAGCCTCAGAAGTAGACAGGTGCTGTTTTATGTTCCACACATCAATCTTGTCAATCACTGACTTAAAAAAAACCCTCTAGAGACTTTTATTCAAACATTTGCATTTTTTAATTTATACATTTTATATAAAATGTCACTTAAGTTCTGTGTGGTAGAAAAAAGGTTTCCCTGATGCTGGCCACCATTTTGCAGTGCCAAATTCACATATAATAAAACACAGAAGAAAAGCATAAATCAGTGTCAATTCAAATTTGAATGTTATATCCATACTGTAAAAATGCACTCACTTTCTCAAGATATAATGTTGACTTCCACACTGATTCAAAAATGGCAGCTTGGTGTTCAAAGGGCGTTATATATACCACATTCTAACCAATTAAGTATCATCCTCTAGTTGTTACTTCATTCACTGACAGCAGTGGTAATCATTTTAAGTTGTGTAACCATTGGTGGAATTTACTTTATCTCTTTGCTTCTAATTAAACTAAGAAACAGTTTTCAATTCATACAAAAGAAATAAATTCTTCCATAAAAGTGATGCCATTCGATACAGGAGTTCAATCCAGCAGGATATAAAGCACTCAATTTATATATCCAGCATTGTTCTTTTTGAAGGAGATGTAAAAGTCAATCACCCCCTCACATGTCAGGAATCACTCTATCAATCACACAGCATTTCAAATCATTGAAGGCATGATTATATTGCTGACAATTATCCACAATGGGTGCTTGTTTAAGATTTCTTTTTAATGCAATCCAGTGTTCTATCAATCTAGTTTTTAGGCATCTAGATAGATGTTTGTCCCACATATACATAAAACAGGAATATACAAGGACATACACTACAAATTCTGTTTCACATGTAGTGTTAAACTGTAAAACATAGTACCTAAGATTGGAGGGTGGCCAATGTAATGCCAATTTTTAAAAAAAGGTTCTAGGGGTGATCCCAGAAAATTAAAGAGTAATGGGATAGGAGACAAGGTTCTGGTGTGGATTATGTTAAGGTTAGATGGTCTTTTCTCTCAATGGAGGAGCGTGAACAGTAGAGTGTTGCAGGGATCTGTATCAGGACTGGTGCTATTTACATATTTTTAAATGATATGGAAATCGGAACGATGAGTAAGGTGATTAAATTTGCAGATGATCAAAAACTATTCAAGGTTGTTAAAACACATGCAGACTGTGAAATAGGAAACTGGAAGGCTGGGCATCCAAATAGCAGATGACCTTTAATGTGAACAAATGTAAAGTGATGCACATTGGAAAGAAAAATCTGAATCATAGTTACCTGATGCTAGGGTCCACCTTGGGGGTCAGCAATCAAGAAAAAGATCTAGGTGTCATAGATACACTGAAATCTTCTGCTCAGTATGCGGCAGTGGCCAAAAAATCAAACAGAATGCTAGGAATTATTAGGAAAGGGATGGTGAATAAGATCAAAAATTCTATAATAATAATAATAATAATATATATATTATTATTATTATTATTATTTATTGCATTTGTATCCCACATTCGCCCACCTATTTGCAGGCTCAATGTGGCTTACATCGATTTGATAACATTGTCATAACAGGATATCGGATACAATTAGTAATGTGTAGCGCTTAGGAAGGGGTGAAGGAAGAGGAAGAGGGAAGAGAGTTGTTAGGGTAATTTTAGGAGGTGTGCGCTCATAGTTGAGTGGACTTAGTGAGGTTATAAGTTCTCATTGTAGGCCTTGTTGAAGAAGAATTTTCAGAGATTTCCGAAAGATAGATGTTTCTTTGATTGCTTTCAGGTCTGTAGGTAATGCATTCCATATCTGTGTGCTTTTGTAAGAGAAGGTAGTAGCGTGCATCATCTTGTATTTAAGTCCTTTGCAGCTGGGGTAGTGCAGGTTGAGAAATTTACAGGATGATCTTGTGGTGTTTCTGGGAGGTAGGTCTACGAGGTTTAGCATGTAGATTGGGGCGTCTGCATGAATAATTTTGTGTACCAATGTGCAGATCTTGAACGCAATGCGTTCCTTCAGTGGAAGCCAGTGAAGTTTCTCTCTTAGTGGTTTTGCGCTTTCATTTGGCTTTTCCAAATATGAGTCTGGCGGCTGTATTCTGGGCAGTTTGAAGTTTTTGATTGTCTGTTCTTTGTACCCGGCGTATAGTGCATTGCAGTAGTCCAGATGGCTTATTACCATTGACTGTACCAGGGTACGGAAGATGTATCTTGGGAAGAAAGGTTTTATTTTTTAAGTTTCCACATGGTGTAGAACATCTTTTTCATTGTGTTTTTCACATGGGTATCAAGAGTGAGGTTTCGGTCAATGGTGACTCCGAGAATTTTCAAGTTTTGTGAGACCAGAAGAGAACAGTATGGTGTGGTTATGGCATTGAAGTTTTTTGTGTTATATTGTGGATTAGTACAATGCCTTTGTACTGTTTCATGGTACAACTGCATCTTGAGTATTATGTTCAGTTCTGGTCATCCTTTTCAAAAAAGATATAGCGGAATTAGAAAAGGTTCAAAGAAGAGCAACCAAAATGATAAAGGGGATGGAACTCCTCTCATATGAGGAAAAGCTAAAGAGGTTAGGGGTCAAGGGGAGATATGATTGAGGTCTACAAAATCCTGAGTGGTGTATAATGAGTAGAAGTAAATCTTTTTATACAAAGACTAGGGGACGCTTGAGGAAGTTACATGGAAATACCTTTAAAACAAATAGGAGGAAACATTTTTTCACTCAAAGAATAGTTAAGCTCTGGAACTCTTTGCCGGAGGAGATGGTAACAGTGGTTAGCGTATCTGGGTTTTAAAAAGGGTTGGACAGTATATGATGGACAGGTAGATAGATCAAGTGGGCGGTCTCAGGGTATAATAGAGGGAGAGACCATACTAGAGTCCTTTTGTAACCTGGTTGGGCTCATAGATCCGTGGAGACTACTCCATCAGGATGAAAGAGACTATACGCACACGTCACGAGTACATCGTACGCAGTCGAAACTAGACTACATCTTTACATCCCAAACTCTGTTCCCTCAGGTACTAGATGCTCAGATAGGCCCGGAGGAAATCTCTGACCACGCGCTAATCTGGGTAGACCTGGCAGAGCAATCCTTTTTCAACAATCTACAGGCTGGAGATTTCCCGCATATCTATATTCCTCCCCTGAATTTAACAATATCTTCAAGAGAGATGGGATAAATACCTACACACAATGAGCAGCATTTAGATGACCCAGGTCTTTTTTGGTTCGCGGCCAAGGCAGTGCCGCGGGGCGATATAATTGCGTACGTCTGCAAGCATAATCGTCTTATTAATCGACAAATTGTCGCCCTAGAGCGCAAGCTTAGACAGTTGAAGAGAGCATACACTAAACTTCCCACGTCTACCCAGTATGACTCTCTGATGATGATGCGAGCTGCTCTGAATAGTCTTTTACACGAATGAATGACCACTCCCTTCTTTATCAAAAATACAGGCTCCAGAAATTTGGGGATAAATCGGGCAGATATCTGGCTAAGGTGGTGAAACATTCTAGGAAATCACGTTTTTTTCCTGCGGTACAAACCCAGTCGGGAAGGGTCACTACTAACATGGAAGAGGTAGGGGCAGTTTTTAAAGATCATTTTGCAACTTTATATACAGCGATAGAGACTGGGGAGACACCGGGGATCACATTGGTAGACTATTTAAATAACTCAGGTCTGCCTAAATTATCACCACATTTGCAGAGGCCCTAAACGCCCTGTTAACGGCAAAAGAAGTTCTGCACAGCATTAAAGCACTCCGACTCCACTCTGCACCTGGTCCTGATGACTATTCTGCAGAGTTTTATAAGATACTCAAAATACAGGTGGTGGGGCCATTAATAGACGTATATAATGAAGCAGTCACACAAGGTCACCTGCCCCGCCACGCGAACTCGGCCTTGATCAGCCTGATCCCTAAACCGGGAGGGATCCCTTACAGCCAAGTTCATTTAGACCAATATCACTAATCAATGTGGACATTAAAATTCTATCCTGGATATTGGCAGATAGACTAGCCCCAGGGTTGCCTTATATTGTACACGAGGATCAAGTTGGGTTTGTCAGGGAGCGAAAGTCGGTGCTTAACGTGCGGAAATTGTTGGCAGCATTGATGTACGCTAGAGACTCTGGCACTGACAGGTTATTAGTCAGCTTAGATGCAGAACGAGCCTTTGTGTCACGTCCCTTACCTGTGCCGCTCTGCCTGCAGGGATGCCTCGCTCCACGAGCAGGAGAGAGCGGGGTATCGCTGGCTACAGGCGGCATGGTAGGGGAGTCTTGGCTTCCTCCTGGACGGCTCCGGTCCGCCGCTATGCAGCAGTAGCGTCTGGAGAGCGCCGACGCTGCCAAAATGGCCGGCGCACTCTAGCTGGAGAGTCTCTTCCGGGTGCGGGACCCAGGAGCATGGGGAACGCCTCTTCTGGGCTCGGATTGGCTGGTCGCGGCTAGGCTCCGCCCGCTCCTTGTGACCAGCCTATCCAGAGCCTCTTGGGCTGGTTGTTGGCCACGCCTTCCGGACAGCTGATGGTGGTTTCCCTGATGGAGGGGGCTACTTAAATGAGACTCTGACAGAACTCTTTGCTTCGGCTTCTGCTAGTGTGGATTCCTGAGTTCAGTGTCTTTGGATTGTGTACCTGCCTTGAACTTCTGTTTGGACCTGGACTTTGCTTTTGCCTGCCGCCTGCCTTGAACTTCTGTTTGGACCTGGACTTTGCTTTTGCCTGCCGCCTGCCTTGAACTTCTGTTTGGACCTGGACTTTGCTTTTGCCTGCCGCCTGCCTTGAACTTCTGTTTGGACCTGGACTTTGCTTTTGCCTGCCGCCTGCCTTGAACTTCTGTTTGGACCTGGACTTTGCTTTTGCCTGCCGCCTGCCTTGAATTCTGTTTGGACCTGGACTTTGCTTTTGCCTGCCGCCGGCCTTGAACTTCTGTTTGGACCTGGACTTTGCTTTTGCCTGCCGCTGCCTTGAACTTCTGTTTGGACCTGGACTTTGCTTTTGCCTGCCGCCTGCCTTGAACCTCTGTTTGGACCTGGACTTTGCTTCTGCCTGCCGCCTGCCTTGAACCTCTGTTTGGACCTGGACGTTGCTGTTGCCTGCCGCTTGCCTTGTACCTCTGCTCGGACCTGGACTCTGCTTCCTGCCGCAAGCCTTTGGTTGGTCCTGGGAGTGGCTTTTTCCATCTGCCTGCACATCCTGCGTCCAGCCCTGTCCTCCTTGGAGGTTCCAGCCCTGATTCTTCAGGTAAGATCAGAACTGTCTGGCTGCCAGACGTTGTTTGGCACAGGGGCTCACAGATCGTGGTATCAGCCTGACACTTTGATGCAGTGCAGTGGCCGTTCATGTTCGAGACACTGCGTTGGGAGGGAATACAGGGCTGGTACCTTGACACCATTAAAACATTGTATGCGTCACCAAGGGCAGCGGTTCTAGTTAATGGTATACAGACTGGGGAGTTTGAGATAGAACGAGGAACCTGTCAGTGT
The DNA here is from genome assembly GCF_901765095.1 of Microcaecilia unicolor. NCBI lineage: Eukaryota > Metazoa > Chordata > Amphibia > Gymnophiona > Siphonopidae > Microcaecilia > Microcaecilia unicolor. Next base: position 467,862,870 of record NC_044033.1, on the reverse strand, counting down.
TGCCCCCTTTCACCCCTGTTGTTTGTGATAACACTGGAGCCACTGTGATGTGTAATATGGAAAACTGAAGCTATAAGGGGCGCACAACTGTCGGCACATGTGGTTAAACTCTTGGCATATGCCTATGATCTTGTGCTAATTTTAGATGATCCACAAAACTCACTGAACAAACTACTTCAGGGGTGGGAAAGTATGGGGTGCTCTCAGGATTCAGACTAAACCAAACAAAGTCCTTGGCATTGCCGATAAGAGAGGCAGTTCAAACTACATGGCGGGGACACTTCCCATTGAAATGGATGGCTGGGCAGCTAAAATATTTGGGAGTTCTGATACCTACAGATCTTTCACAGCTTTATGCGATAAATGTCCTACCGCTGCTTACAGAGACTAGGCGCAAGCTACAATTGTGGGAGAAGTCCCCGCTTTCCTTGGCTTGACGCATTGCTCTGTTTAACATGATAGTGGCTCCTCAGTGGCTTTACACCTTTCAGATGCTTCCATTATATTTGAAGCAGAAAGAGGAGAAGTTACTACATAAAGCGATTCAGAGTTTTTTATGGAGGGGGCATAGGCCTAGATTACCCATTAGCGTCCTTCAAAAGCCTAAACTACACGGGGGAATGGATTTGTTGAGTGTTAGATACCTTACCATCTCTAGCACTATGAGGCATATACGAGATTGGCTGTCAGGATGCCAGGACTTTTCAGCAACCTCAATAGAGTCTTCTGCATTCCCCATGGTTCACCTTAGCTAATTGTTACACTCCACTCAACATAAGACAGATATCAAGATCTCTAACAATCCGTTTGTGTTTTCGGCCCGGGCAGCCTGGAGATGGCTCTGCAAACAACATGGCTTCTCAGCAAGTTCTTCACCTTTTTTGTCACTATATCATAACCCAGATTTTCCGGTTGGTACGACCTCAGGAGTGTTTGCTCGTTGGCGTAGCAAAGGCATTTGTTTTTTATATCAATTGGTAACAGAAGAAGGACAACTTCAGTCTTTCACGGACATGCAAAGAGAGTACTCATTACCAGCTTCGGATTTGTTTGCCTACATGCAGGTGAAACATTATGCAACATCAGTAGGCTGGATTAACCTAAGTGAGGATGTACAAGACACTCTCAGTACAGCCTTGACACTGGGGTCTCAAAATGAAGTCCCCTTAAAATATCATCATAGACACTTGTTAGACACGACGGAGGACACAGACTATAAAAAGCGGACACAGGATTGGTCGGCAGATCTGGGCGTAGAAATATCGGAGAACGTGATACAAAGCTTTTTGTTATCTATTCTACACAGTTTTCCTTTCACAAGACATTGGGAACTACAATATAAATTTGTGCTTCGCCTGTATATATCGCCATACAGAGCCCAGAGAGTGGGTTTTGGAACAACAGGAAACTGCCCAAGATGTGCTTCAGCACGAGCCACGCTGGGGCACATGTTTTGGTCCTGTTCTAGAGCACAGAGCTTCTGGAGACAGAATCTTGAGGCGGTTTGGACACACTGGAAAAGAAAGACTGTGTTACAGCCGCTGATGCTATTTGATGTGTATAAATATGCTAAACCGGCATTGCCGGGTTACCG